>NC_064922.1:71603203-72267891 GCF_023897955.1 Schistocerca gregaria | reverse complement strand
TACAGAATGACTCCAGATGTGCTTCGGATATTACTACTGGTCTCCCAGGAAACGATCAAAGCGTAGGAAATTTTAGACATTACTCCCACGGAGAAAAGTCCGCATGGTGCCTGTTTTATTCAATCCCGATGCAATTTCTGTGTTTCATCAACACTCTGAAGGCAGATTACAGAATGCCTCCAGATGTGCCTTATTAACTACTACTGGTCTTCCAGGGAACGATGAAAGCGTAGACAGTTTGAGACATTACTCCCATGGAGAAAAGTCCGCATTGTGCCTGTTGTATTCAATCCCGAAGCAACCTCTGTGTTTCATCAACACTCTGATGGTTCACAGATTATAGAATGCCTCCAGATGTGATTCGGAAACTACTACTGGTCTTCCAGGGAACGATCAAAGCGTAGACAGTTTGAGACTACTCCCATGGAGAAAAGTCCGCATGGTGGCTGTTGTATTCAATCCGGATGCAATTTCTGCGTTTCATCAACACTCTGAAGGTCCAAAGATTACAGAATGCCTCCAGATGTGCTTCAAAAACTACTACTGGTCGTCCTGGGAACGATCAAAGCGTAGTCAGTTTAAGGCATTACTCCTATGGAGAAAGGTCCGCATGGTGCCTGTTGTATTCAATCCCGATGCAATTTCTGTGTTTCATCAACACTCTGATGGTGCACATATTCAGAATGCTTCCAGATGTGGTTCGGAAACTACTACTGGTCTTCCAGGAATCGATCAATCGTACACAGTTTGTGACATTACTCCCATGGAGAAAAGTCCGCATGGTTCTTGTTGTAATAAATCCCGATGCAATTTCTGCGTTTCACCATCACTCGGAAGGCCCAAAGATTACAGAATGCCTTAAGATGTGCCTTTTAAACTACTACTTTGCTTCCAGGAATCGATCAAATCGTATACAGTTTGAGACATTACTCTCATGGAGAAAAGTACGCATGGTTCCTGTTGTATTCAATCCCGATCAAATTTCTGTTTCATCAAAACTGTGAAGGTCCACAGATTACAGAATGCCTCCAGAAGTGCTTCGGAAACTACTACTGTCCTTCCAGGGAATGATCAAAGCGTAGACAGTTTCAGACATTACTCCCATGGAGAAAAGTCCGCTCGGTGCCTGTTGTATTGAATCCCGATGCAATTCCTGTGTTTCATCAACACTCTGAAGGCCCACAGATTACAGAATGCCTCCAGATTTGCATCGGATATTACTACTGGTCTCCCAGGAAACGATCAAAGCGTAGACAATTTTAGACATTACTCCCATTGAGAAAAGTCCGCATGGTGCCTGTTTTATTCAATCCCGATGCAATTTCTGTGTATCATCAACACTCAGAAGGCAGATTACATAATGCCTCCAGATGTGCCTTATAAACTACTACTGGTCTTCCAGGGAACGATCAAAGCTTAGTCTGGTTGAGACACTACTCCCATGGAGAAAAGACTGCATGGTGCATGTTGTATTAAATCCCGAGGAAATTCTGTGTTTCATCAACACTCTGAAGGTCCTCAGATTACGGAATGCCTCCAGATGTGCTTCGGAAGCTACTACTGGTCTTCGAGGAATCGATCAAAATTCATAGACAGTTTGAGACATTTCTAGCATGGAGTAAGGCACTCATGGTGGCTGTTCTATTTAATCCCGATGCAATTCCTGTGTTTCAACAACACTCTGAAGGTCCATAGATTACAGATTGCGCAAAAATGTGATTCTGAATCTACTACTGGTCTACCAGGAATCGATCAAAACGTAGACAGTTCGAGACATTACTCCCATGGAGAAAGGACCGCATGGTGCATGTTGTATTAAATCCCGATGCAATTTCTGTGTTCCATCAACACCCTGAACGTAAACAGAATTCGGAATGCGTCCAGATGTGCTTCGGTAACAACTACTTGCCTTCCAGGGATCGATGAAACTGTAGACAGTTTGAGAAATTACTCCCGTTGAGAAAAGTATGCATGGTGCCTGTTGTATTCAATCCCGATGCAATTTCTGTGTTTCATCAACACTCTGAGGGTCCACAGATCACAGAATGCCTCCAGTCGTGCTTAAAAACTCTTACTGGACCTCGAGGAATCGATCAAAATTCGTAGACAGTTTGAGACATCTCACCCATGGAGAAAGATCATCATGGTATCTGTTTTATTTAATTCCGATGCAATTCCTGTGTTTCATCTACACTCTGAAGGTCCACAGATTACAAAATGCCTCCAGATGTGCTTCGGATATTACTACTGGTCTTCCAGGAAACGATCAAAGCGTAGACAGTTTGAGACATTACTCCCATGGAGAAAGGACCGCATGGTGCATGTTGTATTAAATCCCGATGCAATTTCTGTGTTCCATCAACACCCTGAACGTAAACAGAATACGGAATGCCTCCAGATGTGCTTCGGTAACAACTACTGCCCTTCCAGGGATCGATGAAACTGTAGACAGTTTGAGAAATTACTCCCGAAGAGAAAAGTATGCATGGTGCCTGTTGTATTCAATCCCGATGCAATTTCTGTGTTTCATCAACACTCTGAAGGTCCACAGATCACAGAATGCCTCCAGTCGTGCTTAAAAACTCTTACTGGACCTCGAGGAATCGATCAAAATTCGTAGACAGTTTGAGACATCTCACCCATGGAGAAAGATCATCATGGTATCTGTTTTATTTAATTCCGATGCAATTCCTGTGTTTCATCTACACTCTGAAGGTCCACAGATTACAAAATGCCTCCAGATGTGCTTCGGATATTACTACTGGTCTTCCAGGAAACGATCAAAGCGTAGACAGTTTGAGACATTACTCTCATGGAGAAAAGTCCGCATGGTGCCTGTTTTATTCAATCCCGATGCAATTTCTGTGTTTCGTCAACACTCTGAGGGCAGAATACAGAATACCTCCTGCTGTGCCTTATAAACTACTACTGGTTTTCCAGGAAACGGTCAAAGCGTAGACAGTTTGAGACACATACTCCCATGGAGAAAGGTCTGCACGGAGACAGTTGTATTCTTCCCGATGCATATTCGGTGTTTCATCAACACTCTGAAGGTCCACAGATTACAGAATGGCTCCAGATGTGTTTCTGTAACTACTACTGGTCTTCCAGGAATCGACCAAAGCGTACTCCCATGGAGAGAAGTCCGCACGGTGCCTGTTGTATGCAATCCCGATTGCAATCTCTGTGTTTCATCAACACTCTGAAGGTGCACAGATTACAGAATGCCTCCAGATGTGGTTCGGAAACTACTACTGGTCTACCAGGAATCGATCGAATTGTACACAGTTTGAGACATTATTCCCATGGAGAAAAGTCTGCATGGTGCCTGTTCTATTTAATCCCAATGCAATTTCTGTGTTTCTTGGACACTCTGAGAGTTCAAAGATTACAGAATGCCTCCAGATGTGCTCGTGAACTACTACTGGTCTACCAGGAAGCGATCAAAGCGTAGACTGTTTGAGTCATTACTACCATGGAGAAAAGACAGCTTGGTGCCCGTTGTATTCAATCTTGATGCGATTTCTGTGTTTCATCAACACTCTGAAATGCCAAAGATTACAGAGTGCCTCCAGATGTGCTTCAAAAACTCCTACTGATCTCCCAGAAGTCAATAAATGCGTAGATAGTTTGAGACATTACGCTTATGGAGAAAAGTCTGCATGGAGCCTGTTGTATTCAATCCCGATGCAATTTCTGCGTTTCATCAACATTGTGAAGGTGCACAGATTCAGAATGCTTATAGATGTGGTTCGGAAACTACTACTGGTCATCCAGGAATCGATCAAGTCGTACACAGTTTGAGACATTACTCCCATGGAGAAAAGTCCGCATGGTTCCTGTTGTATTCAATCCCGATGCAATTTCTGCTTTTCACCAACACTCTGAAGGCCCAAAGATTACAGATTGCCTCCAGATGTGCCTTTTAAACTACTACTGGTCTCCCAGGAATCGATCAAATCGTACACAGTTTGAAACAATACTCTCATGGAGAAAAGTTCACATGGTACCTGTTGTATACAATCCTGTTCCAATTTCTGTGTTTCATCAACACTCTGATTGTCCACAGATTACAGAATGCCTCCAGATGTGCTTCGGAAATTACTACTGGTCTGCTAGGGAAGGATCAAAACGTAGACAGTTGTAGACATTACTCCCATGGATAAAAGTCTGCATGGAGCCTGTTCTATTCAATCCCGCCGCAATTTCTGTGTTTCATCAACACTCTGGAGGTCCACAGATTACATAATGCCTCCAGATGTGATTCGGAAACTACTACTAGTCTTCCAGGGAACGATCAAAGCGTGGACATTTGAGACAATACTCCCATGGAAAAAAGTCTGCAAGGTGCCAGTTGTATTCAATCCCGAGGCAATTTCTGTGTTTCATCAACACTCTGAAGGTCCACAGATTATAGAATGCTTCCAGATGTGCCTCGGAAACTACTACCGTACTTCCAAGTTACGCTGAAAGCGTAGAAAGTTTGAGACATTGATCCCATGGAGAAAAGTCCGCATGTTGCCCGTTATATTCAATCCCCATGCAATTTCTGTGTTTTATCAACACTCTCAAGGTCCACAGGTTACAGAATTACTCTGGATGTGCCTAGGAAACAACTACTGGTCTTCGAGGAATCAATCTAATTTCGTAGACAGTTTGAGACCTTTTCCCATTGAGAAAAGTCCGCATGGTACCTTTTGTATTCAATCCAGATGCAATTTCTGTGTTTCATCAACTCTTAAAAGTTCCACAGATTACAGAATGCCTCCAGATGTGCTTCGGAAACTACTACTGGTCTTCCAGGGAACGATGAAAGCGTAGACAGTTTGAGACTACTCCCATGGAGAAAAGTCCAAATGGTGCCTGTTGTATTCAATCCCGATGCAAATTCTGTGTTTCATCAACACTCTGAAGGTCCAAAGATTACAGCAGAATGCCTCCAGATGTGCTTCAGAAACTACCACTGGTCGTCCTGGGAACGATCAAAGCGTAGTCAGTTTAAGGCATTACTCTCATGGAGAAAGGTCCGCATGGTGCCTGTTGTATTCAATCCCGATGCAGTTTCTGTATTTTATCAACACTCTGATGGTGCACAGATTCAGAATGCTTCGAGATGTGGTTCGGAAACTACTACGGGTCTTCCAGGAATCGATCATGTCGTACACAGTTTGAGACATTAATCCCATGGAGGAAAGTCCGCATAGTTCCTGTTGTATTCAATCCCGATGCAATTTCTGCGTTTCACCATCACTCTGAAGGCCCACAGATTACAGAAGGCCTCCAGATGTGCCTTTTAAACTACTACTTTGCTTCCAGGAATCGATCAAATCGTATACAGTTTGAGACATTACTCTCATGGAGAAAAGTACACATGGTTTCTGTTGTATTCAATCCCGATCAAATTTCTGTGTTTCATCAAAACTGTGAAGGTCCACAGATTACAGAATGCCTCCAGATGTGCTTCGGATATTACTACTGGTCTCCCAGGAAACGATCAAAGCGTAGGAAATTTTAGACATTACTCCCACGGAGAAAAGTCCGCATGGTGCCTGTTTTATTCAATCCCGATGCAATTTCTGTGTTTCATCAACTCTTAAAAGTTCCACAGATTACAGAATGCCTCCAGATGTGATTCGGAAACTACTACTGGTCTTCCAGGGAACGATCAAAGCGTAGACAGTTTGAGACTACTCCCATGGAGAAAAGTCGGCATGGTGGCTGTTGTATTCAATCCGGATGCCATTACTGCGTTTCATCAACACTCTGAAGGTCCAAAGATTACAGAATGCCTCCAGATGTGCGTCAAAAACTACTACTGGTCGCCTGGGAACGATCAAAGCGTAGTCAGTTTAAGGCATTACTCCCATGGAGAAAGGTCCGCATGGTGCCTGTTGTATTCAATCCCGATGCAATTTCTGTGTTTCATCAACACTCTGATGGTGCACATATTCAGAATGCTTCCAGATGTGGTTCGGAAACTACTACTGGTCTTCCAGGAATCGATCAATCGTACACAGTTTGTGACATTACTCCCATGGAGAAAAGTCCGCATGGTTCTTGTTGTATTAAATCCCGATGCAATTTCTGCGTTTCACCATCACTCTGAAGGTCCAAAGATTACAGAATGCCTTAAGATGTGCCTTTTAAACTACTACTTTGCTTCCAGGAATCGATCAAATCGTATACAGTTTGAGACATTACTCTCATGGAGAAAAGTATGCATGGTTCCTGTTGTATTCAATCCCGATCAAATTTCTGTGTTTCATCAAAACTGTGAAGGTCCACAGATTACGGAATGCCTCCAGAAGTGCTTCGGAAACTACTACTGTCCTTCCAGGGAATGATCAAAGCGTAGACAGTTTCAGACATTACTCCCATGGAGAAAAGTCCGCTCGGTGCCTGTTGTATTGAATCCCGATGCAATTCCTGTGTTTCATCAACACTCTGAAGGCCCACAGATTACAGAATGCCTCCAGATGTGCATCGGATATTACTACTGGTCTCCCAGGAAACGATCAAAGCGTAGACAATTTTAGACATTACTCCCATTGAGAAAAGTCCGCATGGTGCCTGTTTTATTCAATCCCGATGCAATTTCTGTGTATCATCAACACTCAGAAGGCAGATTACATAATGTCTCCAGATGTGCCTTATAAACTACTACTGGTCTTCCAGGGAACGATCAAAGCTTAGTCTGGTTGAGACACTACTCCCATGGAGAAAAGACTGCATGGTGCATGTTGTATTAAATCCCGAGCAAATTCTGTGTTTCATCAACACTCTGAAGGTCCTCAGATTACGGAATGCCTCCAGATGTGCTTCGGAAGCTACTACTGGTCTTCGAGGAATCGATCAAAATTCATAGACAGTTTGAGACATTTCTAGCATGGAGTAAGGCACTCATGGTGGCTGTTCTATTTAATCCCGATGCAATTCCTGTGTTTCATCAACACTCTGAAGGTCCATAGATTACAGATTGCCTCCAGATGTGATTCTGAATCTACTACTGGTCTACCAGGAATCGATCAAAACGTAGACATTTCGAGACATTACTCCCATGGAGAAAGGACCGCATGGTGCATGTTGTATTAAATCCCGATGCAATTTCTGTGTTCCATCAACACTCTGAACGTAAAGAGATTACAGAATGCCTCCAGATGTGCTTCGGAAACTGTTACTGGTCTTCCAGTTAACGATCAAAGCGTAGACAGTTTGAGACATTAATCTCAATGAGAAAATTCCGCATGGTGCCTGTTCTACTCAATTCCGATGCAATTTCTGTGTTTATGAATACTCTGATGGTTTACAGATTACAGAATGCCTCCTAATGTGCTTCGAAAACTACTACTGGTCTTCCAGGGAACGATCATAGCGTAGACAGTTTGAGACATTACTCCAATGGAGAAAACTCCGCTTGGTGCCTGTTGTATTCAATCCCGTTGGAATTTCTGTGTTTCATCAACAATCTGTAGGTGCACGGATTACAGAATGCCTCCAAATGTGACTTGGAAACTACTACTGATCTTCCAGGGAGCGATCAAAGCGAAGACTGTTTGTGACATTACTCCCATATAGGAATGACCGCATGGTGATTGTTGTATTCAATCCTGATGCAATTTGTGTGTTTCATCAACACTCTGAAGGTCAACAGATTACAGAATGACTCCAGATGTGCTTCGGAATCTTTAACTGGTCTTCCAGTTAACGATCAAAGCGAAGACAGTTTTAGACCTTACCCTCATTGAGAAAAGTCCGCAAGGTGACTGTTCTATTTAATCCCGATGCAATTTCTGTGTTTATGAACACTCTGATGGTCCACAGATTACAGAATGCTTCCTGATGTGCTTCGGAAACTACTAATGGTCTTCGAGGGAACGATCAATTCGTAGACAATTTGAGAAATTACTATCATGGAGAAAAGTCCACATGGTGCCTCTTGTATTCAATCCCGATGCTATCTCTGTGTTTCATCAACACTCTGAAGGTCAAAAGATTACAGAATGCCTCCAGATCTGCTTCGGAAACTACTACTGGTCTTCCAGGGAACGGCCAAATAGTAGACAGTTTGAGACATTACTACCATGGAGAAAAGTCTGCATGGTGCTTGTTTTATTCAATCCTGATGAAATGACTGTGTTTCATCAACACTTTGAAGGTCCAAAGATTACAGAAAGCCTCCAGATGTGCTTCAAAAACTACTACTGGTCTCCCAGAATTACATCAAAGCGTAGACATTTTGATACATTACGCCTATGGAGAAGAGTCCGCATGGAGCATGTTGTATTGAATCCCGATGCAATTCCTGTGTTTCATCAACACTCTGAAGGTGCACGGATTACAGAATGACTCCAGATTTTCTTCGCAAGCTACTACTGGTCTTCCAGGAATCGATCAAATCATACGCAGTGTGAGATATTACTCCCATGGAGAAAATTCCGCATGGCTCCTGTTGTATTCAATCCCGATGCAATTTCTGCATTTCACCAACACTCTGAAGGCCCACAGATTACATCATGCCTCCAGATGTGCCTTTTAGACTACTTCTGGTCTTCCAGGAAAAGATCAAATCGTACACAGTTTCAGACATTACTCATATGGAGGAAAGTTCGCATCGTGCCTGTTCTATTCAATCCCGATACAATTTCTGTGTTTCATCAACACTCTGAAGATGCACAGATTCAGAATGCTTCGAGATGTGGTTCGGAAACTACTACTGGTCTTCCAGGAATCGATCAAATCGTACACAGTTTGAGACATAACTCGCATTGAGAAAAGTCCGCATGGTTCCTGTTGTATTCAATCCCGATGCAATTTCTGCCTTTCACCGTCACTCTAAAGGCTCACAGAATGCAGAATGCCTCCAGATGTGCCTTTTGAACTACTACTGGTCTTCCAGGATCGATCAAGTCGTACACAGTATGAGACATTACTCTCATGGAGAAAAGTACGCATGGCACCTGTTGTATACAATAATGATCCCATTTCTGTAATTCATCAACACTGTGAAGTTCCACAGATTACATAATGCCTCCAGATGTGCTTCGGAAATTACTACTGGTCTGTTAGGGAACGATCAAAGCGTAGAAAGTTTGAGACATTACTCTCAAGCTAAAAAGTCCGCATGGTGTTTGTTTTATTAAATCCCGATGCAATTTCTGTATTTAATTATCATTCTGAAGGTCCACAGATTACAGAATGCCTCCAGATGTGCTTCGGAAACAACTACTGCCCTTCCAGGGTACGATGAAACTGTATACAGTTTGAGACATTACTCCCAAGGAGAAAAATCCGCATGGTGCCTGTTTTATTCAATCCCGATGCAATTTCTGTGTTTCATCAACACTCTGAAGTCCACAGACTACAGAATGCCTCCAGATATGCTGGTAAATTACTACTGGTCTTCGAGGAATCGATCAAAATTCGTAGACTGTTTGAGACATCTCTCCCATGGACAAAGATCATCATGGTATCTGTTGTATTTAATCCCGATGCAATTCCTGAGTTTCATCTAAACCCTGCAGGTTCATAGATTACAGAACGCCTCCAGATGTGCTTCGGATATTACTACTGGTCTTCCAGGAAACGATCAAAACGTAGACAGTTTGAGACATTACTCCCATGGAGAAAAGCCTGCATGGTGATTGTTTTATTCAATCCCGATGCATTTTCTGTGTTTCATCAACACTGAAGGCAGAAAGATTACAGAATGCCTCCAGATGTGCCTTATAAACTACTACTAGTCTTCCAGGGAACGATCAAAGCGTAGTCTGTTTGAGACAATATTCCCATGGAGATAAGGTCGCATGGTGCATGTTGTATTCAATCCCGATGCAATTTCTGAGTTTCATCAACACTCTGAATGTCCTCAGATTACGGAATGCCTACAGATGTGCTTCAGAAACTACTACTGGTCTTCAAGGCAACGATCAAATCGTAGACAGTTTGAGACATTACTAACATGGAGAAAAATCTGCATGGTGCCTGTTGTATTCAATCCCGATGCAATTTCTGTGTTCCATCAAAACTCTGAACGTAAACAGATTACAGAATGCCTCCAGGTGTGCTTCGGAAACTGTTACTGGTCTTCCAGTTAACTATCAAAGCGTAGACAGTTTGAGACATTACTCTCAACGAGAAAAGTCGGCATGGTGCCTGTTCTACTCAATTCCGATGCAATTTCTGTGTTTATGAACACTCTGAAAGTCCACATATTACATAATGCCTCCAGATGTGCTTCGAAAACTACTGCTGGTCTTCCAGGGTACGATCAAAGCGTAGGCAGTTTGAGACGTTACTCCAATGGAGGAAACTCCGCATGGTGCCTGTTGTATTCAATCCCGATGCAATTTTCGTGTTTCATCAACACTCTGAAGGTACACAGATTACAGAATGCCTCCAGATGTGACTTAGAGACTACTACTGGGCTTCTAGGGAACGATCAAAGCGTAGACTGTTTGTGGCATTACTCCCATATAGGAAAGACCGCATGGTGACTGTTGTATTCAATCCTGATGCAATTTCTGTGTTTCATCTACACTCTGAAGGTCAACAGATTACAAAATCCCTCCAGATATGCTATGGAAACTGTTACTGGCCTTCCAGTTAACGATCAAAGCGAAGACTATTTTAGACATTACTCTCATAGAGAAAAGTCCGCATGGTGCGTGTTCTATTCAATCCCGAAGCAATTTCTGTGTTTATGAACACTCTGAAGGTCCACAGATTACAGAATGCCTCCTGATTTGCTTCGGAATCTACTAATGGTCTTCGGGGGAACGATCAAAACGTAGACGGTTTGAGACATTACTATCATGAAGAAAAGTGCGCATGGTACCTCTTGTAATCAATCCCGATGCAATTTCTGTGTATCATCAACACTCTGCAGGTCCACAGAATACAGAATGCCTCCAGATGTGCTTCGAAAACTACTACTGGTCTTCCAGGTAACGATTAAAAACGTAGCCACTTTGAGACATTACTCCTATGGAGACATGTACGCATGGTGCCTGTTGTATTCAATCCCAATCCTATTTCTGTGTTTCATCAACACTGTGAAGGTCCACAGAATACAGAATGCCTCCAGATGTGCTTCGCAAACTACTACTGGTCTTCTAGGGAACGATCAAATGGTAGACTGTTTGAGACATTACTCTCATGGAGACAAGTCCGCATGGTGCCTGTTGTAATCCATCCCGATGAGCTTTATGTGTTTCATCTACAATCTGAAGTTCCAAAGATTACAGAATGCTCAAAGGTGCATGTTGTATTTAATCCCTATGCAATTTCTGTGTTTCATCAACACTCTGAAGGTCTACAGATTACGGAATGCCTTCAGATGTGCTTCAGAAACTCGTACTGGTCTTCCAGGGAACGATCAATGCGTAGACAGTATGAGACATTACTCCCATGGATAAATGTTCGCATGGTGCCTTTTGCATTCAATCCCGATGCAATTCTGTGTTTCAACAACACTCTGAAGGTCTACAGATTACAGAATGCATCCAGATGTGCTTCGGAAACTACTTGTGGCCTTCCAGGGAAAGATCAAAGCGTAGAGAGTTTGAGACATTACTCCCTGTGAGAAAAGTCCGCATGGTGCATGTTGTATTCAATCCCGATGTAATTTCTGTGTTTCATCAACACCCTGAAGGTCCACATATTACAGAATGCCTCCATATGTGCCTTGGAAACTACTACTTGTCTTCAAAGGAACGATCAAAGCGTAGAGAATTTGAGACATTACTAGCATGGAGAAAAGTCCACATGATGCCCGTTGTAATAAATGCCGAAGCAATCTGTGTTTCATCAACACTCAAGGTCCACAGATTACAGAATGCCTCCAGATGTGATTCGAAAACTACTATTGGTCTTCCAGGGAACGATCAAACCGTACACAGTTGAGACATTACTCACATAGAAAAAAGTCAGCAAGGTGCCTGTTGTATTCATCCCGATGCAATTTCTATGTTTCATCAACACTCGGAAGTCCACAGATTACAGAATGCCTCCAGATGTGCTTCGGAAACTGCTACTTATCTTAAAGGAATGGATCAAATCGAGCACACTTTGAGACATTACTCACATGGAGAAAAGTCCGCAGGGTGCCTCTTCTAGTCAATCCCGATAGAATTTCTGTGATTCATGAACACTCTGAAGGTCCACAGATTACAGAATGCATCCAGATGTGCTTCAAAAACTACTACTGGTCTCCCAGAAGTTGATCAAAGCGTAGACAGTTTGAGACATTACGCCTATGGAGAAAGGTCCGCATGGAGCCTGTTGTAATCAATCCCGATGCAATTTCTGTGTTTCATCAACACTCTGAAGGTGCATAGATTACAGAATGTCTCCAGATGTGGTTCGGAATGTACTACTGGTCTTCCAGGAATCGATCAAATCGTACACAGTTTGAGACATTACTATCATGGAGAAAAGTACGCATGGAGCCTGTTGTATTCAATCTCGATGCAATTTCTGCGTTTAATCAACACTCTAAATGTCCACAGATTACAGAAAGTCTCCAGATGTGCTTCGGAAATTACTACTGGTCTTCTAATGAACGATCAAAGCGTAGACAGTTGGAGACATTACTCCCATGTAGATAAGTCCGCATGGTGCCTGTTGTATTCAATCCCGATGCAATTTCTGTGTTCCATCAACACTCTGAATGTATACAGATTACAGAATGCCTCCAGATGTGCTTCGCAAACTACTACTGCTCCTCCAGGGAACGATCAAAGCGTATACAGTTTGAGACATTACTCCCACGTAGTAAAGTCCGCATGGTGCCTCTTCTAGACAATCCCGATGCAATTTCTGTGTCATGAACACTCTGAAGGTCCACAGATTTCAGAATGCCTCCAGATGTGCTTCGGAAACTACTACTGATCTCCCAGGGAGTGATCAAAGCGTAGACAGTTTGAGACTTTAATATCATGGAGAAAAGTCCTCATGGTGCCTGTTGTATTCAATCCCGATTCAATTTCTGTGTTTCATCAACACTGTGAAGTTCGACAAACACAGAATGCCTACAGATGTGCTTCGGAAACTACTACTGGTCTTCCAGGGAACGATCAAAGCGTAGACAGTTTGAGACATAACTCCCAAGTAGTAAAGACCGCATGGTGCCTCTTCTAGTCAATCGCGATGCCATTTCTGTGTTTCATGTGCACTCTGAAGGTCCACAGATTACAGAACGCCTCCAGATGTGTTTCGGAAACTACTACTGGTCTCCCAGGGAACGATCAAAGCGTATACAGTTTGAGACATTACTCCCATGTAGTAAAGTCCGCATGGTGCCTCTTCTAGTCAATCCCGATGCAATTTCTGTGTTTCATGAACATTCTGAAGGTCCACAGATTACAGAATGCATCCAGATGTGCTTCAAAAACTACTACTGGTCTCCTAGAAATTGATCAAAGCGTAGACAGTTTGAGACATTACGCCTATGGAGAAAAGTCCGCATGGAGCATGTAGTAATCAATCCCGATGCAATTTCTGTGTTTCATCAACACTCGGAAGGTGCATGGATTACAGAAAGTCTCCAGATGTGGTTGGAATGTACTACTGGTCTTCCCGGAATCAATCAAATCGTACACAGTTTGAGCCATTACTATCATGGAGAAAAGTACGCATGGAGCCTGTTGTATTCAATCTCGATGCAATTTCTGCGTTTCATCAACACTCTGAAGGTCCACAGATTACAGAATACCTCGAGATGTGCTTCGTAAATTACTACTGGTCTTCCAATGAACGATCAAATCGTAGACAGTTGGAGACATTACTCCCATGGAGAAAAGTCCGCATGGTGCTTGTTTTATTCAATCCCGATGCAATTTCTGTGTTCCATCAACACTCTGAATGTATACAGATTACAGAATGCCTCTAGATGTGCTTCGCAATCTACTACTTGTCTTCCATTGAACGATCAAAGCGTATACAGTTTGAGACATTACTCCCATGTAGTAAAGTCCGCATGGTGCCTCTTCTAGTCAATCCCGATGCAATTTCTGTGTTTCATGAACACTCTGAAGGTCCACAGATTACAGAATGCCTCCAGATTTGTTTCGGAAACTACTACTGGTCTCCCAGGGAACGATCAAAGCGTAGACAGTTTGAGACATTAATATCATGGAGAAAAGTCCTCATGGTGCCTGTTGTATTCAATCCCGATTCAATTTCTGTGTTTCATCAACACTGTGAATTTCCACAAAATACAGAATGCCTACAGATGTGCTTCGGAAACTACTACTGGTCTTCCAGGGAACGATCAAAGGGTAGACAGTTTGAGACATTACTCTCATGGAGAAAAATCCGCATGGTGCCTGTTGTAATCCATCCCGATGAGCTTTATGTGTATCATCTACACTCTGAAGTTCCAAAGATTACAGAATGCTCCAAGGTGCATGTTGTATTTAATCCCTATGCAATTTCTGTGTTTCATCAACACTCTGAAGGTCTACAGACTACGGAATGCCTTCAGATGTGCTTCAGAAACTCGTACTGGTCTTCCAGGGAACGATCAATGCGTAGACAGTATGACACATTACTCCCATGGATAAATGTTCGCATGGTGCCTTTTGCATTCAATCCCGATGCAATTCTGTGTTTCAACAACACTCTGAAGGTCTACAGATTACAGAATGCATCCAGATGTGCTTCGCAAACTACTTGTGGCCTTCCAGGGAAAGATCAAAGCGTAGAGAGTTTGAGACATTACTCCCTGTGAGAAAACTCCGCATGGTGCATGTTGTATTCAATCCCGATGTAATTTCTGTGTTTCATCAACACCCTGAAGGTCCACATATTACAGAATGCCTCCATATGTGCCTTGGAAACTACTACTTGTCTTCAAAGGAACGATCAAAGCGTAGAGAATTTGAGACATTACTAGCATGGAGAAAAGTCCACATGATGCCTGTTGTAATAAATGCCGAAGCAATCAGTGTTTCATCAACACTCAAGGTCCACAGATTACAGAATGCCTCCAGATGTGATTCGAAAACTACTATTGGTCTTCCAGGGAACGATCAAACCGTACACAGTTGAGACATTACTCACATAGAAAAAAGTCAGCAAGGTGCCTGTAGTATTCATCCCGATGCAATTACTATGTTTCATCAACACTCGGAAGGTCCACAGATTACAGAATGCCTCCAGATGTGCTTCGGAAACTGCTACTTATCTTGGAGGAATGGATCAAATCGAGCACACTTTGAGTCATTACTCCCATGGAGAAAAGTCCGCATGTTGCCTGTTGTATTGAATCCCCATGCAATTTTTGTGTTTTATCAACACTCTCAAGATCCACAAATTGCAGAATGACTCAGGACGTGCTTCGGAAACTACTACTGGTCTTCGAGGAATCGATCAAATTTCGTAGACAGTTTGAGACATTATCCCGTGGAGAAAAGTCCGCATGGTGCCTGTTGTATTCAATCCCGATGCAATTTCTGTGTTTCATCAACATTCTGAAGGTCCACAGATTACAGAATGCCTCCAGATGTGCCTTGAAAACTACTACTTGTCTTCCAGGGAACGATCAAAGCGTAGAGAGTTTGAGACATTACTCCCATGGGGAAAAGTCCACATGGTGCCTGTTTTATTCAATCCCGATGCAATCTCTGTGTTTCATCAACACTCTGAAGGTGCATAGATTACAGAAAGACTCCAGATGTGGTTCGGACTGTACTACTGGTCTTCCAGGAATCGATCAAATCGTACACAGTTTGAGACATAACTATCATGGAGAAAAGTACGCATGGAGCCTGTTGTATTCAATCTCGATGCAATTTCTGCGTTTCATTAATACTCTGAAGGTCCACAGGTTACAGAATACCTCCAGATGTGCTTCGGAAATTACTACTGGTCTTCCAATGAACGATCAAAGCGTAGACAGTTGGAGACATTACTCCCATGGAGAAATGTCCATTTGATGCTTTTTGTATTCAATCCCGATGCAATTTCTGTGTTCCATCAACACTCTGAATGTAAACAGATTACAGAATGCCTCCAGATGTGCTTCGGAAACTACTACTGGTCTCCTAGGGAACGATCAAAGCGTATAAAATTTGAGACATTACTCCCATGTAGTAAAGGCCGCATGGTGCCTCTTCTAGTCAATCCCGATGCAATTTCTGTATTTCATGAACACTCTGAAGGTCCACAGATTACAGAATGCATCCAGATGTGCTTCAAAAACTACTACTGGTCTCCCAGAAGTTGATCAAAGGGTAGACAGTTTGAGACATTACTCTCATGGAAAAAAGTCCGCATGGTGCCTGTTGTAATCCATCCCGATGAGCTTTATGTGTTTCATTTACACTCTGAAGTTCCAAAGATTACAGAATGCTCCAAGGTGCATGTTGTATTTAATCCCGATGCAATTTCTGTGTTTCATCAACACTGAAGGTCTACAGATTACGGAATGCCTTCAGATGTGCTTCAGAATCTCCTACTGGTCTTCCAGGGAACGATCAATGGGTAGACAGTATGAGACATTACTCCCGTGTATAAATGTTCGCATGGTGCCTTTTGTATTCAATCCCGATGCAATTCTGTGTTTCAACAACACTCTGAAGGTCTACAGATTACAGAATGCATCCAGATGTGCTTCGCAAACTACTTGTGGCCTTCCAGGGAAAGATCAAAGCGTAGAGAGTTTGAGACATTACTCCCATGGAGAAAAGTCCCCATGGTGCATGTTGTATTCAATCCCGATGTAATTTCTGTGTTTCAGCAACACCCTGAAGGTCCACATATTACAGAATGCCTCCATATGTGCCTTGGAAACTACTACTTGTCTTCAAGGAACGATCAAAGCGTAGAGAATTTTAGACATTACTCGCATGGAGAAAAGTCCGCATGATGCCTGTTGTAATAAATGCCGATGCAGTCTCTGTGTTTCATCAACACTCAAGGTCCACAGATTACAGAATGCCTCCAGATGTGATTCGAAAACTACTATTGGTCTTCCAGGGAACGATCAAACCGTAGACAGTTGATACATTACTCACATAGAAAAAAGCAAGGTGCCTGTAGTATTCATCCCGATGCAATTTCTATGTTTCATCAACACTCGGAAGGTCCACAGATTACAGAATGCCTCCAGATGTGCTTCGGAAACTGCTACTTATCTTAAAGGAATGGATCAAATCGAGCACTCTTTGAGACATTACTCCCATGGAGAAAAGTCCGCAGGGTGCCTCTTCTAGTCAATCCCGATAGAATTTCTGTGATTCATGAACACTCTGAAGGTCCACAGATTACAGAATGCATCCAGATGTGCTTCAAAAACTACTACTGGTCTCTCAGAAGTTGATCAAAGCGTAGACAGTTTGAGACATTACGCCTATGGAGAAAGGTCCGCATGGAGCCTGTTGTAATCAATCCCGATGCAATTTCTGTGTTTCATCAACACTCTGAAGGTGCATAGATTACAGAATGTCTCCAGATGTGGTTCGGAATGTACTACTGGTCTTCCAGGAATCGATCAAATCGTACACAGTTTGAGACATTACTATCATGGAGAAAAGTACGCATGGAGCCTGTTGTATTCAATCTCGATGCAATTTCTGCGTTTAATCAACACTCTAAATGTCCACAGATTACAGAAAGTCTCCAGATGTGCTTCGGAAACTACTACTGGTCTTCCAGGGAACGATCAAAGGGTAGACAGTTTGAGACATTACTCTCATGGAGAAAAATCCGCATGGTGCCTGTTGTAATCCATCCCGATGAGCTTTATGTGTATCATCTACACTCTGAAGTTCCAAAGATTACAGAATGCTCCAAGGTGCATGTTGTATTTAATCCCGATGCAATTTCTGTGTTTCATCAACACTCTGAAGGTCTACAGATTACGGAATGCCTTCAGATGTGCTTCAGAAACTCCTACTGGTCTTCCAGGGACGATCAATGTGTAGACAGTATGAGACATTACTCCCATGTATAAATGTTCGCATGGTGCATTTTGTATTCAATCGCGATGCAATTCTGTGTTTCAACAACACTCTGAAGGTCTACAGATTACAGAATGCATCCAGATGTGCCTTGAAAACTACTACTTATCTTCCAGGGAACGATCAAAGCGTAGAGAGTTTGAGACATTACTCCCATGGAGAAAAGTCCGCATGGTGCATGTTGTATTCAATCCCGATGCAATTTCTGTGTTTCATCAACACTCTGAAGGTCCACAGATTACAGAATGCCTCCAGATGTGCCTTGAAAACTACTACTTGTCTTCCAGGGAACGATCAAAGCGTATTCTGTTTGAGACATTACTCCCATGGAGAAAAGACCGCATGGTGCATTATGTATTCAATCCCGATGCAATTTATATATTTCATCAACACTCTCAATGTCCATAGATTACAGAATGAGTCAGGTTGTGCTTCGGACACTACTACTGGTCTTCGAGGAATCGATCAAAATTCGTAGACAGTTTGAGACATTTCTCCCATGGAGAAAAGTTTGCATGGTGCCTGTTGTATTCAACCCCAATGTATTTTCTGTGTTTCATCAACACTCTCAAGGTCCACAGATTACAGAATAACTCTGGATGTGCTTCGGAAACAACTACTGGTCTTCGAGGAATCGATTAAATTGTACACGGTTTGAGACATTACTCCCATGGAGAAAAGTCTTCATGGT
The DNA here is from genome assembly GCF_023897955.1 of Schistocerca gregaria. Classification (NCBI taxonomy): domain Eukaryota; kingdom Metazoa; phylum Arthropoda; class Insecta; order Orthoptera; family Acrididae; genus Schistocerca; species Schistocerca gregaria. The sequence goes on along the minus strand of NC_064922.1, from coordinate 72,249,240 downwards.
GCCTGTTCTATTCAATCCCGATGCAATTTCTGTGTTTCATGAACACTCTGCGAGTCCAAAGATTACAGAATGCCTCCAGATGTGCTTCGTGAACTGCTACTGGTCTTCCAGGAAGCGATCAAAGCGTACACTGTTTGAGTCATTACTACCATGGACAAAAGACCGCTAGGTGCCTGTTGTATTCAATCCTGATGCAATTTCTGTGTTTCATCAACACTCTGAAAGACCAAAGATTACAGAATGAATCCAGATGTGCTTCAAAAACTCCTACTGATCTCCAAGAAGTCGATCAAAGCGTAGACAGTTTGAGACATTACGCCTATGGAGAAAAGTCTGCATGGAGGCTGTTGTATTCAATCCCGATGCAATTTCTGTGTTTCATCAACACTCTGAAGGTGCTCAGATTCAGAATGCTTCCAGATGTGGTTCGGAAACTACTACTGGTCTTCCACGAATCGATCAAATCGTACACAGTTTGAGACATTACTCCCATGGAGAAAAGTGTGCATGGAGCCTGTTGTATTCAATCCCGATGCAATTTCTGTGGTTCATCAACACCCTGGAGGTCCACAGATTACAGAATGCCTCCAGATTTGCTTCGGAAACTACTACTGTCGTTCCAGGGAATGATGAGAGCGTAGACAGTTTGAGACATTACTCCCATGGAGAAAAGTCCGCATGGTGCCTGTTGTATCGAATCCCGATGCAATTTCTGTGTTCCATCAACACCCTGAACGTAAACAGAATACGGAATGCCTCCAGATGTGCTTCGGTAACAACTACTGCCCTTCCAGGGATCGATGAAACTGTAGACAGTTTGAGACATTACTCCCGTAGAGAAAAGTATGCATGGTGCCTGTTGTATTCAATCCCGATGCAATTTCTGTGTTTCGTCAACACTCTGAGGGCAGAATACAGAATACCTCCTGATGTGCCTTATAAACTACTACTGGTTTTCCAGGGAACGGTGAAAGCGTAGACAGTTTGAGACATTACTCCCATGGAGAAAAGTCTGCACGGTGACAGTTGTATTCTTCCCGATGCATTTTCGGTGTTTCATCAACACTCTGAAGGTCCACAGATTACAGAATGGCTCCAGATGTGTTTCTGTAACTACTACTGGTCTTCCAGGAATCGACCAAAGCGTACTCCCATGGAGAGAAGTCCGCACGGAGCCTGTTGTATTCAATCCCGATGCAATTTCTGTGTTTCATCAACACTCTGAAGGTGCATAGATTACAGAAAGTCTCCAGATGTGGTTCGGACTGTACTACTGGTCTTCCAGGAATCGATCAAATCGTACACACTTTGAGACATAACTATCATGGAGAAAAGTACACATGGAGCCTGTTGTATTCAATCTCGATGCAATTTCTGCGTTTCATTAATACTCTGAAGGTCCACAGTTTACAGAATACCTCCAGATGTGCTGCGGAAATTACTACTGGTCTTCCAATGAACGATCAAAGCGTAGACAGTTGGAGACATTACTCCCATGGAGAAATGTCCATTTGATGCTTCTTGTATTCAATCCCGATGCAATTTCTGTGTTCCATCAACACTCTGAATGTAAACAGATTACAGAATGCCTCCAGATGTGCTTCGCAAACTACTACTGCTCCTCCAGGGAACGATCAAAACGTATACAGTTTGAGACATAACTCCCAAGTAGTAAAGACCGCATGGTGCCTCTTCTAGTCAATCCCGATGCAATTTCTGTGTTTCATGAACACTCTGAAGGTCCACAGATTACAGAATCCCTCCAGATTTGTTTCGGAAACTACTACTGGTCTCCCAGGGAACGATCAAAGCGTAGACAGTTTGAGACATTAATATCATGGAGAAAAGTCCTCATGGTGCCTGTTGTATTCAATCCCGATTCAATTTCTGTGTTTCATCAACACTGTGAATTTCCACAAAGAACAGAATGCCTACAGATGTGCTACGGAAACTACTACTGGTCTTCCAGGGAACGATCAAAGCGTAGACAGTTTGAGACATTAATATCATGGAGAAAAGTCCTCATGGTGCCTGTTGTATTCAATCCCGATTGAATTTCTGTGTTTCATCAACACTGTGAAGTTCCACAAAATACAGAATGCCTACAGATGTGCTTCGGAAACTACTACTGGTCTTCCAGGGAACGATCAAAGGGTAGACAGTTTGAGACATTACTCTCATGGAGAAAAATCCGCATGGTGCTCGTTGTAATCCATCCCGATGAGCTTTATGTGTATCATCTACACTCTGAAGTTCCAAAGATTACAGAATGCTCCAAGGTGCATGTTGTATTTAATCCCGATGCAATTTCTGTGTTTCATCAACACTCTGAAGGTCTACAGATTACGGAATGCCTTCAGATGTGCTTCAGAAACTCCTACTGGTCTTCCAGGGACGATCAATGTGTAGACAGTATGAGACATTACTCCCATGTATAAATGTTCGCATGGTGCATTTTGTATTCAATCGCGATGCAATTCTGTGTTTCAACAACACTCTGAAGGTCTACAGATTACAGAATGCATCCAGATGTGCCTTGAAAACTACTACTTATCTTCCAGGGAACGATCAAAGCGTAGAGAGTTTGAGACATTACTCCCATGGAGAAAAGTCCGCATGGTGCATGTTGTATTCAATCCCGATGCAATTTCTGTGTTTCATCAACACTCTGAAGGTCCACAGATTACAGAATGCCTCCAGATGTGCCTTGAAAACTACTACTTGTCTTCCAGGGAACGATCAAAGCGTATTCTGTTTGAGACATTACTCCCATGGAGAAAAGACCGCATGGTGCATTATGTATTCAATCCCGATGCAATTTATATATTTCATCAACACTCTCAATGTCCATAGATTACAGAATGAGTCAGGTTGTGCTTCGGACACTACTACTGGTCTTCGAGGAATCGATCAAAATTCGTAGACAGTTTGAGACATTTCTCCCATGGAGAAAAGTTTGCATGGTGCCTGTTGTATTCAACCCCAATGTATTTTCTGTGTTTCATCAACACTCTCAAGGTCCACAGATTACAGAATAACTCTGGATGTGCTTCGGAAACAACTACTGGTCTTCGAGGAATCGATTAAATTGTACACGGTTTGAGACATTACTCCCATGGAGAAAAGTCTTCATGGTGCCTGTTCTATTCAATCCCGATGCAATTTCTGTGTTTCATGAACACTCTGCGAGTCCAAAGATTACAGAATGCCTCCAGATGTGCTTCGTGAACTGCTACTGGTCTTCCAGGAAGCGATCAAAGCGTACACTGTTTGAGTCATTACTACCATGGACAAAAGACCGCTAGGTGCCTGTTGTATTCAATCCTGATGCAATTTCTGTGTTTCATCAACACTCTGAAAGACCAAAGATTACAGAATGAATCCAGATGTGCTTCAAAAACTCCTACTGATCTCCAAGAAGTCGATCAAAGCGTAGACAGTTTGAGACATTACGCCTATGGAGAAAAGTCTGCATGGAGGCTGTTGTATTCAATCCCGATGCAATTTCTGTGTTTCATCAACACTCTGAAGGTGCTCAGATTCAGAATGCTTCCAGATGTGGTTCGGAAACTACTACTGGTCTTCCACGAATCGATCAAATCGTACACAGTTTGAGACATTACTCCCATGGAGAAAAGTGTGCATGGAGCCTGTTGTATTCAATCCCGATGCAATTTCTGTGGTTCATCAACACCCTGGAGGTCCACAGATTACAGAATGCCTCCAGATTTGCTTCGGAAACTACTACTGTCGTTCCAGGGAATGATGAGAGCGTAGACAGTTTGAGACATTACTCCCATGGAGAAAAGTCCGCATGGTGCCTGTTGTATCGAATCCCGATGCAATTTCTGTGTTCCATCAACACCCTGAACGTAAACAGAATACGGAATGCCTCCAGATGTGCTTCGGTAACAACTACTGCCCTTCCAGGGATCGATGAAACTGTAGACAGTTTGAGACATTACTCCCGTAGAGAAAAGTATGCATGGTGCCTGTTGTATTCAATCCCGATGCAATTTCTGTGTTTCGTCAACACTCTGAGGGCAGAATACAGAATACCTCCTGATGTGCCTTATAAACTACTACTGGTTTTCCAGGGAACGGTGAAAGCGTAGACAGTTTGAGACATTACTCCCATGGAGAAAAGTCTGCACGGTGACAGTTGTATTCTTCCCGATGCATTTTCGGTGTTTCATCAACACTCTGAAGGTCCACAGATTACAGAATGGCTCCAGATGTGTTTCTGTAACTACTACTGGTCTTCCAGGAATCGACCAAAGCGTACTCCCATGGAGAGAAGTCCGCACGGTGCCTGTTGTATGCAATCCCGATTGCAATCTCTGTGTTTCATCAACACTCTGAAGGTGCACAGATTACAGAATGCCTCCAGATGTGGTTCGGAAACTACTACTGGTCTACCAGGAATCGATCGAATTGTACACAGTTTGAGACATTATTCCCATGGAGAAAAGTCTGCATGGTGCCTGTTCTATTTAATCCCAATGCAATTTCTGTGTTTCTTGAACACTCTGAGAGTCCAAAGATTACAGAATGCCTCCAGATGTGCTCGTGAACTACTACTGGTCTACCAGGAAGCGATCAAAGCGTAGACTGTTTGAGTCATTACTACCATGGAGACAAGACCGCTTGGTGCCTGTTGTATTCAATCGTGATGCAATTTCTGTGTTTCATCAACACTCTGAAAGACCAAAGATTGCCGAATGCCTCCAGATGTGCCTTTTAAACTACTACTGGTCTTCCAGGAATCGATCAAATCGTACACAATTTGAAACATTACTCTCATGGAGAAAGGAACGCATCGTACCTGTTGTATACAATCCTGATCCAATTTCTGTGTTTCATCAACACTGTGATGGTCCACAGATTACAGAATGCCTCCAGTTGTGCTTCGGAAATTACTACTGGTCTGCTAGGGAAGGATCAGTACGTAGACAGTTTGAGACAATACTCCCACGGATAAAGGTCTGCATGGAGCCTGTTGTATTCAATCCCGACGCAAATTCTGTGTTTCATCAACACTCTGGAGGTCCACAGATTACAGAATGCCTCCAGATGTGCTTCGTAAAAAACTACTACTGTCCTTCCAGGGTATGATCAAAGCGTAGACAGTTTGAGACATTACTCCCATGGAGAGAAGTCCGCATGGTGCCTGTTGTATTCAATCCCGATGCAATTTCTGTGTTCCATCAACACTCTGAAGGTCCACAGATTACAGATTGCCTCCAGATGTGCTTCGGATACTACTACTGGTCTTCCTGGGAACGATCAAAACGTAGTCAGTTTGAGACATTACTCCCATGGACAAAGGTCCGCATGATGCCTGTTGTATTCAATCCCGTTGCAATTTCTGTGTATCATCAACAGTCTGAAAGTCCACAGATTACCGAATGACTCCAGATGTATCTTGGAAACTACTCATTGTCTTCCAGGAATCGATCAAAGCGTAGACAGTTTTAGACATTACTTCTATGGAGAAAAGTGCGCACGGTGCTAGTTGTATTCTTACCGATGCTTTTTCGGTGTTTCATCAACACTCTGAAGGTCCACAGATTACAGAATGCCTCCAGATGTGTTTCTGAAACTACTACTGATCTTCCAGGAATCGAGCAAAGCGTACTGCCATGGAGAGAAGTCCGCATGGTGCCTGTTGTATTCAATCCCGATGCAATCTCTGTGTTTCATCAACACTCTGAAGGTGCACAGATTCAGAATGCCTCCAGATGTGGTTCGGAAACTACTACTGGTGTACCAGGAATCGATCAAATTGTACATAGTTTGAGACATTACTCCCATGGAGAAAAGTCTGCATGTTGCCTGTTCTATTCAATCCCGAAGCAATTTCTGTGTTTCATGAACACTCTGAGGGTCCAAAGATTACAGAATGCCTCCAGATGTGCTTCGTGAACTAGTACTGGTCATCCAGGAAGCGGTCAAAGCGTAGACTGTTTGAGTCATTACTACCATGGAGAAAAGACCGCTTGGTGCCCGTTGTATTCAATCGTGATGCGATTTCTGTGTTTCATCAACACTCTGAAAGACCAAAGATTACAGAGTGCCTCCAGATGTGCTTCAAAAACTCCTACTGATCTCCCAGAAGTCGATAAATGCGTAGATAGTTTGAGACATTACGCTTATGGAGAAAAGTCTGCATGGAGCCTGTTGTATTCAATCCCGATGCAATTTCTGTGTTTCATCAACATTGTGAAGGTGCACAGATTCAGAATGCTTCCAGATGTGGTTCGGAAACTACTACTGGTCATCCAGGAATCGATCAAATCGTACACAGTTTGAGACATTACTCCCATGGAGAAAAGTCCGCATGGTTCCTGTTGTATTCAATCCCGATGAAATTTCTGCTTTTCACCAACACTCTGAAGGCCCAAAGATTACAGATTGCCTCCAGATGTGCCTTTTAAACTACTACTGGTCTCCCAGGAATCGATCAAATCGTACACAGTTTGAAACAATACTCTCATGGAGAAAAGTTCACATGGTACCTGTTGTATACAATCCTGTTCCAATTTCTGTGTTTGATCAACACTCTGATTGTCCACAGATTACAGAATGCCTCCAGATGTGCTTCGGAAATTACTACTGGTCTGCTAGGGAAGGATCAAAACGTAGACAGTTGTAGACATTACTCCCATGGATAAAATTCTGCATGGAGCCTGTTCTATTCAATCCCGCCGCAATTTCTGTGTTTCATCAACACCCTGGAGGTCCACAGATTACAGAATGCCTCCAGATTTGCTTCGGAAACTACTACTGTCGTTCCAGGGAATGATGAGAGCGTAGACAGTTTGAGACATTACTCCCATGGAGAAAAGTCCGCATGGTGCCTGTTGTGTCGAATCCCGATGCAATTTCTGTGTTCCATCAACACCCTGAACGTAAACAGAATACGGAATGCCTCCAGATGTGCTTCGGTAACAACTACTGCCCTTCCAGGGATCGATGAAACTGTAGACAGTTTGAGAAATTACTCCCGTAGAGAAAAGTATGCATGTTGCCTGTTGTAATCAATCCCGATGCAATTTCTGTGTTTCATCAACACTCTGAAGGTCCACAGATCACAGAATGGCTCAAGATGTGTTTCCGTAACTACTACTGGTCTTCCAGGAATCGACCAAAGCGTACTCCCATGGAGAGAAGTCCACACGGTGCCTGTTGTATGCAATCCCGATTGCAATCTCTGTGTTTCATCAACACTCTGAAGGTGCACAGATTACAGAATGCCTCCAGATGTGGTTCGGAAACTACTACTGGTCTACCAGGAATCGATCGAATTGTACACAGTTTGAGACATTATTGCCATGGAGAAAAGCCTGCATGGTGCCTGTTCTATTTAATCCCAATGCAATTTCTGTGTTCCTTGAACACTCTGAGAGTCCAAAGATTACAGAATGCCTCCAGATGTGCTCGTGAACTACTACTGGTCTACCAGGAAGCGATCAAAGCGTAGACTGTTTGAGTCATTACTACCATGGAGACAAGACCGCTTGGTGCCTGTTGTATTCAATCGTGATGCAATTTCTGTGTTTCATCAACACTCTGAAAAACCAAAGATTGCCGAATGCCTCCAGATGTGCCTTTTAAACTACTACTGGTCTTCCAGGAATCGATCAAATCGTACACAATTTGAAACATTACTCTCATGGAGAAAGGAACGCATCGTACCTGTTGTATACAATCCTGATCCAATTTCTGTGTTTCATCAACACTGTGATGGTCCACAGATTACAGAATGCCTCCAGTTGTGCTTCGGAAATTACTACTGGTCTGCTAGGGAAGGATCAATACGTAGACAGTTTGAGACAATACTCCCATGGATAAAGGTCTGCATGGAGCCTGTTGTATTCAATCCCGACGCAATTTCTGTGTTTCATCAACACTCTGGAGGTCCACAGATTACAGAATGCCTCAAGATGTGCTTCGTAAAAAACTACTACTGTCCTTCCAGGGTATGATCAAAGCGTAGACAGTTTGAGACATTACTCCCATGGAGAGAAGTCCGCATGGTGCCTGTTGTATTTAATCCCGATGCAATTTCTGTGTTCCATCAACACTCTGAAGGTCCACAGATTACAGATTGCCTCCAGATGTGCTTCGGATACTACTACTGGTCTTCCTGGGAACGATCAAAACGTAGTCAGTTTGAGACATTACTCCCATGGACAAAGGTCCGCATGATGCCTGTTGTATTCAATCCCGTTGCAATTTCTGTGTATCATCAACAGTCTGAAAGTCCACAGATTACCGAATGACTCCAGATGTATCTTGGAAACTACTCATTGTCTTCCAGGAATCGACCAAAGCGTAGACAGTTTTAGACATTACTTCTATGGAGAAAAGTGCGCACGGTGCTAGTTGTATTCTTACCGATGCTTTTTCGGTGTTTCATCAACACTCTGAAGGTCCACAGATTACAGAATGCCTCCAGATGTGTTTCTGAAACTACTACTGATCTTCCAGGAATCGACCAAAGCGTACTGCCATGGAGAGAAGTCCGCATTGTGCCTGTTGTATTCAATCACGATGCAATCTCTGTGTTTCATCAACACTCTGAAGGTGCACAGATTCAGAATGCCTCCAGATGTGGTTCGGAAACTACTACTGGTGTACCAGGAATCGATCAAATTGTACATAGTTTGAGACATTACTCCCATGGAGAAAAGTCTGCATGTTGCCTGCTCTATTCAATCCCGAAGCAATTTCTGTGTTTCATGAACACTCTGAGAGTCCAAAGATTACAGAATGCCTCCAGATGTGCTTCGTGAACTAGTACTGGTCATCCAGGAAGCGGTCAAAGCGTAGACTGTTTGAGTCATTACTACCATGGAGAAAAGACCGCTTGGTGCCCGTTGTATTCAATCGTGATGCGATTTCTGTGTTTCATCAACACTCTGAAAGACCAAAGATTACAGAGTGCCTCCAGATGTGCTTCAAAAACTCCTACTGATCTCCCAGAAGTCGATAAATGCGTAGATAGTTTGAGACATTACGCTTATGGAGAAAAGTCTGCATGGAGCCTGTTGTATTCAATCCCGATGCAATTTCTGTGTTTCATCAACATTGTGAAGGTGCACAGATTCAGAATGCTTCCAGATGTGGTTCGGAAACTACTACTGGTCATCCAGTAATCGATCAAATCGTACACAGTTTGAGACATTACTCCCATGGAGAAAAGTCCGCATGGTTCCTGTTTTATTCAATCCCGATGAAATTTCTGCTTTTCACCAACACTCTGAAGGCCCAAAGATTACAGATTGCCTCCAGATGTGCCTTTTAAACTACTACTGGTCTCCCAGGAATCGATCAAATCGTACACAGTTTGAAACAATACTCTCATGGAGAAAAGTTCACATGGTACCTGTTGTATTCAATCCTGTTCCAATTTCTGTGTTTCATCAACACTCTGATTGTCCACAGATTACAGAATGCCTCCAGATGTGCTTCGGAAATTACTACTGGTCTGCTAGGGAAGGATCAAAACGTAGACAGTTGTAGACATTACTCCCATGGATAAAAGTCTGCATGGAGCCTGTTCTATTCAATCCCGCCGCAATTTCTGTGTTTCATCAACACTCTGGAGGTCCACAGATTACATAATGCCTCCAGATGTGATTCGGAAACTACTACCGTACTTCCAAGTTACGCTGAAAGCGTAGACAGTTTGAGACATTGATCCCATGGAGAAAAGTCCGCATGTTGCCCGTTATATTCAATCCCCATGCAATTTCTGTGTTTTATCAACACTCTCAAGGTCCACAGGTTACAGAATGACTCTGGATGTGCCTAGGAAACAACTACTGGTCTTCGAGGAATCAATCTAATTTCGTAGACAGTTTGAGACCTTTTCCCATTGAGAAAAGTCCGCATGGTATCTTTTGTATTCAATCCAGATGCAATTTCTGTGTTTCATCAACTCTTAAAAGTTCCACAGATTACAGAATGCCTCCAGATGTGCTTCGGAAACTACTACTGGTCTTCCAGGGAACGATGAAAGCGTAGACAGTTTCAGACTACTCCCATGGAGAAAAGTCCATATGGTGCCTGTTGTATTCAATCCCGATGCAAATTCTGTGTTTCATCAACACTCTGAAGGTCCAAAGATTACAGAATGCCTCCAGATGTGCTTCAGAAACTACCACTGGTCGTCCTGGGAACGATCAAAGCGTAGTCAGTTTAAGGCATTACTCTCATGGAGAAAGGTCCGCATGGTGCCCGTTGTATTTAATCCCGATGCAGTTTCTGTGTTTTATCAATACTCTGATGGTGCACAGATTCAGAATGCTTCGAGATGTGGTACGGAAACTACTACGGGTCTTCCAGGAATCGATCATGTCGTACACAGTTTGAGACATTACTCCCATGGAGGAAAGTCCGCATGGTTCCTGTTGTATTCAATCCCGATGCAATTTCTGCGTTTCACCATCACTCTGAAGGCCCACAGATTACAGAATGCCTCCAGATGTGCCTTTTAAACTACTACTTTGCTTCCAGGAATCGATCAAATCGTATACAGTTTGAGACATTACTCTCATGGAGAAAAGTACTCATGGTTTCTGTTGTATTCAATCCCGATCAAATTTCTGTGTTCCATCAAAACTGTGAAGGTCCACAGATTACAGAATGCCTCCAGAAGTGTTTCGGAAACTACTACTGTCCTTCCAGGGAATGATCAAAACGTAGACAGTTTCAGACATTACTCCCATGGAGAAAAGTCCGCTCGGTGCCTGTTGTATTGAATCCCGATGCAATGTCCGTGTTTCATCAACACTCTGAAGGCCCACAGATTACAGAATGCCTCCAGATGTGCTTCGGATATTACTACTGGTCTCCCAGGAAACGATCAAAGCGTAGGAAATTTTAGACATTACTCCCACGGAGAAAAGTCCGCATGGTGCCTGTTTTATTCAATCCCGATGCAATTTCTTTGTTTCATCAACACTCTGAAGGCAGATTACAGAATTCCTCCAGATGTGCCTTATTAACTACTACTGGTCTTCCAGGGAACGATGAAAGCGTAGACAGTTTGAGACATTACTCCCATGGAGAAAAGTCCGCATTGTGCCTGTTGTATTCAATCCCGAAGCAACCTCTGTGTTTCATCAACACTCTGATGGTCCACAGATTATAGAATGCCTCCAGATGTGATTCGGAAACTACTACTGGTCTTCCAGGGAACGATCAAAGCGTAGACAGTTTGAGACTACTCCCATGGAGAAAAGTCCGCATGGTGGCTGTTGTATTCAATCCGGATGCAATTTCTGCGTTTCATCAACACTCTGAAGGTCCAAAGATTACAGAATGCCTCCAGATGTGCTTCAAAAACTACTACTGATCGTCCTGGGAACGATCAAAGCGTAGTCAGTTTAAGGCATTACTCCCATGGAGAAAGGTCCGCATGGTGCCTGTTGTATTCAATCCCGATGCAATTTCTGTGTTTCATCAACACTCTGATGGTGCACAGATTCAGAATGCTTCCAGATGAGGTTCGGAAACTACTACTGGTCTTCCAGGAATCGATCAATCGTACACAGTTTGTGACATTACTCCCATGGAGAAAAGTCCGCATGGTTCTTGTTGTATTAAATCCCGATGCAATTTCTGCGTTTCACCATCACTCTGAAGGCCCAAAGGTTACAGAATGCCTTAAGATGTGCCTTTTAAACTACTACTTTGCTTCCAGGAATCGATCAAATCGTATACAGTTTGAGACATTACTCTCATGGAGAAAAGTACGCATGGTTCCTGTTGTATTCAATCCCGATCAAATTTCTGTGTTTCATCAAAACTGTGAAGGTCCACAGATTACAGAATGCCTCCAGAAGTGCTTCGGAAACTACTACTGTCCTTCCAGGGAATGATAAAAGCGTAGACAGTTTCAGACATTACTCCCATGGAGAAAAGTCCGCTCGGTGCCTGTTGTATTGAATCCCGATGCAATTCCTGTGTTTCATCAACACTCTGAAGGCCCACAGTTTACAGAATGCCTCCAGATGTGCATCGGATATTACTACTGGTCTCCCAGGAAACGATCAAAGCGTAGATAATTTTAGACATTACTCCCATTGAGAAAAGTTTGCATGGTGCCTGTTTTATTCAATCCCGATGCAATTTCTGTGTATCATCAACACTCAGAAGGCAGATTACATAATGCCTCCAGATGTGCCTTATAAACTACTACTGGTCTTCCAGGGAACGATCAAAGCTTAGCCTGGTTGAGACACTACTCCCATGGAGAAAAGACTGCATGGTGCATGTTGTATTCAATCCCGAGCAAATTCTGTGTTTCATCAACACTTTGAAGGTCCTCAGATTACGGAATGCCTCCAGATGTGCTTCGGAAGCTACTACTGGTCTTCGAGGAATCGATCAAATCTCATAGACAGTTTGAGACATTTCTTCCATGGAGTAAGGCACTCATGGTGGCTGTTCTATTTAATCCCGATGCAATTCCTGTGTTTCATCAACACTCTGAAGGTCCATAGATTACAGATTGCCTCCAGATGTGATTCTGAATCTACTACTGGTCTACCAGGAATCGATCATAACGTAGACAGTTCGAGACATTACTCCCATGGAGAAAGGACCGCATGGTGCATGTTGTATTAAATCCCGATGCAATTTCTGTGTTCCATCAACACTCTGAACGTAAAGAGATTACAGAATGCCTCCAGATGTGCTTCGGAAACTGTTACTGGTCTTCCAGTTAACGATCAAAGCGTAGACAGTTTGAGACATTAATCTCAATGAGAAAATTCCGCATGGTGCCTGTTCTACTCAATTCCGATGCAATTTCTGTGTTTATGAACACTCTGAAGGTCCACAGATTACAGAATGCCTCCTGATTTGCTTCGGAAACTACTAATGGTCTTCGGGGGAACGATCAAAACGTAGACGGTTTGAGACATTACTCCCATGGAGAAAAGCCCGCATGGTGATTGTTTCATTCAATCCCGATGCATTTTCTGTGTTTCATCAACAATCTGAAGGCAGAAAGATTACAGAATGCCTCCAGATGTGCCTTATAAACTACTACTGGTCTTCCAGGGAACGATCAAAGCGTAGTCTGTTTGAGACAATATTCCCATGGAGATAAGGTCGCATGGTGCATGTTGTATTCAATCCCGATGCAATTTCTGAGTTTCATCAACACTCTGAATGTCCTCAGATTACGGAGTGCCTACAGATGTGCTTCAGAAACTACTACTGGTCTTCAAGGCAACGATCAAATCGTAGACAGTTTGAGACATTACTAACATGGAGAAAAATCCGCATGGTGCCTGTTGTATTCAATCCCGATGCAATTTCTGTGTTCCATCAAAACTCTGAACGTAAACAGATTACAGAATGCCTCCAGGTGTGCTTCGGAAACTGTTACTGGTCTTCCAGTTAACTATAAAATCGTAGACAGTTTGAGACATTACTCTCAATGAGAAAAGTCGGCATGGTGCCTGTTCTACTCAATTCCGATGCAATTTCTGTGTTTATGAACACTCTGAAAGTCCACATATTACATAATGCCTCCAGATGTGCTTCGAAAACTACTGCTGGTCTTCCAGGGTACGATCAAAGCGTAGGCAGTTTGAGACGTTACTCCAATGGAGGAAACTCCGCATGGTGCCTGTTGTATTCAATCCCGATGCAATTTCCGTGTTTCATCAACACACTGAAGGTACACAGATTACAGAATGCCTCCAGATGTGACTTGGAGACTACTACTGGGCTTCTAGGGAACGATCAAAGCGTAGACTGTTTGTGGCATTACTCCCATATAGGAAAGACCGCATGGTGACTGTTGTATTCAATCCTGATGCAATTTCTGTGTTTCATCTACACTCTGAAGGTCGACAGATTACAAAATCCCTCCAGATATGCTACGGAAACTGTTACTGGCCTTCCAGTTAACGATCAAAGCGAAGACAATTTTAGACATTACTCTCATAGAGAAAAGTCCGCATGGTGCCTGTTCTATTCAATCCCGAAGCAATATCTGTGTTTATGAACACTCTGAAGGTCCACAGATTACAGAATGCCTCCAGATGTGCTTCAGAAACTACCACTGGTCGTCCTGGGAACGATCAAAGCGTAGTCAGTTTAAGGCATTACTCTCATGGAGAAAGGTCCGCATGGTGCCTGTTGTATTTAATCCCGATGCAGTTTCTGTGTTTTATCAACACTCTGATGGTGCACAGATTCAGAATGCTTCGAGATGTGGTTCGGAAACTACTACGGGTCTTCCAGGAATCGATCATGTCGTACACAGTTTGAGACATTACTCCCATGGAGGAAAGTCCGCATGGTTCCTGTTGTATTCAATCCCGATGCAATTTCTGCGTTTCATCATCACTCTGAAGGCCCACAGATTACAGAATGCCTCCAGATGTGCCTTTTAAACTACTACTTTGCTTCCAGGAATCGATCAAATCGTATACAGTTTGAGACATTACTCTCATGGAGAAAAGTACTCATGGTTTCTGTTGTATTCAATCCCGATCAAATTTCTGTGTTCCATCAAAACTGTGAAGGTCCACAGATTACAGAATGCCTCCAGAAGTGCTTCGGAAACTACTACTGTCCTTCCAGGGAATGATCAAAACGTAGACAGTTTCAGACATTACTCCCATGGAGAAAAGTCCGCTCGGTGCCTGTTGTATTGAATCCCGATGCAATGTCCGTGTTTCATCAACACTCTGAAGGCCCACAGATTACAGAATGCCTCCAGATGTGCTTCGGATATTACTACTGGTCTCCCAGGAAACGATCAAAGCGTAGGAAATTTTAGACATTACTCCCACGGAGAAAAGTCCGCATGGTGCCTGTTTTATTCAATCCCGATGCAATTTCTGTGTTTCATCAACACTCTGAAGGCAGATTACAGAATTCCTCCAGATGTGCCTTATTAACTACTACTGGTCTTCCAGGGAACGATGAAAGCGTAGACAGTTTGAGACATTACTCCCATGGAGAAAAGTCCGCATTGTGCCTGTTGTATTCAATCCCGAAGCAACCTCTGTGTTTCATCAACACTCTGATGGTCCACAGATTATAGAATGCCTCCAGATGTGATTCGGAAACTACTACTGGTCTTCCAGGGAACGATCAAAGCGTAGACAGTTTGAGACTACTCCCATGGAGAAAAGTCCGCATGGTGGCTGTTGTCTTCAATCCGGATGCAATTTCTGCGTTTCATCAACACTCTGAAGGTCCAAAGATTACAGAATGCCTCCAGATGTGCTTCAAAAACTACTACTGGTCGTCCTGGGAACGATCAAAGCGTAGTCAGTTTAAGGCATTACTCCCATGGAGAAAGGTCCGCATGGTGCCTGTTGTATTCAATCCCGATGCAATTTCTGTGTTTCATCAACACTCTGATGGTGCACAGATTCAGAATGCTTCCAAATGTGGTTCGGATACTACTACTGGTCTTCCAGGAATCGATCAATCGTACACAGTTTGTGACATTACTCCCATGGAGAAAAGTCCGCATGGTTCTTGTTGTATTAAATCCCGATGCAATTTCTGCGTTTCACCATCACTCTGAAGGCCCAAAGGTTACAGAATGCCTTAAGATGTGCCTTTTAAACTACTACTTTGCTTCCAGGAATCGATCAAATCGTATACAGTTTGAGACATTACTCTCATGGAGAAAAGTACGCATGGTTCCTGTTGTATTCAATCCCGATCAAATTTCTGTGTTTCATCAAAACTGTGAAGGTCCACAGATTACAGAATGCCTCCAGAAGTGCTTCGGAAACTACTACTGTCCTTCCAGGGAATGATAAAAGCGTAGACAGTTTCAGACATTACTCCCATGGAGAAAAGTCCGCTCGGTGCCTGTTGTATTGAATCCCGATGCAATTCCTGTGTTTCATCAACACTCTGAAGGCCCACAGTTTACAGAATGCCTCCAGATGTGCATCGGATATTACTACTGGTCTCCCAGGAAACGATCAAAGCGTAGATAATTTTAGACATTACTCCCATTGAGAAAAGTTTGCATGGTGCCTGTTTTATTCAATCCCGATGCAATTTCTGTGTATCATCAACACTCAGAAGGCAGATTACATAATGCCTCCAGATGTGCCTTATAAACTACTACTGGTCTTCCAGGGAACGATCAAAGCTTAGCCTGGTTGAGACACTACTCCCATGGAGAAAAGACTGCATGGTGCATGTTGTATTCAATCCCGAGCAAATTCTGTGTTTCATCAACACTTTGAAGGTCCTCAGATTACGGAATGCCTCCAGATGTGCTTCGGAAGCTACTACTGGTCTTCGAGGAATCGATCAAATCTCATAGACAGTTTGAGACATTTCTTCCATGGAGTAAGGCACTCATGGTGGCTGTTCTATTTAATCCCGATGCAATTCCTGTGTTTCATCAACACTCTGAAGGTCCATAGATTACAGATTGCCTCCAGATGTGATTCTGAATCTACTACTGGTCTACCAGGAATCGATCATAACGTAGACAGTTCGAGACATTACTCCCATGGAGAAAGGACCGCATGGTGCATGTTGTATTAAATCCCGATGCAATTTCTGTGTTCCATCAACACTCTGAACGTAAAGAGATTACAGAATGCCTCCAGATGTGCTTCGGAAACTGTTACTGGTCTTCCAGTTAACGATCAAAGCGTAGACAGTTTGAGACATTAATCTCAATGAGAAAATTCCGCATGGTGCCTGTTCTACTCAATTCTGATGCAATTTCTGTGTTTATGAACACTCTGAAGGTCCACAGATTACAGAATGCCTCCTGATTTGCTTCGGAAACTACTAATGGTCTTTGGGGGAACGATCAAAACGTAGACGGTTTGAGACATTACTCCCATGGAGAAAAGCCCGCATGGTGATTGTTTCATTCAATCCCGATGCATTTTCTGTGTTTCATCAACAATCTGAAGGCAGAAAGATTACAGAATGCCTCCAGATGTGCCTTATAAACTACTACTGGTCTTCCAGGGAACGATCAAAGCGTAGTCTGTTTGAGACAATATTCCCATGGAGATAAGGTCGCATGGTGCATGTTGTATTCAATCCCGATGCAATTTCTGAGTTTCATCAACACTCTGAAGGTCCTCAGATTACGGAATGCCTACAGATGTGCTTCAGAAACTACTACTGGTCTTCAAGGCAACGATCAAATCGTAGACAGTTTGAGACATTACTAACATGGAGAAAAATCCGCATGGTTCCTGTTGTATTCAATCCCGATGCAATTTCTGTGTTCCATCAAAACTCTGAACGTAAACAGATTACAGAATGCCTCCAGGTGTGCTTCGGAAACTGTTACTGGTCTTCCAGTTAACTATAAAATCGTAGACAGTTTGAGACATTACTCTCAATGAGAAAAGTCGGCATGGTGCCTGTTCTACTCAATTCCGATGCAATTTCTGTGTTTATGAACACTCTGAAAGTCCACATATTACATAATGCCTCCAGATGTGCTTCGAAAACTACTGCTGGTCTTCCAGGGTACGATCAAAGCGTAGGCAGTTTGAGACGTTACTCCAATGGAGGAAACTCCGCATGGTGCCTGTTGTATTCAATCCCGATGCAATTTCCGTGTTTCATCAACACTCTGAAGGTACACAGATTACAGAATGCCTCCAGATGTGACTTGGAGACTACTACTGGGCTTCTAGGGAACGATCAAAGCGTAGACTGTTTGTGGCATTACTCCCATATAGGAAAGACCGCATGGTGACTGTTGTATTCAATCCTGATGCAATTTCTGTGTTTCATCTACACTCTGAAGGTCGACAGATTACAAAATCCCTCCAGATATGCTACGGAAACTGTTACTGGCCTTCCAGTTAACGATCAAAGCGAAGACAATTTTAGACATTACTCTCATAGAGAAAAGTCCGCATGGTGCCTGTTCTATTCAATCCCGAAGCAATTTCTGTGTTTATGAACACTCTGAAGGTCCACAGATTACAGAATGCCTCCTGATTTGCTTCGGAAACTACTAATGGTCTTCGGGGGAACGATCAAAACGTAGACCGTTTGAGACATTACTATCATGAAGAAAAGTGCGCATGGTACCTCTTGTAATCAATCCCGATGCAATTTCTGTGTATCATCAACACTCTGAAGGTCCACAGAATACAGAATGCCTCCAGATGTGCTTCGAAAACTACTACTGGTCTTCCAGGTAACGATCAAAACGTAGCCACTTTGAGACATTACTCCTATGGAGACATGTACGCATGGTGCCTGTTGTATTCAATCCCAATCCTATTTCTGTGTTTCATCAACACTGTGAAGGTCCACAGAATACAGAATGCCTCCAGATGGGCTTGGGAAACTACTACTGGTTTTCCAAGGAATGATCAAAGCGAAGACAGTTTGAGACATTACTCCCATGGAGAGAAGTCCGCATGGTGCCTGATGTATTCAATCCCGATGCAATTTCCGTGTTTCATCAACACTCTGAAAGTCCACAGATTGCAGAATGCCTCCAGATGTGCTTCGGAAATTACTACTGGTCTTCCAGGGATCGATCAAAGCGTAGATACGTTGAGACATTACTCTCATGGAGAAAAGTCCGCATGTTGCCTGTTGTATTCAATCCTGATGCACTTTCTGTGTTTCATCAACACTCTGAATGTCCAAAGACTACAGAATGCTTACAGATGTGCTTCAAAAAATCCTACTGGTCTCCCAGAAGTCGATCAATGCGTAGACCGTTTGAGACATTACTCTCATTGAGAAAAGTTTGCATGGTGCCTGTTCTATTCGTTTCTAAAGCAATTTCTGTGTTTATGAGCACTCTGAAGGTCGACAGATTACAGAATGCCTCCTGATGTGCTTAGGAAAGTACTGCTGATCTTCCAGGGAACGAGCAAAGCGTAGACAGTTTGAGACATTACACCCTTGGAGAATAGTCCGCATGGTGCCTGTTGTATTCAATCCCGATGCTATTTCTGTGTATCATCAACACTCTGAAGGTCCACAGATCACAGAATGCCTCCAGATGTGATTGAAAACTACTACTGGTCTTCGAGGAATCGATCAAAATTCGTAGACAGTTTGAGACATATCTCCCAAGGAGAAAGTTCATCATGGTATCTGTTGTATATAATCCCGATGCAATTCCTGGGTTTCATCTATACTCTGAAGGTCCACAGGTTATAGAATGCCTCTAGATGTGTTTCGGATATTACGACTGGTCTTCCAGGAAACGATCAAAGCGTAGACAGTTTGAGTCATTACTCCCATGTAGTAAAGTCCGCATGGTGCCTATTCTAGTCAATCCCGATGAAATTTCTGTGTTTCATGAACACTCTGAAGGTCCGCAGATTACAGAATGCATCCAGATGTGCTTCAAAAACTACTACTGGTCTCCCAGAAGTTGATCAAAGCGTAGACAGTTTGAGACATTAATATCATGGAGAAAAGTCCGCATGGTGCATGTTGTATTCAATCCCGATGTAATTTCTGTGTTTCAGCAACACCCTGAAGGTCCACATATTACAGAATGCCTCCATATGTGCCTTGGAAACTACTACTTGACTTCAAACGAACGATCAAAGCGTAGAGAATTTGAGACATTACTCGCATGGAGAAAAGTCCGCATGATGCCTGTTGTAATAAATGCCGAAGCAATCTCTGTGTTTCATCAACACTCAAGGTCCACAGATTACAGAATGCCTCCAGATGTGATTCGAAAACTACTATTGGTCTTCCAGGGAACGATCAAACCGTAGACAGTTGATACATTACTCACATAGAAAAAAGCAAGGTGCCCGTAGTATTCATCCCGATGCAATTTCTATGTTTCATCAACACTCGGAAGGTCCACAGATTACAGAATGCATCCAGATGTGCTTCGGAAACTGCTACTTATCTTGAAGGAATGGATCAAATCGAGCACACTTTGAGACATTACTCCCATGGAGAAAAGTCCGCATGGTGCCTCTTCTAGTCAATCCCGATGCAATTTCTGTGTTTCATGAACACTCTGAAGGTCCACAGATTACAGAATGCATCCAGATGTGCTTCAAAAACTACTACTGGTCTAACAGAAGTTGATCAAAGCGTAGACAGTTTGAGAGATTACGCCTATGGAGAAAAGTCCACATGAAGCCGGTTGTAATCAATCCCGATGGAATTTCTGTGTTTCATCAACTCTCTGAAGGTGCATAGATTACAGAATGTCTCCAGATGTGGTTCGGAATGTACTACTGGTCTTCCAGGAATCGATCAAATCGTACACAGTTTGAGACATTACTATCATGGAGAAAAGTACGCATGGAGCCTGTTGTATTCAATCTCGATGCAATTTCTGCGTTTCATCAACACTCTGAAGGTCCACAGATTACAGAAAGTCTCCAGATGTGCTTCGGAAATTACTACTGGTCTTCCAATGAACGATCAAAGCGTAGACAGTTGGAGACATTACTCCCATGTAGTAAAGTCCGCATGGTGCCTCTTCTAGTCAATCCCGATGCAATTTCTGTGTCATGAACACTCTGAAGGTCCACAGATTTCAGAATGCCTCCAATTGTGCTTCGGAAACTACTACTGGTCTCCCAGGGAGTGATCAAAGCGTAGACAGTTTGAGACTTTAATATCATGGAGAAAAGTCCTCATGGTGCCTGTTGTATTCAATCCCGATTCAATTTCTGTGTTTCATCAACACTGTGAAGTTCGACAAAACACAGAATGCCTACAGATGTGCTTCGGAAACTACTACTGGTCTTCCAGGGAACGATCAAAGCGTAGACAGTTTGAGACATTACTCTCATGGAGAAAAGTCCGCATGGTGCCTGTTGTAATCCATCCCGATGAGCTTTATGTGTTTCATCTACACTCTGAAGTTCCAAAGATTACAGAATGCCTCCAGATGTGCTTCGAAAACTACTACTGGTCTCCCAGGAGCTGATCAAGGCGTAGACAGTTTGAGACATTACGCCTATGGAGGTAAGTCCGCATGGAGCCTGTTGTATTCAATCCCGATGGAATTTCTGTGTTTCATCAACACTCTGAAGGTGCATAGATTACAGAAAGTCTCCAGATGTGGTTCGGACTGTACTACTGGTCTTCCAGGAATCGATCAAATCGTACACAGTTTGAGACGTAACTATCATGGAGAAAAGTACGCATGGAGCCTGTTGTATTCAATCTCGATGCAATTTCTGCGTTTCATTAATACTCTGAAGGTCCACAGGTTACACAATACCTCCAGATGTGCCTCGGAAATTACTACTGGTCTTCCAATGAACGATCAAAGCGTAGACAGTTGGAGACATTACTCCCATGGGGAAATGTCCATTTGATGCTTGTTGTATTCAATCCCGATGCAATTTCTGTGTTCCATCAACACTCTGAATGTAAACAGATTACAGAATGCCTCCAGATGTGCTTCGCAAACTACTACTGCTCTTCCAGGGAACGATCAAAGCGTATACAGTTTGAGACATAACTCCCAAGTAGTAAAGACCGCATGGCGCCTCTTCTAGTCAATCGCGATGCAATTTCAGTGTTTCATGTACACTCTGAAGGTCCACAGATTACAGAACGCCTCCAGATGTGCTTCGGAAACTACTACTGGTCTCCCAGGGAACGATCAAAGCGTATAAAGTTTGAGACATTACTCCCATGTAGTAATGGCCGCATGGTGCCTCTTCTAGTCAATCCCGATGCAATTTCTGTGTTTCATGAACACTCTGAAGGTCCACAGATTACAGAATGCATCCAGATGTGCTTCAAAAACTACTACTGGTCTCCCAGAAGTTGATCAAAGCGTAGACAGTTTGAGACATTACGCCTATGGAGAAAAGTCCGCATGGAGCCTGTTGTAATCAATCCCGATGCAATTTCTGTGTTTCATCAACACTCGGAAGGTCCACAGATTACAGAATGCCTCCAGATGTGTTTCGGAAGCTACTAATGATCTCCCAGGGAACGATCAAAGCGTAGACAGTTTGAGACATTAATATCATGGAGAAAAGTCCTCATGGTGCCTGTTGTATTCATCCCGATTGAATTTCTGTGTTTCATCTACACTGTGAAGTTCCACAAAATACAGAATGCCTACAGATGCCTACAGATGTGCTTCGGAAACTACTACTGGTCTTCCAGGGAACGATCAAAGGGTAGACAGTTTGAGACATTACTCTCATGGAGAAAAGTCCGCATGGTGCCTGTTGTAACCCATCCCGATGAGCTTTATGTGTTTCATTTACACTCTGAAGTTCCAAAGATTATAGAATGCTCCAAGGTGCATGTTGTATTTAATCCCGATGCAATTTCTGTGTTTCATCAACACTCTGAAGGTCTACAGATTACGGTATGCCTTCAGATGTGCTTCAGAAACTCCTACTGGTCTTCCAGGGAACAATCAATGGGTAGACAGTATGAGACATTACTCCCGTGTATAAATGTTCGCATGGTGCCTTTTGTATTCAATCCCGATGCAATACTGTGTTTCAACAACACTCTGAAGGTCTACAGATTACAGAATGCATCCAGATGTGCTTCGCAAACTACTTGTGGCCTTCCAGGGAAAGATCAAAGCGTAGAGAGTTTGAGACATTACTCCAATGGAGAAAAGTCCGCATGGTGCATGTTGTATTCAATCCCGATGTAATTTCTGTGTTTCAGCAACACCCTGAAGGTCCACATATTACAGAATGCCTCCAAATGTGCCTTGGAAACTACTACTTGTCTTCAAAGGAACGATCAAAGCGTAGAGAATTTGAGACATTACTCGCATGGAGAAAAGTCCGCATGATGCCTGTTGTAATAAATGCCGAAGCAGTCTCTGTGTTTCATCAACACTCAAGGTCCACAGATTACAGAATGCCCCCGGATGTGATTCGAAAAGTACTATTGGTCTTCCAGGGAACGATCAAACCGTAGACAGTTGATACATTACTCACATAGAAAAAAGCAAGGTGCCTGTAGTATTAATCCCGATGCTATTTCTATGTTTCATCAACACTCGGAAGGTCCACAGATTACAGAATGCCTCCAGATGTGCTTCGGAAACTGCTACTTATCTTAAAGGAATGGATCAAATCGAGCACACTTTGAGACATTACTCCCAATGAGAAAAGTCCGCAGGGTGCTTCTTCTAGTCAATCCCGATAGAATTTCTGTGTTTCATGAAGACTCTGAAGGTCCACAGATTACAGAATGCATCCAGATGTGCTTCAAAAACTACTACTGGTCTCCCAGAAGTTGATCAAAGCGTAGACAGTTTGAGACATTACTATCATGGAGAAAAGTACGCATGGAGCCTGTTGTATTCAATCTCGATGCCATTTCTGCGTTTCATCAACACTCTGAAGGTCCACAAATTACAGAAAGTCTCCAGATGTGCTTCGGAAATTACTACTGGTCTTCCAATGAACGATCAAAGCGTATACAGTTTGAGACATAACTCCCAAGTAGTAAAGACCCCATGGTGCCTCTTCTAGTCAATCGCGATGCAATTTCTGTGTTTCATGTACACTCTGAAGGTCCACAGATTACAGAACGCCTCCAGATGTGTTTCGGAAACTACTACTGGTCTCCCAGGGAACGATCAAAGCGTATACAGTTTGAGACATTACTCCCATGTACTAAAGTCCGCATGGTGCCTCTTCTAGTCAATCCCGATGCAATTTCTGTGTCATGAACACTCTGAAGGTCCACAGATTTCAGAATGCCTCCAGATGTGCTTCGGAAACTACTACTGGTCTCCCAGGGAGTGATCAAAGCGTAGACAGTTTGAGACTTTAATATCATGGAGAAAAGTCCTCATGGTGCCTGTTGTATTCAATCCCGATTCAATTTCTGTGTTTCATCAACACTGTGAAGTTCGAAAAAAAACACAGAATGCCTACAGATGTGCTTCGGAAACTACTACTGGTCTTCCAGGGAACGATCAAAGCGTAGACAGTTTGAGACATTACTCTCATGGAGAAAAGTCCGCATGGTGCCTGTTGTAATCCATCCCGATGAGCTTTATGTGTTTCATCTACACTCTGAAGTTCCAAAGATTACAGAATGCCTCTAGATGTGCTTCGAAAACTACTACTGGTCTCCCAGGAGCTGATCAAGTCGTAGACAGTTTGAGACATTACGCCTATGGAGATAAGTCCGCATGGAGCCTGTTGTATTCAATCCCGATGCAATTTCTGTGTTTCATCAACACTTTGAAGGTGCATAGATTACAGAAAGTCTCCAGATGTGGTTCGGACTGTACTACTGGTCTTCCAGGAATCGATCAAATCGTACACAGTTTGAGACATAACTATCATGGAGAAAAGTACGCATGGAGCCTGTTGTATTCAATCTCGATGCAATTTCTGCGTTTCATTAATACTCTGAAGGTCCACAGGTTACAGAATACCTCCAGATGTGCTGCGGAAATTACTACTGGTCTTCCAATGAACGATCAAAGCGTAGACAGTTGGAGACATTACTCCCATGGGGAAATGTCCATTTGATGCTTGTTGTATTCAATCCCGATGCAATCTCTGTGTTCCGTCAACACTCTGAATGTAAACAGATTACAGAATGCCTCCAGATGTGCTTCGCAAACTACTACTGCTCTTCCAGGGAACGATCAAAGCGTATACAGATTGAGACATAACTCCCAAGTAGTAAAGACCGCATGGTGCCTCTTCTAGTCAATCGCGATGCAATTTCTGTGTTTCATGTACACTCTGAAGGTCCACAGATTACAGAACGCCTCCAGATGTGTTTCGGAAACTACTACTGGTCTCCCAGGGAACGATCAAAGCGTATACAGTTTGAGACATTACTCCCATGTAGTAAAGTCCGCATGGTGCCTCTTCTAGTCAATCCCGATGCAATTTCTGTGTTTCATGAACATTCTGAAGGTCCACAGATGCAATTTCTGTGTTCCATCAACACTCTGAATGTATACAGATTACAGAATGCCTCCAGATGTGCTTCGCAATCTACTACTGGTCTTCCATTGAACGATCAAAGCGTATACAGTTTGAGACATTACTCCCATGTAGTAAAGTCCGCAAGGTGCCTCTTCTAGTCAATCCCGATGCAATTTCTGTGTTTCATGAACACTCTGAAGGTCCACAGATTACAGTATGCCTCCAGATTTGTTTCGGAAACTACTACTGGTCTCCCAGGGGAACGATCAAAGCGTAGACAGTTTGAGACATTAATATCATGGAGAAAAGTCCTCATGGTGCCTGTTGTGTTCAATCCCGATTGAATATCTGTGTTTCATCAACACTGTGAAGTTCCACAAAATACAGAATGCCTACAGATGTGCTTCGGAAACTACTACTGGTCTTCCAGGGAACGATCAAAGGGTAGACAGTTTGAGACATTACTCTCATGGAGAAAAGTACGCTTGGTGCCTGTTGTAATCCATCCCGATGAGCTTATTGTGTATCATCTACACTCTGAAGTTCCAAAGATTACAGAATGCTCCAAGGTGCATGTTGTATTTAATCCCGATGCAATTTCTGTGTTTCATCAACACTCTGAAGGTCTACAGATTACGGAATGCCTTCAGATGTGCTTCAGAAACTCCTACTGGTCTTCCAGGGAACGATCAATGGGTAGACAGTATGAGACATTACTCCCATGTATAAATGATCGCATGGTGCCTTTTCTATTCAATCGCGATGCAATTCTGTGTTTCAACAACACTCTGAAGGTCTACAGATTACAGAATGCATCCAGATGTGCTTCGCAAACTACTTGTGGCCTTCCAGGAAAGATCAAAGCGTAGAGAGTTTGAGACATTACTGCCATGGAGAAAAGTCAGCAAGGTGCCTGTAGTATTCATCCCGATGCAATTTCTATGTTTCATCAACACTCGGAAGGTCTACTGATTACAGAATGCCTCCAGATGTGCTTCGGAAACTGCTACTTATCATGAAGGAATGGATCAAATCGAGCACACTTTTAGACATTACTCCCATTGAGAAAAGTCCGCATGTTGCCTGTTGTATTGAATCCCCATGGAATTTTTGTGTTTTATCAACACTCTCAAGGTCCACAAATTACAGAATGACTCAGGATGTGCTTCGGAAACTACTACTGTTCTTCGAGGGAATCGATCAAATTTCGTAGACAGTTTGAGACATTTTCCCATGGAGAATAGTACGCATTGTGCCTGTTGTATTCAATCCAGATGCAACATCTGTGTTTCATCAACACTCTAAAGTTCCACAGATTACATAATGGTTCCAGATGTGCTTCGGAAGCTACTACTGTTCTTCTAGGGAAGATCAAAGCGTAGACAGTTTGAGACAACTCCCATGGAGAGAAGTCAGCATGGTTCCTGTTGTATTCAATCCCGATGCAATTTCTGTGTTTCATCAACACTCTGAAGGTCCACAGATTACAGAATGCCTCCAGATGTGCCTTGAAAACTACTACTTGTCTTCCAGGGAACGATCAAAGCGTAGAGAGTTTGAGACATTACTCCCATGGAGAAAAGTCCACATGGTGCCTGTTGTATTCAATCCCTATTTAATTTGTGTGTTTCACCAACACTGTGAAGGTCCACGGAATACAGAATGCCACCAGATGTGCTTCGGAAACTACCACTGGTCTTCCAGGGAACGATCAAAGCGTAGACATTTGGAGACGTTACTCCCATGGAGATAAGTCCGCATGGTGCCTTTTGTATTCAATCCCGATGCTATTTCTGGGTTTCGTCAACACTCTGAAGGCAGATTACAGAATGCCTCCAGATGTGCCTTATAAACTACTACTGGTCTTCCAGGGAACGATCAAAGCGTATTCTGTTTGAGACATTACTCCCATGGAGAAAAGACCGCATGGTGCATGTTGTATTCAATCCCGATGCAATTTCTATATTTCATCAACACTCTCAATGTCCATAGATTACAGAATGAGTCAGGATGTGCTTCGGACACTACTACTGGTCTTCGAGGAATCGATTCAAATTCGTAGACAGTTTGAGACATTTCTCCCATGGAGAAAAGTTTGCATGGTGCCTGTTGTATTCAATCCCAATGCAATTTCTGTGTTTCATCAACACTCTGAAGATCCACAGATTACAAAATGCCTCCAGAGGTCCTTCGAAAATTACTACAGGTCTTCCAGGGAACGATCAATGCGTAGACAGTTTGAGACATTACTCCCATGTAGTAAAGTCCGCATGGTGCCCGTTGTATTCAATCCGGATGCGATTCCCTTATGTAATCAACACTCTGAAGTTCCTCAGATTACAGAATGCGTCTTCCAGGAAACGATCAAAGCGTAGACAATTTGAGACATTACTCCCATGGAGAAAAGTCTGCATGGTGCCTGTTGTATTCAATCCCGATCTTATTTCTGTGTTTCATCAACACTGTGAAGTTCCACAGAATACAGAATGCCTCCAGATGTGCTTCGGATACTACTACTGGTCTTTCAGGGAACGATCAAAACGTAGCCACTTTGAGACTTTACTCCTATGGAGACATGTACGAATGGTGCCTGTTGTATTCAATCCCAATCCTATTTCTGTGTTTCATCAACACTGTGAAGGTCCACGGAATACAGAATGCCTCCAGATGTGCTTGGGAAACTACTACTGGTTTTCCAAGGAATGATCAAAACGAAGACAGTTTGAGACATTACTCCCATGGAGAGAAGTCCGCATGGTGCCTGATGTATTCAATCCCGATGCAATTTCCGTGTTTCATCAACACTCCGAATGTCCACAGATTACAGAATGCCTCCAGATGTGCTTCGGAAATTACTACTCGTCTTCCACGGATCGATCAAAGCGTAGATACGTTGAGACATTACTCTCATGGAGAAAAGTCCGCATGTTGCCTGTTGTATTCAATCCTGATGCACTTTCTGTGTTTCATCAACACTCTGAATGTCCAAAGACTACAGAATGCTTACAGATGTGCTTCAAAAACTCCTACTGGTCTCAAAGAAGTCGATCAATGCGTAGACCGTTTGAGACATTACTCTCATTGAGAAAAGTTCGCATGGTGCCTGTTCTAATCGTTTCTAAAGCAATTTCTGTGTTTATGAGCACTCTGAAGGTCGACAGATTACAGAATGGCTCCTGATCTGCTTAGGAAAGTACTACTGATCTTCCAGGGAACGAGCAAAGCGTAGACAGTTTGAAACATTACACACGTGGAGAATAGTCCGCATGGTGCCTGTTGTATTCAATCC
The DNA here is from genome assembly GCF_023897955.1 of Schistocerca gregaria. NCBI lineage: Eukaryota > Metazoa > Arthropoda > Insecta > Orthoptera > Acrididae > Schistocerca > Schistocerca gregaria. Next base: position 72,221,067 of record NC_064922.1, on the reverse strand, counting down.
CGATGCAATTTCTGTGTATCATCAACACTCTGAAGGTCCACAGATCACAGAATGCCTCCAGATGTGATTGAATACTACTACTGGTCTTCGAGGAATCGATCAAAATTCGTAGACAGTTTGAGACATATCTCCCAAGGAGAAAGATCATCATGGTATCTGTTGTATTTAATCCCGATGCAATTCCTGTGTTTCATCTATACTCTGAAGGTCCACGGGTTATAGAATGCCTCTAGATGTGCTTCGGATATTACGACTGGTCTTCCAGGAAACGATCAAAGCGTAGACAGTTTGAGACATTACTCCTATGGAGAAAAGTAAGCATGGTGCCTGTTGTATTCAATCCCGATGGAATTTCTGTGTTTCATCAACAATCTGAAGTTCCACAGATTACAGAAAGCCTCCAGACGTGCTTCGGAAACTACTACGGGTCTTCCAGGTAACGATCAAATCGTAGACACTTTGAGACATTACTCCTATTGAGAAAAGTACGCATGGTGCCTGTTGTATTCAATCCCGATCAAATTTCTGTGTTTCATGAACACTGTGAAGGTCCTCAGAATACACAATGCATCCAGATGTGCTACGGAAACTACTACTGGTCTTCCAGGGGACGATAAAACTGTAGACAGTTTGGGACATTACTCCCATGGAGAGAAGTTCGCAAGGTGCCTGATGTATTCAATCCCGATGCAATTACTGTGTTTATGAACACACTGAAGGTCCACAGATTACAGAATGCCTCCTGATTTGCTTCGGAAACTACTAATGGTCTTCGGGGGAACGATCAAAACGTAGACCGTAGGAGAAATTACTATCATGGAGAAAAGTCCGCATGGTACCTCTTGTACTCAATCCCGATGCAATTTCTGTGTATCATCAACACTCTGAAGGTCCCCAGAATACAGAATGCCTCCAGATGTGCTTCGAAAACTACTACTGGTCTTCCAGGTAACGATCAAAACGTAGCCACTTTGAGACATTACTCCTATGGAGACATGTACGCATGGTGCCTGTTGTATTCAATCCCAATCCTATTTCTGTGTTTCATCAACACTGTGAAGGTCCACAGAATACAGAATGCCTCCAGATGTGCTTGGGAAACTACTACTGGTTTTCCAGGGAATGATCAAAAGCGAAGACAGTTTGAGACATTACTCCCATGGAGAGAAGTCCGCATGGTGCCTGATGTATACAATCCCGATGCAATTTCCGTGTTTCATCAACACTCTGAAAGTCCACAGATTACAGAATGCCTCCAGATGTGCTTCGAAAATTACTACTGGTCTTCCAGGGAACGATCAAAGCGTAGATACGTTGAGACATTACTCTCATGGAGAAAAGTCCGCATGGTGCCTGTTGTATTCAATCCCGATGCACTTTCGGTGTTTAATCGACACTCTGAATGTCCAAAGACTACAGAATGCTTACAGATGTGCTTCAAAAACTCCTACTGGTCTCCCAGAAGTCGATCAATGCGTAGACCGTTTGAGACATTACTCTCATTGAGAAAAGTCAGCATGGTGCCTGTTCTATTCATTTCTAAAGCAATTTCTGTGTTTATGAGCACTCTGAAGGTCGACAGATTACAGAATGCCTCCTGATGTGCTTAAGAAAGTACTACTGATCTTCCAGGGAACGAGCAAAGCGTTGACAGTTTGAGACATTACACCCGTGGAGAATAGTCCGCATGGTGCCTGTTGTATTCAATCCCGATGCAATTTCTGTGTATCATCAACACTCTGAAGGTCCACAGATCACAGAATGCCTCCAGATGTGATTGAAAAATACTACTGGTCTTCGAGGAATCGATCAAAATTCGTAGACAGTTTGAGACATATCACCCAAGGAGAAAGATCATCATGGTATGTGTTGTATTTAATCCCGATGCAATTCCTGTGTTTCATCTATACTCTGAAGGCCCACAGGGTATAGAATGCCTCTAGATGTGCTTCGGATATTACTACTGGTCTTCCAGGAAACGATCAAAGCGTAGACAGTTTGAGACATTACTCCCATGGAGAAAAGTCCGCATGGTGCCTGTTGTATTCAATCCCGATCTTATTTCTGTGTTTCATCAACACTGTGAAGTTCCACAGAATACAGAATGCCTCCAGATGTGCTTCGGATACTACTACTGGTCTTTCAGGGAACGATCAAAGCGTAAATACGTTGAGACATAACTCTCATGGAGTAAAGTCCGCATGGTGCCTGTTGTATTCAATCCCGAAGCAATTTCTGTGTTTCATCAACACTCAGAATGTCCTAAGATTACAGAATGCCTACAGATGTGCTTCAAAAACTCCTACTGGTCTCCCAGAAGTCGATCAAAGCGTAGACCGTTGGAGACATTACTCTCATTGAGAAAAGTGCGCATGGTGCCTGTTGTATTCAATCCCGATGCATTTTCTCTGTATCATCAACACTCTGAAGGTCCACAGGTTACAGAATGTCACCAGATGTGCTTCGAAAACTTCTACTGGTCTTCCAGGTAACGATCAAAGCCTAGACACTTTGAGACATTACTCCTATGGAGAAAAGTACGCATTGGTGCCTGTTGTATTCAATCGCTATCCCATATCTGTGTTTCATCAACACTCTGAATGTCCACAGAATACAGAACGCCTCCAGATGCGCTTCGGAAACTACCACTGGTCTTACAGGGAACGATCAAAGCGTAGACAGTTTGAGACATTACTCTCATGGAAAAAAGTACTCATGGTGCCTGTTGTATTCAATCCCGATGTGCTCTCTGTGTTTCATCAAAACTCTGAAGGTCGAAAGATTACAGAATGCCTACAGATGTGGTTCAAAAACTCCTACTGGTCTCCCAGAAGTCGATCAAAGCGTAGACAGTATGAGTCATTATGCCTATGGAGAAAAGTCCGCATGGATCCTGTTGTGGTCAATCCCGATGCAGTATCTTTGTTTCATCGACACTCTGAAAGTGAACAGATTACAGATTGCCTACAGATGTGCTTCGCAAACAACAACTGGTCTTCCAGGAATCGATCAAATCGTACACAGTTTGAGACATTACACCCATTGAGAAAAGTCCGCATGGTTCCTGTTGTATTCGATCCCTTTGCAATTTTTTGCGTTTCACCAACACTCTGAAGGCCCAAATATTACAGAATGCCTACTGATGTGGTTCAAAAACTCCTACTGGTCTCCCAGAAGTCGATCAAAGCGTAGACCGTTTGAGTCATTATGCCTATGGAGAAAAGTCGCATGGATCCTGTTGTGGTCAATCCCGATGAAATATCTTTGTTTCATCAACACTCTGAAAGAGAACAGATTACAGATTGCCTACAGATGTGCTTCGCAAACAACTACTGGTCTTCCAGGAAACGAACAAAGCGTAGACAGTTTGAGACATTATTATCATTGGGAAAAGGTCGCATCGTGACTGTAGTATTCTATCCCGTTGCAATTTATGTGTTTCATCAACACTCTGAAGGTCCACAGATTACCGAATGCCTCCAGATGTGCTACGGAACCTACTACTGGTCTTCCAGGAATCGCTCAAATCGTTCACAGTTTGAGACATTACTCCCATGGAGAAAAGTCTGCATGGTGCCTGTTGTATTCAATCCCGATGCAATTCCTGTGTTTTATCAACACTCTGAAGGTCCACACATTGCAGAGTGCCTCCAGATGTGCTTCGGAAATTACTACTAATCTTCCAGGAAACGATCAGAGCGTAGACAGTTTGAGACATTACTCTAATGGAGAAAAGTCCGCATGGTGACTGTTCTATTCAATCCAGATGCAACTTCTGTGTTTAATGAACACTCCGAAGGTCCACAGAATACAGAATGCCTCCAGATGAGCTTCGGAAACTACTACTTGTCTTCCAGGTAACGATCATAGCGTAGTCATTTTGAGAGATTACTCCCATTGAGACAATTCCGCATGGTGCCTGTTATATTCTATCCCGATGGAATTTCTGTGTTTCATCAGCACTCTGAAGGTCCAAAGATCACAGAATACCTACAGATGTGCTTCAAAAACTCCTACTGGTCTCCCAGAAGTCAATCATAGCGTAGATAGTTTGAGTCATTACGTGTATGGAGAAAAGACCGCATTTTGCCTGTTGTATTCAATCCCGATGCAATTTCTGCGTTTCACCAACACTCTGAAGGACCACAGATTACAGAATGCCTCCAGATGTGCTTCGCGAACTACTACTGGTCTTCCAGGAATCGATCAAATCGTTCACAGTTTTAGACATTACTCCCATGGAGAAAAGTCTGCATGGTACCTATTTTATTTAATCCCTTTGCAATTTCTGCGTTTCACCAACACTCTGAAGGTCCACAGATCACAGAATGCCTCCAGATGTGCCTCGGAAACTACTACTGGTCTTCCAGGGAACGATCGAAGCGTAGACTGTTTGAGACATTACTCCCATGGAGGAAAGTGCTCATGGTGACTGTTGTATTCAATCCCGATGAAATTTCTGTGTTTCAACAACACTTTGAAGGTCCACAGATTACAGAATGCCTCCAGATGTGCATCGGAAACTACTACTGGACCTCGAGGGAACGATCAAATCATAGACTCTTTCAGACATTATTCCCGTCGGGGGAAGTGCGCATGGTGACTGTTGTATTCAATCCCGATGCAATTTCTGTGTTTCATTAACACTCTGATAGTCCACAGATTACAGATTGAATCCAGATGTGCATCGGAAATTACTACTGGTCTTCCCGGGAACGATCAAAGCGTAGACTGTTTGAGGCATTACTCCCATGGAGGAAAATGCGCATGGTGACAGTTGTATTCAATCACGATGCGACTTCTGTGTTTCATCAACCCTTTGAAGGTCCACAGATTACAGAATGCCTCCAGATGTGCATCGGAAACTAGTACTGGTCTTCGAGGAAACGATCAAAGCATAGACTGTTTGAGACATTACTCCCGTGGAAGAAAGTGCGCTGGTGACTGTTGTATTCAATCCCGATGCAATTTCTGTGTTTCATCAACACTCAGTTAGTCCACAGATTACAGAATGCCTCCAGATGTGCATCGGAAACTACTACTGGTCTTCCAGGGAACGGTCAAAGCGTAGACTGTTTGAGACATTACTCCCATGGAGAAAAATGCGATTGGTGACTGTTGTATTCAATCCCGATGCAATTTCTGTGTTTCATGAACACTCTGATAGTCCACAGCTTACAGAATGATACCAGATGTGCATCGGAAACTACTACTGGTCTTACAGGGTACGATCAAAGCGTAGACTGTTGAGACATTACTCCAGTGGAGGAAAGTGCGCATGGTGACTGTTGTATTCAATCCCGGTGCAATTTCTGTGTTTCATCAACACTTTGAAGGTCCAAAGATTACAGAATGCCTCCAAATGTGCATCGGAAACTACTACTGGTCTTATAGGGAACGATCAAGGCGTAGTCTGTTTGAGACATTACTCCCATGGAGGAAAGTGCGCATGGTGACTGTTGTATTCAATCCCGATGCAATTTCAGTGTTTCAAAAACACTCTGATAGTCCACAGATTACAGAATGCCTCCAGATGTGCATCGGAAACTACTACTGGTCTTCCAGGGAACGATAAAGTAGTAGAATGTTTGAGACATTACTCCCATGGAGGAAAGTTCCCATGGTGACTGTTGTATTCAATTACGACGCAATTTCTGTGTGTCATCAAACTTTGAAGAACCACAGTTTACCGAATGCCTCCAGATGTGAATAGAAACTACTACTGGTCTTCCAGGGAACGATCAAAGCGTAGACTGTTTGAGACATTACTCCCATGGAGGAAAGTACTCATGGTGACTGTTGTATTCAATCACGATGCAATTTCTGTGTTTCATCAACACTTTGAAGGTCCACAATTTACAGAATGCCTCCAGATGTGCATCGGAACCTACTACAGGTCTTCCAGGGAACGATCAAAGCGTAGACTGTTTCAGACATTACTCCCGTCGGGGAAAAAGCGCATGGTGACTGTTGTATTCAATCCCGATGCAATTTCTGTGTTTTATCAACACTCTGATAGTCCACAGATTAAAGATTGAATCCAGATGTGCATCGGAAACTACCACTGGTCTTCCTCGGAACGATCAAAGCGTAGACTGTTTGAGGCATTACTGCCATGGAGGAAAATGCGCATGGTGACTGTTGTATTCAATCACGATGCAATTTCTGTGTTTCATCAACCCTTTGAAGGTCCACAAATTACAGAATGCCTCCAGATGTGCATCGGAAACTACTACTGGTCTTCGAGGAAACGATCAAAGCACAGACTGTTTGAGACATTACTCCCGTGGAAGAAAGTGCGCATGGTGACTGTTGTATTCAATCCCGATGCAATTTCTGTGTTTCATCAACACTCAGTTAGTCCACAGATTACAGAATGCCTCCAGATGTGCATCGGAAACTACTACTGGTCTTCCAGGGAACGATCAAAGCGTAGACTGTTTGAGACATTACTCCCACGGAGGAAAATGCGAATGGTGAATGTTGTATTCAATCCCGATGCAATTTATGTGTTTCATCAACACTCTGATAGTCCACAGCTTACAGAATGCCACCAGATGTGCATCGGAAACTACTACTGGTCTTACAGGGAACGATCAAAGCGTAGACTGTTGAGACATTACTCCAGTGGAGGAAAGTGCGCATGGTGACTGTTGTATTCAATCACGATGCAATATCTGTGTTTCATCAACACTCTCATAGTGCACAGATTACAGAATGATACCAGATGTGCATCATAAAGTAGTACTGGTCTTCCAGGAATCGATAAAGGCATAGACTCTTTGAGACATTACTCTCATGGAGGAAAGTGCCATGGTGACTGTTGTATTCAATCACGATGCAATTTCTGTGTTTCATCAACACTCTGATAGTCCACAGATTACAGAATGCCCCAGATGTGCATCGGAAACTACTACTGGTCTTCGAGGAAACGATCAAAGCGTAGACTGTTTGAGACATTACTCGCATGGAAGAAAGTGCGCATGGTGACTGTTGTATTCAATCCCGATGCAATTTCTGTGTTTCATCAACACTCAGTTAGTCCACAGATTACAGAATGCCTCCAGATGTGCATCGGAAACTACTACTGGTCTTCCAGGGAACGATCAAAGCGTAGACTGTTTGAGACATTACTCCCATGGAGGAAAATGCGAATGGTGACTGTTGTATTCAATCCCGATGCAATTTCTGTGTTTCATCAACACTCTGATAGTGCACAGATTACAGAATGATACCAGATGTGCATGGGAAAGAACTACTGGTCTTCCAGGGAACGACCAAAGCGTAGACTGTTTGAGAAATTACTCCAATGGAGAAATGTACGCATTGTGCCTGTTGTATTCAATCCCAATGCAATTTCTGTGTTTCATCAACACTTTGAAGGTCCAAAGATTTACAGAATGCCTCCAGATGTGCTTCGGAAACTACTACTGGTCTTCCAGGGAACGATCAAGGCGTAGACTGTTTGAGACATTACTCCCATGGAGGAAAGTGCGCATGGTGACTGTTGTATTCAATCCCGATGCAATTTCAGTGTTTCAAAAACACTCTGATAGTCCACAGATTACAGAATGCCTCCAGATGTGCATCGGAAACTACTACTGGTCTTCCAGGAAACGATAAAGGAGTAGACTGTTTGAGACATTACTCCCATGGAGGAAAGTTCCCATGGTGACTGTTGTATTCAATTACAACGGAATTTCTGTGTGTCATCAAACTTTGAAGAACCACAGTTTACCGAATGCCTCCAGATGTGAATCGAAACTACTACTGGTCTTCCAGGGAACGATCAAAGCGTAGCCTGTTTGAGACATTACTCCCATGGAGAGAAGTCCGCATGGTGCCTGTTGTATTCAATCCCGATGCAATATCTGTGTATCATCAACAGTCTGAAAGTCCACAGATTACCGAATGACTCCAGATGTATCTTGGAAACTACTCATTGTCTTCGATAAATCAATCAAAGCGTAGACAGTTTTAGACATTACTTCTATGGAGAAAAGTGCGCACGGTGCCAGTTGTATTCTTCCCGATGCATTTTCGGTGTTTCATCAACACTCTGAAGGTCCACAGATTACAGAATGCCTCCAGATGTGTTTCTGAAACTACTACTGATCTTCCAGGAATCGACCAAAGCGTACTGCCATGGAGAGAAGTCCGCATGGTGCCTGTTGTATTCAATCCCGATGCAATCTCTGTGTTTCATCAACACTCTGAAGGTGCACTGATTCAGAATGCCTCGAGATGTGGTTCGGAAACTACTACTGGTCTACCAGGAATCGATCAAATTGTACATAGTTTGAGACATTACTCCCATGGAGAAAAGTCTGCATGGTGCCTGTTCTATTCAATCCCGAAGCAATTTCTGTGTTTCATGAACACTCTGAGAGTCCAAAGATTACAGAATGCCTCCAGATGTGCTTCGTGAACTAGTACTGGTCATCCAGGAAGCGGTCAAAGCGTAGACTCTTTGAGTCATTACTACCATGGAGAAAAGACCGCTTGGTGCCCGTTGTATTCAATCGTGATGCGATTTCTGTGTTTCATCAACACTCTGAAAGACCAAAGATTACAGAGTGCCTCCAGATGTGCTTCAAAAACTCCTACTGATCTCCCAGAAGTCGATAAATGCGTAGATAGTTTGAGACATTACGCTTATGGAGAAAAGTCTGCATGGAGCCTGTTGTATTCAATCCCGATGCAATTTCTGTGTTTCATCAACATTGTGAAGGTGCACAGATTCAGAATGCTTCCAGATGTGGTTCGGAAACTACTACTGGTCATCCAGAAATCGATCAAATCGTACACAGTTTGAGACATTACTCCCATGGAGAAAAGTCTTCATGGTTCCTGTTGTATTCAATCCCGATGAAATTTCTGCTTTTCACCAACACTCTGAAATCCCAAAGATTACAGATTGCCTCCAGATGTGCCTTTTAAACTACTACTGGTCTCCCAGGAATCGATCAAATCGTTCACAGTTTGAAACAATACTCTCATGGAGAAAAGTTCACATGGTACCTGTTGTATACAATCCCGTTCCAATTTCTGTGTTTCATCAACACTCTGATTGTTCACAGATTACAGAATGCCTCAAGATGTGCTTCGGAATTTACTACTGGTCTGCTAGGGAAGGATCAAAACGTAGACAGTTGTAGACATTATTCCCATGGATAAAAGTCTGCATGGAGCCTGTTCTATTCAATCCCGCCGCAATTTCTGTGTTTCATCAGCACTCTCACGGTCCACAGATTACAGAATGACTCAGGATGTGCTTCTGAAACTACTTGTGGTCTTCCATGGAACGATGAAAGCGTAGACAGTTTGAGACATTACTCCCATGGAGAAAAGTCCGCATTGTGCCTGTTGTATTCAATCCCGAAGCAACCACTGTGTTTCATCAACACTCTGATGGTCCACAGATTATAGAATGCCTCCAGATGTGATTCGGAAACTACTACTAGTCTTCCAGGGAACGATCAAAGCGTGGACATTTGAGACAATACTCCCATGGAAAAAAGTCCGCATTGTGCCTGTTGTATTCAATCCCGAAGCAACCACTGTGTTTCATCAACACTCTGATGGTCCACAGATTATAGAATGCCTCCAGATGTGATTCGGAAACTACTACTAGTCTTCCAGGGAACGATCAAAGCGTGGACTTTTGAGACAATACTCCCATGGAAAAATGTCCGCATTGTGCCTGTTGTATTCAATCCCGAAGCAACCACTGTGTTTCATCAACACTCTGATGGTCCACAGATTATAGAATGCCTCCAGATGTGCTTCGGAAACTACTACTGGTCTTCCAGGGAACGATCAAAGCGTAGACAGTTTGAGACTACTCCCATGGAGAAAAGTCCATATGGTGCCTGTTGTATTCAATCCCGATGCAAATTCTGTGTTTCATCAACACTCTGAAGGTCCAAAGATTACAGAATGCCTCCAGATGTGCTTCAAAAACTACTACTGGTCGTCCTGGGAACGATCATAGCGTAGTCAGTTTAAGGCATTACTCCAAAGGAGAAAGGTCCGCATGGTGCCTGTTGTATTCAATCCCGATGCAATTTCTGTGTTTCATCAACACTCTGATGGTGCACAGATTCAGAATGCTTCCAGATGTGGTTCGGAAACTACTACTGGTCTTCCAGGAATCGATCAATCGTACACAGTTTGTGACATTACTCCCATGGAGAAAAGTCCGCATGGTTCTTGTTGTATTACATCCCGATGCAATTTCTGCGTTTCACCATCACTCTGAAGGCCCAAAGATTACAGAATGCCATAAGATGTGCCTTTTAAACTACTACCTTGCTTCCAGGAATTGATCAAATCGTATACAGTTTGAGACATTACTCTCATGGAGAAAAGTACGCATGGTTCCTGTTGTATTCAATCCCGATCAAATTTCTATGTTTCATCAAAACTGTGAAGGTCCACAGATTACAGAATGCCTCCAGAAGTGCTTCGGAAACTACTACTGTCCTTCCAGGGAATGATCAAAGCGTAGACAGTTTCAGACATTACTCCCATGGAGAAAAGTCCGCTCGGTGCCTGTTGTATTGAATCCCGATGCAATTCCTGTGTTTCATCAACACTCTGAAGGCCCACAGATTACAGAATGCCTCCAGATGTGCATCGGATATTACTACTGGTCTCCCAGGAAACGATCAAAGCGTAGACAATTTTAGACATTACTCCCATTGAGAAAAGTCCGCATGGTGCCTGTTTTATTCAATCCCGATGCAATTTCTGTGTATCATCAACACTCAAAAGGCAGATTACATAATGCCTCCAGATGTGCCTTATAAACTACTACTGGTCTTCCAGGGAACGATCAAAGCTTAGTCTGGTTGAGACACTACTCCCATGGAGAAAAGACTGCATGGTGCATGTTGTATTAAATCCCGAGCAAATTCTGTGTTTCATCAACACTCTGAAGGTCCTCAGATTACGGAATGCCTCCAGATGTGCTTCGGAAGCTACTACTGGCCTTCGAGGAATCGATCAAAATTCATAGACAGTTTGAGACATTTCTAGCATGGAGTAAGGCACTCATCGTGGCTGTTCTATTTAATCCCGATGCAATTCCTGTGTTTCATCAACACTCTGAAGGTCCATAGATTACAGATTGCCTCCAGATGTGATTCAGAATCTACTACTGGTCTACCAGGAATCGATCAAAACGTAGACAGTTCGAGACATTACTCCCACGGAGAAAGGTCCGCATGGTGCATGTTGTATTAAATCCCGGTGCAATTTCTGTGTTCCATCAACACTCTGAACGTAAACAGATTACAGAATGCCTCCAGATGTGCTTCGGAAACTGTTACTGGTCTTCCAGTTAACGATCAAAGCGTAGACAGTTTGAGACATTAATCTCAATGAGAAAATTCCGCATGGTGCCTGTTCTACTCAATTCCGATGCAATTTCTGTGTTTATGAACACTCAGATGGTTTACAGATTACTGAATGCCTCCTAATGTGCTTCGAAAACTACTACTGGTCTTCCAGGGAACGATCAAAGCGTAGACAGTTTGAGACATTACTCCAATGGAGAAAACTCCGCTTGGTGCCTGTTGTATTCAATCCCGTTGGAATTTCTGTGTTTCATCAACAATCTGAAGGTGTACGGATTACAGAATGCCTCCAGATGTGACTTGGAAACTACTACTGGTCTTCCAGGGAACGATCAAAGCGAAAGCTGTTTGTGACATTACTCCCATATAGGAATGACCGCATGGTGATTGTTGTATTCAATCCAGATGCAATTTGTGTGTTTCATCAACACTCTGAAGGTCAACAGATTACAGAATGACTCCAGATGTGCTTCGGAATCTTTAACTGGTCTTCCAGATAACGATCAAAGCGAAGACAGTTTTAGACATTACCCTCATTGAGAAAAGTCCGCAAGGTGACTGTTCTATTTAATCCCGATGCAATTTCTGTGTTGATGAACACTCTGATGGTCCACAGATTACAGAATGCTTCCTGATGTGCTTCGGAAACTACTAATGGTCTTCGAGGGAACGATCAATTCGTAGACAATTTGAGAAATTACTATCATGGAGAAAAGTCCACATGGTGCCTCTTGTATTCAATCCCGATGCTATCTCTGTGTTTCATCAACACTCTGAAGGTCAACAGATTACAGAATGCCTCCAGATCTGCTTCGGAAACTACTACTGGTCTTCCAGGGAACGGCCAAATAGTAGACAGTTTGAGACATTACTACCATGGAGAAAAGTCTGCATGGTGCTTGTTTTATTCAATCCCGATGAAATTACTGTGTTTCATCAACACTTTGAAGGTCCAAAGATTACAGAAAGCCTCCAGATGTGTTTCAAAAACTACTACTGGTCTCCCAGAATTACATCAAAGCGTAGACATTTTGATACATTACGCCTATGGAGAAGAGTCCGCATGGAGCATGTTGTATTGAATCCCGATGCAATTCCTGTGTTTCATCAACACTCTGAAGGTGCACGGATTACAGAATGCCTCCAGATTTTCTTCGCAAGCTACTACTGGTCTTCCAGGAATCGATCAAATCATACGCAGTGTGAGATATTACTCCCATGGAGAAAATTCCGCATGGTTCCTGTTGTATTCAATCACGATGCAATTTCTGCATTTCACCAACACTCTGAAGGCCCACAGATTACATCATGCCTCCAGATGTGCCTTTTAGACTACTACTGGTCTTCCAGGAAAAGATCAAATCGTACACAGTTTCAGACATTACTCATATGGAGAAAAGTTCGCATCGTGCCTGTTCTATTCAATCCCGATGCAATTTCTGTTTCATCAACACTCTGAATGTCCAAAGACACTCTGAAGATGCACAGATTCAGAATGCTTCGAGATGTGGTTCGGAAACTACTACTGGTCTTCCAGGAATCGATCAAATCGTACACAGTTTGAGACATAACTCGCATTGAGAAAAGTCCGCATGGTTCCTGTTGTATTCAATCCCGATGCAATTTCTGCCTTTCACCGTCACTCTAAAGGCTCACAGAATGCAGAATGCCTCCAGATGTGCCTTTTGAACTACTACTGGTCTTCCAGGATCGATCAAGTCGTACACAGTATGAGACATTACTCTCATGGAGAAAAGTACGCATGGCACCTGTTGTATACAATAATGATCCCATTTCTGTAATTCATCAACACTGTGAAGTTCCACAGATTACATAATGCCTCCAGATGTGCTTCGGAAATTACTACTGGTCTGTTAGGGAACGATCAAAGCGTAGAAAGTTTGAGAAATTACTCTCAAGCAAAAAAGTCCGCATGGTGTTTGTTTTATTAAATCCCGATGCAATTTCTGTATTTAATAATCATTCTGAAGGTCCACAGATTACAGAATGCCTCCTGATTTGCTTCGGAAACTACTAATGGTCTTCGGGGGAACGATCAAAACGTAGACGGTTTGAGACATTACTATCATGAAGACATTACTATCATCAAAGCGTAGACAGTTTGAGACATTACTCCCATGGAGAAAAGTCCGCATGGTGCCTGTTGTATTCAATCCCGATCTTATTTCTGTGTTTCATCAACACTGTGAAGTTCCACAGAATACTGAATGTCTCCAGATGTCTTCGGATACTACTACTGGTCTTTCAGGGAACGATCAAAGCGTAAATACGTTGAGACATTACTCTCATGGAGTAAAGTCCGCATGGTGCCTGTTGTATTCAATCCCGAAGCAATTTTTGTGTTTCATCAACACTAAGAATGTCCTAAGATTACAGAATGCCTACAGATGTGCTTCAAAAACTCCTACTGGTCTCCCAGAAGTCGATCTAAGCGTAGACCGTTGGAGACATTACTCTCATTGAGAAAAGTGCGCATGGTGCCTGTTATTCATTTCCGATGCAATTTCTGTGTTTATGAACACTCTGAAGGTCGAAAGATTGCAGAATGCCTCCTGATGTGCTTGGGAAACTACAACTGATCTCCCAGGGAACGATCAGAGCGTAGACAGTTTGAGACATTACTATCATTGAGAAAATTCCGCATGGTGTCTGTTGTATTCAATCCCGATGCATTTTCTTTGTATCATCAACACTCTGAAGGTCCAAGGGTTACAGAATGCCACCAGATGTGCTTCGAAAACTTCTACTGGTCTTCCAGGTAACGATCAAAGCCTAGACACTTTGAGACATTACTCCTATGGAGAAAAGTACGCATTGGTGCCTGTTGTATTCAATCGCAATCCCATATCTGTGTTTCATCAACACTCTGAATGTCCACAGAATACAGAACGCCTCCAGATGCGCTTCGGAAACTACCACTGGTCTTACAGGGAACGATCAAAGCGTAGACCGTTTGAGACATTACTCTCATGGAAAAAAGTACTCATGGTGCCTGTTGTATTCAATCCCGATGTACTCTCTGTGTTTCATCAAAACTCTGAAGGTCGAAAGATTACAGAATGCCTACAGATGTGGTTCAAAAACTCCTACTGGTCTCCCAGAAGTCGAACAAAGCGTAGACCGTTTGAGTCATTATGCCTATGGAGAAAAGTCCGCATGGATCCTGTTGTGGTCAATCCCGATGCAGTATCTTTGTTTCATCAACACTCTGAAAATGAACAGATTACAGATTGCCTACAGATGTGCTTCGCAAACAACTACTGGTCTTCCAGGAATCGATCAAATCGTACACAGTTTGAGACATTACTCCCATTGAGAAAAGTCCGCATGGTTCCTGTTGTATTCGATCCCTTTGCAATTTTTGTGTTTCACCAACACTCTGAAGGTCCAAATATTACAGAATGCCTACAGATGTGGTTCAAAAACTCCTACTGGTCTCCCAGAAGTCGATCAAAGCGTAGACCGTTTGAGTCATTATGCCTATGGAGAAAAGTCTGCATGGAGCCTGATGTGGTCAATCCCGATGAAATATCTTTGTTTCATCAACACTCTGAAAGTGAACAGATTACAGATTGCCTACAGATGTGCTTCGCAAACAACTACTGGTCTTCCAGGAAACGAACAAAGCGTAGACAGTTTGAGACATTACTATCATTGGGAAAAGGTCGCATCGTGACTGTAGTATTCTATCCCGTTGCAATTTATGTGTTTCATCAACACTCTGAAGGTCCACAGATTACCGAATGCCTCCAGATGTGCTACGGAACCTACTACTGGTCTTCCAGGAATCGCTCAAATCGTTCACAGTTTGAGACATTACTCCCATGGAGAAAAGTCTGCATGGTGCCTGTTGTATTCAATCCCGATGCAATTCCTGTGTTTTATCAACACTCTGAAGGTCCACACATTACAGAGTGCCTCCAGATGTGCTTCGGAAATTACTACTAATCTTCCAGGAAACGATCAGAGCGTAGACAGTTTGAGACATTACTCTAATGGAGAAAAGTCCGCATGGTGCCTGTTCTATTCAATCCAGATGCAATATCTGTGTTTAATGAACACTCCGAAGGTCCACAGAATACAGAATGCCTCCAGATGAGCTTGGGAAACTACTACTTGTCTTCCAGGTAACGATCATAGCGTAGTCATTTTGAAAGATTACTCCCATTGAGTCAATTCCGCATGGTGCCTGTTATATTCTATCCCGATGGAATTTCTGTGTTTCATCAGCACTCTGAAGGTCCAAAGATCACAGAATACCTACAGATGTGCTTCAAAAACTCCTACTGGTCTCCCAGAAGTCAATCAAAGCGTAGACTGTTTGAGGCATTACTCCCATGGAGGAAACTGCTCATGGTGACTGTTGTATTCAATCCCGATGAAATTTCTGTGTTTCATCAACACTTTGAAGGTCCACAGATTACAGAATGCCTCCAGATGTGCATCGGAAACTACTACTGGACTTCGAGGGAACGATCAAATCATAGACTGTTTCAGACATTACTCCCGTCGGGGGAAGTGCGCATGGTGACTGTTGTATTCAATCCCGATGCAATTTCTGTGTTTCATTAACACTCTGATAGTCCACAGATTACAGATTGAATCCAGATGTGCATCGGAAACTACTACTGGTCTTCCCGGGAACGATCAAAGCGTAGACTGTTTGAGGCATTACTCCCATGGAGGAAAATGCGCATGGTGACAGTTGTATTCAATCACGATGCGACTTCTGTGTTTCATCAACCCTTTGAAGGTCCACAGATTACAGAATGCCTCCAGATGTGCATCGGAAACTACTACTGGTGTTCGAGGAAACGATCAAAGCATAGACTGTTTGAGACATTACTCCCGTGGAAGAAAGTGCGCTGGTGACTGTTGTATTCAATCCCGATGCAATTTCTGTGTTTCAGCAACACTCAGTTAGTCCACAGATTACAGAATGCCTCCAGATGTGCATCGGAAACTACTACTGCTCTTTCAGGGAACGGTCAATGCGTAGACTGTTTGAGACATTACTCCCATGGAGAAAAATGCGAATGGTGACTGTTGTATTCAATCCCGATGCAATTTCTGTGTTTCATGAACACTCTGATAGTCCACAGCTTACAGAATGATACCAGATGTGCATCGGAAACTACTACTGGTCTTACAGGGTACGATCAAAGCGTAGACTGTTGAGACATTACTCCAGTGGAGGAAAGTGCGCATGGTGACTGTTGTATTCAATCCCGGTGCAATTTCTGTGTTTCATCAACACTTTGAAGGTCCAAAGATTACAGAATGCCTCCAGATGTGCATCAGAAACTACTACTGGTCTTATAGGGAACGATCAAGGCGTAGTCTGTTTGAGACATTTCTCCCATGGAGGAAAGTGCGCATGGTGACTGTTGTATTCAATCCCGATGCAATTTCTGTGTTTCATCAACACTTTGAAGGTCCACAGTTTACAGAATGCCTCCAGATGTGCATCGGAACCTACTACAGGTCTTCCAGGGAACGATCAAAGCGTAGACTGTTTCAGACATTACTCCCGTCGGGGAAAGTGCGCATGGTGACTGTTGTATTCAATCCCGATGCAATTTCTGTGTTTCATCAACACTCTGATAGTCCACAGATTACAGAATGCCTCCAGATGTGCATCGGAAACTACTACTGGTCTTCCAGGGAACGATAAAGGAGTAGACTGTTTGAGACATTACTCCCATGGAGGAAAGTTCCCATGGTGACTGTTGTATTCAATTACGACGCAATTTCTGTGTGTCATCAAACTTTGAAGAACCGCAGTTTACCGAATGCCTCCAGATGTGAATCGAAACTACTACTGGTCTTCCAAGGAACGATCAAAGCGTAGACTGTTTGAGACATTACTCCCATGGAGGAAAGTACTCATGGTTACTGTTGTATTCAATCACGATGCAATTTCTGTGTTTCATCAACACTTTGAAGGTCCACAGTTTACAGAATGCCTCCAGATGTGCATCGGAACCTACTACAGGTCTTCCAGGGAACGATCAAAGCGTAGACTGTTTCAGACATTACTCCCGTCGGGGAAAGTGCGCATGGTGACTGTTGTATTCAATCCCGATGCAATTTCTGTGTTTCATCAACACTCTGATAGTCCACAGATTAAAGATTGAATCCAGATGTGCATCGGAAACTACCACTGGTCTTCCTGGGAACGATCAAAGCGTACACTGTTTGAGGCATTACTGCCATGGAGGAAAATGCGCATGGTGACTGTTGTATTCAATTACGATGCAATTTCTGTGTTTCATCAACCCTTTGAAGGTCCACAAATTACAGAATGCCTCCAGATGTGCATCGGAAACTACTACTGGTCTTCGAGGAAACGATCAAAGCATAGACTGTTTGAGACATTACTCCCGTGGAAGAAAGTGCGCATGGTGACTGTTGTATTCAATCCCGATGCAATTTCTGTGTTTCATCAACACTCAGTTAGTCCACAGATTACAGAATGCCTCCAGATGTGCATCGGAAACTACTACTAGTCTTCCAGGGAACGGTCAAAGCGTAGACTTTGAGACATTTCTCCCATGGAGAAAAATGCGAATGGTGACTGTTGTATTCAATCCCGGTGCAATTTCTGTGTTTCATCAACACTTTGAAGGTCCAAAGATTACAGAATGCCTCCAGATGTGCATCGGAAACTACTACTGGTCTTATAGGGAACGATCAAGGCGTAGTCTGTTTGAGACATTACTCTAGTGGAGGAAAGTGCGCATGGTGACTGTTGTATTCAGTCCCGATGCAATTTCTGTGTTTCATCAACACTCTGATAGTGCACAGATTACAGAACGATACCAGATGTGCATCGTTAAGTACTACTGGTCTTCCAGGGAACGATAAAGGCGTAGACTCTTTGAGACATTACTCTCATGGAGGAAAGTGCCATGGTGACCGTTGTATTCAATCACGAAGCAATTTCTGTGTTTCATCAACACTCTGACAGTGCACAGATTACAGAATGCCTCCAGATGTGCATCGGAAACTACTACTGGACTTCGAGGGAACGATCAAATCATAGACTGTTTCAGACATTACTCCCGTCGGGGGAAGTGCGCATGGTGACTGTTGTATTCAATCCCGATGCAATTTCTGTGTTTCATTAACACTCTGATAGTCCACAGATTACAGATTGAATCCAGATGTGCATCGGAAACTACTACTGGTCTTCCCGGGAACGATCAAAGCGTAGACTGTTTGAGGCATTACTCCCATGGAGGAAAGTGCTCATGGTGAATGTTGTATTCAATCCCGATGAAATTTCTGTGTTTCATCAACACTTTGAAGGTCCACAGATTACAGAATGCCTCCAGATGTGCATCGGAAACTACTACTGGACTTCGAGGGAACGATCAAATCATAGACTGTTTCAGACATTACTCCCGTCGGGGGAAGTGCGCATGGTGACTGTTGTATTCAATCCCGATGCAATTTCTGTGTTTCATTAACACTCTGATAGTCCACAGATCACAGATTGAATCCAGATGTGCATCGGAAACTACTACTGGTCTTAAAGGGAACGATCAAAGCGTAGACTGTTTGAGGCATTACTCCCATGGAGGAAAATGCGCATGGTGACAGTTGTATTCAATCACGATGCGACTTCTGTGTTTCATCAACCCTTTGCAGGTCTACACATTACAGAATGCCTCCAGATGTGCATCGGAAACTGCTACAGGTATTTCAGGGAACGATCAAATCGTAGACTGTTTGAGACATTACTCCCATGGAGGAAACTGCGCATGGTGACTGTTGTATTCAATCCCGATGCAATTTCTGTGTTTCACCAACACTCTGATAGTCCACAGGTTACAGATTTCCTCCAGATGTGCATCGGAAACTACTACGGGTCTTCCAGGGAACGATCAAATAATAGACTGTTTGAGACATTACTCCCATGGAGGGAAGTGCGCATGGTGACTGTTGTATTCATTCACGATGCAATTTCTGTGTTTCATCAACACTTTGAAGGTCCACAGATTACAGAATGCCTCCAGATATGCATCGGAAACTACTACTGGACTTCGAGGGAACGACCAAATCATAGACTGTTTCAGACATTACTCCCGTCGGGGAAAGTGCACATGGTGACTGTTGTATTGAATCCCGATGCAATTTCAGTGTTTCAAAAACACTCTGATAGTCCACAGATTACAGAATGCCTCCAGATGTGCATCGGAAACTACTACTGGACTTCGAGGGAACGATCAAATCATAGACTGTTTCAGACATTACTCCCGTCGGGGAAAGTGCGCATGGTGACTGTTGTTTTCAATCCCGATGCAATTTCTGTGTTTCATCAACACTCTGATAGTCCACAGATTACAGATTGAATCCAGAGGTGCATCGGAAACTACTACTGGTCTTCCTGGGAACGATCAAAGCATAGACGGTTTGAGGCATTACTCCCATGGAGGAAAATGCGCATGGTGACGGTTGTATTCAATCACGATGCAATTTCTGTGTTTCATCAACTCTTTGAAGGTCCGCAGATTACAGAATGCCTCCAGATGTGCATCGGAAACTACTACTGGTCTTCGAGGAAACGATCAAAGCATAGACTGTTTGAGACATTACTCCCGTGGAAGAAAGTGCGCTGGTGACTGTTGTATTCAATCCCGATGCAATTTCTGTGTTTCAGCAACACTCAGTTAGTCCACAGATTACAGAATGCCTCCAGATGTGCATCGGAAACCACTACTGGTCTTTCAGGGAACGGTCAATGCGTAGACTGTTTGAGACATTACTCCCATGGAGAAAAATGCGAATGGTGACTGTTGTATTCAATCCCGATGCAATTTCTGTGTTTCATGAACACTCTGATAGTCCACAGCTTACAGAATGATACCAGATGTGCATCGGAAACTACTACTGGTCTTACAGGGTACGATCAAAGCGTAGACTGTTGAGACATTACTCCAGTGGAGGAAAGTGCGCATGGTGACTGTTGTATTCAATCCCGGTGCAATTTCTGTGTTTCATCAACACTTTGAAGGTCCAAAGATTACAGAATGCCTCCAGATGTGCATCAGAAACTACTACTGGTCTTCCCGGGAACGATCAAAGCGTAGACTGTTTGAGGCATTACTCCCGTGGAGGGAAATGCGCATGGTGACAGTTGTATTCAATCACGATGCGACTTCTGTGTTTCATCAACACTTTGAAGGTCCACAGATTACAGAATGCCTCCAGATGTGCATCGGAAACTGCTACAGGTATTTCAGGGAACGATCAAAGCGTAGACTGTTTCACACATTACTCCCATGGAGGAAACTGCGCATGGTGACTGTTGTATTCAATCCCGATGCAATTTCGGTGTTTCACCAACACTCTGATAGTCCACAGGTTACAGATTTACTCCAGATGTGCATCGGAAACTACTACGGGTCTTCCAGGGAACGATCAAATAATAGACTGTTTGAGACATTACTCCCATGGAGGGAAGTGCGCATGGTGACTGTTGTATTCAATCACGATGCAGTTTCTGTGTTTCATCAACACTTTGAAGGTCCACAGATTACAGAATGCCTCCAGATGTGCATCGGAAACTACTACTGGACTTCGAGGGAACGATCAAATCATAGACTGTTTCAGACATTACTCCCGTCGGGGAAAGTGCGCATGGTGACTGTTGTTTTCAATCCCGATGCAATTTCTGTGTTTCATCAACACTCTGATAGTCCACAGATTACAGATTGAATCCAGAGGTGCATCGGAAACTACTACTGGTCTTCCTGGGAACGATCAAAGCATAGACGGTTTGAGGCATTACTCCCATGGAGGAAAATGCGCATGGTGACGGTTGTATTCAATCACGATGCAATTTCTGTGTTTCATCAACTCTTTGAAGGTCCGCAGATTACAGAATGCCTCCAGATGTGCATCGGAAACTACTACTGGTCTTCGAGGAAACGATCAAAGCATAGACTGTTTGAGACATTACTCCCGTGGAAGAAAGTGCGCTGGTGACTGTTGTATTCAATCCCGATGCAATTTCTGTGTTTCATCAACACTCAGTTAGTCCACAGATTACAGAATGCCTCCAGATGTGCATCGGAAACTACTACTAGTCTTCCAGGGAACGGTCAAAGCGTAGACTTTGAGACATTACTCCCATGGAGAAAAATACGAATGGTGACTGTTGTATTCAATCCCGATGCAATTTCTGTGTTTCATCAACACTCTGATAGTCCACAGCTTACAGAATGATACCAGATGTGCATCGGAAACTACTACTTGTCTTACAGGGTACGATCAAAGCGTAGACTGTTGAGACATTACTCCAGTGGAGGAAAGTGCGCATGGTGACTGTTGTATTCAATCCCGGTGCAATTTCTGTGTTTCATCAACACTTTGAAGGTCCAAAGATTACAGAATGCCTCCAGATGTGCATCGGAAACTACTACTGGTCTTATAGGGAACGATCAAGGCGTAGTCTGTTTGAGACATTACTCTAGTGGAGGAAAGTGCGCATGGTGACTGTTGTATTCAGTCCCGATGCAATTTCTGTGTTTCATCAACACTCTGATAGTGCACAGATTACAGAATGATACCAGATGTGCATCGTTAAGTACTACTGGTCTTCCAGGGAACGATAAAGGCGTAGACTCTTTGAGACATTACTCTCATGGAGGAAAGTGCCATGGTGACTGTTGTATTCAATCACGAAGCAATTTCTGTGTTTCATCAACACTCTGACAGTGCACAGATTACAGAATGCCTCCAGATGTGCTTCGGAAACTACTACTGGACCTCGAGGGAACGATCAAATCATAGACTGTTTCAGACATTACTCCCGTCGGGGGAAGTGCGCATGGTGACTGTTAATTTCAATCCCGATGCAATTTCTGTGTTTCATTAACACTCTGATAATCCACAGATTACAGATTGAATCCAGATGTGCATCGGAAACTACTACTGGTCTTCCCGGGAACGATCAAAGCGTAGACTGTTTGAGGCATTACTCCCATGGAGGAAAGTGCTCATGGTGACTGTTGTATTCAATCCCGATGAAATTTCTGTGTTTCATCAACACTTTGAAGGTCCACAGATTACAGAATGCCTCCAGATGTGCATCGGAAACTGCTACAGGTATTTCAGGGAACGATCAAAGCGTAGACTGTTTCACACATTACTCCCATGGAGGAAACTGCGCATGGTGACTGTTGTATTCAATCCCGATGCAATTTCGGTGTTTCACCAACACTCTGATAGTCCACAGGTTACAGATTTACTCCAGATGTGCATCGGAAACTACTACGGGTCTTCCAGGGAACGATCAAATAATAGACTGTTTGAGACATTACTCCCATGGAGGGAAGTGCGCATGGTGACTGTTGTATTCAATCACGATGCAGTTTCTGTGTTTCATCAACACTTTGAAGGTCCACAGATTACAGAATGCCTCCAGATGTGCATCGGAAACTACTACTGGACTTCGAGGGAACGATCAAATCATAGACTGTTTCAGACATTACTCCCGTCGGGGAAAGTGCGCATGGTGACTGTTGTTTTCAATCCCGATGCAATTTCTGTGTTTCATCAACACTCTGATAGTCCACAGATTACAGATTGAATCCAGAGGTGCATCGGAAACTACTACTGGTCTTCCTGGGAACGATCAAAGCATAGACGGTTTGAGGCATTACTCCCATGGAGGAAAATGCGCATGGTGACGGTTGTATTCAATCACGATGCAATTTCTGTGTTTCATCAACTCTTTGAAGGTCCGCAGATTACAGAATGCCTCCAGATGTGCATCGGAAACTACTACTGGTCTTCGAGGAAACGATCAAAGCATAGACTGTTTGAGACATTACTCCCGTGGAAGAAAGTGCGCTGGTGACTGTTGTATTCAATCCCGATGCAATTTCTGTGTTTCAGCAACACTCAGTTAGTCCACAGATTACAGAATGCCTCCAAATGTGCATCGGAAACTACTACTGGTCTTTCAGGGAACGGTCAATGCGTAGACTGTTTGAGACATTACTCCCATGGAGAAAAATGCGAATGGTGACTGTTGTATTCAATCCCGATGCAATTTCTGTGTTTCATGAACACTCTGATAGTCCACAGCTTACAGAATGATACCAGATGTGCATCGGAAACTACTACTGGTCTTACAGGGTACGATCAAAGCGTAGACTGTTGAGACAATACTCCAGTAGAGGAAAGTGCGCATGGTGACTGTTGTATTCAATCCCGGTGCAATTTCTGTGTTTCATCAACACTTTGAAGGTCCAAAGATTACAGAATGCCTCCAGATGTGCATCGGAAACTACTACTGGTCTTATAGGGAACGATCAAGGCGTAGTCTGTTTGAGACATTTCTCCCATGGAGGAAAGTGCGCATGGTGACTGTTGTATTCAATCCCGATGCAATTTCAGTGTTTCAAAAACACTCTGATAGTCCACAGATTACAGAATGCCTCCAGATGTGCATCGGAAACTACTACTGGTCTTCCAGTTAACGATAAAGGAGTAGACTGTTTGAGACATTACTCCCATGGAGGAAAGTTCCCATGGTGACTGTTGTATTCAATTACGACGCAATTTCTGTGTGTCATCAAACTTTGAAGAACCGCAGTTTACCGAATGCCTCCAGATGTGAATCGAAACTACTACTGGTCTTCCAAGGAACGATCAAAGCGTAGACTGTTTGAGACATTACTCCCATGGAGGAAAGTACTCATGGTGACTGTTGTATTCAATCACGATGCAATTTCTGTGTTTCATCAACACTTTGAAGGTCCACAGTTTACAGAATGCCTCCAGATGTGCATCGGAACCTACTACAGGTCTTCCAGGGAACGATCAAAGCGTAGACTGTTTCAGACATTACTCCCGTCGGGGAAAGTGCGCATGGTGACTGTTGTATTCAATCCCGATGCAATTTCTGTGTTTCATCAACACTCTGATAGTCCACAGATTAAAGATTGAATCCAGATGTGCATCGGAAACTGCCACTGGTCTTCCTGGGAACGATCAAAGCGTACACTGTTTGAGGCATTACTGCCATGGAGGAAAATGCGCATGGTGACTGTTGTATTCAATCACGATGCAATTTCTGTGTTTCATCAACCCTTTGAAGGTCCACAAATTACAGAATGCCTCCAGATGTGCATCGGAAACTACTACTGGTCTTCGAGGAAACGATCAAAGCATAGACTGTTTGAGACATTACTCCCGTGGAAGAAAGTGCGCATGGTGACTGTTGTATTCAATCCCGATGCAATTTCTGTGTTTCATCAACACTCAGTTAGTCCACAGATTACAGAATGCCTCCAGATGTGCATCGGAAACTACTACTGGTCTTCCAGGGAACGGTCAAAGCGTAGACTTTGAGACATTACTCCCATGGAGAAAAATGCGAATGGTGACTGTTGTATTCAATCCCGATGCAATTTCTGTGTTTCATCAACACTCTGATAGTCCACAGCTTGCAGAATGATACCAGATGTGCATCGGAAACTACTACTGGTCCCACAGGGTACGATCAAAGCGTAGACTGTTGAGACATTACTCCAGTGGAGGAAAGTGCGCATGGTGTCTGTTGTATTCAATCCCGGTGCAATTTCTGTGTTTCATCAACACTTTGAAGGTCCAAAGATTACAGAATGCCTCCGGATGTGCATCGGAAACTACTACTGGTCTTATAGGGAACGATCAAGGCGTAGTCTGTTTGAGACATTACTCTAGTGGAGGAAAGTGCGCATGGTGACTGTTGTATTCAGTCCCGATGCAATTTCTGTGTTTCATCAACACTCTGATAGTGCACAGATTACAGAATGATACCAGATGTGCATCGTTAAGTACTAATGGTCTTCCAGGGAACGATAAAGGCGTAGACTCTTTGAGACATTACTCTCATGGAGGAAAGTGCCATGGTGACTGTTGTATTCAATCACGAAGCAATTTCTGTGTTTCATCAACACTCTGACAGTGCACAGATTACAGAATGCCTCCAGATGTGCATCGGAAACTACTACTGGACTTCGATTGAACGATCAAATCATAGACTGTTTCAGACATTACTCCCGTCGGGGAAAGTGGGCATGGTGACTGTTGTATTCAATCATGATGCAATTTCTGTGTTTCATCAACCCTTTGAACGTCCACACATTACAGAATGCCTCCAGATGTGCATCGGAAACTACTACTGGACTTCGAGGAAACGATCAAAGCGTAGACTGTTTGAGACATTACTCGCATGGAAGAAAGTGCGCGTGGTGACTGTTGTATTCAATGCCGATGCAATTTCTGTGTTTCATCAACACTCAGTTAGTCCACAGATTACAGAATGCCTCCAGATGTGCATCGGAAACTACTACTGGTTTTCCAGGGAACGATCAAAGCGTAGACTGTTTGAGACATTACTCGCATGGAGGAAAATGCGAATGGTGACTGTTGTATTCAATCCCGATGCAATTTCTGTGTTTCATCAACACTCTGTTAGTGCACAGATTACAGAATGATACCAGATGTGCATCGGAAAGAACTACTGGTCTTCCAAGGAACGATCAAAGCGTAGACTGTTTGAGACATTACTCCAATGGAGAAATGTACGCATTGTGCCTGTTGTATTCAATCCCGATGCAATTTCTGTGTTTCATCAACACTTTGAAGGTCCAAAGATTTACAGAATGCCTCCAGATGTGCTTCGGAAACTACTACTGGTCTTCCAGGGAACGATCAAGGCGTAGACTGTTTGAGACATTACTCACATGGAGGAAAGTGCGTATGGTGACTGTTGTATTCAATCCCGATGCAATTTCAGTGTTTCAAAAACACTCTGATAGTCCACAGATTACAGAATGCCTCCAGATGTGCATCGGAAACTACTACTGGTCTTCCAGGGAACGATAAAGGAGTAGACTGTTTGAGACATTACTCCCATGGAGGAAAGTGCCCATGGTGACTGTTGTATTCAATTACGACGCAATTTCTGTGTGTCATTAACACTTTGAAGAACCACAGTTTACCGAATGCCTCCAGATGTGAATCGAAACTACTACTGGTCTTCCTGGGAACGATCAAAGCGTAGACTGTTTGAGACATTACTCCCATGGCGGAAAGTGGTCATGGTGACTGTTGTATTCAATTACGCTGCAATTCCTGTGTTTCATTAGCACTCGGATAGTCCACAGATTGAAGAATGCCTCCAGATGTGCATCGGAAACTACTACTGGTCTTAAAGGGAACGATCAAAACGATGACAGTTTGACACATTACTCCAATGGAGAAATGTACGCATGTTGCCTGTTGTATTCAATCCCGATGCAATTTCTGTGTTTCATCAACACTCTGATAGTCCACAGATTACAGAATGCCTCCAGATGTGCATCGGAAACTACTACTGGTCTTCCAGGGAACGATCAAAGCATGGGCTGTTTCTGACATTACTCCCATGGAGGTAAGTGCGGATGGTGACTGTTGTATTCAATCACGATGCAATTTCTGTGTTTCATCAACACTCTGATAGTCCACAGATTACAGATTGCCACCAGATGTGCATTGGAAACTACTATTGGTCTTCAGGGAACGATCAAATCGATGACAGTTTGAGACGTAACTCCCATGGAGGAAAGTGCGCATGGTGACTGTTGTATTCAATCCCGATGCAATTTCTGTGTTTCATCAACACTTTGAAGGTCCACAGATTACAGAATGTCTCGCGATAAGCATCGGAAACTACTACTGGTTTTCCAGGGAACGATAAAAGCGTAGACTGATTGAGATATTACTCCCATGTAGGGAAGTGCGCATGCTAACTGTTGTATTCAAACCCGATGCAATATCTGTGTTTCAACACTACTCTGATAGTCCACAGCTTACAGAATGCCTAGGGATGTGAATCGAAACTACTACTGGTATTCCAAGGAACGATCAAAGCGTAGACTGTTTGAGACATTACTCCCATGGCTGAAAGTGGTCATGGTGACTGTTGTATTCAGTCCCATTGCAATTTCTGTGTTTCATTAGCACTCGGATAGTCCACAGATTAAAGAATGCCTCCAGATGTGCATCGGAAACTACTACTGGTCTTGAGGGAACGATCAAAGCGATGACAGTTTGAGACATTAATCCAATGCAGAAATGTACGCATGGTGCCTGTTGTATTCAATCGCGATGCAATTTCTGTGATTCATCAACACTTTGAAGGTCCACAGATTACAGAATGCCTCCAGATGTGCATCGGAAACTACTACTGGTCTACCAGGGAACGATCAAAGCGTAGACTGTTGGAGACATTACTCCCATGGAGGAAAGTGCGCATGGTGACTGTTGTATTCAATCCCGATGAATTTTCAGTGTTTCAACAACACTCTGATAGTCCACAGATTACAGAATGCTTCCAGATGTGCATCGGAAACTACTACTGGTCTTCGAGGAAACGATCAAAGCATAGACTGTTTGAGACATTACCCCCGTGGAAGAAAGTGCGCATGGTGACTGTTGTATTCAATCCCGATGCAATTTCTGTGTTCCATCAACACTCAGTTATTCCACAGGTTACAGAATGCCTCCAGATGTGCATCGGAATCATCTACTGGTCTTCCAGGGAACGATCAAAGTGTAGACTGTTTGAGACGTTACTCCCATGGAGGAAAGACCGCATGATGACTGTTGTATTCATTCCCGATGCAATTTCTGTGTTTCAACAACACTCTGATAGTGAACAGATTACAGAATGCCTCCAGTTGTGCATCGAAACTACTACTGGTCTTCCAAGAAACGATCAAAGCTTAGACTGTTTGAGACATTACTCCCATGGAGGAAAGTGGTCATGGTGACGTTGTATTCAATCCCGATGCAATTTCTGTGTTTCATTAGCACTCGGATAGTCCACAGATTACAGTATGCCTCCAGATGTGCATCGGAAACCACTACTGGTCTTGAGGGAGCGATCAATGCGATGACAGTTTGAGACATTACTCCAATGTAGAAATGTACGCATGGTGCCTGTTGTATTCAATCCCGATGCAATTTCTGCGTTTCATCAATACTTTGAAGGTCCACAGATTACAGAATGCCTCCATATGTGAATCGAAACTACTACTGGTCTTCCAGGGAACGATCAAAGCGTAGACTGTTTAAGACATTACTCCCATGGAGTAAAGTGCGGATGGTGACTGTTATATTCAATCCCGATGCAATTTCTGTGTTTCAACAACACTCTGATAGTCCACAGATTACAGAATGCCACCAGATGTGCATCGGAAACTACTACTGGTATTCCAGGGAACGATCAAAGCGTAGACTGTTTGAGACGTTACTCCCATGGAGGAAAGACCGCATGATGACTGTTATATTCAATCCCGATGCACTTTCTGTGTTTCAACAACACTCTGATAGTCCACAGATTACAGAATGCCTCCAGTTGTGCATCGGAAACTACTACTGGTCTTCCAAGGAACGATCAAAGCGTAGACTGTTTGAGACATTACTCCCATGGAGGAAAGTGCGCATGGTGTCTGTTGTATTCAATCCCGATGCAATTAAAGTGTTTCAACGACACTCTGATAGTCCACAGATTACAGAATGCCTCCAGTTGTGCATATGAAACTGCTACTGGTCTTACAGGGAGCGATCAAAGCGTAGACTGTTTGAGACATTACTCCAACATAGGAAAGTGCGGTGGTGACTGTTGTATTCAATCCCGATGCAATTTCTGTGTATCATCAATACTCTGCTGGTCCACAAATTACAGAATGCCTCCAGACGTGCATCGGAAACTACTACTGGTCCTCCAGGCAACGATCAAAGCGTAGACTTTTTGAGACATTACTCCTATGGATGAAAGTGAGCATGGTGAATGTTGTATTCAATCCCGATGCAATTTCGGTGTTTCAACAACACTCTGATAGTCCACAGATTACAGAATGCCTCCAGATGTGCATCGGAAACTACTACTAGTATTCCAGGGAACGATCAAAGCGTAAACTGTTTGAGACATTACTCCCATGGAGGAAGGTGCGCATGGTGACTGTTGAATTCAATCACGATGCAAATTCTGTGTATCATCAAAACTATGATAGTGCACCGACTACAGAATGCTTCCAGATGTGCATCGGAAACTACTACTGGTCTTCCAGGGAACTATCAAAGCGTAGACTGTTTGAGACATTACTCCCAAGGAGGAAAGTGCGCATGGTGACTGTTGTATTCAATCCCGATGCAATTTCTGTTTTTCATCAACACTCTGATAGTCCACAGGTTACAGAATGTCTCCAGATGTGCATCGGAAACTACTACTGGTCTTCCAGGGAACGATCAAAACGTAAACTGTTTGAGACATTA
The DNA here is from genome assembly GCF_023897955.1 of Schistocerca gregaria. Classification (NCBI taxonomy): domain Eukaryota; kingdom Metazoa; phylum Arthropoda; class Insecta; order Orthoptera; family Acrididae; genus Schistocerca; species Schistocerca gregaria. The sequence continues at coordinate 72,191,362 of NC_064922.1, read as the reverse complement.
CTCCCATGGAAGAAAGTGCACATGGTGACTGTTGTATTCAATCCCGATGCAATTTCTGTGTTTCAACAACACTCTGATAGTCCACAGATTACAGAATGCCTCCAGATGTGCATCGGAAACTACTACTGGTCTTCCAGGGAACGATCAAAGCGTAGACTGTTTGAGACATTACTCCCATGGAGGAAAATGCGAATGGTGACTGTTGTATTCAATCCCGATGCAATTTCTGTGTTTCAGCAACACTCTGATAGTCCACAGACTACAGAATGACACCAGATGTGCATCGGAAACTACTACTGGTCTTACAGGGAACGATCAAAGCGTAGACTGTTGAGACATTACTCCAGTGGAGGAAAGTGCGCATGGTGACTGTTGTATTCAATCCCGATGCAATTTCTGTGTTTCATCAACACTCCGATAGTGCACAGATTACAGAATGATACCAGATGTGCATCGGAAAGAACTACTGGTCTTCCAGGGAACGATCAAAGCGTAGACTGTTTGAGACATTACTCCCGTGGAGGAAAGCGCGCATGGTGACTGTTGTATTTAATCCCGATGCAATTTCTGTGTTTCATCAACACTCTGATAGTCCACAGATTACAGAATGCCTCCAGATGTGCATCGGAAACTACTACTGGTCATCCAGGGAACGATAAAGGCGTAGACTGTTTGAGACAATACTCTCATGGAGGAAAGTGCCATGGTGACTGTTGTATTCAATCCCGATGCAATTTCTGTGTTCCATCAACACTCAGTTAGTTTACAGGTTACAGAATGCCTCCAGATGTGCATCGGAAACTGCTACAGGTCTTCCAGGGAACGATCAAAGCGTAGACTGTTTCACACATTACTCCCATGGAGGAAAGTGCGCATAGTGACTGTTGTATTCAATCCCGATGCAATTTCTGTGTTTCATCAACACTTTGAAGGTCCACAGATTACAGTATGCCTCCAGATGTGCATCGGAATCATCTACTGGTCTTCCAGGGAACGATCAAAGCGTAGACTGTTGAAACTTTACTCCAATGGAGAAAAGTCCGAATGGTGACTGTTGTATTCAATCCCGAGGCAATTTCTGTGTTTCAACAACACTCTGATAGTAAACAGATAAAAGTGTGCCTCCAGATGTGCATCGGAAACTACTACTGGTCTTCCAGGGAACGATCAAAGCGTAGACTGTTGAGACATTACTCCCACGGAGGAAAGTGCGCATGGTGACTGTTGTATTCAATCCCGATGCAATTTCTGTGTTTCATCAACACTCTGATAGTCCACAGATTGCAGAATGCTTCCAGATGTGCATCGGAAACTACTACTGGTCTTCCAGGGAGCGATCAAAGCGTAGACTGTATGAGGCATTACTCCCATTGGGGAAAGTGCGCATGGTAACAGTTGTATTCAATCCCGATGCAACTTCTGTGTTCATCAACACTCTTATAGTCCACAGATTACAGAATGCCTCCTGATATGCATCGGAAACTACTACTAGTATTCCAGGGAACGATCAAAGCGTAAACTGTTTGAGACATTACTCCCATGGAGGAAGGTGCGCATGGTGACTGTTGAATTCAATCACAATGCAATTTCTGTGTATCATCAACACTATGATAGTCCACAGACTACAGAATGCTTCCAGATGTGCATCGGAAACTACTACTGCTCTTCCAGGGAACGATCAAAGCGTAGACTGTTTGAGACATTACTCCCAAGGAGGAAAGTGCGCATGGTGACTGTTGTATTCAATCCCGATGCAATTTCTGTTTTTCATCAACACTCTGATAGACCACAGGTTACAGAATGCCTCCAGATGTACATCGGAAACTACTACTGGTCTTCCAGGGAACGATCAAAACGTAAACTGTTTGAGACATTACTCCCATGGAAGAAAGTGCACATGGTGACTGTTGTATTCAATCCCGATGCAATTTCTGTGTTTCATCAACACTCTGATAGTCCACAGATTACAGAATGCCTCCAGATGTGCATCGGAAACTACTACTGGTCTTCCAGGGAACGATCAAAGCGTAGACTGTTTGAGACATTACTCCCATGGAGGAAAATGCGAATGGTGACTGTTGTATTCAATCCCGATGCAATTTCCGTGTTTCAACAACACTCTGATAGTCCACAGATTACAGAATGCCTCCAGATGTGCATCGGAAACTACTACTGGTCTTCCAGGGAACGATCAAAGCGTAGACTGTTTAAGACATTACTCCCATGGAGTAAAGTGCGGATGGTGACTGTTATATTCAATCCCGATGCAATTTCTGTGTTTCAACAACACTCTGATAGTCCACTGATTACAGAATGCCACCAGATGTGCATCGGAAACTACTACTGGTATTCCAGGGAACGATCAAAGCGTAGACTGTTTGAGACGTTACTCCCATGGAGGAAAGACCGCATGATGACTGTTGTATTCATTCCCGATGCAATTTCTGTGTTTCAACAACACTCTGATAGTGAACAGATTACAGAATGCCTCCAGTTGTGCATCGGAAACTACTACTGGTCTTCCAAGAAACGATCAAAGCTTAGACTGTTTGAGACATTACTCCCATGGAGGAAAGTGGTCATGGTGACGTTGTATTCAATCCCGATGCAATTTCTGTGTTTCATTAGCACTCGGATAGTCCACAGATTACAGAATGCCTCCAGATGTGCATCGGAAACCACTACTGGTCTTGAGGGAGCGATCAATGCGATGACAGTTTGAGACATTACTCCAATGTAGAAATGTACGCATGGTGCCTGTTGTATTCAATCCCGATGCAATTTCTGCGTTTCATCAATACTTTGAAGGTCCACAGATTACAGAATGCCTCCATATGTGAATCGAAACTACTACTGGTCTTCCAGGGAACGATCAAAGCGTAGACTGTTTAAGACATTACTCCCATGGAGTAAAGTGCGGATGGTGACTGTTATATTCAATCCCGATGCAATTTCTGTGTTTCAACAACACTCTGATAGTCCACAGATTACAGAATGCCACCAGATGTGCATCGGAAACTACTACTGGTATTCCAGGGAACGATCAAAGCGTAGACTGTTTGAGACGTTACTCCCATGGAGGAAAGACCGCATGATGACTGTTATATTCAATCCCGATGCAATTTCTGTGTTTCAACAACACTCTGATAGTCCACAGATTACAGAATGCCTCCAGTTGTGCATCGGAAACTACTACTGGTCTTCCAAGGAACGATCAAAGCGTAGACTGTTTGAGACATTACTCCCATGGAGGAAAGTGCGCATGGTGTCTGTTGTATTCAATCCCGATGCAATTAAAGTGTTTCAACGACACTCTGATAGTCCACAGATTACAGAATGCCTCCAGTTGTGCATATGAAACTGCTACTGGTCTTACAGGGAGCGATCAAAGCGTAGACTGTTTGAAACATTACTCCAACATAGGAAAGTGCGGTGGTGACTGTTGTATTCAATCCCGATGCAATTTCTGTGTATCATCAATACTCTGATGGTCCACAAGTTACAGAATGCCTCCAGACGTGCATCGGAAACTACTACTGGTCCTCCAGGCAACGATCAAAGCGTAGACTTTTTGAGACATTACTCCTATGGATGAAAGTGAGCAAGGTGAATGTTGTATTCAATCCCGATGCAATTTCGGTGTTTCAACAACACTCTGATAGTCCACAGATTACAGAATGCCTCCAGATGTGCATCGGAAACTACTACTAGTATTCCAGGGAACGATCAAAGCGTAAACTGTTTGAGACATTACTCCCATGGAGGAAGGTGCGCATGGTGACTGTTGAATTCAATCACGATGCAATTTCTGTGTATCATCAAAACTATGATAGTCCACAGACTACAGAATGCTTCCAGATGTGCATCGGAAACTACTACTGGTCTTCCAGGGAACGATCAAAGCGTAGACTGTTTGAGACATTACTCCCAAGGAGGAAAGTGCGCATGGTGACTGTTGTATTCAATCCCGATGCAATTTCTGTTTTTCATCAACACTCTGATAGTCCACAGGTTACAGAATGCCTCCAGATGTGCATCGGAAACTACTACTGGTCTTCCAGGGAACGATCAAAACGTAAACTGTTTGAGACATTACTCCCATGGAAGAAAGTGCACATGGTGACTGTTGTATTCAATCCCGATGCAATTTCTGTGTTTCAACAACACTCTGATAGTCCACAGATTACAGAATGCCTCCAGATGTGCATCGGAAACTACTACTGGTCTTCCAGGGAACGATCAAATCGTAGACTGTTTGAGACATTACTCCCATGGAGGAAAATGCGAATGGTGACTGTTGTATTCAATCCCGATGCAATTTCTGTGTTTCAGCAACACTCTGATAGTCCACAGATTACAGAATGACACCAGATGTGCATCGGAAACTATTACTGGTCTTACAGGGAACGATCAAAGCGTAGACTGTTGAGACATTACTCCAGTGGAGGAAAGTGCGCATGGTGACTGTTGTATTCAATCCCGATGCAATTTCTGTGTTTCATCAACACTCCGATAGTGCACAGATTACAGAATGATACCAGATGTGCATCGGAAAGAACTACTGGTCTTCCAGGGAACGATCAAAGCGTAGACTGTTTGAGACATTACTCCCGTGGAGGAAAGTGCGCATGGTGACTGTTGTATTTAATCCCGATGCAATTTCTGTGTTTCATCAACACTCTGATAGTCCACAGATTACAGAATGCCTCCAGATGTGCATCGGAAACTACTACTGGTCATCCAGGGATCGATAAAGGCGTAGACTGTTTGAGACAATACTCTCATGGAGGAAAGTGCCATGGTGACTGTTGTATTCAATCCCGATGCAATTTCTGTGTTCCATCAACACTCAGTTAGTTTACAGGTTACAGAATGCCTCCAGATGTGCATCGGAAACTGCTACAGGTCTTCCAGGGAACGATCAAAGCGTAGACTGTTTCACACATTACTCCCATGGAGGAAAGTGCGCATGGTGACTGTTGTATTCAATCCCGATGCAATTTCTGTGTTTCATCAACACTTTGAAGGTCCACAGATTACAGTATGCCTCCAGATGTGCATCGGAATCATCTACTGGTCTTCCAGGGAACGATCAAAGCGTAGACTGTTGAAACTTTACTCCAATGGAGAAAAGTCCGAATGGTGACTGTTGTATTCAATCCCGAGGCAATTTCTGTGTTTCAACAACACTCTGATAGTAAACAGATAAAAGTGTGCCTCCAGATGTGCATCGGAAACTACTACTGGTCTTCCAGGGAACGATCAAAGCGTAGACTGTTGAGACATTACTCCCACGGAGGAAAGTGCGCATGGTGACTGTTGTATTCAATCCCGATGCAATTTCTGTGTTTCATCAACACTCTGATAGTCCACAGATTGCAGAATGCTTCCAGATGTGCATCGGAAACTACTACTGGTCTTCCAGGGAGCGATCAAAGCGTGGACTGTATGAGGCATTACTCCCATTGGGGAAAGTGCGCATGGTAACAGTTGTATTCAATCCCGATGCAACTTCTGTGTTCATCAACACTCTTATAGTCCACAGATTACAGAATGCCTCCTGATATGCATCGGAAACTACTACTAGTATTCCAGGGAACGATCAAAGCGTAAACTGTTTGAGACATTACTCCCATGGAGGAAGGTGCGCATGGTGACTGTTGAATTCAATCACGATGCAATTTCTGTGTATCATCAACACTATGATAGTCCACAGACTACAGAATGCTTCCAGATGTGCATCGGAAACTACTACTGCTCTTCCAGGGAACGATCAAAGCGTAGACTGTTTGAGACATTACTCCCAAGGAGGAAAGTGCGCATGGTGACTGTTGTATTCAATCCCGATGCAATTTCTGTTTTTCATCAACACTCTGATAGTCCACAGGTTACAGAATGCCTCCAGATGTACATCGGAAACTACTACTGGTCTTCCAGGGAACGATCAAAACGTAAACTGTTTGAGACATTACTCCCATGGAAGAAAGTGCACATGGTGACTGTTGTATTCAATCCCGATGCAATTTCTGTGTTTCATCAACACTCTGATAGTCCACAGATTACAGAATGCCTCCAGATGTGCATCGGAAACTACTACTGGTCTTCCAGGGAACGATCAAAGCGTAGACTGTTTGAGACATTACTCCCATGGAGGAAAATGCGAATGGTGACTGTTGTATTCAATCCCGATGCAATTTCTGTGTTTCAACAACACTCTGATAGTCCACAGATTACAGAATGCCTCCAGATGTGCATCGGAAACTACTACTGGTCTTCCAGGGAACGATCAAAGCGTAGACTGTTTAAGACATTACTCCCATGGAGTAAAGTGCGGATGGTGACTGTTATATTCAATCCCGATGCAATTTCTGTGTTTCAACAACACTCTGATAGTCCACTGATTACAGAATGCCACCAGATGTGCATCGGAAACTACTACTGGTATTCCAGGGAACGATCAAAGCGTAGACTGTTTGAGACGTTACTCCCATGGAGGAAAGACCGCATGATGACTGTTGTATTCATTCCCGATGCAATTTCTCTGTTTCAACAACACTCTGATAGTGAACAGGTTACAGAATGCCTCCAGTTGTGCATCGGAAACTACTACTGGTCTTCCAAGAAACGATCAAAGCTTAGATTGTTTGAGACATTACTCCCATGGAGGAAAGTGGTCATGGTGACGTTGTATTCAATCCCGATGCAATTTCTGTGTTTCATTAGCACTCGGATAGTCCACAGATTACAGAATGCCTCCAGATGTGCATCGGAAACCACTACTGGTCTTGAGGGAGCGATCAATGCGATGACAGTTTGAGACATTACTCCAATGTAGAAATGTACGCATGGTGCCTGTTGTATTCAATCCCGATGCAATTTCTGCGTTTCATCAATACTTTGAAGGTCCACAGATTACAGAATGCCTCCATATGTGAATCGAAACTACTACTGGTCTTCCAGGGAACGATCAAAGCGTAGACTGTTTAAGACATTACTCCCATGGAGTAAAGTGCGGTTGGTGACTGTTATATTCAATCCCGATGCAATTTCTGTGTTTCAACAACACTCTGATAGTCCACAGATTACAGAATGCCACCAGATGTGCATCGGAAACTACTACTGGTATTCCAGGGAACGATCAAAGCGTAGACTGTTTGAGACGTTACTCCCATGGAGGAAAGACCGCATGATGACTGTTATATTCAATCCCGATGCAATTTCTGTGTTTCAACAACACTCTGATAGTCCACAGATTACAGAATGCCTCCAGTTGTGCATCGGAAACTACTACTGGTCTTCCAAGGAACGATCAAAGCGTAGACTGTTTGAGACATTACTCCCATGGAGGAAAGTGCGCATGGTGTCTGTTGTATTCAATCCCGATGCAATTAAAGTGTTTCAACGACACTCTGATAGTCCACAGATTACAGAATGCCTCCAGTTGTGCATATGAAACTGCTACTGGTCTTACAGGGAGCGATCAAAGCGTAGACTGTTTGAGACATTACTCCAACATAGGAAAGTGCGGTGGTGACTGTTGTATTCAATCCCGATGCAATTTCTGTGTATCATCAATACTCTGATGGTCCACAAATTACAGAATGCCTCCAGACGTGCATCGGAAACTACTACTGGTCCTCCAGGCAACGATCAAAGCGTAGACTTTTTGAGACATTACTCCTATGGATGAAAGTGAGCAAGGTGAATGTTGTATTCAATCCCGATGCAATTTCGGTGTTTCAACAACACTCTGATAGTCCACAGATTACAGAATGCCTCCAGATGTGCATCGGAAACTACTACTAGTATTCCAGGGAACGATCAAAGCGTAAACTGTTTGAGACATTACTCCCATGGAGGAAGGTGCGCATGGTGACTGTTGAATTCAATCACGATGCAATTTCTGTGTATCATCAAAACTATGATAGTCCACAGACTACAGAATGCTTCCAGATGTGCATCGGAAACTACTACTGGTCTTCCAGGGAACGATCAAAGCGTAGACTGTTTGAGACATTACTCCCAAGGAGGAAGGTGCGCATGGTGACTGTTGTATTCAATCCCGATGCAATTTCTGTTTTTCATCAACACTCTGATAGTCCACAGGTTACAGAATGCCTCCAGATGTGCATCGGAAACTACTACTGGTCTTCCAGGGAACGATCAAAACGTAAACTGTTTGAGACATTACTCCCATGGAAGAAAGTGCACATGGTGACTGTTGTATTCAATCCCGATGCAATTTCTGTGTTTCAACAACACTCTGATAGTCCACAGATTACAGAATGCCTCCAGATGTGCATCGGAAACTACTACTGGTCTTCCAGGGAACGATCAAAGCGTAGACTGTTTGAGACATTACTCCCATGGAGGAAAATGCGAATGGTGACTGTTGTATTCAATCCCGATGCAATTTCTGTGTTTCAGCAACACTCTGATAGTCCACAGATTACAGAATGACACCAGATGTGCATCGGAAACTACTACTGGTCTTACAGGGAACGATCAAAGCGTAGACTGTTGAGACATTACTCCAGTGGAGGAAAGTGCGTATGGTGACTGTTGTATTCAATCCCGATGCAATTTCTGTGTTTCATCAACACTCCGATAGTGCACAGATTACAGAATGATACCAGATGTGCATCGGAAAGAACTACTGGTCTTCCAGGGAACGATCAAAGCGTAGACTGTTTGAGACATTACTCCCGTGGAGGAAAGTGCGCATGGTGACTGTTGTATTTAATCCCGATGCAATTTCTGTGTTTCATCAACACTCTGATAGTCCACAGATTACAGAATGCCTCCAGATGTGCATCGGAAACTACTACTGGTCATCCAGGGAACGATAAAGGCGTAGACTGTTTGAGACATTACTCCCATGGAGGAAAATGCGAATGGTGACTGTTGTATTCAATCCCGATGCAATTTCTGTGTTTCAGCAACACTCTGATAGTCCACAGATTACAGAATGACACCAGATGTGCATCGGAAACTACTACTGGTCTTACAGGGAACGATCAAAGCGTAGACTGTTGAGACATTACTCCAGTGGAGGAAAGTGCGCATGGTGACTGTTGTATTCAATCCCGATGCAATTTCTGTGTTTCATCAACACTCCGATAGTGCACAGATTACAGAATGATACCAGATGTGCATCGGAAAGAACTACTGGTCTTCCAGGGAACGATCAAAGCGTAGACTGTTTGAGACATTACTCCCGTGGAGGAAAGTGCGCATGGTGACTGTTGTATTTAATCCCGATGCAATTTCTGTGTTTCATCAACACTCTGATAGTCCACAGATTACAGAATGCCTCCAGATGTGCATCGGAAACTACTACTGGTCATCCAGGGAACGATAAAGGCGTAGACTGTTTGAGACAATACTCTCATGGAGGAAAGTGCCATGGTGACTGTTGTATTCAATCCCGATGCAATTTCTGTGTTCCATCAACACTCAGTTAGTTTACAGGTTACAGAATGCCTCCAGATGTGCATCGGAAACTGCTACAGGTCTTCCAGGGAACGATCAAAGCGTAGACTGTTTCACACATTACTCCCATGGAGGAAAGTGCGCATGGTGACTGTTGTATTCAATCCCGATGCAATTTCTGTGTTTCATCAACACTTTGAAGGTCCACAGATTACAGTATGCCTCCAGATGTGCATCGGAATCATCTACTGGTCTTCCAGGGAACGATCAAAGCGTAGACTGTTGAAACTTTACTCCAATGGAGAAAAGTCCGAATGGTGACTGTTGTATTCAATCCCGAGGCAATTTCTGTGTTTCAACAACACTCTGATAGTAAACAGATAAAAGTGTGCCTCCAGATGTGCATCGGAAACTACTACTGGTCTTCCAGGGAACGATCAAAGCGTAGACTGTTGAGACATTACTCCCACGGAGGAAAGTGCGCATGGTGACTGTTGTATTCAATCCCGATGCAATTTCTGTGTTTCATCAACACTCTGATAGTCCACAGATTGCAGAATGCTTCCAGATGTGCATCGGAAACTACTACTGGTCTTCCAGGGAGCGATCAAAGCGTAGACTGTATGAGGCATTACTCCCATTGGGGAAAGTGCGCATGGTAACAGTTGTATTCAATCCCGATGCAACTTCTGTGTTCATCAACACTCTTATAGTCCACAGATTACAGAATGCCTCCTGATATGCATCGGAAACTACTACTAGCATTCCAGGGAACGATCAAAGCGTAAACTGTTTGAGACATTACTCCCATGGAGGAAGGTGCGCATGGTGACTGTTGAATTCAATCACGATGCAATTTCTGTGTATCATCAACACTATGATAGTCCACAGACTACAGAATGCTTCCAGATGTGCATCGGAAACTACTACTGCTCTTCCAGGGAACGATCAAAGCGTAGACTGTTTGAGACATTACTCCCAAGGAGGAAAGTGCGCATGGTGACTGTTGTATTCAATCCCGATGCAATTTCTGTTTTTCATCAACACTCTGATAGTCCACAGGTTACAGAATGCCTCCAGATGTACATCGGAAACTACTACTGGTCTTGCAGGGAACGATCAAAACGTAAACTGTTTGAGACATTACTCCCATGGAAGAAAGTGCACATGGTGACTGTTGTATTCAATCCCGATGCAATTTCTGTGTTTCATCAACACTCTGATAGTCCACAGATTACAGAATGCCTCCAGATGTGCATCGGAAACTACTACTGGTCTTCCAGGGAACGATCAAAGCGTAGACTGTTTGAGACGTTACTCCCATGGAGGAAAGACCTATGATGACTGTTGTATTCATTCCCGATGCAATTTCTGTGTTTCAACAACACTCTGATAGTGAACAGATTACAGAATGCCTCCAGTTGTGCATCGGAAACTACTACTGGTCTTCCAAGAAACGATCAAAGCTTAGACTGTTTGAGACATTACTCCCATGGAGGAAAGTGGTCATGGTGACTTTGTATTCAATCCCGATGCAATTTCTGTGTTTCATTAGCACTCGGATAGTCCACAGATTACAGAATGCCTCCAGATGTGCATCGGAAACCACTACTGGTCTTGAGGGAGCGATCAATGCGATGACAGTTTGAGACATTACTCCAATGTAGAAATGTACGCATGGTGCCTGTTGTATTCAATCCCGATGCAATTTCTGCGTTTCATCAATACTTTGAAGGTCCACAGATTACAGAATGCCTCCATATGTGAATCGAAACTACTACTGGTCTTCCAGGGAACGATCAAAGCGTAGACTGTTTGAGACGTTACTCCCATGGAGGAAAGACCGCATGATGACTGTTATATTCAATCCCGATGCAATTTCTGTGTTTCAACAACACTCTGATAGTCCACAGATTACAGAATGCCACCAGATGTGCATCGGAAACTACTACTGGTATTCCAGGGAACGATCAAAGCGTAGACTGTTTGAGACGTTACTCCCATGGAGGAAAGACCGCATGATGACTGTTATATTCAATCCCGATGCAATTTCTGTGTTTCAACAACACTCTGATAGTCCACAGATTACAGAATGCCTCCAGTTGTGCATCGGGAACTACTACTGGTCTTCCAAGGAACGATCAAAGCGTAGACTGTTTGAGACATTACTCCCATGGAGGAAAGTGCGCATGGTGTCTGTTGTATTCAATCCCGATGCAATTAAAGTGTTTCAACGACACTCTGATAGTCCACAGATTACAGAATGCCTCCAGTTGTGCTATTGAAACTGCTACTGGTCTTACAGGGAGCGATCAAAGCGTAGACTGTTTGAGACATTACTCCAACATAGGAAAGTGCGGTGGTGACTGTTGTATTCAATCCCGATGCAATTTCTGTGTATCATCAATACTCTGATGGTCCACAAATTACAGAATGCCTCCAGACGTGCATCGGAAACTACTACTGGTCCTCCAGGCAACGATCAAAGCGTAGACTTTTTGAGACATTACTCCTATGGATGAAAGTGAGCAAGGTGAATGTTGTATTCAATCCCGATGCAATTTCGGTGTTTCAACAACACTCTGATAGTCCACAGATTACAGAATGCCTCCAGATGTGCATCGGAAACTACTACTAGTATTCCAGGGAACGATCAAAGCGTAAACTGTTTGAGACATTACTGCCATGGAGGAAGGTGCGCATGGTGACTGTTGAATTCAATCACGATGCAATTTCTGTGTATCATCAAAACTATGATAGTCCACAGACTACAGAATGCTTCCAGATGTGCATCGGAAACTACTACTGGTCTTCCAGGGAACGATCAAAGCGTAGACTGTTTGAGACATTACTCCCAAGGAGGAAAGTGCGCATGGTGACTGTTGTATTCAATCCCGATGCAATTTCTGTTTTTCATCAACACTCTGATAGTCCACAGGTTACAGAATGCCTCCAGATGTGCATCGGAAACTACTACTGGTCTTCCAGGGAACGATCAAAACGTAAACTGTTTGAGACATTACTCCCATGGAAGAAAGTGCACATGGTGACTGTTGTATTCAATCCGGATGCAATTTCTGTGTTTCAACAACACTCTGATAGTCCACAGATTACAGAATGCCTCCAGATGTGCATCGGAAACTACTACTGGTCTTCCAGGGAACGATCAAAGCGTAGACTGTTTGAGACATTACTCCCATGGAGGAAAATGCGAATGGTGACTGTTGTATTAAATCCCGATGCAATTTCTGTGTTTCAGCAACACTCTGATAGTCCACAGATTACAGAATGACACCAGATGTGCATCGGAAACTACTACTGGTCTTACAGGGAACGATCAAAGCGTAGACTGTTGAGACATTACTCCAGTGGAGGAAAGTGCGTATGGTGACTGTTGTATTCAATCCCGATGCAATTTCTGTGTTTCATCAACACTCCGATAGTGCACAGATTACAGAATGATACCAGATGTGCATCGGAAAGAACTACTGGTCTTCCAGGGAACGATCAAAGCGTAGACTGTTTGAGACATTACTCCCGTGGAGGAAAGTGCGCATGGTGACTGTTGTATTTAATCCCGATGCAATTTCTGTGTTTCATCAACACTCTGATAGTCCACAGATTACAGAATGCCTCCAGATGTGCATCGGAAACTACTACTGGTCATCCAGGGAACGATAAAGGCGTAGACTGTTTGAGACAATACTCTCATGGAGGAAAGTGCCATGGTGACTGTTGTATTCAATCCCGATGCAATTTCTGTGTTCCATCAACACTCAGTTAGTTTACAGGTTACAGAATGCCTCCAGATGTGCATCGGAAACTGCTACAGGTCTTCCAGGGAACGATCAAAGCGTAGACTGTTTCACACATTACTCCCATGGAGGAAAGTGCGCATGGTGACTGTTGTATTCAATCCCGATGCAATTTCTGTGTTCATCAACACTCTTATAGTCCACAGATTACAGAATGCCTCCTGATATGCATCGGAAACTACTACTAGTATTCCAGGGAACGATCAAAGCGTAAACTGTTTGAGACATTACTCCCATGGAGGAAGGTGCGCATGGTGACTGTTGAATTCAATCACGATGCAATTTCTGTGTATCATCAACACTATGATAGTCCACAGACTACAGAATGCTTCCAGATGTGCATCGGAAACTACTACTGCTCTTCCAGGGAACGATCAAAGCGTAGACTGTTTGAGACATTACTCCCAAGGAGGAAAGTGCGCATGGTGACTGTTGTATTCAATCCCGATGCAATTTCTGTTTTTCATCAACACTCTGATAGTCCACAGGTTACAGAATGCCTCCAGATGTACATCGGAAACTACTACTGGTCTTGCAGGGAACGATCAAAACGTAAACTGTTTGAGACATTACTCCCATGGAAGAAAGTGCACATGGTGACTGTTGTATTCAATCCCGATGCAATTTCTGTGTTTCATCAACACTCTGATAGTCCACAGATTACAGAATGCCTCCAGATGTGCATCGGAAACTACTACTGGTCTTCCAGGGAACGATCAAAGCGTAGACTGTTTGAGACATTACTCCCATGGAGGAAAATGCGAATGGTGACTGTTGTATTCAATCCCGATGCAATTTCTGTGTTTCAACAACACTCTGATAGTCCACAGATTACAGAATGCCTCCAGATGTGCATCGGAAACTACTACTGGTCTTCCAGGGAACGATCAAAGCGTAGACTGTTTAAGACATTACTCCCATGGAGTAAAGTGCGGATGGTGACTGTTATATTCAATCCCGATGCAATTTCTGTGTTTCAACAACACTCTGATAGTCCACTGATTACAGAATGCCACCAGATGTGCATCGGAAACTACTACTGGTATTCCAGGGAACGATCAAAGCGTAGACTGTTTGAGACGTTACTCCCATGGAGGAAAGACCGCATGTTGACTGTTGTATTCATTCCCGATGCAATTTCTGTGTTTCAACAACACTCTGATAGTGAACAGATTACAGAATGCCTCCAGTTGTGCATCGGAAACTACTACTGGTCTTCTAAGAAACGATCAAAGCTTAGACTGTTTGAGACATTACACCCCATGGAGGAAAGTGGTCATGGTGACTTTGTATTCAATCCCGATGCAATTTCTGTGTTTCATTAGCACTCGGATAGTCCACAGATTACAGAATGCCTCCAGATGTGCATCGGAAACCACTACTGGTCTTGAGGGAGCGATCAATGCGATGACAGTTTGAGACATTACTCCAATGTAGAAATGTACGCATGGTGCCTGTTGTATTCAATCCCGATGCAATTTCTGCGTTTCATCAATACTTTGAAGGTCCACAGATTACAGAATGCCTCCATATGTGAATCGAAACTACTACTGGTCTTCCAGGGAACGATCAAAGCGTAGACTGTTTAAGACATTACTCCCATGGAGTAAAGTGCGGATGGTGACTGTTATATTCAATCCCGATGTAATTTCTGTGTTTCAACAACACTCTGATAGTCCACAGATTACAGAATGCCACCAGATGTGCATCGGAAACTACTACTGGTATTCCAGGGAACGATCAAAGCGTAGACTGTTTGAGACGTTACTCCCATGGAGGAAAGACCGCATGATGACTGTTATATTCAATCCCGATGCAATTAAAGTGTTTCAACGACACTCTGATAGTCCACAGATTACAGAATGCCTCCAGTTGTGCTATTGAAACTGCTACTGGTCTTACAGGGAGCGATCAAAGCGTAGACTGTTTGAGACATTACTCCAACATAGGAAAGTGCGGTGGTGACTGTTGTATTCAATCCCGATGCAATTTCTGTGTATCATCAATACTCTGATGGTCCACAAATTACAGAATGCCTCCAGACGTGCATCGGAAACTACTACTGGTCCTCCAGGCAACGATCAAAGCGTAGACTTTTTGAGACATTACTCCTATGGATGAAAGTGAGCAAGGTGAATGTTGTATTCAATCCCGATGCAATTTCGGTGTTTCAACAACACTCTGATAGTCCACAGATTACAGAATGCCTCCAGATGTGCATCGGAAACTACTACTAGTATTCCAGGGAACGATCAAAGCGTAAACTGTTTGAGACATTACTCCCATGGAGGAAGGTGCGCATGGTGACTGTTGAATTCAATCACGATGCAATTTCTGTGTATCATCAAAACTATGATAGTCCACAGACTACAGAATGCTTCCAGATGTGCATCGGAAACTACTACTGGTCTTCCAGGGAACGATCAAAGCGTAGACTGTTTGAGACATTACTCCCAAGGAGGAAAGTGCGCATGGTGACTGTTGTATTCAATCCCGATGCAATTTCTGTGTTTCATCAACACTTTGAAGGTCCACAGATTACAGTATGCCTCCAGATGTGCATCGGAATCATCTACGGGTCTTCCACGGAACGATCAAAGCGTAGACTGTTGAAACTTTACTCCAATGGAGAAAAGTCCGAATGGTGACTGTTGTATTCAATCCCAAGGCAATTTCTGTGTTTCAACAACACTCTGATAGTAAACAGATAAAAGTGTGCCTCCAGATGTGCATCGGAAACTACTACTGGTCTTCCAGGGAACGATCAAAGCGTAGACTGTTGAGACATTACTCCCACGGAGGAAAGTGCGCATGGTGACTGTCGTATTCAATCCCGATGCAATTTCTGTGTTTCATCAACACTCTGATAGTCCACAGATTGCAGAATGCTTCCAGATGTGCATCGGAAACTACTACTGGTCTTCCAGGGAGCGATCAAAGCGTAGACTGTATGAGGCATTACTCCCATTGGGGAAAGTGCGAATGGTAACAGTTGTATTCAATCCCGATGCAACTTCTGTGTTCATCAACACTCTTATAGTCCACAGATTACAGAATGCCTCCTGATATGCATCGGAAACTACTACTAGTATTCCAGGGAACGATCAAAGCGTAAACTGTTTGAGACATTACTCCCATGGAGGAAGGTGCGCATGGTGACTGTTGAATTCAATCACGATGCAATTTCTGTGTATCATCAACACTATGATAGTCGACAGACTACAGAATGCTTCCAGATGTGCATCGGAAACTACTACTGCTCTTCCAGGGAACGATCAAAGCGTAGACTGTTTGAGACATTACTCCCAAGGAGGAAAGTGCGCATGGTGACTGTTGTATTCAATCCCGATGCAATTTCTGTTTTTCATCAACACTCTGATAGTCCACAGGTTACAGAATGCCTCCAGATGTACATCGGAAACTACTACTGGTCTTCCAGGGAACGATCAAAACGTAAACTGTTTGAGACATTACTCCCATGGAAGAAAGTGCACATGGTGACTGTTGTATTCAATCCCGATGCAATTTCTGTGTTTCAACAACACTCTGATAGTCCACAGATTACAGAATGCCTCCAGATGTGCATCGGAAACTACTACTGGTCTTCCAGGGAACGATCAAAGCGTAGACTGTTTGAGACATTACTCCCATGGAGGAAAATGCGAATGGTGACTGTTGTATTCAATCCCGATGCAATTTCTATGTTTCAGCAACACTCTGATAGTAAACAGATTACAGAATGACACCAGATGTGCATCGGAAACTACTACTGGTCTTACAGGGAACGATCAAAGCGTAGACTTTTTGAGACATTACTCCAGTGGAGGAAAGTGCGCATGGTGACTGTTGTATTCAATCCCGATGCAATTTCTGTGTTTCATCAACACTCCGATAGTGCACAGATTACAGAATGATACCAGATGTGCATCGGAAAGAACTACTGGTCTTCCAGGGAACGATCAAAGCGTAGACTGTTTGAGAAATTACTCCCGTGGAGGAAAGTGCGCATGGTGACTGTTGTATTTAATCCCGATGCAATTTCTGTGTTTCATCAACACTCTGATAGTCCACAGATTACAGAATGCCTCCAGATGTGCATCGGAAACTACTACTGGTCATCCAGGGAACGATAAAGGCGTAGACTGTTTGAGACAATACTCTCATGGAGGAAAGTGCCATGGTGACTGTTGTATTCAATCCCGATGCAATTTCTGTGTTCCATCAACACTCAGTTAGTTTACAGGTTACAGAATGCCTCCAGATGTGCATCGGAAACTGCTACAGGTCTTCCAGGGAACGATCAAAGCGTAGACTGTTTCACACATTACTCCCATGGGGGAAAGTGCGCATGGTGACTGTTGTATTCAATCCCGATGCAATTTCTGTGTTTCATCAACACTTTGAAGGTCCACAGATTACAGTATGCCTCCAGATGTGCATCGGAATCATCTACGGGTCTTCCACGGAACGATCAAAGCGTAGACTGTTGAAACTTTACTCCAATGGAGAAAAGTCCGAATGGTGACTGTTGTATTCAATCCCGAGGCAATTTCTGTGTTTCAACAACACTCTGATAGTAAACAGATAAAAGTGTGCCTCCAGATGTGCATCGGAAACTACTACTGGTCTTCCAGGGAACGATCAAAGCGTAGACTGTTGAGACATTACTCCCACGGAGGAAAGTGCGCATGGTGACTGTTGTATTCAATCCCGATGCAATTTCTGTGTTTCATCAACACTCTGATAGTCCACAGATTGCAGAATGCTTCCAGATGTGCATCGGAAACTACTACTGGTCTTCCAGGGAGCGATCAAAGCGTAGACTGTATGAGGCATTACTCCCATTGGGGAAAGTGCGCATGGTAACAGTTGTATTCAATCCCGATGCAACTTCTGTGTTCATCAACACTCTCATAGTCCACAGATTACAGAATGCCTCCTGATATGCATCGGAAACTACTACTAGTATTCCAGGGAACGATCAAAGCGTAGACTGTTTGAGACATTACTCCCATGGAGGAAGGTGCGCATGGTGAATGTTGAATTCAATCACGATGCAATTTCTGTGTATCATCAACACTATGATAGTCCACAGACTACAGAATGCTTCCAGATGTGCATCGGAAACTACTACTGCTCTTCCAGGGAACGATCAAAGCGTAGACTGTTTGAGACATTACTCCCAAGGAGGAAAGTGCGCATGGTGACTGTTGTATTCAATCCCGATGCAATTTCTGTTTTTCATCAACACTCTGATAGTCCACAGGTTACAGAATGCCTCCAGATGTGCATCGGAAACTACTACTGGTCTTCCAGGGAACGATCAAAACGTAAACTGTTTGAGACATTACTCCCATGGAAGAAAGTGCACATGGTGACTGTTGTATTCAATCCCGATGCAATATCTGTGTTTCAACAACACTCTGATAGTCCACAGATTACAGAATGCCTCCAGATGTGCATCGGAAACTACTACTGGTCTTCCAGGGAACGATCAAAGCGTAGACTGTTTGAGACATTACTCCCATGGAGGAAAATGCGAATGGTGACTGTTGTATTCAATCCCGATGCAATTTCTGTGTTTCAGCAACACTCTGATAGTCCACAGATTACAGAATGACACCAGATGTGCATCGGAAACTACTACTGGTCTTACAGGGAACGATCAAAGCGTAGACTGTTTCACACATTACTCCCATGGAGGAAAGTGCGCATGGTGACTGTTGTATTCAATCCCGATGCAATTTCTGTGTTTCATCAACACTTTGAAGGTCCACAGATTACAGTATGCCTCCAGATGTGCATCGGAATCATCTACTGGTCTTCCAGGGAACGATCAAAGCGTAGACTGTTTGAGACGTTACTCCCATGGAGGAAAGTGCGCATGGTGACTGTTGTATTCAGTCCCAATGCAATTTCTGTGTTTCAACAACACTCTGATAGTCCACAGATTACAGAATGCCTCCAGATGTGCATCGGAATCTACTACTGGTTTTCCAGCGAACGATCAAAGCGTAGACTCTTTGAGACATTACTCCCAAGGAGGAAAGTGCGCATGGTGACTGTTGTATTCAATCCCGATGCAATTTCTGTGTTTCAACAACACTTTGAAGGTCCACAGATTACAGAATGCCTCCATTTGTGAATCGATACTACTACTGGTCTTCCAGGGAACGATCAAAGCGTAGACTGTTTGAGACATTACTCCCATGGAGGAAAGTGGTCATGGTGATGTTGTATTCAATCCCAATGCAATTTCTGTGTTTCATTAGCACTCGGATAGTCCACAGATTACAGAATGCCTCCAGATGTGCATCGGAAACTGCTACAGGTCTTCCAGGGAACGATCAAAGCGTAGACTGTTTCACACATTACTCCCATGGAGGAAAGTGCGCATGGTGACTGTTGTATTCAATCCCGATGCAATTTCTGTGTATCATCAATACTCTGATGGTCCACAAATTACAGAATGCCTCCAGACGTGCATCGGAAACTACTACTGGTCCTCCAGGCAACGATCAAAGCGTAGACTTTTTGAGACATTACTCCTATGGATGAAAGTGAGCAAGGTGAATGTTGTATTCAATCCCGATGCAATTTCGGTGTTTCAACAACACTCTGATAGTCCACAGATTACAGAATGCCTCCAGATGTGCATCGGAAACTACTACTAGTATTCCAGGGAACGATCAAAGCGTAAACTGTTTGAGACATTACTCCCATGGAGGAAGGTGCGCATGGTGACTGTTGAATTCAATCACGATGCAATTTCTGTTTATCATCAAAACTATGATAGTCCACAGACTACAGAATGCTTCCAGATGTGCATCGGAAACTACTACTGGTCTTCCAGGGAACGATCAAAGCGTAGACTGTTTGAGACATTACTCCCAAGGAGGAAAGTGCGCATGGTGACTGTTGTATTCAATCCCGATGCAATTTCTGTTTTTCATCAACACTCTGATAGTCCACAGGTTACAGAATGCCTCCAGATGTGCATCGGAAACTACTACTGGTCTTCCAGGGAACGATCAAAACGTAAACTGTTTGAGACATTACTCCTATGGAAGAAAGTGCACATGGTGACTGTTGTATTCAATCCCGATGCAATTTCTGTGTTTCAACAACACTCTGATAGTCCACAGATTACAGAATGCCTCCAGATGTGCATCGGAAACTACTACTGGTCTTCCAGGGAACGATCAAAGCGTAGACTGTTTGAGACATTACTCCCATGGAGGAAAATGCGAATGGTGACTGTTGTATTCAATCCCGATGCAATTTCTGTGTTTCAGCAACACTCTGATAGTCCACAGATTACAGAATGACACCAGATGTGCATCGGAAACTACTACTGGTCTTACAGGGAACGATCAAAGCGTAGACTGTTGAGACATTACTCCAGTGGAGGAAAGTGCGTATGGTGACTGTTGTATTCAATCCCGATGCAATTTCTGTGTTTCATCAACACTCCGATAGTGCACAGATTACAGAATGATACCAGATGTGCATCGGAAAGAACTACTGGTCTTCCAGGGAACGATCAAAGCGTAGACTGTTTGAGACATTACTCCCGTGGAGGAAAGTGCGCATGGTGACTGTTGTATTTAATCCCGATGCAATTTCTGTGTTTCATCAACACTCTGATAGTCCACAGATTACAGAATGCCTCCAGATGTGCATCGGAAACTACTACTGGTCATCCAGGGAACGATAAAGGCGTAGACTGTTTGAGACAATACTCTCATGGAGGAAAGTGCCATGGTGACTGTTGTATTCAATCCCGATGCAATTTCTGTGTTCCATCAACACTCAGTTAGTTTACAGGTTACAGAATGCCTCCAGATGTGCATCGGAAACTGCTACAGGTCTTCCAGGGAACGATCAAAGCGTAGACTGTTTCACACATTACTCCCATGGAGGAAAGTGCGCATGGTGACTGTTGTATTCAATCCCGATGCAATTTCTGTGTTTCATCAACACTTTGAAGGTCCACAGATTACAGTATGCCTCCAGATGTGCATCGGAATCATCTACTGGTCTTCCAGGGAACGATCAAAGCGTAGACTGTTGAAACTTTACTCCAATGGAGAAAAGTCCGAATGGTGACTGTTGTATTCAATCCCAAGGCAATTTCTGTGTTTCAACAACACTCTGATAGTAAACAGATAAAAGTGTGCCTCCAGATGTGCATCGGAAACTACTACTGGTCTTCCAGGGAACGATCAAAGCGTAGACTGTTGAGACATTACTCCCACGGAGGAAAGTGCGCATGGTGACTGTTGTATTCAATCCCGATGCAATTTCTGTGTTTCATCAACACTCTGATAGTCCACAGATTGCAGAATGCTTCCAGATGTGCATCGGAAACTACTACTGGTCTTCCAGGGAGCGATCAAAGCGTAGACTGTATGAGGCATTACTCCCATTGGGGAAAGTGCGAATGGTAACAGTTGTATTCAATCCCGATGCAACTTCTGTGTTCATCAACACTCTTATAGTCCACAGATTACAGAATGCCTCCTGATATGCATCGGAAACTACTACTAGTATTCCAGGGAACGATCAAAGCGTAAACTGTTTGAGACATTACTCCCATGGAGGAAGGTGCGCATGGTGACTGTTGAATTCAATCACGATGCAATTTCTGTGTATCATCAACACTATGATAGTCCACAGACTACAGAATGCTTCCAGATGTGCATCGGAAACTACTACTGCTCTTCCAGGGAACGATCAAAGCGTAGACTGTTTGAGACATTACTCCCAAGGAGGAAAGTGCGCATGGTGACTGTTGTATTCAATCCCGATGCAATTTCTGTTTTTCATCAACACTCTGATAGTCCACAGGTTACAGAATGCCTCCAGATGTACATCGGAAACTACTACTGGTCTTCCAGGGAACGATCAAAACGTAAACTGTTTGAGACATTACTCCCATGGAAGAAAGTGCACATGGTGACTGTTGTATTCAATCCCGATGCAATTTCTGTGTTTCAACAACACTCTGATAGTCCACAGATTACAGAATGCCTCCAGATGTGCATCGGAAACTACTACTGGTCTTCCAGGGAACGATCAAAGCGTAGACTGTTTGAGACGTTACTCCCATGGAGGAAAATGCGAATGGTGACTGTTGTATTCAATCCCGATGCAATTTCTATGTTTCAGCAACACTCTGATAGTAAACAGATTACAGAATGACACCAGATGTGCATCGGAAACTACTACTGGTCTTACAGGGAACGATCAAAGCGTAGACTGTTGAGACATTACTCCAGTGGAGGAAAGTGCGCATGGTGACTGTTGTATTCAATCCCGATGCAATTTCTGTGTTTCATCAACACTCCGATAGTGCACAGATTACAGAATGATACCAGATGTGCATCGGAAAGAACTACTGGTCTTCCAGGGAACGATCAAAGCGTAGAATGTTTGAGAAATTACTCCCGTGGAGGAAAGTGCGCATGGTGACTGTTGTATTTAATCCCGATGCAATTTCTGTGTTTCATCAACACTCTGATAGTCCACAGATTACAGAATGCCTCCAGATGTGCATCGGAAACTACTACTGGTCATCCAGGGAACGATAAAGGCGTAGACTGTTTGAGACAATACTCTCATGGAGGAAAGTGCCATGGTGACTGTTGTATTCAATCCCGATGCAATTTCTGTGTTCCATCAACACTCAGTTAGTTTACAGGTTACAGAATGCCTCCAGATGTGCATCGGAAACTGCTACAGGTCTTCCAGGGAACGATCAAAGCGTAGACTGTTTCACACATTACTCCCATGGGGGAAAGTGCGCATGGTGACTGTTGTATTCAATCCCGATGCAATTTCTGTGTTTCATCAACACTTTGAAGGTCCACAGATTACAGTATGCCTCCAGATGTGCATCGGAATCATCTACGGGTCTTCCACGGAACGATCAAAGCGTAGACTGTTGAAACTTTACTCCAATGTAGAAAAGTCCGAATGGTGACTGTTGTATTCAATCCCGAGGCAATTTCTGTGTTTCAACAACACTCTGATAGTAAACAGATAAAAGTGTGCCTCCAGATGTGCATCGGAAACTACTACTGGTCTTCCAGGGAACGATCAAAGCGTAGACTGTTGAGACATTACTCCCACGGAGGAAAGTGCGCATGGTGACTGTTGTATTCAATCCCGATGCAATTTCTGTGTTTCATCAACACTCTGATAGTCCACAGATTGCAGAATGCTTCCAGATGTGCATCGGAAACTACTACTGGTCTTCCAGGGAGCGATCAAAGCGTAGACTGTATGAGGCATTACTCCCATTGGGGAAAGTGCGCATGGTAACAGTTGTATTCAATCCCGATGCAACTTCTGTGTTCATCAACACTCTCATAGTCCACAGATTACAGAATGCCTCCTGATATGCATCGGAAACTACTACTAGTATTCCAGGGAACGATCAAAGCGTAGACTGTTTGAGACATTACTCCCATGGAGGAAGGTGCGCATGGTGAATGTTGAATTCAATCACGATGCAATTTCTGTGTATCATCTACACTATGATAGTCCACAGACTACAGAATGCTTCCAGATGTGCATCGGAAACTACTACTGCTCTTCCAGGGAACGATCAAAGCGTAGACTGTTTGAGACATTACTCCCAAGGAGGAAAGTGCGCATGGTGACTGTTGTATTCAATCCCGATGCAATTTCTGTTTTTTATCAACACTCTGATAGTCCACAGGTTACAGAATGCCTCCAGATGTGCATCGGAAACTACTACTGGTCTTCCAGGGAACGATCAAAACGTAAACTGTTTGAGACATTACTCCCATGGAAGAAAGTGCACATGGTGACTGTTGTATTCAATCCCGATGCAATATCTGTGTTTCAACAACACTCTGATAGTCCACAGATTACAGAATGCCTCCAGATGTGCATCGGAAACTACTACTGGTCTTCCAGGGAACGATCAAAGCGTAGACTGTTTGAGACATTACTCCCATGGAGGAAAATGCGAATGGTGACTGTGGTATTCAATCCCGATCTAATTTCTGTGTTTCAGCAACACTCTGATAGTCCACAGATTACAGAATGACACCAGATGTGCATCGGAAACTACTACTGGTCTTACAGGGAACGATCAAAGCGTAGACTGTTGAGACATTACTCCAATGGAGGAAAGTGCGCATGGTGACTGTTGTATTCAATCGCGATGCAATTTCTGTGTTTCATCAACACTCCGACAGTGCACAGATTACAGAATGATACCAGATGTGCATCGGAAAGAACTACTGGTCTTCCAGGGAACGTTCAAAGCGTAGACTGTTTGAGACATTACTCCCGTGGAGGAAAGTGCGCATGGTGACTGTTGTATTTAATCCCGATGCAATTTCTGTGTTTCATCAACACTCTGATAGTCCACAGATTACAGAATGCCTCCAGATGTGCATCGGAAACTACTACTGGTCATCCAGGGAACGATAAAGGCGTAGACTGTTTGAGACAATACTCTCATGGAGGAAAGTGCCATGGTGACTGTTGTATTCAATCCCGATGCAATTTCTGTGTTCCATCAACACTCAGTTAGTTTACAGGTTACAGAATGCCTCCAGATGTGCATCGGAAACTGCTACAGGTCTTCCAGGGAACGATCAAAGCGTAGACTGTTTCACACATTACTCCCATGGAGGAAAGTGCGCATGGTGACTGTTGTATTCAATCCCGATAAAATTTCTGTGTTTCATCAACACTTTGAAGGTCCACAGATTACAGTATGCCTCCAGATGTGCATCGGAATCATCTACTGGTCTTCCAGGGAACGATCAAAGCGTAGACTGTTTGAGACATTACTCCCATGGAGGAAAGTGCGCATGGTGACTGTTGTATTCAGTCCCAATGCAATTTCTGTGTTTCAACAACACTCTGATAGTCCACAGATTACAGAATGCCTCCAGATGTGCATCGGAATCTACTACTGGTTTTCCAGCGAACGATCAAAGCGTAGACTCTTTGAGACATTACTCCCAAGGAGGAAAGTGCGCATGGTGACTGTTGTATTCAATCCCAATGCAATTTCTGTGTTTCAACAACACTTTGAAGGTCCACAGATTACAGAATGCCTCCATTTGTGAATCGATACTACTACTGGTCTTCCAGGCAACGATCAAAGCGTAGACTGTTTGAGACATTACTCCCATGGAGGAAAGTGGTCATGGTGATGTTGTATTCAATCCCAATGCAATTTCTGTGTTTCATTAGCACTCGGATAGTCCACAGATTACAGAATGCCTCCAGACGTGCATCGGAAACCACTACTGGTCTTGAGGGAGCGATCAATGCGATGACAGTTTGAGACATTACTCCAATGTAGAAATGTACGCATGGTGCCTGTTGTATTCAATCCCGATGCAATTTCTGCGTTTCATCAATACTTTGAAGGTCCACAGATTACAGAATGCCTCCATATGTGAATCGAAACTACTACTGGTCTTCCAGGGAACGATCAAAGCGTAGAATGTTTAAGACATTACTAACATGGAGTAAAGTGCGGATGGTGACTGTTATATTCAATCCCGATGCAATTTCTGTGTTTCAACAACACTCTGATAGTCCACAGATTACAGAATGCCTCCAGTTGTGCATCGGAAACTACTACTGGTCTTCCAAGGAACGATCAAAGCGTAGACTGTTTGAGACATTACTCCCATGGAGGAAAGTGCGCATGGTGTCTGTTGTATTCAATCCCGATGCAATTAAAGTGTTTCAACGACACTCTGATAGTCCACAGATTACAGAAGGCCTCCAGTTGTGTATATGAAACTGCTACTGGTCTTCCAGGGAGCGATCAAAGCGTAGACTGTTTGAGACATTACTCCTACGTAGGAAAGTGCGGTGGTGACTGTTGTATTCAATCCCGATGCAATTTCTGTGTTTCATCAATTGTCTGATAGTCCACAAATTACAGAATGCCTCCAGACGTGCATCGGAAGCTACTACTGGTCCTCCAGGCAACGATCAAAGCGTAGACATTTTGAGACATTACTCCTATGGATGAAAGTGAGCATGGTGAATGTTGTATTCAATTCCGATGCAATTTCAGTGTTTCAACAACACTCTGATAGTCCACAGATTACAGAATGCCTCCAGATGTGCATCGGAAACTACTACTGGTCTTCCAGGGAACGATCAAAGCGTAGACTGTTTGAAACTTTACTCCAATGGAGAAAAGTCCGAATGGTGACTGTTGTATTCAATCCCGAGGCAATTTCTGTGTTTCAACAACACTCTGATAGTAAACAGATAAAAGTGTGCCTCCAGATGTGCATCGGAAACTACTACTGGTCTTCCAGGGAACGATCAAAGCGTAGATTGTTGAGACATTACTCCCACGGAGGAAAGTGCGCATGGTGACTGTTGTATTCAATCCCGATGCAATTTCTGTGTTTCATCAACACTCTGATAGTCCACAGATTACAGAATGCTTCCAGATGTGCATCGGAAACTACTACTGGTCATCCAGGGAGCGATCAAAGCGTAGACTGTTTGAGACATTACTCCCATGGAGGAAAATGCGAATGGTGACTGTTGTATTCAATCCCGATGCAATTTCTGTGTTCCATCAACACTCAGTTAGTTTACAGGTTACAGAATGCCTCCAGATGTGCATCGGAAACTGCTACAGGTCTTCCTGGGCACGATCAAAGCGTAGACTGTTTCACACATTACTCCCATGGAGGAAAGTGCGCATGGTGACTGTTGTATTTAATCCCGATGCAATTTCTGTGTTTCATCAACACTCTCATAGTCCACAGATTACAGAATGCCTCCAGATGTGCATCGGAAACTACTACTGGTCATCCAGGGAACGATAAAGGCGTAGACTGTTTGAGACAATTCTCTCATGGAGGAAAGTGCCATGGTGACTGTTGTATTCAATCCCGATGCAATTTCTGTGTTCCATCAACACTCAGTTAGTTTACAGGTTACAGAATGCCTCCAGATGTGCATCGGAAACTGCTACAGGTCTTCCAGGGAACGATCAAAGCGTAGACTGTTTCACACATTACTCCCATGGAGGAAAGTGCGCATAGTGACTGTTGTATTCAATCCCGATGCAATTTCTGTTTTTCATCAACACTCTGATAGTCCACAGGTTACAGAATGCCTCCAGATGTGCATCGGAAACTACTACTGGTCTTCCAGGGAACGATCAAAACGTAAACTGTTTGAGACATTACTCCCATGGAAGAAAGTGCACATGGTGACTGTTGTATTCAATCCCGATGCAATATCTGTGTTTCAACAACACTCTGATAGTCCACAGATTACAGAATGCCTCCAGATGTGCATCGGAAACTACTACTGGTCTTCCAGGGAACGATCAAAGCGTAGACTGTTTGAGACATTACTCCCATGGAGGAAAATGCGAATGGTGACTGTTGTATTCAATCCCGATCTAATTTCTGTGTTTCAGCAACACTCTGATAGTCCACAGATTACAGAATGACACCAGATGTGCATCGGAAACTACTACTGGTCTTACAGGGAACGATCAAAGCGTAAACTGTTGAGACATTACTCCAATGGAGGAAAGTGCGCATGGTGACTGTTGTATTCAATCCCGATGCAATTTCTGTGTTTCATCAACACTCCGACAGTGCACAGATTACAGAATGATACCAGATGTGCATCGGAAAGAACTACTGGTCTTCCAGGGAACGATCAAAGCGTAGACTGTTTGAGACATTACTCCCGTGGAGGAAAGTGCGCATGGTGACTGTTGTATTTAATCCCGATGCAATTTCTGTGTTTCATCAACACTCTGATAGTCCACAGATTACAGAATGCTTCCAGATGTGCATCGGAAACTACTACTGGTCATCCAGGGAACGATAAAGGCGTAGACTGTTTGAGACAATACTCTCATGGAGGAAAGTGCCATGGTGACTGTTGTATTCAATCCCGATGCAATTTCTGTGTTCCATCAACACTCAGTTAGTTTACAGGTTACAGAATGCCTCCAGATGTGCATCGGAAACTGCTACAGGTCTTCCAGGGAACGATCAAAGCGTAGACTGTTTCACACATTACTCCCATGGAGGAAAGTGCGCATGGTGACTGTTGTATTCAATCCCGATAAAATTTCTGTGTTTCATCAACACTTTGAAGGTCCACAGATTACAGTATGCATCCAGATGTGCATCGGAATCATCTACTGGTCTTCCAGGGAACGATCAAAGCGTAGACTGTTTGAGACATTACTCCCATGGAGGAAAGTGCGCATGGTGACTGTTGCATTCAGTCCCAATGCAATTTCTGTGTTTCAACAACACTCTGATAGTCCACAGATTACAGAATGCCTCCAGATGTGCATCGGAATCTACTACTGGTTTTCCAGCGAACGATCAAAGCGTAGACTCTTTGAGACATTACTCCCAAGGAGGAAAGTGCGCATGGTGACTGTTGTATTCAATCCCGATGCAATTTCTGTGTTTCAACAACACTTTGAAGGTCCACAGATTACAGAATGCCTCCATTTGTGAATCGATACTACTACTGGTCTTCCAGGCAACGATCAAAGCGTAGACTGTTTGAGACATTACTAACATGGAGGAAAGTGGTCATGGTGATGTTGTATTCAATCCCAATGCAATTTCTGTGTTTCATTAGCACTCGGATAGTCCACAGATTACAGAATGCCTCCAGATGTGCATCGGAAACCACTACTGGTCTTGAGGGAGCGATCAATGCGATGACAGTTTGAGACATTACTCCAATGTAAAAATGTACGCATGGTGCCTGTTGTATTCAATCCCGATGCAATTTCTGCGTTTCATCAATACTTTGAAGGTCCACAGATTACAGAATGCCTCCATATGTGAATCGAAACTACTACTGGTCTTCCAGGGAACGATCAAAGCGTAGAATGTTTAAGACATTACTCCCATGGAGTAAAGTGCGGATGGTGACTGTTATATTCAATCCCGATGCAATTTCTGTGTTTCAACAACACTCTGATAGTCCACAGATTACAGAATGCCTCCAGTTGTGCATCGGAAACTACTACTGGTCTTCCAAGGAACGATCAAAGCGTAGACTGTTTGAGACATTACTCCCATGGAGGAAAGTGCGCATGGTGTCTGTTGTATTCAATCCCGATGCAATTAAAGTGTTTCAACGACACTCTGATAGTCCACAGATTACAGAAGGCCTCCAGTTGTGTATATGAAACTGCTACTGGTCTTCCAGGGAGCGATCAAAGCGTAGACTGTTTGAGACATTACTCCTACGTAGGAAAGTGCGGTGGTGACTGTTGTATTCAATCCCGATGCAATTTCTGTGTTTCATCAATTGTCTGATAGTCCACAAATTACAGAATGCCTCCAGACGTGCATCGGAAGCTACTACTGGTCCTCCAGGCAACGATCAAAGCGTAGACATTTTGAGACATTACTCCTATGGATGAAAGTGAGCATGGTGAATGTTGTATTCAATTCCGATGCAATTTCAGTGTTTCAACAACACTCTGATAGTCCACAGATTACAGAATGCCTCCAGATGTGCATCGGAAACTACTACTGGTCTTCCAGGGAACGATCAAAGCGTAGACTGTTTGAAACTTTACTCCAATGGAGAAAAGTCCGAATGGTGACTGTTGTATTCAATCCCGAGGCAATTTCTGTGTTTCAACAACACTCTGATAGTAAACAGATAAAAGTGTGCCTCCAGATGTGCATCGGAAACTACTACTGGTCTTCCAGGGAACGATCAAAGCGTAGACTGTTGAGACATTACTCCCACGGAGGAAAGTGCGCATGGTGACTGTTGTATTCAATCCCGATGCAATTTCTGTGTTTCATCAACACTCTGATAGTCCACAGATTACAGAATGCTTCCAGATGTGCATCGGAAACTACTACTGGTCATCCAGGGAGCGATCAAAGCGTAGACTGTTTGAGACATTACTCCCATGGAGGAAAATGCGAATGGTGACTGTTGTATTCAATCCCGATGCAATTTCTGTGTTCCATCAACACTCAGTTAGTTTACAGGTTACAGAATGCCTCCAGATGTGCATCGGAAACTGCTACAGGTCTTCCAGGGCACGATCAAAGCGTAGACTGTTTCACACATTACTCCCATGGAGGAAAGTGCGCATGGTGACTGTTGTATTCAATCCCGATGCAATTTCTGTGTTTCATCAACACTTTGAAGGTCCACAGATTACAGTATGCCTCCAGATGTGCATCGGAATCATCTACTGGTCTTCCAGGGAACGATCAAACCGTAGACTGTTTGAGACATTACTCCCATGGAGGAAAGTGCGCATGGTGACTGTTGTATTCAATCCCGATGCAATTTCTGTGTTTCAACAACACTCTGCTAGTCCACAGAATACAGAATGCCTCCAGATGTGCATCGGAATCTACTACTGGTTTTCCAGCGAACGATCAAAGCGTAGACTCTTTGAGACATTACTCCCAAGGACGAAAGTGCGCATGGTGACTGTTGTATTCAATCCCGATGCAATTTCTGTGTTTCAACAACACTTTGAAGGTCCACAGATTACAGAATGCCTCCATATGTGAATCGATACTACTACTGGTCTTCCAGGGAACGATCAAAGCGTAGACTGTTTAAGACATTACTCCTGTGGAGTAAAGTGCGGATGGTGACTGTTATATTCAATCCCGATGCAATTTCTGTGTTTCAACAACACTCTGATAGTCCACAGATTACAGAATGCCACCAGATGTGCATCGGAAACTAATACTGGTCTTCCAGGGAACGATCAAAGCGTAGACTGTTTGAGACGTTACTTCCATGGAGGAAAGTCCTCATGATGACTGTTGTATTCATTCCCGATGCAATTTGTGTGTTTCAACAACACTCTGATAGTGAACAGATTACAGAATGCCTCCAGATGTGCATCGGAAACTACTACTGGTCTTCCAAGGAACGATCAAAGCTTAGACTGTTTGAGACATTACTCCCATGGAGGAAAGTGGTCATGGTGATGTTGTATTCAATCCCGAAGCAATTTCTGTGTTTCATTAGCACTCGGATAGTCCACAGATTACAGAATGCCTCCAGATGTGCATCGGAAACCACTACTGGTCTTGAGAGAGCGATCAATGCGATGACAGTTTGAGACATTACTCCAATGTAGAAATGTACGCATGGTGCCTGTTGTATTCAATCCCGATGTTATTTCTGTGTTTCATTAGCACTCGGATAGTCCGCAGATTACAGAATGCCTCCAGATGTGCATCGGAATCTGCAACTGGTCTTCCAGGGAACGATCAAATCGTAGACTGTTTGAGACATTACTCCCATTGAGGAAAGTGCGCATGGTGTCTGTTGTATTCAATCCCGATGCAATTAAAGTGTTTCAACGACACTCTGATAGTCCACAGATTACAGAATGCCTCCAGATGTGCATCGGAAACTACTACTGGTCTTCCAGGGAACGATCAAAGCGTAGACTTTTTGAGACATTACTCCTATGGATGAAAGCGATCATGGTGACTTTTGTATTCAATCCCGAGGCAATTTCTGTGTTTCAACAACACTCTGATAGTCAACAGACAACAGAATGTCTCCAGATGTGCATCGGAAACTACAACTGGTCTTCCAGGGAACGATCAAAGCGTAGACTGTTTGAGACATTACTCCTATGTAGGAAAATGCGCATGGTGACTGTTGTATTCAATCCCGATGCAATATATGTGTTTCATCAACACTCTGATAGTCCACAGGTTACAGAATGCCTCCAGATGTGCATCGGAAACTACTACTGGTCATCCAGGGAACGATCAAATCGTAAACTGTTTGAGACATTACTCCCATGGAAGAAAGTGCACATGGTGACTGTTGTATTCAATCCCGATGCAATTTCTGTGTTTCAACCACACTCTGATAATCCACAGATTACAGAATGCCCCCAGATGTGCATCGGAATCTACTACTGGCCTTCCAGCGAACGATCAAAGCGTAGACTCTTCGAGACATTACTCCCAAGGAGGAAAGTGCGCATGGTGACTGTTGTATTCAACCCCGATGCAATTTCTGTGTTTCATCAACACTTTGAAGGTCCACAGATTACAGTATGCCTCCAGATGTGCATCGGAATCATCTACTGGTCTTCTAGGGAACGATCAATGCGTAGACTGTTTGAGACATTACTCCCATGGAGGAAAGTGCGCATGGTGACTGTTGTATTCAATCCCCATGCAATTTCTGTGTTTCATCAACACTTTGAAGGTCCACATATTACAGAATGCCTCCATATGTGAATCGAAACTACTACTGGTCTTCCAGGGAAGGTTCAAAGCGTAGACTGTTTGAGACATTACTCCCAAGGAGGAAAGTGCGCATGGTGACTGTTGTATTCAACCCCGATGCAATTTCTGTGTTTCATCAACACTTTGAAGGTCCACAGATTACAGAATGCCTCCAGATGTGCATCGGAAACTACTACTGGTCTTCCAGGGAACGATCAAAGCGTAGACTTTTTGAGACATTACTCCTATGGATGAAAGCGATCATGGTGACTTTTGTATTCAATCCCGAGGCAATTTCTGTGTTTCAACAACACTCTGATAGTCAACAGACAACAGAATGTCTCCAGATGTGCATCGGAAACTACTACTGGTCTTCCAGGGAACGGTCAAAGCGTAGACTGTTTCACACATTACTCCCATGGAGGAAAGTTCGCATGGTGACTGTTGTATTCAATCCCGATGCAATTAAAGTGTTTCAACGACACTCTGATAGTCCACAGATTACAGAATGCCTCCAGATGTGCATTGGAAACTACTACTGGTCTTCCAGGGAGTGATCAAAGCGTAGACTGTATGAGGCATTACTCCCATTGGGGAAAGTGCGCATGATAATTGTTGTATTCAATCCCGATGCAACTTCTGTGTTCATCAACAGTCTCATAGTCCACAGATTACAGAATGCCTCCAGATGTGCATCGGAATCTACTACTGGCCTTCCAGCGAACGATCAAAGCGTAGACTCTTCGAGACATTACTCCCAAGGAGGAAAGTGCGCATGGTGACTGTTGTATTCAATCCCGATGCAATTTCTGTGTTTCATCAACACTTTGAAGGTCCACAGATTACAGTATGCCTCCAGATGTGCATCGGAATCATCTACTGGTCTTCCAGGGAACGATCAAACCGTAGACAGTTTGAGACGTTACTTCCATGGAGGAAAGTCCTCATGATGACTGTTGTATTCATTCCCGATGCAATTTGTGTGTTTCAACAACACTCTGATAGTGAACAGATTACAGAATGCCTCCAGATGTGCATTGGAATCTACTACTGGTTTTCCAGCGAACGATCAAAGCGTAGACTCTTTGAGACATTACTCCCAAGGACGAAAGTGCGCATGGTGACTGTTGTATTCAATCCCGATGCAATTTCTGTGTTTCAACAACACTTTGAAGGTCCACAGATTACAGAATGCCTCCATAAGTGAATCGATACTACTACTGGTCTTCCAGGGAACGATCAAAGCGTAGACTGTTTGAGACATTACTCCCATGGAGGAAAGTGCGCATGGTGACTGTTGTATTCAGTCCCAATGCAATTTCTGTGTTTCAACAACACTCTGATAGTCCACAGATTACAGAATGCCTCCAGATGTGCATCGGAATCTACTACTGGTTTTCCAGCGAACGATCAAAGCGTAGACTCTTTGAGACATTACTCCCAAGGAGGAAAGTGCGCATGGTGACTGTTGTATTCAATCCCGATGCAATTTCTGTGTTTCAACAAAACTTTGAAGGTCCACAGATTACAGAATGCCTCCATATGTGAATCGATACTACTACTGGTCTTCCAGGGAACGATCAAAGCGTAGACTGTTTAAGACATTACTCCCGTGGAGTAAAGTGCGGATGGTGACTGTTATATTCAATCCCGATGCAATTTCTGTGTTTCAACAACACTCTGATAGTCCACAGATTACCGATTGCCACCAGATGTCCATCGGAAACTACTACTGGTATTCCAGGGAACGATCAAAGCGTAGACTGTTTGAGACATTACTCCCATGGAGGAAAGTGGTCATGGTGATGTTGTATTCAATCCCAATGCAATTTCTGTGTTTCATTAGCACTCGGATAGTCCACAGATTACAGAACGCCTCCAGATGTGCATCGGAAACCACTACTGGTCTTGAGGGAGCGATCAATGCGATGACAGTTTGAGACATTACTCCAATGTAGAAATGTACGCATGGTGCCTGTTGTATTCAATCCCGATGCAATTTCTGTGTTTCATTAGCACTCGGATAGTCCGCAGATTACAGAATGCCTCCAGATGTGCATCGGAATCTGCAACTGGTCTTCCAGGGAACGATCAAATCGTAGACTGTTTGAGACATTACTCCCATTGAGGAAAGTGCGCATGGTGTCTTTTGTATTCAATCCCGATGCAATTAAAGTGTTTCAACGACACTCTGATAGTCCACAGATTACAGAATGCCTCCAGATGTGCATCGGAAACTACTACTGGTCTTCCAGGGAACGATCAAAGCGTAGACTTTTTGAGACATTACTCCTATGGATGAAAGCGAGCATGGTGACTGTTGTATTCAATCCCGAGGCAATTTCTGTGTTTCAACAACACTCTGATAGTCAACAGACTACAGAATGCCTCCAGATGTGCATCGGAAACTTTAACTGGTCTTCCAGGGAACGATCAAAGCGTAGACTGTTTGAGACATTACTCCTATGTAGGAAAGTGCGCATGGTGACTGTTGTATTCAATCCCGATGCAATATATGTGTTTCATCAACACTCTGATAGTCCACAGGTTACAGAATGCCTCCAGATGTGCATCGGAAACTACTACTGGTCTGCCAGGGAACGATCAAATCGTAAACTGTTTGAGACATTACTCCCATGGAAGAAAGTGCACATGGTGACTGTTGTATTCAATCCCGATGCAATTTCTGTGTTTCAACCACACTCTGATAATCCACAGATTACAGAATGCCCCCAGATGTGCATCGGAATCTACTACTGGCCTTCCAGCGAACGATCAAAGCGTAGACTCTTCGAGACATTACTCCCAAGGAGGAAAGTGCGCATGGTGACTGTTGTATTCAATCCCGATGCAATTTCTGTGTTTCATCAACACTTTGAAGGTCCACAGATTACAGTATGCCTCCAGATGTGCATCGGAGTCATCTACTGGTCTTCTAGGGAACGATCAATGCGTAGACTGTTAGAGACATTACTCCCATGGAGGAAAGTGCGCATGGTGACTGTTGTATTCAATCCCCATGCAATTTCTGTGTTTCATCAACACTTTGAAGGTCCACAGATTACAGAATGCCTCCATATGTGAATCGAAACTACTACTGGTCTTCCAGGGAACGTTCAAAGCGTAGACTGTTTGAAACTTTACTCCCATGGAGAAAAGTCCGAATGGTGACTGTTGTATTCAATCCCGAGGCAATTTCTGTGTTTCAACAACACTCTGATAGTAAACAGATAACAGAATGCCTCCAGATGAGCATCGGAAACTACTACTGGTCTTCCAGGGAACGATCAAAGCGTAGACTGTTTCACACATTACTCCCATGGAGGAAAGTTCGCATGGTGACTGTTGTATTCAATCCCGATGCAATTACAGTGTTTCAACGACACTCTGATAGTCCACAGATTACAGAATGCCTCCAGATGTGCATTGGAAACTACTACTGGTCTTCCAGGGAGTGATCAAAGCGTAGACTGTATGAGGCATTACTCCCATTGGGGAAAGTGCGCATGGTAATTGTTGTATTCAATCCCGATGCAACTTCTGTGTTCATCAACAGTCTCATAGTCCACAGATTACAGAATGCCTCCAGATGTGCATCGGAATCTACTACTGGCCTTCCAGCGAACGATCAAAGCGTAGACTCTTCGAGACATTACTCCCAAGGAGGAAAGTGCGCATGGTGACTGTTGTATTCAATCCCGATGCAATTTCTGCATTTCATCAACACTTTGAAGGTCCACAGATTACAGTATGCCTCCAGATGTGCATCGGAATCATCTACTGGTCTTCTAGGGAACGATCAAAGCGTAGACTGTTTGAGACATTACTCCCACGGAGGAAAGTGCTCATGGTGACTGTTGTATTCAATCCCGATGCAATTTCTGTGTTTCAACAACACTCTGATAGTCCACAGATTACAGAATGCCTCCAGATGTGCATCGGAATCTACTACTGGCCTTCTAGCGAACGATCAAAGCGTAGACTCTTTGAGACATTACTCCCAAGGAGGAAAGTGCGTATGGTGACTGTTGTATTCAATCCCGATGCAATTTCTGTGTTTCATCAACACTTTGAAGGTCCACAGATTACAGAATGCCTCCATATGTGAATCGAAACTACTACTGGTCTTCCAGGGAACGATCAAAGCGTAGACTGTTTAAGACATTACTCCCATGGAGTAAAGTACGGATGGTGACTGTTATATTCAATCCCCATGCAATTTCTATGTTTCAACAACACTCTGATAGTCCACAGATTACAGAATGCTCCAGATGTGCATCGGAAACTACTACTGGTCTTCCAGGGAACGATCAAAGCGTAGACTGTTTGAGACATTACTCCCATGGAGGAAAATGCGAATGGTGACTGTTGTATTCAATCCCGATGCAATTTCTGTGTTTCAGCAACACTCTGATAGTCCACAGCTTACAGAATGCCACCAGATGTCCATCGGAAACTACTACTGGTCTTACAGGGACCGATCAAAGCGTAGACTGTTGAGACATTACTCCAGTGGAGGAAAGTGCGCATGGTGACTGTTGTATTCAATCCCGATGCAATTTCTGTGTTTCATCAACACTCTGATAGTGCACAGATTACAGAATGATACCAGATGTGCATCGGAAAGAACTACTGGTCTTCCAGGGAACGATCAAAGCGTAGACTGTTTGAGACATTACTCCCGTGGAGGAAAGTGCGCATGGTGACTGTTGTATTCAATCCCGATGCAATTTCTGTGTTTCATCAACACTCTGATAGTCCACAGATTACAGAATGCCTCCAGATGTGCATCGGAAACTACTACTGGTCTTCCAGGGAACGATAATGGCGTAGACTGTTTGAGACATTACACTCATGGAGGAAAGTGCCATGGTGACTGTTGTATTCAATCACGATGCAATTTCTGTGTTTCATTAACCCTTTGAAGGTCCACTGATTACAGAATGCCTCCAGATGTGCATCGGAAACTACTACTGGTCTTCGAGGAAACGATCAAAGCATAGACTGTTTGAGACATTACTCGCATTGGAAGAAAGTGCGCATGGTGACTGTTGTATTCAATCCCGATGCAATTTCTGTGTTTCATCAACACTCAATTAGTCCACAGATTACAGAATGCCTCCAGATGTGCATCCGAAACTACTACTGGTCTTCCAGGGAACGATCAAAGCGTAGACTGTTTGAGACATTTCTCGCATGGAGGAAAGTGCGCGTGGTGACTGTTGTATTCAAACCCGATGCAATTTCTGTCTTTTATCAACACCCGGATAGACCACAGATTACAGTATACCTCCAGATGTGCATCGGAAACTACTACTGGTCTTCCAAGGAACGATCAAAGCTTAGACCGTTTGAGACTTTACTCCCATGGAGAAAAGTGGTCATGGTGACGTTGTATTCAATCCCGATGCAATTTCTGTGTTTCATTAGCACTCGGATAGTCCACAGATTACAGAATGCCTCGAGATGTGCATCGGAAACCACTACTGGTGTTGAGGGAGCGATCAATGCGATGACAGTTTGAGACATTACTCCAATGTAGAAATGTACGCATGGTGCCTGTTGTATTCAATCCCGATGCAATTTCTTCGTTTCATCAATACTTTGAAGGTCCACAGATTACAGAATGCCTCCAGATGTGCATCGGAATCTACAACTGGTCCTCCAGGGAACGATCAAGCGTAGACTGTTTGAGACGTTACTCCCATGGAGGAAAGTGCGCATGGTGCCTGTTGTATTCAATTCCGATGCAATTAAAGTGTTTCAACGACACTCTGATAGTCCACAGATTACAGAATGAATCCAGATGTGCATCGGAAACTACTACTGGTCTTCCAGGGAACGATCAAAGCGTAGACTGTTTGAGACATTACTCCCATGGAAGAAAGTCCGCATGGTGACTGTTGTATTAAATCCCGGAGCAATTTCTGAGATCATCAACACTCCGATAGTCCACAGATTACAGAATGCAACCAGATGTGCATCGGATTCTACTACTGGTCTTCCAGGGAGAGATCAAAGCGTAAACTGTTTCAGACATTACTCCCATGGAGGAAAGTGCGCATTATGACTGTTGAATTCAATTACGATGCAATTTCGGTGTTTCATCAATACTCTGATAGTCCACAGATTACAGAATGCTTCCAGTTGTGCATATGAAACTGCTACTGGTCTTCCAGGGAGCGATCAAAGCGTAGACAGTTTGAGACATTACTCCTACGTAGGAAAGTGCGGTGGTGACTGTTGTATTCAATCCCGATGCAATTTCTGTGTTTCATCAACACTCTGATAGTCCACAAATTACAGAATGAATCCTGACGTTCATCGGAAACTACTACTGGTCTTCCAGGGAACGATCAAAGCGTAGACTTTTTGAGACATTACTCCCATGGATGAAAGTGCGCATGGTGACTGTTGTATTCAATCCCCATGCAATTTCAGTGTTTCAACAACACTCTGATAGTCCACAGATTACAGAATGCCTCCAGATGTGCATCGGAAACTACTACTGGTCTTCCAGGGAACGATCAAAGCGTAGACTGTTTGAAACTTTGCTCCCATGGAGAAAAGTCCGAATGGTGACTGTTGTATTCAATCCCGAGGCTATTTCTGTGTTTCAACAACACTCTGATAGTAAACAGATAACAGAATGCCTCCAGATGTGCATCGGAAACTACTACTGGTCTTCCAGGGAACGATCAAAGCGTAGACTGTTGAGACATTACTCCCACGGAGGAAAATGCGCATGGTGACTGTTGTATTCAATCCCGATGCAATATCTGTGTTTCATCAACACACTGATAGTCCACAGATTACAGAATGCCTCCAGATGTGCATCGGAAACTACTACTGGTCTTCCAGGCAACGATCAAAGCGTAGACTGTTGAGACATTACTCCCAAGGAGGAAAGTGCGCATGGTGACTGTTGTATTCAATCCCGATGCAATTTCTGTGTTTCATCAACACGTTGAAGGTCCACAGATTACAGAATGCCTCCATATGTGAATCGAAACTACTACTGGTCTTCCAGGGAAAGATCAAAGCGTAGACTGTTTAAGTCATTACTCCCATGGAGTAAAGTGCGGATGGTGAATGTTATATGCAATCCCGATGCAATTTCTGTGTTTCAACAACACTCTGATAGTCCACAGATTACAGAATGCCTCCAGATGTGCATCGGAAACTACCACTGGTCTTCCAGGAAACGATCAAAGCGTAGACTTTTTGAGACATTACTCCCATGGAGGAAAATGCGAATGGTGACTGTTGTATTCAATCCCGATGCAATTTCTGTGTTTCATCAACACTCTGATAGTCCACAGCTTACAGAATGCCACCAGATGTGCATCGGAAACTACTACTGGTCTTACAGGGAACGATAAAAGCGTAGACTGTTGAGACATTACTCCAGTGGAGGAAAGTGCGCATGGTGACTGTTGTATTCAATCCCGATGCAATTTCTGTGTTTCATCAACACTCTAATAGTGCACAGATTACAGAATGATACCTGATGTGCATCGGAAAGAACTACTGGTCTTCCAGGGAACAATCAAAACGTAGACTGTTTGAGACATTACTCCCGTGGAGGAAAGTGCGCATGGTGACTGTTGTATTCAATCCCGATGCAATTTCTGTGTTTCATCAAGACCCTGATAGTCCACAGATTACAGAATGCCTCCAGATGTGCATCGGAAACTACTACTGGTCTTCCAGGGAACGATAAAGGCGTAAACTGTTTGAGACATTACTCTCATGGAGGAAAGTGCTATGGTGACTGTTGTATTCAATCACGATGCATATTCTGTGTTTCATCAACACTCTGATAGTCCACAGATTACACATTGAATCCAGATGTGCATCGGAAACTACCACTGGTCTTCCTGGGAACGAACAAAGCGTAGACTGTTTGAGGCATTACTCCCATGGAGGAAAATGCGCATGGTGACTGTTGTATTCAATCCCGATGCAATTTCTGTGTTTCAACAACACTCTGATAGTCCACAGATTACAGATTGCCACCAGATGTCCATCGGAAACTACTACTGGTATTCCAGGGAACGATCAAAGCGTAGACTGTTTGAGACATTACTCCCATGGAGGAAAGTGGTCATGGTGATGTTGTATTCAATCCCAATGCAATTTCTGTGTTTCATTAGCACTCGGATAGTCCACAGATTACAGAATGCCTCGAGATGTGCATCGGAAACCACTACTGGTGTTGAGGGAGCGATCAATGCGATGACAGTTTGAGACATTACTCCAATGTAGAAATGTACGCATGGTGCCTGTTGTATTCAATCCCGATGCAATTTCTTCGTTTCATCAATACTTTGAAGGTCCACAGATTACAGAATGCCTCCAGATGTGCATCGGAATCTACAACTGGTCCTCCAGGGAACGATCAAGCGTAGACTGTTTGAGACGTTACTCCCATGGAGGAAAGTGCGCATGGTGCCTGTTGTATTCAATTCCGATGCAATTAAAGTGTTTCAACGACACTCTGATAGTCCACAGATTACAGAATGCCTCCAGATGTGCATCGGAAACTACTACTGGTCTTCCAGGGAACGATCAAAGCGTAGACTGTTTGAGACATTACTCCCATGGAAGAAAGTCCGCATGGTGACTGTTGTATTAAATCCCGGAGCAATTTCTGAGATCATCAACACTCCGATAGTCCACAGATTACAGAATGCAACCAGATGTGCATCGGATTCTACTACTGGTCTTCCAGGGAGAGATCAAAGCGTAAACTGTTTCAGACATTACTCCCATGGAGGAAAGTGCGCATTATGACTGTTGAATTCAATTACGATGCAATTTCGGTGTTTCATCAATACTCTGATAGTCCACAGATTACAGAATGCTTCCAGTTGTGCATATGAAACTGCTACTGGTCTTCCAGGGAGCGATCAAAGCGTAGACAGTTTGAGACATTACTCCTACGTAGGAAAGTGCGGTGGTGACTGTTGTATTCAATCCCGATGCAATTTCTGTGTTTCATCAACACTCTGATAGTCCACAAATTACAGAATGAATCCTGACGTTCATCGGAAACTACTACTGGTCTTCCAGGGAACGATCAAAGCGTAGACTTTTTGAGACATTACTCCCATGGATGAAAGTGCGCATGGTGACTGTTGTATTCAATCCCGATGCAATTTCAGTGTTTCAACAACACTCTGATAGTCCACAGATTACAGAATGCCTCCAGATGTGCATCGGAAACTACTACTGGTCTTCCAGGGAACGATCAAAGCGTAGACTGTTTGAAACTTTGCTCCCATGGAGAAAAGTCCGAATGGTGACTGTTGTATTCAATCCCGAGGCTATTTCTGTGTTTCAACAACACTCTGATAGTAAACAGATAACAGAATGCCTCCAGATGTGCATCGGAAACTACTACTGGTCTTCCAGGGAACGATCAAAGCGTAGACTGTTGAGACATTACTCCCACGGAGGAAAATGCGCATGGTGACTGTTGTATTCAATCCCGATGCAATATCTGTGTTTCATCAACACACTGATAGTCCACAGATTACAGAATGCCTCCAGATGTGCATCGGAAACTACTACTGGTCTTCCAGGCAACGATCAAAGCGTAGACTGTTGAGACATTACTCCCAAGGAGGAAAGTGCGCATGGTGACTGTTGTATTCAATCCCGATGCAATTTCTGTGTTTCATCAACACGTTGAAGGTCCACAGATTACAGAATGCCTCCATATGTGAATCGAAACTACTACTGGTCTTCCAGGGAACGATAAAGGCGTAAACTGTTTGAGACATTACTCTCATGGAGGAAAGTGCTATGGTGACTGTTGTATTCAATCACGATGCATATTCTGTGTTTCATCAACACTCTGATAGTCCACAGCTTACAGAATGCCACCAGATGTGCATCGGAAACTACTACTGGTCTTACAGGGAACGATAAAAGCGTAGACTGTTGAGACATTACTCCAGTGGAGGAAAGTGCGCATGGTGACTGTTGTATTCAATCCCGATGCAATTTCTGTGTTTCATCAACACTCTAATAGTGCACAGATTACAGAATGATACCTGATGTGCATCGGAAAGAACTACTGGTCTTCCAGGGAACAATCAAAACGTAGACTGTTTGAGACATTACTCCCGTGGAGGAAAGTGCGCATGGTGACTGTTGTATTCAATCCCGATGCAATTTCTGTGTTTCATCAAGACCCTGATAGTCCACAGATTACAGAATGCCTCCAGATGTGCATCGGAAACTACTACTGGTCTTCCAGGGAACGATAAAGGCGTAAACTGTTTGAGACATTACTCTCATGGAGGAAAGTGCTATGGTGACTGTTGTATTCAATCACGATGCATATTCTGTGTTTCATCAACACTCTGATAGTCCACAGATTACACATTGAATCCAGATGTGCATCGGAAACTACTACTGGTCTTCCTGGGAACGAACAAAGCGTAGACTGTTTGAGGCATTACTCCCATGGAGGAAAATGCGCATGGTGACTGTTGTATTCAATCCCGATGCAATTTCTGTGTTTCAACAACACTCTGATAGTCCACAGATTACAGATTGCCACCAGATGTCCATCGGAAACTACTACTGGTATTCCAGGGAACGATCAAAGCGTAGACTGTTTGAGACATTACTCCCATGGAGGAAAGTGGTCATGGTGATGTTGTATTCAATCCCAATGCAATTTCTGTGTTTCATTAGCACTCGGATAGTCCACAGATTACAGAATGCCTCCAGATGTGCATCGGAAACCACTACTGGTCTTGAGGGAGCGATCAATGCGATGACAGTTTGAGACATTACTCCAATGTAGAAATGTACGCATGGTGCCTGTTGTATTCAATCCCGATGCAATTTCTGTGTTTCATTAGCACTCGGATAGTCCGCAGATTACAGAATGCCTCCAGATGTGCATCGGAATCTGCAACTGGTCTTCCAGGGAACGATCAAATCGTAGACTGTTTGAGACATTACTCCCATTGAGGAAAGTGCGCATGGTGTCTTTTGTATTCAATCCCGATGCAATTAAAGTGTTTCAACGACACTCTGATAGTCCACAGATTACAGAATGCCTCCAGATGTGCATCGGAAACTACTACTGGTCTTCCAGGGAACGATCAAAGCGTAGACTTTTTGAGACATTACTCCTATGGATGAAAGCGAGCATGGTGACTGTTGTATTCAATCCCGAGGCAATTTCTGTGTTTCAACAACACTCTGATAGTCAACAGACTACAGAATGCCTCCAGATGTGCATCGGAAACTTTAACTGGTCTTCCAGGGAACGATCAAAGCGTAGACTGTTTGAGACATTACTCCTATGTAGGAAAGTGCGCATGGTGACTGTTGTATTCAATCCCGATGCAATATATGTGTTTCATCAACACTCTGATAGCCCACAGGTTACAGAATGCCTCCAGATGTGCATCGGAAACTACTACTGGTCTGCCAGGGAACGATCAAATCGTAAACTGTTTGAGACATTACTCCCATGGAAGAAAGTGCACATGGTGACTGTTGTATTCAATCCCGATGCAATTTCTGTGTTTCAACCACACTCTGATAATCCACAGATTACAGAATGCCCCCAGATGTGCATCGGAATCTACTACTGGCCTTCCAGCGAACGATCAAAGCGTAGACTCTTCGAGACATTACTCCCAAGGAGGAAAGTGCGCATGGTGACTGTTGTATTCAATCCCGATGCAATTTCTGTGTTTCATCAACACTTTGAAGGTCCACAGATTACAGTATGCCTCCAGATGTGCATCGGAGTCATCTACTGGTCTTCTAGGGAACGATCAATGCGTAGACTGTTTGAGACATTACTCCCATGGAGGAAAGTGCGCATGGTGACTGTTGTATTCAATCCCCATGCAATTTCTGTGTTTCATCAACACTTTGAAGGTCCACAGATTACAGAATGCCTCCATATGTGAATCGAAACTACTACTGGTCTTCCAGGGAACGTTCAAAGCGTAGACTGTTTGAAACTTTACTCCCATGGAGAAAAGTCCGAATGGTGACTGTTGTATTCAATCCCGAGGCAATTTCTGTGTTTC
Source organism: Schistocerca gregaria (assembly GCF_023897955.1). NCBI lineage: Eukaryota > Metazoa > Arthropoda > Insecta > Orthoptera > Acrididae > Schistocerca > Schistocerca gregaria. Next base: position 72,146,776 of record NC_064922.1, on the reverse strand, counting down.
AACAACACTCTGATAGTAAACAGATAACAGAATGCCTCCAGATGAGCATCGGAAACTACTACTGGTCTTCCAGGGAACGATCAAAGCGTAGACTGTTTCACACATTACTCCCATCGAGGAAAGTTCGCATGGTGACTGTTGTATTCAATCCCGATGCAATTACAGTGTTTCAACGACACTCTGATAGTCCACAGATTACAGAATGCCTCCAGATGTGCATTGGAAACTACTACTGGTCTTCCAGGGAGTGATCAAAACGTAGACTGTATGAGGCATTACTCCCATTGGGGAAAGTGCGCATGGTAATTGTTGTATTCAATCCCGATGCAACTTCTATGTTCATCAACAGTCTCATAGTCCACAGATTACAGAATGCCTCCAGATGTGCATCGGAATCTACTACTGGCCTTCCAGCGAACGATCAAAGCGTAGACTCTTCGAGACATTACTCCCAAGGAGGAAAGTGCGCATGGTGACTGTTGTATTCAATCCCGATGCAATTTCTGTGTTTCATCAACACTTTGAAGGTCCACAGATTACAGAATGCCTCCATATGTGAATCGAAACTACTACTGGTCTTCCAGGGAACGATCAAAGCGTAGACTGTTGAGACATTACTCCAGTGGAGGAAAGTGCGCATGGTGACTGTTGTATTCAATCCCGATGCAATTTCTGTGTTTCAACAACACTCTGATAGTGCACAGATTACAGAATGATACCAGATGTGCATCGGAAAGAACTACTGGTCTTCCAGGGAACGATCAAAGCGTAGACTGTTTGAGACATTACTCCCGTGGAGGAAAGTGCGCATGGTGACTGTTGTATTCAATCCCGATGCAATTTCTGTGTTTCATCAACACTCTGATAGTCCACAGATTACAGAATGCCTCCCGATGTGCATCGGAAACTATTACTGGTCTTCCAGGGAACGATAAAGGCGTAGACTGTTTGAGACATTACACTCATGGAGGAAAGTGCCATGGTGACTGTTGTATTCAATCACGATGCAATTTCTGTGTTTCATTAACCCTTTGAAGGTCCACTGATTACAGAATGCCTCCAGATGTGCATCGGAAACTACTACTGGTCTTCGAGGAAACGATCAAAGCATAGACTGTTTGAGACATTACTCGCATTGGAAGAAAGTGCGCATGGTGACTGTTGTATTCAATCCCGATGCAATTTCTGTGTTTCATCAACACTCAATTAGTCCACAGATTACAGAATGCCTCCAGATGTGCATCCGAAACTACTACTGGTCTTCCAGGGAACGATCAAAGCGTAGACTGTTTGAGACATTTCTCGCATGGAGGAAAGTGCGCATGGTGACTGTTGTATTCAAACCCGATGCAATTTCTGTCTTTTATCAACACCCGGATAGACCACAGATTACAGTATACCTCCAGATGTGCATCGGAAACTACTACTGGTCTTCCAAGGAACGATCAAAGGTTAGACCGTTTGAGACTTTACTCCCATGGAGAAAAGTGGTCATGGTGATGTTGTATTCAATCATGATGCAATTTCTGTGTTTCATTAGCACTCGGATAGTCCACAGATTACAGAATGCCTCGAGATGTGCATCGGAAACCACTACTGGTGTTGAGGGAGCGATCAATGCGATGACAGTTTGAGACATTACTCCAATGTAGAAATGTACGCATGGTGCCTGTTGTATTCAATCCCGATGCAATTTCTGCGTTTCATCAATACTTTGAAGGTCCACAGATTACAGAATGCCTCCAGATGTGCATCGGAATCTACAACTGGTCCTCCAGGGAACGATCAAGCGTAGACTGTTTGAGACGTTACTCCCATGGAGGAAAGTGCGCATGGTGCCTGTTGTATTCAATCCCGATGAAATTAAAGTGTTTCAACGACACTCTGATAGTCCACAGATTACAGAATGCCTCCAGATGTGCATCGGAAACTACTACTGGTCTTCCAGGGAACGATCAAAGCGTAGACTGTTTGAGACATTACTCCCATGGAAGAAAGTCCGCATGGTGACTGTTGTATTAAATCCCGGAGCAATTTCTGAGATCATCAACACTCCGATAGTCCACAGATTACAGAATGCAACCAGATGTGCATCGGATTCTACTACTGGTCTTCCAGGGAGAGATCAAAGCGTAAACTGTTTCAGACATTACTCCCATGGAGGAAAGTGCGCATTATGACTGTTGAATTCAATTACGATGCAATTTCGGTGTTTCATCAATACTCTGATAGTCCACAGATTACAGAATGCTTCCAGTTGTGCATATGAAACTGCTACTGGTCTTCCAGGGAGCGATCAAAGCGTAGACAGTTTGAGACATTACTCCTACGTAGGAAAGTGCGGTGGTGACTGTTGTATTCAATCCCGATGCAATTTCTGTGTTTCATCAACACTCTGATAGTCCACAAATTACAGAATGAATCCTGACGTTCATCGGAAACTACTACTGGTCTTCCAGGGACCGATCAAAGCGTAGACTTTTTGAGACATTACTCCCATGGATGAAAGTGCGCATGGTGACTGTTGTATTCAATCCCGATGCAATTTCAGTGTTTCAACAACACTCTGATAGTCCACAGATTACAGAATGCCTCCAGATGTGCATCGGAAACTACTACTGGTCTTCCAGGGAACGATCAAAGCGTAGACTGTTTGAAACTTTGCTCCCATGGAGAAAAGTCCGAATGGTGACTGTTGTATTCAATCCCGAGGCTATTTCTGTGTTTCAACAACACTCTGATAGTAAACAGATAACAGAATGCCTCCAGATGTGCATCGGAAACTACTACTGGTCTTCCAGGGAACGATCAAAGCGTAGACTGTTGAGACATTACTCCCACGGAGGAAAATGCGCATGGTGACTGTTGTATTCAATCCCGATGCAATATCTGTGTTTCATCAACACACTGATAGTCCACAGATTACAGAATGCCTCCAGATGTGCATCGGAAACTACTACTGGTCTTCCAGGCAACGATCAAAGCGTAGACTGTTGAGACATTACTCCCAAGGAGGAAAGTGCGCATGGTGACTGTTGTATTCAATCCCGATGCAATTTCTGTGTTTCATCAACACGTTGAAGGTCCACAGATTACAGAATGCCTCCATATGTGAATCGAAACTACTACTGGTCTTCCAGGGAACGATCAAAGCGTAGACTGTTTAAGTCATTACTCCCATGGGGTAAAGTGCGGATGGTGAATGTTATATGCAATCCCGATGCAATTTCTGTGTTTCAACAACACTCTGATAGTCCACAGATTACAGAATGCCTCCAGATGTGCATCGGAAACTACCACTGGTCTTCCAGGAAACGATCAATGCGTAGACTTTTTGAGACATTACTCCCATGGAGGAAAATGCGAATGGTGACTGTTGTATTCAATCCCGATGCAATTTCTGTGTTTCATCAACACTCTGATAGTCCACAGCTTACAGAATGCCACCAGATGTGCATCGGAAACTACTACTGGTCTTACAGGGAACGATAAAAGCGTAGACTGTTGAGACATTACTCCAGTGGAGGAAAGTGCGCATGGTGACTGTTGTATTCAATCCCGATGCAATTTCTGTGTTTCATCAACACTCTAATAGTGCACAGATTACAGAATGATACCTGATGTGCATCGGAAAGAACTACTGGTCTTCCAGGGAACAATCAAAACGTAGACTGTTTGAGACATTACTCCCGTGGAGGAAAGTGCGCATGGTGACTGTTGTATTCAATCCCGATGCAATTTCTGTGTTTCATCAAGACCCTGATAGTCCACAGATTACAGAATGCCTCCAGATGTGCATCGGAAACTACTACTGGTCTTCCAGGGAACGATAAAGGCGTAAACTGTTTGAGACATTACTCTCATGGAGGAAAGTGCTATGGTGACTGTTGTATTCAATCACGATGCATATTCTGTGTTTCATCAACACTCTGATAGTCCACAGATTACAGATTGAATCCAGATGTGCATCGGAAACTACTACTGGTCTTCCTGGGAACGAACAAAGCGTAGACTGTTTGAGGCATTACTCCCATGGAGGAAAATGCGCATGGTGACTGTTGTATTCAATCCCGATGCAATTTCTGTGTTTCAACAACACTCTGATAGTCCACAGATTACAGATTGCCACCAGATGTCCATCGGAAACTACTACTGGTATTCCAGGGAACGATCAAAGCGTAGACTGTTTGAGACATTACTCCCATGGAGGAAAGTGGTCATGGTGATGTTGTATTCAATCCCAATGCAATTTCTGTGTTTCATTAGCACTCGGATAGTCCACAGATTACAGAATGCCTCCAGATGTGCATCGGAAACCACTACTGGTCTTGAGGGAGCGATCAATGCGATGACAGTTTGAGACATTACTCCAATGTAGAAATGTACGCATGGTGCCTGTTGTATTCAATCCCGATGCAATTTCTGTGTTTCATTAGCACTCGGATAGTCCGCAGATTACAGAATGCCTCCAGATGTGCATCGGAATCTGCAACTGGTCTTCCAGGGAACGATCAAATCGTAGACTGTTTGAGACATTACTCCCATTGAGGAAAGTGCGCATGGTGTCTTTTGTATTCAATCCCGATGCAATTAAAGTGTTTCAACGACACTCTGATAGTCCACAGATTACAGAATGCCTCCAGATGTGCATCGGAAACTACTACTGGTCTTCCAGGGAACGATCAAAGCGTAGACTTTTTGAGACATTACTCCTATGGATGAAAGCGAGCATGGTGACTGTTGTATTCAATCCCGAGGCAATTTCTGTGTTTCAACAACACTCTGATAGTCAACAGACTACAGAATGCCTCCAGATGTGCATCGGAAACTTTAACTGGTCTTCCAGGGAACGATCAAAGCGTAGACTGTTTGAGACATTACTCCTATGTAGGAAAGTGCGCATGGTGACTGTTGTATTCAATCCCGATGCAATATATGTGTTTCATCAACACTCTGATAGTCCACAGGTTACAGAATGCCTCCAGATGTGCATCGGAAACTACTACTGGTCTGCCAGGGAACGATCAAATCGTAAACTGTTTGAGACATTACTCCCATGGAAGAAAGTGCACATGGTGACTGTTGTATTCAATCCCGATGCAATTTCTGTGTTTCAACCACACTCTGATAATCCACAGATTACAGAATGCCCCCAGATGTGCATCGGAATCTACTACTGGCCTTCCAGCGAACGATCAAAGCGTAGACTCTTCGAGACATTACTCCCAAGGAGGAAAGTGCGCATGGTGACTGTTGTATTCAATCCCGATGCAATTTCTGTGTTTCATCAACACTTTGAAGGTCCACAGATTACAGTATGCCTCCAGATGTGCATCGGAGTCATCTACTGGTCTTCTAGGGAACGATCAATGCGTAGACTGTTTGAGACATTACTCCCATGGAGGAAAGTGCGCATGGTGACTGTTGTATTCAATCCCGATGCAATTTCTGTGTTTTATCAACACTTTGAAGGTCCACAGATTACAGAATGCCTCCATATGTGAATCGAAACTACTACTGGTCTTCCAGGGAACGTTCAAAGCGTAGACTGTTTGAAACTTTACTCCCATGGAGAAAAGTCCGAATGGTGACTGTTGTATTCAATCCCGAGGCAATTTCTGTGTTTCAACAACACTCTGATAGTAAACAGATAACAGAATGCCTCCAGATGAGCATCGGAAACTGCTACTGGTCTTCCAGGGAACGATCAAAGCGTAGACTGTTTCACACATTACTCCCATGGAGGAAAGTTCGCATGGTGACTGTTGTATTCAATCCCGATGCAATTACAGTGTTTCAACGACACTCTGATAGTCCACAGATTACAGAATGCCTCCAGATGTGCATTGGAAACTACTACTGGTCTTCCAGGGAGTGATCAAAGCGTAGACTGTATGAGGCATTACTCCCATTGGGGAAAGTGCGCATGGTAATTTTTGTATTCAATCCCGATGCAACTTCTGTGTTCATCAACAGTCTCATAGTCCACAGATTACAGAATGCTTCCAGATGTGCATCGGAATCTACTACTGGCCTTCCAGCGAACGATCAAAGCGTAGACTCTTCGAGACATTACTCCCAAGGAGGAAAGTGCGCATGGTGACTGTTGTATTCAATCCCGATGCAATTTCTGTGTTTCATCAACACTTTGAAGGTCCACAGATTACAGCATGCCTCCATATGTGAATCGAAACTACTACTGGTCTTCCAGGGAACGATCAAAGCGTAGACTGTTGAGACATTACTCCAGTGGAGGAAAGTGCGCATGGTGACTGTTGTATTCAATCCCGATGCAATTTCTGTGTTTCAACAACACTCTGATAGTGCACAGATTACAGAATGATACCAGATGTGCATCGGAAAGAACTACTGGTCTTCCAGGGAACGATCAAAGCGTAGACTGTTTGAGACATTACTCCCGTGGAGGAAAGTGCGCATGGTGACTGTTGTATTCAATCCCGATGCAATTTCTGTGTTTCATCAACACTTTGATAGTCCACAGATTACAGAATGCCTCCAGATGTGCATCGGAAACTACTACTGGTCTTCCAGGGAACGATAAAGGCGTAGACTGTTTGAGACATTACACTCATGGAGGAAAGTGCCATGGTGACTGTTGTATTCAATCACGATGCAATTTCTGTGTTTCATTAACCCTTTGAAGGTCCACTGATTACAGAATGCCTCCAGATGTGCATCGGAAACTACTACTGGTCTTCGAGGAAACGATCAAAGCATAGACTGTTTGAGACATTACTCGCATTGGAAGAAAGTGCGCATGGTGACTGTTGTATTCAATCCCGATGCAATTTCTGTGTTTCATCAACACTCAATTAGTCCACAGATTACAGAATGCCTCCAGATGTGCATCCGAAACTACTACTGGTCTTCCAGGGAACGATCAAAGCGTAGACTGTTTGAGACATTTCTCGCATGGAGGAAAGTGCGCATGGTGACTGTTGTATTCAAACCCGATGCAATTTCTGTCTTTTATCAACACCCGGATAGACCACAGATTACAGTATACCTCCAGATGTGCATCGGAAACTACTACTGGTCTTCCAAGGAACGATCAAAGGTTAGACCGTTTGAGACTTTACTCCCATGGAGAAAAGTGGTCATAGAGATGTTGTATTCAATCCCGATGCAATTTCTGTGTTTCATTAGCACTCGGATAGTCCACAGATTACAGAATGCCTCGAGATGTGCATCGGAAACCACTACTGGTGTTGAGGGAGCGATCAATGCGATGACAGTTTGAGACATTACTCCAATGTAGAAATGTACGCATGGTGCCTGTTGTATTCAATCCCGATGCAATTTCTGCGTTTCATCAATACTTTGAAGGTCCACAGATTACAGAATGCCTCCAGATGTGCATCGGAATCTACAACTGGTCCCCCAGGGAACGATCAAGCGTAGACTGTTTGAGATGTTACTCCCATGGAGGAAAGTGCGCATGGTGCCTGTTGTATTCAATCCCGATGCAATTAAAGTGTTTCAACGACACTCTGATGGTCCACAGATTACAGAATGCCTCCAGATGTGCATCGGAAACTACTACTGGTCTTCCAGGGAACGATCAAAGCGTAGACTGTTTGAGACATTACTCCCATGGAAGAAAGTCCGCATGGTGACTGTTGTATTAAATCCCGGAGCAATTTCTGAGATCATCAACACTCCGATAGTCCACAGATTACAGAATGCAACCAGATGTGCATCGGATTCTACTACTGGTCTTCCAGGGAGAGATCAAAGCGTAAACTGTTTCAGACATTACTCCCATGGAGGAAAGTGCGCATTATGACTGTTGAATTCAATTACGATGCAATTTCGGTGCTTCATCAATACTCTGATAGTCCACAGATTACAGAATGCTTCCAGTTGTGCATATGAAACTGCTACTGGTCTTCCAGGGAGCGATCAAAGCGTAGACAGTTTGAGACATTACTCCTACGTAGGAAAGTGCGGTGGTGACTGTTGCATTCAATCCCGATGCAATTTCTGTGTTTCATCAACACTCTGATAGTCCACAAATTACAGAATGAATCCTGACGTTCATCGGAAACTACTACTGGTCTTCCAGGGAACGATCAAAGCGTAGACTTTTTGAGACATTACTCCCATGGATGAAAGTGCGCATGGTGACTGTTGTATTCAATCCCGATGCAATTTCAGTGTTTCAACAACACTCTGATAGTCCACAGATTACAGAATGCCTCCAGATGTGCATCGGAAACTACTACTGGTCTTCCAGGGAACGATCAAAGCGTAGACTGTTTGAAACTTTGCTCCCATGGAGAAAAGTCCGAATGGTGACTGTTGTATTCAATCCCGAGGCTATTTCTGTGTTTCAACAACACTCTGATAGTAAACAGATAACAGAATGCCTCCAGATGTGCATCGGAAACTACTACTGGTCTTCCAGGGAACGATCAAAGCGTAGACTGTTGAGACATTACTCCCACGGAGGAAAATGCGCATGGTGACTGTTGTATTCAATCCCGATGCAATATCTGTGTTTCATCAACACACTGATAGTCCACAGATTACAGAATGCCTCCAGATGTGCATCGGAAACTACTACTGGTCTTCCAGGGAACGATCAAAGCGTAGACTGTTGAGACATTACTCCCAAGGAGGAAAGTGCGCATGGTGACTGTTGTATTCAATCCCGATGCAATTTCTGTGTTTCATCAACACTCTAATAGTGCACAGATTACAGAATGATACCTGATGTGCATCGGAAAGAACTACTGGTCTTCCTGGGAACAATCAAAGCGTAGACTGTTTGAGACATTACTCCCGTGGAGGAAAGTGCGCATGGTGACTGTTGTATTCAATCCCGATGCAATTTCTGTGTTTCATCAAGACCCTGATAGTCCACAGATTACAGAATGCCTCCAGATGTGCATCGGAAACTACTACTGGTCTTCCAGGGAACGATAAAGGCGTAAATTGTTTGAGACATTACTCTCATGGAGGAAAGTGCTATGGTGACTGTTGTATTCAATCACGATGCATATTCTGTGTTTCATCAACACTCTGATAGTCCACAGATTACAGATTGAATCCAGATGTGCATCGCAAACTACTACTGGTCTTCCTGGGAACGAACAAAGCGTAGACTGTTTGAGGCATTACTCCCATGGAGGAAAATGCGCATGGTGACTGTTGTATTCAATCACGATGCAATTTCTGTTTTTCATCAACCCTTTGAAGGTCCACAGATTACAGAATGCCTCCAGATGTGCATCGGAAACTACTACTGGTCTTCGAGGAAACGATCAAAGGATAGACTGTTTGAGACATTACTCGCATGGCAGAAAGTGCGCATGGTGACTGTTGTATTCAATCCCGATGCAATTTCTGCGTTTCATCAACACTCAGATAGTCCACATATTACAGAATGCCTCCAGATGTGCATCGGAAACTACTACTTGTCTTCCAGGGAACGATCAAAGCGTAGACTTTTTGAGACATTACTCCCGTGGAGGAAAGTGCGCATGGTGACTGTTGTATTCAATCCCGATGCAATTTCTGTGTTTCATCAACACTTTGATAGTCCACAGATTACAGAATGCCTCCAGATGTGCATCGGAAACTACTACTGGTCTTCCAGGGAACGATAAAGGCGTAGACTGTTTGAGACATTACACTCATGGAGGAAAGTGCCATGGTGACTGTTGTATTCAATCACGATGCAATTTCTGTGTTTCATTAACCCTTTGAAGGTCCACTGATTACAGAATGCCTCCAGATGTGCATCGGAAACTACTACTGGTCTTCGAGGAAACGATCAAAGCATAGACTGTTTGAGACATTACTCGCATTGGAAGAAAGTGCGCATGGTGACTGTTGTATTCAATCCCGATGCAATTTCTGTGTTTCAACAACACTCTGATAGTGCACAGATTACAGAATGATACCAGATGTGCATCGGAAAGAACTACTGGTCTTCCAGGGAACGATCAAAGCGTAGACTGTTTGAGACATTACTCCCGTGGAGGAAAGTGCGCATGGTGACTGTTGTATTCAATCCCGATGCAATTTCTGTGTTTCATCAACACTTTGATAGTCCACAGATTACAGAATGCCTCCAGATGTGCATCGGAAACTACTACTGGTCTTCCAGGGAACGATAAAGGCGTAGACTGTTTGAGACATTACACTCATGGAGGAAAGTGCCATGGTGACTGTTGTATTCAATCACGATGCAATTTCTGTGTTTCATTAACCCTTTAAAGGTCCACTGATTACAGAATGCCTCCAGATGTGCATCGGAAACTACTACTGGTCTTCGAGGAAACGATCAAAGCATAGACTGTTTGAGACATTACTCGCATTGGAAGAAAGTGCGCATGGTGACTGTTGTATTCAATCCCGATGCAATTTCTGTGTTTCATCAACACTCAATTAGTCCACAGATTACAGAATGCCTCCAGATGTGCATCCGAAACTACTACTGGTCTTCCAGGGAACGATCAAAGCGTAGACTGTTTGAGACATTTCTCGCATGGAGGAAAGTGCGCATGGTGACTGTTGTATTCAAACCCGATGCAATTTCTGTCTTTTATCAACACCCGGATAGACCACAGATTACAGTATACCTCCAGATGTGCATCGGAAACTACTACTGGTCTTCCAAGGAACGATCAAAGGTTAGACCGTTTGAGACTTTACTCCCATGGAGAAAAGTGGTCATAGAGATGTTGTATTCAATCCCGATGCAATTTCTGTGTTTCATTAGCACTCGGATAGTCCACAGATTACAGAATGCCTCGAGATGTGCATCGGAAACCACTACTGGTGTTGAGGGAGCGATCAATGCGATGACAGTTTGAGACATTACTCCAATGTAGAAATGTACGCATGGTGCCTGTTGTATTCAATCCCGATGCAATTTCTGCGTTTCATCAATACTTTGAAGGTCCACAGATTACAGAATGCCTCCAGATGTGCATCGGAATCTACAACTGGTCCTCCAGGGAACGATCAAGCGTAGACTGTTTGAGATGTTACTCCCATGGAGGAAAGTGCGCATGGTGCCTGTTGTATTCAATCCCGATGCAATTAAAGTGTTTCAACGACACTCTGATAGTCCACAGATTACAGAATGCCTCCAGATGTGCATCGGAAACTACTACTGGTCTTCCAGGGAACGATCAAAGCGTAGACTGTTTGAGACATTACTCCCATGGAAGAAAGTCCGCATGGTGACTGTTGTATTAAATCCCGGAGCAATTTCTGAGATCATCAACACTCCGATAGTCCACAGATTACAGAATGCAACCAGATGTGCATCGGATTCTACTACTGGTCTTCCAGGGAGAGATCAAAGCGTAAACTGTTTCAGACATTACTCCCATGGAGGAAAGTGCGCATTATGACTGTTGAATTCAATTACGATGCAATTTCGGTGCTTCATCAATACTCTGATAGTCCACAGATTACAGAATGCTTCCAGTTGTGCATATGAAACTGCTACTGGTCTTCCAGGGAGCGATCAAAGCGTAGACAGTTTGAGACATTACTCCTACGTAGGAAAGTGCGGTGGTGACTGTTGCATTCAATCCCGATGCAATTTCTGTGTTTCATCAACACTCTGATAGTCCACAAATTACAGAATGAATCCTGACGTTCATCGGAAACTACTACTGGTCTTCCAGGGAACGATCAAAGCGTAGACTTTTTGAGACATTACTCCCATGGATGAAAGTGCGCATGGTGACTGTTGTATTCAATCCCGATGCAATTTCAGTGTTTCAACAACACTCTGATAGTCCACAGATTACAGAATGCCTCCAGATGTGCATCGGAAACTACTACTGGTCTTCCAGGGAACGATCAAAGCGTAGACTGTTTGAAACTTTGCTCCCATGGAGAAAAGTCCGAATGGTGACTGTTGTATTCAATCCCGAGGCTATTTCTGTGTTTCAACAACACTCTGATAGTAAACAGATAACAGAATGCCTCCAGATGTGCATCGGAAACTACTACTGGTCTTCCAGGGAACGATCAAAGCGTAGACTGTTGAGACATTACTCCCACGGAGGAAAATGCGCATGGTGACTGTTGTATTCAATCCCGATGCAATATCTGTGTTTCATCAACACACTGATAGTCCACAGATTACAGAATGCCTCCAGATGTGCATCGGAAACTACTACTGGTCTTCCAGGGAACGATCAAAGCGTAGACTGTTGAGACATTACTCCCAAGGAGGAAAGTGCGCATGGTGACTGTTGTATTCAATCCCGATGCAATTTCTGTGTTTCATCAACACTCTAATAGTGCACAGATTACAGAATGATACCTGATGTGCATCGGAAAGAACTACTGGTCTTCCAGGGAACAATCAAAGCGTAGACTGTTTGAGACATTACTCCCGTGGAGGAAAGTGCGCATGGTGACTGTTGTATTCAATCCCGATGCAATTTCTGTGTTTCATCAAGACCCTGATAGTCCACAGATTACAGAATGCCTCCAGATGTGCATCGGAAACTACTACTGGTCTTCCAGGGAACGATAAAGGCGTAAATTGTTTGAGACATTACTCTCATGGAGGAAAGTGCTATGGTGACTGTTGTATTCAATCACGATGCATATTCTGTGTTTCATCAACACTCTGATAGTCCACAGATTACAGATTGAATCCAGATGTGCATCGCAAACTACTACTGGTCTTCCTGGGAACGAACAAAGCGTAGACTGTTTGAGGCATTACTCCCATGGAGGAAAATGCGCATGGTGACTGTTGTATTCAATCACGATGCAATTTCTGTTTTTCATCAACCCTTTGAAGGTCCACAGTTTACAGAATGCCTCCAGATGTGCATCGGAAACTACTACTGGTCTTCGAGGAAACGATCAAAGGATAGACTGTTTGAGACATTACTCGCATGGAAGAAAGTGCGCATGGTGACTGTTGTATTCAATCCCGATGCAATTTCTGCGTTTCATCAACACTCAGATAGTCCACATATTACAGAATGCCTCCAGATGTGCATCGGAAACTACTACTTGTCTTCCAGGGAACGATCAAAGCGTAGACTTTTTGAGACATTACTCCTATGGATGAAAGCGAGCATGGTGACTGTTGTATTCAATCCCGAGGCAATATCTCTGTTTCAACAACACTCTGATAGTCAACACACTACAGAATGCCTCCAGATGTGCATCGGAAACTACAACTGGTCTTCCAGGGAACGATCAAAGCGTAGACTGTTTGAGACATTACTCCTATAGGAAAGTGCGCATGGTGACTGTTGTATTCAATCCCGATGCAATATATGTGTTTCATCAACACTCTGATAGTCCACAGGTTACAGAATGCCTCCAGATGTGCATCGGAAACTACTACTGGTCTTCCAGGGAACGATCAAATCGTAAACTGTTTGAGACATTACTCCCATGGAAGAAAGTGCACATGGTGACTGTTGTATTCAATCCCGATGCAATTTCTGTGTTTCAACCACACTCTGATAATCCACAGATTACAGAATGCCTCCAGATGTGCATCGGAAACTACTACTGGTCTTCCAGGGAACGATCAAAGCGTAGACTGTTTGAGACATTACTCCCATGGAAGAAAGTCCGCATGGTGACTGTTGTATTAAATCCCGGAGCAATTTCTGAGATCATCAACACTCCGATAGTCCACAGATTACAGAATGCAACCAGATGTGCATCGGATTCTACTACTGGTCTTCCAGGGAGAGATCAAAGCGTAAACTGTTTCAGACATTACTCCCATGGAGGAAAGTGCGCATTATGACTGTTGAATTCAATTACGATGCAATTTCGGTGCTTCATCAATACTCTGATAGTCCACAGATTACAGAATGCTTCCAGTTGTGCATATGAAACTGCTACTGGTCTTCCAGGGAGCGATCAAAGCGTAGACAGTTTGAGACATTACTCCTACGTAGGAAAGTGCGGTGGTGACTGTTGTATTCAATCCCGATGCAATTTCTGTGTTTCATCAACACTCTGATAGTCCACAAATTACAGAATGAATCCTGACGTTCATCGGAAACTACTACTGGTCTTCCAGGGAACGATCAAAGCGTAGACTTTTTGAGACATTACTCCCATGGATGAAAGTGCGCATGGTGACTGTTGTATTCAATCCCGATGCAATTTCAGTGTTTCAACAACACTCTGATAGTCCACAGATTACAGAATGCCTCCAGATGTGCATCGGAAACTACTACTGGTCTTCCAGGGAACGATAAAAGCGTAGACTGTTGAGACATTACTCCAGTGGAGGAAAGTGCGCATGGTGACTGTTGTATTCAATCCCGATGCAATTTCTGTGTTTCATCAACACTCTAATAGTGCACAGATTACAGAATGATACCTGATGTGCATCGGAAAGAACTACTGGTCTTCCAGGGAACAATCAAAGCGTAGACTGTTTGAGACATTACTCCCGTGGAGGAAAGTGCGCATGGTGACTGTTGTATTCAATCCCGATGCAATTTCTGTGTTTCATTAACCCTTTGAAGGTCCACAGATTACAGAATGCCTCCAGATGTGCATCGGAAACTACTACTGGTCTTCGAGGAAACGATCAAAGGATAGACTGTCTGAGACATTACTCGCATGGAGGAAAATGCGCATGGTGACTGTTGTATTCAATCACGATGCAATTTCTGTTTTTCATCAACCCTTTGAAGGTCCACAGATTACAGAATGCCTCCAGATGTGCATCGGAAACTACTACTGGTCTTCGAGGAAACGATCAAAGGATAGACTGTTTGAGACATTACTCGCATGGAAGAAAGTGCGCATGGTGACTGTTGTATTCAATCCCGATGCAATTTCTGCGTTTCATCAACACTCAGATAGTCCACATATTACAGAATGCCTCCAGATGTGCATCGGAAACTACTACTTGTCTTCCAGGGAACGATCAAAGCGTAGACTTTTTGAGACATTACTCCTATGGATGAAAGCGAGCATGGTGACTGTTGTATTCAATCCCGAGGCAATTTCTGTGTTTCAACAACACTCTGATAGTCAACACACTACAGAATGCCTCCAGATGTGCATCGGAAACTACAACTGGTCTTCCAGGGAACGATCAAAGCGTAGACTCTTTGAGACATTACTCCTATGTAGGAAAGTGCGCATGGTGACTGTTGTATTCAATCCCGATGCAATATATGTGTTTCATCAACACTCTGATAGTCCACAGGTTACAGAATGCCTCCAGATGTGCATCGGAAACTACTACTGGTCTTCCAGGGAACGATCAAATCGTAAACTGTTTGAGACATTGCTCCCATGGAAGAAAGTGCACATGGTGACTGTTGTATTCAATCCCGATGCAATTTCTGTGTTTCAACCACACTCTGATAATCCACAGATTACAGAATGCCCCCAGATGTGCATCGGAATCTACTACTGGCCTTCCAGCGAACGATCAAAGCGTAGACTCTTCGAGACATTACTCCCAAGGAGGAAAGTGCGCATGGTGACTGTTGTATTCAATCCCGATGCAATTTCTGTGTTTCATCAACACTTTGAAGGTCCACAGATTACAGTATGCCTCCAGATGTGCATCGGAAACTACTACTGGTCTTCGAGGAAACGATCAAAGCATAGACTGTTTGAGACATTACTCGCATGGAAGAAAGTGCGCATGGTGACTGTTGTATTCAATCCCGATGCAATTTCTGTGTTTCATCAACACTCTGATAGTCCACAGATTACAGAATGCCTCCAGATGTGCATCGGAAACTACTACTGGTCTTCCAGGGAACGATAAAGGCGTAGACTGTTTGAGACATTACACTCATGGAGGAAAGTGCCATGGTGACTGTTGTATTCAATCACGATGCAATTTCTGTGTTTCATTAACCCTTTGAAGGTCCACTGATTACAGAATGCCTCCAGATGTGCATCGGAAACTACTACTGGTCTTCGAGGAAACGATCAAAGCATAGACTGTTTGAGACATTACTCGCATGGAAGAAAGTGCGCATGGTGACTGTTGTATTCAATCCCGATGCAATTTCTGTGTTTCATCAACACTCAGTTAGTCCACAGATTACAGAATGCCTCCAGATGTGCATCCGAAACTACTACTGGTCTTCCAGGGAACGATCAAAGCGTAGACTGTTTGAGACATTTCTCGCACGAAGGAAAGTGCGCATGGTGACTGTTGTATTCAATCCCGATGCAATTTTTGTCTTTTATCAACACCCGGATAGACCACAGATTACAGTATACCTCCAGATGTGCATCGGAAACTACTACTGGTCTTCCAAGGAACGATCAAAGCTTAGACCGTTTGAGACTTTACTCCCATGGAGAAAAGTGGTCATGGTGATGTTGTATTCAATCCCGATGCAATTTCTGTGTTTCATTAGCACTCGGATAGTCCACAGATTACAGAATGCCTCCTGATGTGCATCGGAAACCACTACTGGTGTTGAGGGAGCGATCAATGCGATGACAGTTTGAGACATTACTCCAATGTAGAAATGTACGCATGGTGCCTGTTGTATTCAATCCCGATGCAATTTCTGCGTTTCATCAATACTTTGAAGGTCCACAGATTACAGAATGCCTCCAGATGTGCATCGGAATCTACAACTGGTCCTCCAGGGAACGATCAAGCGTAGACTGTTTGAGACGTTACTCCCATGGAGGAAAGTGCGCATGGTGTCTGTTGTATTCAATCCCGATGCAATTAAAGTGTTTCAACGACACTCTGATAGTCCACAGATTACAGAATGCCTCCATATGTGCATCGGAAACTACTACTGGTCTTCCAGGGAACGATCAAAGCGTAGACTGTTTGAGACATTACTCCCATGGAGGAAAGTCCGCATGGTGACTGTTGTATTAAATCCCGGAGCAATTTCTGAGATCATCAACACTCTGATAGTCCACAGATTACAGAATGCAACCAGATGTGCATCGGATTCTACTACTGGTCTTCCAGGGAGAGATCAAAGCGTAAACTGTTTCAGACATTACTCCCATGGAGGAAAGTGCGCATTATGACTGTTGAATTCAATTACGATGCAATTTCGGTGTTTCATCAATACTCTGATAGTCCACAGATTACAGAATGCTTCCAGTTGTGCATATGAAACTGCTACTGGTCTTCCAGGGAGCGATCAAAGCGTAGACTGTTTGAGACATTACTCCTACGTAGGAAAGTGCGGTGGTGACTGTTGTATTCAATCCCGATGCAATTTCTGTGTTTCATCAACACTCTGATAGTCCACAAATTACAGAATGAATCCTGACGTTCATCGGAAACTACTACTGGTATTCCAGGGAACGATCAAGGCGTAGACTTTTTGAGACATTACTCCCATGGATGAAAGTGCGCATGGTGACTGTTGTATTCAATCCCGATGCAATTTCAGTGTTTCAACAACACTCTGATAGTCCACAGATTACAGAATGTTTCCAGATGTGCATCGGAAACTACTACTGGTCTTCCAGGGAACGATCAAAGCGTAGACTGTTTGAAACTTTGCTCCCTTGGAGAAAAGTCCGAATGGTGACTGTTGTATTCAATCCCGAGGCTATTTCTGTGTTTCAACAACACTCTGATAGTAAACAGATAACAGAATGCCTCCAGATGTGCATCGGAAACTACTACTGGTCTTCCAGGGAACGATCAAAGCGTAGACTGTTGAGACATTACTCCCACGGAGGAAAATGCGCATGGTGACTGTTGTATTCAATCCCGATGCAATTTCTGTGTTTCATCAACACTCTGATAGTCCACAGATTACAGAATGCCTCCAGATGTGCATCGGAAACTACTACTGGTCTTCCAGGGAGCGATCAAAGCGTAGACTGTTTGAGGCATTACTCCCATTGGGGAAAGTGCGCATGGTAACTGTTGTATTCAATCCCGATGCAACTTCTGTGTTCATCAACACTCTGATAGTCCACAGATTACAGAATGCCTCCTGATGTGCATCGGAAACTACTACTGGTATTCCAGGGAACGATCAAAGCGTAAACTGTTTGAGACATTACTCCCATGGAAGAAAGTGCACATGGTGACTGTTGTATTCAATCCCGATGCAATTTCTGTGTTTCAACAACACTCTGATAGTCGGCAGTTTACAGAATGCCTCCAGATGTGCATCGGAATCTACTACTGGCCTTCCAGCGAACGATCAAAGCGTAGACTGTTTGAAACTTTGCTCCCATGGAGAAAAGTCCGAATGGTGACTGTTGTATTCAATCCCGAGGCTATTTCTGTGTTTCAACAACACTCTGATAGTAAACAGATAACAGAATGCCTCCAGATGTGCATCGGAAACTACTACTGGTCTTCCAGGGAACGATCAAAGCGTAGACTGTTGAGACATTACTCCCACGGAGGAAAATGCGCATGGTGACTGTTGTATTCAATCCCGATGCAATTTCTGTGTTTCATCAACACTCTGATAGCCCACAGATTACAGAATGCCTCCAGATGTGCATCGGAAACTACTACTGGTCTTCCAGGGAGCGATCAAAGCGTAGACTGTTTGAGGCATTACTCCCATTGGGGAAAGTGCGCATGGTAACTGTTGTATTCATTCCCGATGCAACTTCTGTGTTCATCAACACTCTGATAGTCCACAGATTACAGAATGCCTCCTGATGTGCATCGGAAACTACAACTGGTCTTCCAGGGAACGATCAAAGCGTAGACTGTTTGAGACATTACTCCTATGTAGGAAAGTGCGCATGGTGACTGTTGTATTCAATCCCGATGCAATATATGTGTTTCATCAACACTCTGATAGTCCACAGGTTACAGAATGCCTCCAGATGTGCATCGGAAACTACTACTGGTCTTCCAGGGAACGATCAAATCGTAAACTGTTTGAGACATTACTCCCATGGAAGAAAGTGCACATGGTGACTTTTGTATTCAATCCCGATGCAATTTCTGTGTTTCAACCACACTCTGATAATCCACAGATTACAGAATGCCCCCAGATGTGCATCGGAATCTACTACTATCCTTCCAGCGAACGATCAAAGCGTAGACTCTTCGAGACATTACTCCCAAGGAGGAAAGTGCGCATGGTGACTGTTGTATTCAATCCCGATGCAATTTCTGTGTTTCATCAACACTTTCAAGGTCCACAGATTACAGTATGCCTCCAGATGTGCATCGGAATCATCTACTGGTCTTCTAGGGAACGATCAAAGCGTAGACTGTTTGAGACATTACTCCCATGGAGGAAAGTGCGCATGGTGATTGTTGTATTCAATCCCCATGCAATTTCTGTGTTTCATCAACACTTTGAAGGTCCACAGATTACAGAATGCCTCCATATGTGAATCGAAACTACTACTGGTCTTCCAGGGAACGTTCAAAGCGTAGACTGTTTGAAACTTCACTCCCATGGAGAAAAGTCCGAATGGTGACTGTTGTATTCAATCCCGAGGCAATTTCTGTGTTTCAACATCACTCTGATAGTAAACAGATAACAGAATGCCTCCAGATGTGCATCGGAAACTACTACTGGTCTTCCAGGGAACGATCAAAGCGTAGACTGTTTCACACATTACTCCCATGGAGGAAAGTTCGCATGGTGACTGTTGTATTCAATCCCGATGCAATTAAAGTGTTTCAACGACACTCTGATAGTCCACAGATTACAGAATGCCTCCAGATGTGCATTGGAAACTACTACTGGTCTTCCAGGGAGTGATCAAAGCGTAGACTGTATGAGGCATTACTCCCATTGGGGAAAGTGCGCATGGTAATTGTTGTATTCAATCCCGATGCAACTTCTGTGTTCATCAACAGTCTCATAGTCCACAGATTACAGAATGCCTCCAGATGTGCATCGGAATCTACTACTGGCCTTCCAGCGAACGATCAAAGAGTAGACTGTTTGAGACATTACTCCCATGGAGGAAAATGCGAATGGTGACTGTTGTATTCAATCCCGATGCAATTTCTGTGTTTCAGCAACACTCTGATTGTCCACAGCTTACAGAATGCCTCCAGATGTGCATCGGAAACTACTACTGGTCTTACAGGGACCGATCAAAGCGTAGACTGTTGAGACATTACTCCAGTGGAGGAAAGTGCGCATGGTGACTGTTGTATTCAATCCCGATGCAATTTCTGTGTTTCATCAACACTCTGATAGTGCACAGATTACAGAATGATAACAGATGTGCTTCGGAAAGAACTACTGGTCTTCCAGGGAACGATCAAAGCGTAGACTGTTTGAGACATTACTCCCGTGGAGGAAAGTGCGCATGGTGACTGTTGTATTCAATCCCGATGCAATTTCTGTGTTTCATCAACACTCTGATAGTCCACAGATTACAGAATGCCTCCAGATGTGCATCGGAAACTACTACTGGTCTTCCAGGGAACGATAAAGGCGTAGACTGTTTGAGACATTACACTCATGGAGGAAAGTGCCATGGTGACTGTTGTATTCAATCACGATGCAATTTCTGCGTTTCATTAACCCTTTGAAGGTCCACTGATTACAGAATGCCTCCAGATGTGCATCGGAAACTACTACTGGTCTTCGAGGAAACGATCAAAGCATAGACTGTTTGAGACATTACTCGCATGGAAGAAAGTGCGCATGGTGACTGTTGTATTCAATCCCGATGCAATTTCTGTGTTTCATCAACACTCAGTTAGTCCACAGATTACAGAATGCCTCCAGATGTGCATCCGAAACTACTACTGGTCTTCCAGGGAACGATCAAAGCGTAGACTGTTTGAGACATTTCTCGCATGAAGGAAAGTGCGCATGGTGACTGTTGTATTCAATCCCGATGCAATTTCTGTCTTTTATCAACACCCGGATAGACCACAGATTACAGTATACCTCCAGATGTGCATCGGAAACTACTACTGGTCTTCCAAGGAACGATCAAAGCTTAGACCGTTTGAGACTTTACTCCCATGGAGAAAAGTGGTCATGGTGATGTTGTATTCAATCCCGATGCAATTTCTGTGTTTCATTAGCACTCGGATAGTCCACAGATTACAGAATGCCTCCAGATGTGCATCGGAAACCACTACTGGTGTTGAGGGAGCGATCAATGCGATGACAGTTTGAGACATTACTCCAATGTAGAAATGTACGCATGGTGCCTGTTGTATTCAATCCCGATGCAATTTCTGCGTTTCATCAATACTTTGAAGGTCCACAGATTACAGAATGCCTCCAGATGTGCATCGGAATCTACAACTGGTCCTCCAGGGAACGATCAAGCGTAGACTGTTTGAGACGTTACTCCCATGGAGGAAAGTGCGCATGGTGTCTGTTGTATTCAATCCCGATGCAATTAAAGTGTTTCAACGACACTCGGATAGTCCACAGATTAAAGAATGCCTCCAGATGTGCCTCGGAAACTACTACTGGTCTTAAAGGGAACGATCAAAGCGATGACAGTTTGAGACATTACTCCAATGGAGAAATGTACGCATGGTGCCTGTTGTATTCAATCCCGATGCAATTTCTGTGTTTCATCAACACTTTGAAGGTCCACAGATTACAGAATGCCTCCAGATGTGCATCGGAAACTACCACTGGTCTTCCAGGGAACGATCAAAGCGTAGACCTTTTGAGACATTACTCCCATTTAGGAAAATGCGAATGGTGACTGTTGTATTCAATCCCGATGCAATTTCTGTGTTTCATCAACACTCTAATAGTCCACAGCTTACAGAATGCCACCAGATGAGGATCGGAAACTACTACTGGTCTTACAGGGAACGATCAAAGCGTAGACTGTTGAGATATTACTCCAGTGGAGGAAAGTGCGCATGGTGACTGTTGTATTCAATCCCGATGCAATTTCTGTGTTTCATCAACACTCTAATAGTGCACAGATTACAGAATGATACCAGATGTGCATCGGAAAGAACTACTGGTCTTCCAGGGAACGATCAAACCGTAGACTGTTTGAGACATTACTCCCATGGAGGAAAGTGCGCATGGTGACTGTTTTATTCAATCCCGATGCAATTTCTGTGTTTCATTAGCACTCGGATAGTCCGCAGATTACAGAATGCCTCCAGATGTGCATCGGAATCTGCAACTGGTCTTCCAGGGAACGATCAAATCGTAGACTGTTTGAGACATTACTCCCATTGAGGAAAGTGCGCATGGTGTCTGTTGTATTCAATCCCGATGCAATTAAAGTGTTTCAACGACACTCTGATAGTCCACAGATTACAGAATGCCTCCAGATGTGCATCGGAAACTACTATTGGTCTTCCAGGGAACGATCAAATCGTAGACTTTTTGAGACATTACTCCTATGGATGAAAGCGAGCATGGTGTCTGTTGTATTCAATCCCGAGGCAATTTCTGTGTTTCAACAACACTCTGATAGTCAACAGACTACAGAATGCCTCCAGATGTGCATCATAAACTACAACTGGTCTTCCAGGGAACGATCATAGCGTAGACTGTTTGAGACATTACTCCTATGTAGGAAAGTGCGCATGGTGACTGTTGTATTCAATCCCGATGCAATATATGTGTTTCATCAACACTCTGATAGTCCACAGGTTACAGAATGCCTCCAGATGTGCATCGGAAACTACTACTGGTCTTCCAGGGAACGATCAAATCGTAAACTGTTTGAGACATTACTCCCATGGAAGAAAGTGCACATGGTGACTGTTGTATTCAATCCCGATGCAATTTCTGTGTTTCAACCACACTCTGATAATCCACAGATTACAGAATGCCCCCAGATGTGCATCGGAATCTACTACTGGCCTTCCATCGAACGATCAAAGCGTAGACTCTACGAGACATTACTCCCAAGGAGGAAAGTGCGCATGGTGACTGTTGTATTCAATCCCGATGCAATTTCTGTGTTTCATCAACACTCTGATAGTCCACAGAATACAGAATGCCTCCAGATGTGCATCGGAAACTACTACTGGTCTTCCAGGGAGCGATCAAAGCGTAGACTGTTTGAGGCATTACTCCCATTGGGGAAAGTGCTCATGGTAACTGTTGTATTCAATCCCGATGCAACATCTGTGTTCATCAACACTCTGATAGTCCACAGATTACAGAATGCCTCCTGATGTGCATCGGAAACTACTACTGGTATTCCAGGGAACGATCTAAGCGTAAACTGTTTGAGACATTACTCCCATGGAAGAAAGTGCACATGGTGACTGTTGTATTCAATCCCGATGCAATTTCTGTGTTTCAACAACACTCTGATAGTCCACAGTTTACAGAATGCCTCCAGATGTGCATCGGAATCTACTACTGGCCTTCCAGCGAACGATCAAAGCGTAGACTCTTCGAGACATTACTCCCAAGAAATAAAGTGCGCATGGTGACTGTTGTATTCAATCCCGATGCAATTTCTGTGTTTCATCAACACTTTAAAGGTCCACAGATTACAGTATGCCTCCAGATGTGCATCGGAATCATCTACTGGTCTTCCAGGGAACGAAAAAAGCGTAGACTCTTTGAGACATTACTCCCAAGGAGGAAAGTGCGCATGGTGACTGTTGTATTCAATCCCGATGCAATATCTGTGTTTCATCAACACTTTGAAGGTCCACAGATTACAGAATGCCTCCATATGTGAATCGAAACTACTACTGGTCTTCCAGGGAACGATCAAAGCGTAGACTGTTTAAGACATTACTCCCATGGAGTAAAGTGCGGATGGTGACTGTTATATGCAATCCCGATGCAATTTCTGTGTTTCAACAACACTCTGATAGTCCACAGCTTACAGAATGCCACCAGATGTGCATCGGAAACTACTACTGGTCTTACAGGGAACGATAAAAGCGTAGACTGTTGAGACATTACTCCAGTGGAGGAAAGTGCGCATGGTGACTGTTGTATTCAATCCCGATGCAATTTCTGTGTTTCATCAACACTCTAATAGTGCACAGTTTACAGATGATACCTGATGTGCATCGGAAAGAACTACTGGTCTTCCAGGGAACAATCAAAGCGTAGACTGTTTGAGACATTACTCCCGTGGAGGAAAGTGCGCATGGTGACTGTTGTATTCAATCCCGATGCAATTTCTGCGTTCCATCAACACTCAGATAGTCCACATATTACAGAATGCCTCCAGATGTGCATCGGAAACTACTACTTGTCTTCCAGGGAACGATAAAGGAGTAGACTGTTTGAGACATTACTCCCATGGAGGAAAGTGCCCATGGTGACTTGTATTCAATTACGACGCAATTTCTGTGTGTCATCAACACTTTGAAGAACCACAGTTTATCGAATGCCTCCAGATGTGAATCGAAATTACTACTGGTCTTCCTGGGAACGATCAAAGCGTAGACTGTTTGAGACATTTCTCGCATGGAGGGAAGTGCGCATGGTGACTGTTGTATTCAATCCCGATGCAATTTCTATCTTTTATCAACACCCGGATAGACCAAAGATTACAGTATACCTCCAGATGTGCATCGGAAACTACTACTGGTGTTCCAGGGAACGATCAAAGCGTAGACTGTTTGAGACATTACTCCAATGGCGGAATGTGCGCATGGTGACTGTTGTATTCAATCCCGATGCAATTTCTGTGTTTCATCAACACTCTGATAGTCCACAGATTACAGAATTCCTCCAGATGTGCATCGGAAACTACTACTGGTCTTCCAGGGAACAATCAAAGCGTAGACTGTTTGAGACATTACTCCCATGGAGGAAAGTCCGCATGGTGACTGTTGTATTGAATCCCGATGCAATTTCTGTGTCATCAACACTCTGATAGTAAACAGATTACAGAATGCCTCCAGATGTGCATCGGAAACTACTGCTGGTATTCCAGGGAACGATCAAAGCGTAGACTGTTTGAGACATTACTCCCATGGCGGAAAGTGGTCATGGTGACTGTTGTATTCAATTACGCTGCAATTTCTTTGTTTCATTAGCACTCGGATAGTCCACAGATTAAAGAATGCCTCCAGATGTGCATCGGAAACTATCACTGGTCTTAAAGAGAACGATCAAAGCGATGACAGTTTGAGACATTACTCCAATGGAGAAATGTACGCATGGTGCCTGTTGTATTCAATCCCGATGCAATTTCTGTGTTTCATCAACACTTTGAAGGTCCACAGATTACAGAATGCCTCCAGATGTGCATCGGAAACTACCACTGGTCTTCCAGGAAACGATCAAAGCGTAGACTTCTTGAGACATTACTCCCATTTAGGAAAATGCGAATGGTGACTGTTGTATTCAATCCCGATGCAATTTCTGTGTTTCATCAACACTCTAATAGTCCACAGCTTACAGAATGCCACCAGATGTGGATCGGAAACTACTACTGGTCTTACAGGGAACGATCAAAGCGTAGACTGTTGAGATATTACTCCAGTGGAGGAAAGTGCGCATGGTGACTGTTGTATTCAATCCCGATGCAATTTCTGTGTTTCATCAACACTCTAATAGTGCACAGATTACAGAATGATACCAGATGTGCATCGGAAAGAACTACTGGTCTTCCAGGGAACGATCAAAGCGTAGACTGTTTGAGACATTACTCCCATGGAGGAAAGTGCGCATGGTGACTGTTTTATTCAATCACGATGCAATTTCTGTGTTTCATTAGCACTCGGATAGTCCGCAGATTACAGAATGCCTCCAGATGTGCATCGGAATCTGCAACAGGTCTTCCAGGGAACGATCAAATCGTAGACTGTTTGAGACATTACTCCCATTGAGGAAAGTGCGCATGGTGTCTGTTGTATTCAATCCCGATGCAATTAAAGTGTTTCAACGACACTCTGATAGTCCACAGATTACAGAATGCCTCCAGATGTGCATCGGAAACTACTACTGGTCTTCCAGGGAACGATCAAATCGTAGACTTTTTGAGACATTACTCCTATGGATGAAAGCGAGCATGGTGACTGTTGTATTCAATCCCGAGGCAATTTCTGTGTTTCAACAACACTCTGATAGTCATCAGACTACAGCATGCCTCCAGATGTGCATCGGAAACTACAACTGGTCTTCCAGGGAACGATCAAAGCGTAGACTGTTTGAGACATTACTCCTATGTAGGAAAGTGCGCATGGTGACTGTTGTATTCAATCCCGATGCAATTTCTGTGTTTCAACAACACTTTGAAGGTCCACAGATTACAGAATGCCTCCATATGTGAATCGATACTACTACTGGTCTTCCAGGGAACGATCAAAGCGTAGACTGTTTAAGACATTACTCCTGTGGAGTAAAGTGCGGATGGTGACTGTTATATTCAATCCCGATGCAATTTCTGTGTTTCAACAACACTGTGATAGTCCACAGATTACAGAATGCCACCAGATGTGCATCGGAAACTACTACTGGTCTTCCAGGGAACGATCAAAGCGTAGACTGTTTGAGACGTTACTTCCATGGAGGAAAGTCCTCATGATGACTGTTGTATTCATTCCCGATGCAATTTGTGTGTTTCAACAACACTCTGATAGAAGGAACGATCAAAGCTTAGACTGTTTGAGACATTACTCCCATGGAGGAAAGTGGTCATGGTGATGTTGTATTCAATCCCGAAGCAATTTCTGTGTTTCATTAGCACTCGGATAGTCCACAGATTACAGAATGCCTCCAGATGTGCATCGGAAACCACTACTGGTCTTGAGGGAGCGATCAATGCGATGACAGTTTGAGACATTACTCCAATGTAGAAATGTACGCATGGTGCCTGTTGTATTCAATCCCGATGCAATTTCTGTGTTTCATTAGCACTCGGATAGTCCGCAGATTACAGAATGCCTCCAGATGTGCATCGGAAACTACTACTGGTCTTCCAAGGAACGATCAAAGCTTAGACCGTTTGAGACTTTACTCCCATGGAGAAAAGTGGTCATGGTGATGTTGTATTCAATCCCGATGCAATTTCTGTGTTTCAT
The DNA here is from genome assembly GCF_023897955.1 of Schistocerca gregaria. NCBI lineage: Eukaryota > Metazoa > Arthropoda > Insecta > Orthoptera > Acrididae > Schistocerca > Schistocerca gregaria. The sequence goes on along the minus strand of NC_064922.1, from coordinate 72,119,883 downwards.
TAGCACTCGGATAGTCCACAGATTACAGAATGCCTCCAGATGTGCATCGGAAACCACTACTGGTGTTGAGGGAGCGATCAATGCGATGACAGTTTGAGACATTACTCCAATGTAGAAATGTACGCATGGTGCCTGTTGTATTCAATCCCGATGCAATTTCTGCGTTTCATCAATACTTTGAAGGTCCACAGATTACAGAATGCCTCCAGATGTGCATCGGAATCTACAACTGGTCCTCCAGGGAACGATCAAGCGTAGACTGTTTGAGACGTTACTCCCATGGAGGAAAGTGCGCATGGTGTCTGTTGTACTCAATCCCGATGCAATTAAAGTGTTTCAACGACACTCTGATAGTCCACAGATTACAGAATGCCTCCAGATGTGCATCGGAAACTACTACTGGTCTTCCAGGGAACGATCAAAGCGTAGACTGTTTGAGACATTACTCCCATGGAGGAAAGTGCGCATGGTGACTGTTTTATTCAATCCCGATGCAATTTCTGTGTTTCATTAGCACTCGGATAGTCCGCAGATTACAGAATGCCTCCAGATGTGCATCGGAATCTGCAACAGGTCTTCCAGGGAACGATCAAATCGTAGACTGTTTGAGACATTACTCCCATTGAGGAAAGTGCGCATGGTGTCTGTTGTATTCAATCCCGATGCAATTAAAGTGTTTCAACGACACTCTGATAGTCCACAGATTACAGAATGCCTCCAGATGTGCATCAGAAACTACTACTGGTCTTCCAGGGAACGATCAAATCGTAGACTTTTTGAGACATTACTCCTATGGATGAAAGCGAGCATGGTGACTGTTGTATTCAATCCCGAGGCAATTTCTGTGTTTCAACAACACTCTGATAGTCATCAGACTACAGAATGCCTCCAGATGTGCATCGGAAACTACAACTGGTCTTCCAGGGAACGATCAAAGCGTAGACTGTTTGAGACATTACTCCTATGTAGGAAAGTGCGCATGGTGACTGTTGTATTCAATCCCGATGCAATTTCTGTGTTTCAACAACACTTTGAAGGTCCACAGATTACAGAATGCCTCCATATGTGAATCGATACTACTACTGGTCTTCCAGGGAACGATCAAAGCGTAGACTGTTTAAGACATTACTCCTGTGGAGTAAAGTGCGGATGGTGACTGTTATATTCAATCCCGATGCAATTTCTGTGTTTCAACAACACTCTGATAGTCCACAGATTACAGAATGCCACCAGATGTGCATCGGAAACTACTACTGGTCTTCCAGGGAACGATCAAAGCGTAGACTGTTTGAGACGTTACTTCCATGGAGGAAAGTCCTCATGATGACTGTTGTATTCATTCCCGATGCAATTTGTGTGTTTCAACAACACTCTGATAGAAGGAACGATCAAAGCTTAGACTGTTTGAGACATTACTCCCATGGAGGAAAGTGGTCATGGTGATGTTGTATTCAATCCCGAAGCAATTTCTGTGTTTCATTAGCACTCGGATAGTCCACAGATTACAGAATGCCTCCAGATGTGCATCGGAAACCACTACTGGTCTTGAGGGAGCGATCAATGCGATGACAGTTTGAGACATTACTCCAATGTAGAAATGTACGCATGGTGCCTGTTGTATTCAATCCCGATGCAATTTCTGTGTTTCATTAGCACTCGGATAGTCCGCAGATTACAGAATGCCTCCAGATGTGCATCGGAAACTACTACTGGTCTTCCAAGGAACGATCAAAGCTTAGACCGTTTGAGACTTTACTCCCATGGAGAAAAGTGGTCATGGTGATGTTGTATTCAATCCCGATGCAATTTCTGTGTTTCATTAGCACTCGGATAGTCCACAGATTACAGAATGCCTCCAGATGTGCATCGGAAACCACTACTGGTGTTGAGGGAGCGATCAATGCGATGACAGTTTGAGACATTACTCCAATGTAGAAATGTACGCATGGTGCCTGTTGTATTCAATCCCGATGCAATTTCTGCGTTTCATCAATACTTTGAAGGTCCACAGATTACAGAATGCCTCCAGATGTGCATCGGAATCTACAACTGGTCCTCCAGGGAACGATCAAGCGTAGACTGTTTGAGACGTTACTCCCATGGAGGAAAGTGCGCATGGTGTCTGTTGTACTCAATCCCGATGCAATTAAAGTGTTTCAACGACACTCTGATAGTCCACAGATTACAGAATGCCTCCAGATGTGCATCGGAAACTACTACTGGTCTTCCAGGTAACGATCAAAGCGTAGACTGTTTGAGACATTACTCCCATGGAGGAAAGTCCGCATGGTGACTGTTGTATTAAATCCCGGAGCAATTTCTGAGATCATCAACACTCTGATAGTCCACAGATTACAGAATGCAACCAGATGTGCATCGGATTCTACTACTGGTCTTCCAGGGAGAGATCAAAGCGTAAACTGTTTCAGACATTACTCCCATGGAGGAAAGTGCGCATTATGACTGTTGAATTCAATAACGATGCACTTTCGGTGTTTCATCAATACTCTGATAGTCCACAGATTACAGAATGCTTCCAGTTGTGCATATGAAACTGCTACTGGTCTTCCAGGGAGCGATCAAAGCGTAGACTGTTTGAGACATTACTCCTACGTAGGAAAGTGCGGTGGTGACTGTTGTATTCTATCCCGATGCAATTTCTGTGTTCATCAACACTATGATAGTCCACAGATTACAGAATGCCTCCATATGTGAATCGAAACTACTACTGGTCTTCCAGGGAACGATCAAAGCGTAGACTGTTTAAGACATTACTCCCATGGAGTAAAGTGCGGATGGTGACTGTTATATGCAATCCCGATGCAATTTCTGTGTTTCAACAACACTCTGATAATCCACAGATTACAGAATGCCTCCAGATGTGCATCGGAAACTACCACTGGTCTTCCAGGAAACGATCAAAGCGTAGACTTTTTGAGACATTACTCCCATGGAGGAAAATGCGAATGGTGACTGTTGTATTCAATCGCGATGCAATTTCTGTGTTTCATCAACACTCTGATAGTCCACAGCTTACAGAATGCCACCAGATGTGCATCGGAAACTACTACTGGTCTTACAGGGAACGATAAAAGCGTAGACTGCTGAGACATTACTCCAGTGGAGGAAAGTGCGCATGGTGACTGTTGTATTCAATCCCGATGCAATTTCTGTGTTTCATCAACACTCTAATAGTGCACAGATTACAGAATGATACCTGATGTGCATCGGAAAGAACTACTGGTCTTCCAGGGAACAATCAAAGCGTAGACTGTTTGAGACATTACTCCCGTGGAGGAAAGTGCGCATGGTTACTGTTGTATTCATTCCCGATGCAATTTCTGTGTTTCATCAACACCCTGATAGTCCACAGATTACAGAATGCCTCCAGATGTGCATCGAAAACTTCTACTGGTCTTCCAGGGAACAATAAAGGCGTAAACTCTTTGAGACATTACTCTCATGGAGGAAAGTGCTATGGTGACTGTTGTATTCAATCACGATGCATATTCTGTGTTTCATCAACACTCTGATAGTCCACAGATTACAGATTGAATCCAGATGTGCATCGGAAACTACTACTGGTCTTCCTGGGAACGAACAAAGCGTAGACTGTTTGAGGCATTACTCCCATGGAGGAAAATGCGCATGGTGACTGTTGTATTCAATCACGATGCAATTTCTGTTTTTCATCAACCCTTTGAAGGTCCACAGATTACAGAATGCGTCCAGATGTGCATCGGAAACTACTACTGGTCTTCGAGGAAACGATCAAAGGATAGACTGTTTGAGACATTACTCGCATGGAAGAAAGTGCGCATGGTGACTGTTGTATTCAATCCCGATGCAATTTCTGCGTTTCATCAACACTCAGATAGTCCACATAATACAGAATTCCTCCAGATGTGCATCGGAAACCACTACTGGTCTTCCAGGGAACAATCAAAGCGTAGACTGTTTGAGACATTACTCCCATGGAGGAAAGTCCGCATGGTGACTGTTGTATTCAATCCCGATGCTATTTCTTTGTTATCAACACTCTGATAGTAAACAGATTACAGAATGCCTCCAGATGTGCATCGGAAACTACTGCTGGTATTCCAGGGAACGATCAAAGCGTAGACTGTTTGAGACATTACTCAAATGGCGGAAAGTGGTCATGGTGACTGTTGCATTCAATTACGCTGCAATTTCTTTGTTTCATTAGCACTCGGATAGTCCACAGATTAAAGAATGCCTCCAGATGTGCATCGGAAACTTCTACTGGTCTTAAAGGGAACGATCAAAGCGATGACAGTTTGAGACATTACTCCAATGGAGAAATGTACGCATGGTGCCTGTTGTATTCAATCCCGATGCAATTTCTGTGTTTCATCAACACTTTGAAGGTCCACAGATTACAGAATGCCTCCAGATGTGCATCGGAAACTACCACTGGTCTTCCAGGGAACGATCAAAGCGTAGACTTTTTGAGACATTACTCCCATTTAGGAAAATGCGAATGGTGACTGTTGTATTCAATCCCGATGCAATTTCTGTGTTTCATCAACACTCTAATAGTCCACAGCTTACAGAATGCCACCAGATGTGCATCGGAAACTACTACCGGTCTTACAGGGAACGATCAAAGCGTAGACTGTTGAGATATTACTCCAGTGGAGGAAAGTGCGCATGGTGACTGTTGTATTCAATCCCGATGCAATTTCTGTGTTTCATCAACACTCTAATAGTGCACAGATTACAGAATAATACCAGATGTGCATCGGAAAGAACTACTGGTCTTCCAGGGAACGATCAAAGCGTAGACTGTTTGAGACATTACTCCCGTGGAGGAAAGTGCGCATGGTGACTGTTGTATTCAATCCGGATGCAATTTCTGTGTTTCATCAACACCCTGATAGTCCACAGATTCCAGAATGCCTCCAGATGTGCATCGGAAACTACTACTGGTCTTCCAGGGAACGATAAAGGCGTAAACTGTTTGAGACATTACTCTCATGGAGGAAAGTGCCATGGTGGCTGTTGTATTCAATCACGATGCAATTTCTGTGTTTCATCAACACTCTGATAGTCCACAGATTACAGATTGAATCCAGATGTGCATCGGAAACTACTACTGGTCTTCCTGGGAACGATCAAAGTGTAGACTGTTTGAGGAATTACTCCCATGGAGGAAAATGCGCATGGTGACTGTTGTATTCAATCACGATGCAATTTCTGTTTTTCATCAACCATTTGAAGGTCCACAGATTACAGAATGCCTCCAGATGTGCATCGGAAACTACTACTGGTCTTCGAGGAAACGATCAAAGGATAGACTGTTTGAGACATTACTCGCATGGAAGGAAGTGCGCATGGTGACTGTTGTATTCAATTCCGATGCAATTTATGCGTTTCATCAACACTCAGATAGTCCACATATTACAGAATGCCTCCAGATGTGCATCGGAAACTACTACTTGTCTTCCAGGGAACGATAAAGGAGTAGACTGTTTGAGACATTACTTCCATGGAGGAAAGTGCCCATGGTGACTGTTGTATTCAATTACGACGCAATTTCTGTGTGTCATCAACACTTTGAAGAACCACAGTTTACCGAATGCCTCCAGATGTGAATCGAAACTACTACTGGTCTTCCTACTAACGATCAAAGCGTAGACTGTTTGAGACATTTCTCGCATGGAGGAAAGTGGGCATGGTGACTGTTGTATTCAATCCCGATGCAATTTCTATCTTTTATCAACACCCGGATAGACCACAGATTACAGTATACCTCCAGATGTGCATCGGAAACTACTACTGGTGTTCCAGGGAACGATCAAAGCGTAAACTGTTTGAGACATTACTCCCATGGAAGAAAGTGCACATGGTGATGTTGTATTCAATCCCGATGCAATTTCTGTGTTTCAACAACACTCTGATAGTCCACAGTTTACAGAATGCCTCCAGATGTGCATCGGAATCTACTACTGGCCTTCCAGCGAACGATCAAAGCGTAGACTCTTCGAGACTTTACTCCCAAGGAATAAAGTGCGCATGGTGACTGTTGTATTCAATCCCGATGCAATTTCTGTGTTTCATCAACACTTTAAAGGTCCACAGATTACAGTATGCCTCCAGATGTGCATCGGAATCATCTACTGGTCTTCCAGGGAACGATAAAAGCGTAGACTCTTTGAGACATTACTCCCAAGGAAGAAAGTGCGCATGGTGACTGTTGTATTCAATCCCGATGCAATTTCTGTGTTTCATCAACACTTTGAAGGTCCACAGATTACAGAATGCCTCCATATGTGAATCGAAACTACTACTGGTCTTCCAGGGAACGATCAAAGCGTAGACTGTTTAAGACATTACTCCCATGGAGTAAAGTGCGGATGGTGACTGTTATATGCAATCCCGATGCAATTTCTGTGTTTCAACAACACTCTGATAATCCACAGATTACAGAATGCCTCCAGATGTGCATCGGAAACTACCACTGGTCTTCCAGGAAACGATCAAAGCGTAGACTTTTTGAGACATTACTCCCATGGAGGAAAATGCGAATGGTGACTGTTGTATTCAATCCCGATGCAATTTCTGTGTTTCATCAACACTCTGATAGTCCACAGCTTACAGAATGCCACCAGATGTGCATCGGAAACTACTACTGGTCTTACAGGGAACGATAAAAGCGTAGACTGCTGAGACATTACTCCAGTGGAGGAAAGTGCGCATGGTGACTGTTGTATTCAATCCCGATGCAATTTCTGTGTTTCATCAACACTCTAATAGTGCACAGATTACAGAATGATACCTGATGTGCATCGGAAAGAACTACTGGTCTTCCAGGGAACAATCAAAGCGTAGACTGTTTGAGACATTACTCCCGTGGAGGAAAGTGCGCATGGTTACTGTTGTATTCATTCCCGATGCAATTTCTGTGTTTCATCAACACCCTGATAGTCCACAGATTACAGAATGCCTCCAGATGTGCATCGGAAACTACTACTGGTCTTCCAGGGAACGATAAAGTCGTAAACTGTTTGAGACATTACTCTCATGGAGGAAAGTGCTATGGTGACTGTTGTATTCAATCACGATGCATATTCTGTGTTTCATCAACACTCTGATAGTCCACAGATTACAGATTGAATCCAGATGTGCATCGGAAACTACTACTGGTCTTCCTGGGAACGAACAAAGCGTAGACTGTTTGAGGCATTACTCCCATGGAGGAAAATGCGCATGGTGACTGTTGTATTCAATCACGATGCAATTTCTGTTTTTCATCAACCCTTTGAAGGTCCACAGATTACAGAATGCCTCCAGATGTGCATCGGAAACTACTACTGGTCTTCGAGGAAACGATCAAAGTATAGACTGTTTGAGACATTACTCGCATGGAAGAAAGTGCGCATGGTGACTGTTGTATTCAATCCCGATGCAATTTCTGCGTTTCATCAACACTCAGATAGTCCACATAATACAGAATGCCTCCAGATGTGCATCGGAAACTACTACTTGTCTTCCAGGGAACGATAAAGGAGTAGACTGTTTGAGACATTACTCCCATGGAGGAAAGTGCCCATGGTGACTTGTATTCAATTACGACGCAATTTCTGTGTGTCATCAACACTTTGAAGAACCACAGTTTACCGAATGCCTCCAGATGTGAATCGAAACTACTACTGGTCTTCCTGGGAACGATCAAAGCGTTGACTGTTTGAGACATTTCTCGCATGGAGGGAAGTGCGCATGGTGACTGTTGTATTCAATCCCGATGCAATTTCTATCTTTTATCAACACCCGGATAGACCACAGATTACAGTATACCTCCAGATGTGCATCGGAAACTACTACTGGTGTTCCAGGGAACGATCAAAGCGTAGACTGTTTGAGACATTACTCCAATGGCGGGATGTGCGCATGGTGACTGTTGTATTCAATCCCGATGCAATTTCTGTGTTTCATCAACACTCTGATAGTCCACAGATTACAGAATTCCTCCAGATGTGCATCGGAAACCACTACTGGTCTTCCAGGGAACAATCAAAGCGTAGACTGTTTGAGACATTACTCCCATGGAGGAAAGTCCGCATGGTGACTGTTGTATTCAATCCCGATGCTATTTCTTTGTCATCAACACTCTGATAGTAAACAGATTACAGAATGCCTCCAGATGTGCATCGGAAACTACTGCTGGTATTCCAGGGAACGATCAAAGCGTAGACTGTTTGAGACATTACTCAAATGGCGGAAAGTGGTCATGGTGACTGTTGCATTCAATTACGCTGCACTTTCTTTGTTTCATTAGCACTCGGATAGTCCACAGATTAAAGAATGCCTCCAGATGTGCATCGGAAACTTCTACTGGTCTTAAAGGGAACGATCAAAGCGATGACAGTTTGAGACATTACTCCAATGGAGAAATGTACGCATGGTGCCTGTTGTATTCAATCCCGATGCAATTTCTGTGTTTCATCAACACTTTGAAGGTCCACAGATTACAGAATGCCTCCAGATGTGCATCGGAAACTACCACTGGTCTTCCAGGGAACGATCAAAGCGTAGACTTTTTGAGACATTACTCCCATTTAGGAAAATGCGAATGGTGACTGTTGTATTCAATCCCGATGCAATTTCTGTGTTTCATCAACACTCTAATAGTCCACAGCTTACAGAATGCCACCAGATGTGCATCGGAAACTACTACTGGTCTTACAGGGAACGATCAAAGCGTAGACTGTTGAGATATTACTCCAGTGGAGGAAAGTGCGCATGGTGACTGTTGTATTCAATCCCGATGCAATTTCTGTGTTTCATCAACACTCTAATAGTCCACAGCTTACAGAATAATACCAGATGTGCATCGGAAAGAACTACTGGTCTTCCAGGGAACGATCAAAGCGTAGACTGTTTGAGACATTACTCCCGTGGAGGAAAGTGCGCATGGTGACTGTTGTATTCAATCCCGATGCAATTTCTGTGTTTCATCAACACCCTGATAGTCCACAGATTCCAGAATGCCTCCAGATGTGCATCGGAAACTACTACTGGTCTTCCAGGGAACGATAAAGGCGTAAACTGTTTGAGACATTACTCTCATGGAGGAAAGTGCCATGGTGGCTGTTGTATTCAATCACGATGCAATTTCTGTGTTTCATCAACACTCTGATAGTCCACAGATTACAGATTGAATCCAGATGTGCATCGGAAACTACTACTGGTCTTCCTGGGAACGATCAAAGTGTAGACTGTTTGAGGAATTACTCCCATGGAGGAAAATGCGCATGGTGACTGTTGTATTCAATCCGGATGCAATTTCTGTGTTTCATCAACACTCTGATAGTCCACAGATTACAGAATTCCTCCAGATGTGCATCGGAAACTACTACTGGTCTTCCAGGGAACAATCAAAGCGTAGACTGTTTGAGACATTACTCCCATGGAGGAAAGTCCGCATGGTGACTGTTGTATTCAATCCCGATGAAATTTCTGTGTCATCAACACTCTGATAGTAAACAGATTACAGAATGCCTCCAGATGTGCATTGGAAACTACTGCTGGTATTCCAGGGAACGATCAAAGCGTCGACTGTTTGAGACATTACTCCCATGGCGGAAAGTGGTCATGGTGACTGTTGTATTCAATTACGCTGCAATTTCTTTGTTTCATTAGCACTCGGATAGTCCACAGATTAAAGAATGCCTCCAGATGTGCATCGGAATCTACTACTGGTCTTAAAGGGAACGATCAAAGCGATGACAGTTTGAGACATTACTCCAATGGAGAAATGTACGCATGGTGCCTGTTGTATTCAATCCCGATGCAATTTCTGTGTTTCATCAACACTCTGATAGTCCACAGATTACAGAATGCCTCCAGATGTGCATCGGAAACTACTACTGGTCTTCCAGGGAACGATCAAAGCGTGGGCTGTTTCAGACATTACTCCCATGGAGGAAAGTGCGGATGGTGACTGTTGTATTCAATCACGATGCAATTTCTGTGTTTCATCAACACTCTGATAGTCCACAGATTACAGAATGCCACCAGATGTGCATCCAAAACTACTACTGGTCTTCCAGAGAACGATCAAAGCGTAGTCTGTTTGAGACATTACTCCCAAGGACGAAAGTGCTCATGTTGACTGTTGTATTCAATCCCGATGCTACTTCTGTGTTTCATCAACACTCTGATAGTCCACAGATTACAGAATGCCACCAGATGTGCATCGGAAACTACTACTTTTCTTCCAGGGAACGATCAAGGCGTAGACTGTTTGAGACATTACTCCCATGGAGGAAAGTTCGCATGGTGACTGTTGTATTCAATGCCGATAAAATTTCTGTGTTTCATCAACACCCGGATGGACCACAAATTACAGAATGCCTCCAGATGTGCATTGGAAACTACTATTGGTCTTCAGGGAACGATCAAATCGATGACAGTTTGAGACGTAACTCCCATGGAGGAAAGTGCGCATGGTGACTGTTGTATTCAATCCCGATGCAATTCCTGTGTTTCATCAACACTTTGAAGCTCCACAGATTACAGAATGTCTCGCGATGTGCATCGGAAACTACTACTGGTTTTCCAGGGAACGATAAAAGCGTAGACTGTTTGAGATATTACTCCCATGTAGGAAAGTGCGCATGGTAACTGTTGTATTCAATCCCGATGCAATTTCTGTGTTTCAACACTACTCTGATAGTCCACAGCTTACAGAATGCCTCCGGATGTGAATCGAAACTACTACTGGTCTTCCAAGGAACGATCAAAGCGTAGACTGTTTGAGACATTACTCCTGTGGCTGAAAGTGGTCTTGGTGACTGTTGTATTCAATCCCGCTGCAATTTCTTTGTTTCATTAGAACTCGGATAGTATACAGATTAAAGAATGCCTCCAGATGTGCATCGGAAACTACTACTGGTCTTGAGGGCACGATCAAAGCGATGACAGTTTGAGACATTACTCCCATGGAGGAAAGTCCGCATGGTGACTTTTGTATTCAATCCCGATGCAATTTTTGTGTTTCAACAACACTCTGATAGTAAACACATTACAGAATGCCTCCAGATGTGCATTGGAAACTACTACTGGTATTCCAGGGAACGATCAAACCGTAGACTGTTTGAGACATTACTCCTATGGCGGAAAGTGGTCATGGTGACTGTTGTATTCAATCCCGCTGCAATTTCTGTGTTTCATTAGCACTCGGATAGTCCACAGATTAAAGAATGCCTCCAGATGTGCATCGGAAACTACTACTGGTCTTGAGGGAACGATCAAAGCGATGACAGTTTGAGAGATTAATCCAATGCAGAAATGTACGCATGGTGCCTGTTGTATTCAATCCCGATGAAATTTCAGTGTTTCAAAAACACTCTGATAGTCCACAGATTACAGAATGCTTCCAGATGTGCATCGGAAACTACTACTGGTCTTCGAGGGAACGATCAAAGCATAGACTGTTTGAGACATTACTCCCGTGGAAGAAAGTGCGCATGGTGACTGTTGTATTCAATCCCGATGAAATTGCTTTGTTCCTTTAACACTCAGTTAGTCCACAGATTACAGAATGCCTCCAGATGTGCATCGGAATCTATTACTGGCCTTCCAGCGAACGATCAAAGCGTAGACTCTTTGAGACATTACTCCCAAGGAGGAAATTGCGCATGGTGACTGTTGTATTCAATCCCGATGCAATTTCTGTGTTTCATCAACACTCTGATAGTCCACAGATTACAGAATTCCTCCAGATGTGCATCGGAAACCACTACTGGTTTTCCAGGGAACAATCAAAGCGTAGACTGTTTGAGACATTACTTCCATGGAAGAAAGCCCGCATGGTGACTGTTGTATTCAATCCCGATGCTATTTCTTTGTCATCAACACTCTGATAGTAAACAGATTACAGAATGCCTCCAGATGTGCATCGGAAACTACTGCTGGTATTCCAGGGAACGATCAAAGCGTAGACTGTTTGAGACATTACTCAAATGGCGGAAAGTGGTCATGGTGACTGTTGCATTCAATTACGCTGCAATTTCTTTGTTTCATTAGCACGCGGATAGTCCACAGATTAAAGAATGCCTCCAGATGTGCATCGGAAACTTCTACTGGTCTTAAAGGGAACGATCAAAGCGATGACAGTTTGAGACATTACTCCAATGGAGAAATGTACGCATGGTGCCTGTTGTATTCAATCCCGATGCAATTTCTGTGTTTCATCAACACTTTGAAGGTCCACAGATTACAGAATGCCTCCAGATGTGCATCGGAAACTACCACTGGTCTTCCAGGGAACGATCAAAGCGTAGACTTTTTGAGACATTACTCCCATTTAGGAAAATGCGAATGGTGACTGTTGTATTCAATCCCGATGCAATTTCTGTGTTTCATCAACACTCTAATAGTCCACAGCTTACAGAATGCCACCAGATGTGCATCGGAAACTACTACTGGTCTTACAGGGAACGATCAAAGCGTAGACTGTTGAGATATTACTCCAGTGGAGGAAAGTGCGCATGGTGACTATTGTATTCAATCCCGATGCAATTTCTGTGTTTCATCAACACTCTAATAGTGCACAGATTACAGAATAATACCAGATGTGCATCGGAAAGAACTACTGGTCTTCCAGGGAACGATCAAAGCGTAGACTGTTTGAGACATTACTTCCATGGAGGAAAGTGCCCATGGTGACTGTTGTATTCAATTACGACGCAATTTCTGTGTGTCATCAACACTTTGAAGAACCACAGTTTACCGAATGCCTCCAGATGTGAATCGAAACTACTACTGGTCTTCCTACTAACGATCAAAGCGTAGACTGTTTGAGACATTTCTCGCATGGAGGAAAGTGGGCATGGTGACTGTTGTATTCAATCCCGATGCAATTTCTATCTTTTATCAACACCCGGATAGACCACAGATTACAGTATACCTCCAGATGTGCATCGGAAACTACTACTGGTGTTCCAGGGAACGATCAAAGCGTAGACTGTTTGAGACATTACTCCAACGGCGGAATGTGCGCATGGTGACTGTTGTATTCAATCCGGATGCAATTTCTGTGTTTCATCAACACTCTGATAGTCCACAGATTACAGAATTCCTCCAGATGTGCATCGGAAACTACTACTGGTCTTCCAGGGAACAATCAAAGCGTAGACTGTTTGAGACATTACTCCCATGGAGGAAAGTCCGCATGGTGACTGTTGTATTCAATCCCGATGAAATTTCTGTGTCATCAACACTCTGATAGTAAACAGATTACAGAATGCCTCCAGATGTGCATTGGAAACTACTGCTGGTATTCCAGGGAACGATCAAAGCGTCGACTGTTTGAGACATTACTCCCATGGCGGAAAGTGGTCATGGTGACTGTTGTATTCAATTACGCTGCAATTTCTTTGTTTCATTAGCACTCGGATAGTCCACAGATTAAAGAATGCCTCCAGATGTGCATCGGAATCTACTACTGGTCTTAAAGGGAACGATCAAAGCGATGACAGTTTGAGACATTACTCCAATGGAGAAATGTACGCATGGTGCCTGTTGTATTCAATCCCGATGCAATTTCTGTGTTTCATCAACACTCTGATAGTCCACAGATTACAGAATGCCTCCAGATGTGCATCGGAAACTACTACTGGTCTTCCAGGGAACGATCAAAGCGTGGGCTGTTTCAGACATTACTCCCATGGAGGAAAGTGCGGATGGTGACTGTTGTATTCAATCACGATGCAATTTCTGTGTTTCATCAACACTCTGATAGCCCACAGATTACAGAATGCCACCAGATGTGCATCCAAAACTACTACTGGTCTTCCAGAGAACGATCAAAGCGTAGTCTGTTTGAGACATTACTCCCAAGGACGAAAGTGCTCATGTTGACTGTTGTATTCAATCCCGATGCTACTTCTGTGTTTCATCAACACTCTGATAGTCCACAGATTACAGAATGCCACCAGATGTGCATCGGAAACTACTACTTTTCTTCCAGGGAACGATCAAGGCGTAGACTGTTTGAGACATTACTCCAATGGAGGAAAGTTCGCATGGTGACTGTTGTATTCAATGCCGATGCAATTTCTGTGTTTCATCAACACCCGGATGGACCAGAAATTACAGAATGCCTCCAGATGTGCATTGGAAACTACTATTGGTCTTCAGGGAACGATCAAATCGATGACAGTTTGAGACGTAACTCCCATGGAGGAAAGTGCGCATGGTGACTGTTGTATTCAATCCCGATGCAATTCCTGTGTTTCATCAACACTTTGAAGCTCCACAGATTACAGAATGTCTCGCGATGTGCATCGGAAACTACTACTGGTTTTCCAGGGAACGATAAAAGCGTAGACTGTTTGAGATATTACTCCCATGTAGGAAAGTGCGCATGGTAACTGTTGTATTCAATCCCGATGCAATTTCTGTGTTTCAACACTACTCTGATAGTCCACAGCTTACAGAATGCCTCCGGATGTGAATCGAAACTACTACTGGTCTTCCAAGGAACGATCAAAGCGTAGACTGTTTGAGACATTACTCCCGTGGCTGAAAGTGGTCTTGGTGACTGTTGTATTCAATCCCGCTGCAATTTCTGTGTTTCATTAGAACTCGGATAGTCCACAGATTAAAGAATGCCTCCAGATGTGCATCGGAAACTACTACTGGTCTTGAGGGCACGATCAAAGCGATGACAGTTTGAGACATTACTCCCATGGAGGAAAGTCCGCATGGTGACTTTTGTATTCAATCCCGATGCAATTTTTGTGTTTCAACAACACTCTGATAGTAAACACATTACAGAATGCCTCCAGATGTGCATTGGAAATTACTACTGGTATTCCAGGGAACGATCAAACCGTAGACTGTTTGAGACATTACTCCCATGGCGGAAAGTGGTCATGGTGACTGTTGTATTCAATCCCGCTGCAATTTCTGTGTTTCATTAGCACTCGGATAGTCCACAGATTAAAGAATGCCTCCAGATGTGCATCGGAAACTACTACTGGTCTTGAGGGAACGATCAAAGCGATGACAGTTTGAGAGATTAATCCAATGCAGAAATGTACGCATGGTGCCTGTTGTATTCAATCCCGATGAAATTTCAGTGTTTCAAAAACACTCTGATAGTCCACAGATTACAGAATGCTTCCAGATGTGCATCGGAAACTACTACTGGTCTTCGAGGGAACGATCAAAGCATAGACTGTTTGAGACATTACTCCAGTGGAAGAAAGTGCGCATGGTGACTGTTGTATTCAATCCCGATGCAATTGCTGTGTTCCTTTAACACTCAGTTAGTCCACAGATTACAGAATGCCTCCAGATGTGCATCGGAATCTACTACTGGCCTTCCAGCGAACGATCAAAGCGTAGACTCTTTGAGACATTACTCCCAAGGAGGAAATTGCGCATGGTGACTGTTGTATTCAATCCCGATGCAATTTCTGTGTTTCATCAACACTTTGAAGGTCCACAGATTACAGAATGCCTCCATATGTGAATCGAAACTACTAATGGTCTTCCAGGGAACGATCAAAGCGTAGACTGTTTAAGACATTACTCCCATGGAGTTAAGTGCGGATGGTGACTGTTATATTCAATCCCAATGCAATTTCTGTGTTTCAACCACACTCTGATAGTCCACAGATTACAGAATGCCACCAGATGTGCATCGGAAACTACTACTGGTCTTCCAGGGAACGATCAAAGCGAAGACTGTTTGAGACGTTACTCCCATGGAGGAAAGTCCGCATGATGACTGTTGTATTCAATCCCGATGCAATTTCTGTGTTTCAACAACACTCTGATAGTGAACAGATTACAGAATGCCTCCAGATGTGCATCGGAAACTACTACTGGTCTTCCAAGGAACGATCAAAGCTTAGACCGTTTGAGACATTACTCCCATGGAGGAAAGTTGTCATGGTGATGTTGTATTCAATCCCGATGCAATTTCTGTGTTTCATTAGCACTCGGATAGTCCACAGATTACAGAATGCCCCCAAATGTGCATCGGAAAACACTACTGGTCTTGAGGGAGTGATCAATGCGATGACAGTTTGAGACATTACTCCAATGTAGAAATGTACGCATGGTGCCTGTTGTATTCAATCCAGATGCAATTTCTGCGTTTCATCAATACTTTGAAGATCCACAGATTACAGAATGCCTCCAGATGTGCATCGGAATCTACAACTGGTCTTCCAGGGAACGATCAAAGCGTAGACTGTTTGAGACATTACTCCCATCGAGGAAAGTGCTCATGGTGTCTGTTGTATTCAATCCCGATGCAATTAAAGTGTTTCAACGACACTCTGATAGTCCACAGATTACATAATGCCTCCAGATATGGATCGGAAACTACTACTGGTCTTCCAGGGAACGATCAAAGCGTAGACTGTTTGAGACATTACTCCCATGGAGGAAAGTGCTCATGGTGACTGTTGTATTCAATCCCGGAGCAATTTCTGAGTTCATCAACACTCTGATAGTCCACAGATTACAGAATGCAACCAGATGTGCATCGGATTCTACTACTGGTCTTCCAGGGAGAGATCAAAGCGTAAACTGTTTCAGACATTACTCCCATGGAGGAAAGTGCGCATTATGACTGTTGAATTCAATTCCGATGCAATTTCGGTGTTTCATCAATACTCTGATAGTCCACATATTACAGAATGCTTCCAGTTGTGCATATGAAACTGCTACTGGTCTTCCAGGGAGCGATCAAAGCGTAGACTGTTTGAGACATTACTCCTACGTAGGAAAGTGCGATGGTGACTGTTGTATTCAATCCCGATGCAATTTCTGTGTTTCATCAACACTCTGATAGTCCACAAATTACAGAATGCCTCCAGACGTGCATCGGAAACTACTACTGGTCTTCCAGGGAACGATCAAAGCGTAGACTTTTTGAGACATTACTCCCATGGATGAAAGTGAGCATGGTGACTGTTGTATTCAATCCCGATGCAATTTCAGTGTTTCAACAACACTCTGATAGTCTACAGATTACATAATGCCTCCAGATATGGATCGGAAACTACTACTGGTTTTCCAGGGAACGATCAAAGCGTAGACTGTTTGAAACTTTACTCCTATGGAGAAAAGTACGAATGGTGACTGTTGTATTCAATCCCGAGGCAATTTCTGTGTTTCAACAACACTCTGATAGTAAACAGATAACAAAATGCCTCAAGATTTGCATCGGAAACTACTACTGGTCTTCCAGGGAACGATCAAAGCGTAGACTTTTGAGACATTACTCCCACGGAGGAAAGTGCGCATGGTGACTGTTGTATTTAATCCCGATGCAATTTCTGTGTTTCATGAACACTCTGAAGGTCCACAGATTACAGTCTGCCTCCAGATGTGCATCGGAATCATCTACTGGTCTTCCAGGGAAAGATCAAAGGGTAGACTCTTTGAGACATTACTCCCATGGAGGAAAGTGCGCATGGTGACTGTTGTATTCAATCCCGATGCAATTTCTGTGTTTCAACAACACTCTGATAGTGAACAGATTACAGAATGCCTCCAGATGTGCATCGGAATCTACCACTGGCCTTCCAGCGAACGATCAAAGCGTAGACACTTTGAGACATTACTCCCAAGGAGGAAAGTGCGCATGGTGACTGTTGTATTCAATCCCGATGCAATTTCTGTGTTTCATCAACACTTTGAAGGTCCACAGATTACAGAATGCCTCCATATGTGAATCGAAACTACTACTGGTCTTCCAGGGAACGATCAAAGCCTAGACTGTTTAAGACATTACTCCCATGGAGTAAAGTGCGGATGGTGACTATTGTATTCAATCCCGATGCAATTTCTGTGTTTCAACAACACTCTGATAGTCCACAGATTACAGAATGCCTCCAGATGTGCATCGGAAACTACTACTGGTCTCCCACGGAACGATCAAAGCGTAGACTGTTTGAGACGTTACTCCCATGGAGGAAAGTCCGCATGATGACTGTTGTATTCAATCCCGATGCAATTTCTGTGTTTCAACAACCCTCTGATAGTGAACAGATTACAGAATGCCTCCAGATGTGCATCGGAAACTACTACTGGTCTTCCAAGGAACGATCAAAGCTTAGACTGTTTGAGACATTAGTCCCATGGAGGAAAGTGGTCATGGTGATGTTGTATTCAATCCCGATGCAATTTCTGTGTTTCATTACCACTCGGATAGTCCACAGATTACAGAATGCCTCCAGATGTGCATCGGAAACCACTACTGGTCTTGAGGGAGCGATCAATGCGATGACAGTTTGAGACATTACTCCAATTTAGAAATGTACGCATGGTGCCTGTTGTATTCAATCCCGATGCAATTTCTGCGTTTCATCAATACTTTGAAGGTCCACAGATTACAGAATGCCTCCTGATGTGCATCGGAAACTACTACAGGTCTTCCAGGGAACGATCAAAGCGTGGAACGTTTCAGACATTACTCCCATGGAGGAAAGTGCGGATGGTGACTGTTGTATTCAATCCCGATGCAATTCCTTTGTTTCAACACTACTCTGAAAGTCCACAGCTTACAGAATGCTACCAGATGTGCATCGGAAACAACTACTGGTCTTCCTGGGAACGATCAAAGCGTAGACTGTTTGAGTCATTACTCCCATGGAGGAAAGTGCGCTTGGTGACCGTTGTATTAAATCGCGATGCTATTTCTGTGTTTCATCAACACTCTGATAGTCCACAGATTACAGAATGCCACCAGATGTGCATCCAAAACTACTACTGGTCTTCCAGAGAACGATCAAAGCGTAGTCTGTTTGAGACATTACTCCCAAGGAGGAAAGTGCTCATGTTGACTGTTGTATTCAATCCCGATGCTATTTCTGTGTTTCATCAACACTCTGATAGTCCACAGATTACAGAATGCCACCAGATGTGCATCGGAAACTACTACTTTTCTTCCAGGGAACGATCAAGGCGTAGACTGTTTGAGACATTACTCCCATGGAGGAAAGTTCGCATGGTGACTGTTGTATTCAATGCCGATGCAATTTCTGTGTTTCATCAACACCCGGATGGACCAGAAATTACAGAATGCCTCCAGATGTGCATTGGAAACTACTATCGGTCTTCAGGGAACGATCAAATCGATGACAGTTTGAGACGTAACTCCCATGGAGGAAAGTGCGCATGGTCACTGTTGTATTCAATCCCGATGCAATTTCTGTGTTTCATCAACACTTTGAAGGTCCACAGATTACAGAATGTCTCGCGATGTGCATCGGAAACTACTACTGGTTTTCCAGGGAACGATAAAAGCGTAGACTGTTTGAGATATTACTCCCATGTAGGAAAGTGCGCATGGTAACTGTTGTATTCAATCCCGATGCAATTTTTGTGTTTCAACAACACTCTGATAGTAAACACATTACAGAATGCCTCCAGATGTGCATTGGAAACTACTACTGGTATTCCAGGGAACGATCAAACCGTAGACTGTTTGAGACATTACTCCCATGGCGGAAAGTGGTCATGGTGACTGTTGTATTCAATCCCGCTGCAATTTCTTTGTTTCATTAGCACTCGGATAGTCCACAGATTAAAGAATGCCTCCAGATGTGCATCGGAAACTACTACTGGTCTTGAGGGAACGATCAAAGCGATGACAGTTTGAGAGATTAATCCAATGCAGAAATGTACGCATGGTGCCTGTTGTATTCAATCCCGATGAAATTTCAGTGTTTCAAAAACACTCTGATAGTCCACAGATTACAGAATGCTTCCAGATGTGCATCGGAAACTTCTACTGGTCTTCGAGGGAACGATCAAAGCATAGACTGTTTGAGACATTACTCCCGTGGAAGAAAGTGCGCATGGTGACTGTTGTATTCAATCCCGATGCAATTGCTGTGTTCCTTTAACACTCAGTTAGTCCACAGATTACAGAATGCCTCCAGATGTGCATCGGAATCTACTACTGGCCTTCCAGCGAACGATCAAAGCGTAGACTCTTTGAGACATTACTCCCAAGGAGGAAATTGCGCATGGTGACTGTTGTATTCAATCCCGATGCAATTTCTGTGTTTCATCAACACTTTGAAGGTCCACAGATTACAGAATGCCTCCATATGTGAATCGAAACTACTAATGGTCTTCCAGGGAACGATCAAAGCGTAGACTGTTTAAGACATTACTCCCATGGAGTAAAGTCCGCATGGTGACTGTTATATTCAATCCCAATGCAATTTCTGTGTTTCAACAACACTCTGATAGTCCACAGATTACAGAATGCCACCAGATGTGCATCGGAAACTACTACTGGTCTTCCAGGGAACGATCAAAGCGTAGACTGTTTGAGACGTTACTCCCATGGAGGAAAGTCCGCATGATGACTGTTGTATTCAATCCCGATGCAATTTCTGTGTTTCAACAACACTCTGATAGTGAACAGATTACAGAATGCCTCCAGATGTGCATCGGAAACTACTACTGGTCTTCCAAGGAACGATCAAAGCTTAGACCGTTTGAGACATTACTCCCATGGAGGAAAGTGGTCATGGTGATGTTGTATTCAATCCCGATGCAATTTCTGTGTTTCATTAGCACTCGGATAGTCCACAGATTACAGAATGCCTCCAAATGTGCATCGGAAACCACTACTGGTCTTGAGGGAGTGATCAATGCGATGACAGTTTGAGACATTACTCCAATGTAGAAATGTACGCATGGTGCCTGTTGTATTCAATCCAGATGCAATTTCTGCGTTTCATCAATACTTTGAAGATCCACAGATTACAGAATGCCTCCAGATGTGCATCGGAATCTACAACTGGTCTTCCAGGGAACGATCAAAGCGTAGACTGTTTGAGACATTACTCCCATCGAGGAAAGTGCTCATGGTGTCTGTTGTATTCAATCCCGATGCAATTAAAGTGTTTCAACGACACTCTGATAGTCCACAGATTACATAATGCCTCCAGATATGGATCGGAAACTACTACTGGTCTTCCAGGGAACGATCAAAGCGTAGACTGTTTGAGACATTACTCCCATGGAGGAAAGTGCTCATGGTGACTGTTGTATTCAATCCCGGAGCAATTTCTGAGTTCATCAACACTCTGATAGTCCACAGATTACAGAATGCAACCAGATGTGCATCGGATTCTACTACTGGTCTTCCAGGGAGAGATCAAAGCGTAAACTGCTTCAGACATTACTCCCATGGAGGAAAGTGCGCATTATGACTGTTGAATTCAATTCCGATGCAATTTCGGTGTTTCATCAATACTCTGATAGTCCACATATTACAGAATGCTTCCAGTTGTGCATATGAAACTGCTACTGGTCTTCCAGGGAGCGATCAAAGCGTAGACTGTTTGAGACATTACTCCTACGTAGGAAAGTGCGATGGTGACTGTTGTATTCAATCCCGATGCAATTTCTGTGTTTCATCAACACTCTGATAGTCCACAAATTACAGAATGCCTCCAGACGTGCATCGGAAACTACTACTGGTCTTCCAGGGAACGATCAAAGCGTAGACTTTTTGAGACATTACTCCCATGGATGAAAGTGAGCATGGTGACTGTTGTATTCAATCCCGATGCAATTTCAGTGTTTCAACAACACTCTGATAGTCTACAGATTACATAATGCCTCCAGATATGGATCGGAAACTACTACTGGTCTTCCAGGGAACGATCAAAGCGTAGACTGTTTGAAACTTTACTCCTATGGAGAAAAGTACGAATGGTGACTGTTGTATTCAATCCCGAGGCAATTTCTGTGTTTCAACAACACTCTGATAGTAAACAGATAACAGAATGCCTCCAGATTTGCATCGGAAACTACTACTGGTCTTCCAGGGAACGATCAAAGCGTAGACTTTTGAGACGTTACTCCCACGGAGGAAAGTGCGCATGGTGACTGTTGTATTTAATCCCGATGCAATTTCTGTGTTTCATGAACACTCTGAAGGTCCACAGATTACAGTCTGCCTCCAGATGTGCATCGGAATCATCTACTGGTCTTCCAGGGAAAGATCAAAGCGTAGACTCTTTGAGACATTACTCCCATGGAGGAAAGTGCGCATGGTGACTGTTGTATTCAATCCCGATGCAATTTCTGTGTTTCAACAACACTCTGATAGTGAACAGATTACAGAATGCCTCCAGATGTGCATCGGAATCTACTACTGGCCTTCCAGCGAACGATCAAAGCGTAGACACTTTGAGACATTACTCCCAAGGAGGAAAGTGCGCATGGTGACTGTTGTATTCAATCCCGATGCAATTTCTGTGTTTCATCAACACTTTGAAGGTCCACAGATTACAGAATGCCTCCATATGTGAATCGAAACTACTACTTGTCTTCCAGGGAACGATCAAAGCGTAGACTGTTTAAGACATTACTCCCATGGAGTAAAGTGCGGATGGTGACTATTGTATTCAATCCCGATGCAATTTCTGTGTTTCAACAACACTCTGATAGTCCACAGATTACAGAATGCCTCCAGATGTGCATCGGAATCTACTACTGGCCTACCAGCGAATGATCAAAGCGTAGACTCTTTGAGACATTACTCCCAAGGAGGAAAGTGCGCATGGTGACTGTTGTATTCAATCCCGATGCAATATCTGTGTTTCATCAACACTCTGATAGTCCACAGATTACAGAATGCCTCCAGATGTGCATCGGAAACTACTACTGGTCTCCCACGGAACGATCAAAGCGTAGACTGTTTGAGACGTTACTCCCATGGAGGAAAGTCCGCATGATGACTGTTGTATTCAATCCCGATGCAATTTCTGTGTTTCAACAACCCTCTGATAGTGAACAGATTACAGAATGCCTCCAGATGTGTATCGGAAACTACTACTGGTCTTCCAAGGAACGATCAAAGCTTAGACTGTTTGAGACATTACTCCCATGGAGGAAAGTGGTCATGGTGATGTTGTATTCAATCCCGATGCAATTTCTGTGTTTCATTACCACTCGGATAGTCCACAGATTACAGAATGCCTCCAGATGTGCAACGGAAACCACTACTGGTCTTGAGGGAGCGATCAATGCGATGACAGTTTGAGACATTACTCCAATTTAGAAATGTACGCATGGTGCCTGTTGTATTCAATCCCGATGCAATTTCTGCGTTTCATCAATACTTTGAAGGTCCACAGATTACAGAATGCCTCCTGATGTGCATCGGAAACTACTACAGGTCTTCCAGGGAACGATCAAAGCGTGGAACGTTTCAGACATTACTCCCATGGAGGAAAGTGCGGATGGTGACTGTTGTATTCAATCCCGATGCAATTCCTTTGTTTCAACACTACTCTGAAAGTCCACAGCTTACAGAATGCTACCAGATGTGCATCGGAAACAACTACTGGTCTTCCTGGGAACGATCAAAGCGTAGACTGTTTGAGTCATTACTCCCATGGAGGAAAGTGCGCTTGGTGACTGTTGTATTAAATCGCGATGCTATTTCTGTGTTTCATCAACACTCTGATAGTCCACAGATTACAGAATGCCACCAGATGTGCATCCAAAACTACTACTGGTCTTCCAGAGAACGATCAAAGCGTAGTCTGTTTGAGACATTACTCCCAAGGAGGAAAGTGCTCATGTTGACTGTTGTATTCAATCCCGATGCTACTTCTGTGTTTCATCAACACTCTGATAGTCCACAGATTACAGAATGCCACCAGATGTGCATCGGAAACTACTACTTTTCTTCCAGGGAACGATCAAGGCGTAGACTGTTTGAGACATTACTCCCATGGAGGAAAGTTCGCATGGTGACTGTTGTATTCAATGCCGATGCAATTTCTGTGTTTCATCAACACCCGGATGGACCAGAAATTACAGAATGCCTCCAGATGTGCATTGGAAACTACTATTGGTCTTCAGGGAACGATCAAATCGATGACAGTTTGGGACGTAACTCTTATGGAGGAAAGTGCGCATGGTCACTGTTGTATTCAATCCCGATGCAATATCTGTGTTTCATCAACACTTTGAAGGTCCACAGATTACAGAATGTCTCGCGATGTGCATCGGAAACTACTACTGGTTTTCCAGGGAACGATAAAAGCGTAGACTGTTTGAGATATTACTCCCATGTAGGAAAGTGCGCATGGTAACTGTTGTATTCAATCCCGATGCAATTTCTGTGTTTCAACACTACTCTGATAGTCCACAGCTTACAGAATGCCTCCGGATGTGAATCGAAACTACAACTGGTCTTCCAAGGAACGATCAAAGCGTAGACTGTTTGAGACATTACTCCCATGGCTGAAAGTGGTCATGGTTACTGTTGTATTCAATCCCGCTGCAATTTCTGTGTTTCATTAGCACTCGGATAGTCCACAGATTAACGAATGCCTCCAGATGTGCATCGGAAACTACTACTGGTCTTGAGGGCACGATCAAAGCAATGACAGTTTGAGACATTACTCCCATGGAGGAAAGTCCGCATGGTGACTTTTGTATTCCATCCCGATGCAATTTTTGTGTTTCAACAACACTCTGATAGTAAACACATTACAGAATGCCTCCAGATATGCATCGGAAACTACTACTGGTATTCCAGGGAACGATCAAACCGTAGACTGTTTGAGACATTACTCCCATGGCGGAAAGTGGTCATGGTGACTGTTGTATTCAATCCCGCTGCAATTTCTGTATTTCATTAGCACTCGGATAGTCCACAGATTAAAGAATGCCTCCAGATGTGCATCGGAAACTACTACTGGTCTTGAGGGAACGATCAAAGCGATTACAGTTTGAGACATTAATCCAATGCAGAAATGTACGCATGGTGCCTGTTGTATTCAATCCCGATGAAATTAAAGTGTTTCAACGACACTCTGATAGTCCACAGATTACATAATGCCTCCAGATATGGATCGGAAACTACTACTGGTCTTCCAGGGAACGATCAAAGCGTAGACTGTTTGAGACATTACTCCCATGGAGGAAAGTGCTCATGGTGACTGTTGTATTCAATCCCGGAGCAATTTCTGAGTTCATCAACACTCTGATAGTCCACAGATTACAGAATGCAACCAGATGTGCATCGGATTCTACTACTGGTCTTCCAGGGAGAGATCAAAGCGTAAACTGTTTCAGACATTACTCCCATGGAGGAAAGTGCGCATTATGACTGTTGAATTCAATTCCGATGCAATTTCGGTGTTTCATCAATACTCTGATAGTCCACATATTACAGAATGCTTCCAGTTGTGCATATGAAACTGCTACTGGTCTTCCAGGGAGCGATCAAAGCGTAGACTGTTTGAGACATTACTCCTACGTAGGAAAGTGCGATGGTGACTGTTGTATTCAATCCCGATGCAATTTCTGTGTTTCATCAACACTCTGATAGTCCACAAATTACAGAATGCCTCCAGACGTGCATCGGAAACTACTACTGGTCTTCCAGGGAACGATCAAAGCGTAGACTTTTTGAGACATTACTCCCATGGATGAAAGTGAGCATGGTGACTGTTGTATTCAATCCCGATGCAATTTCAGTGTTTCAACAACACTCTGATAGTCTACAGATTACATAATGCCTCCAGATATGGATCGGAAACTATTACTGGTTTTCCAGGGAACGATCAAAGCGTAGACTGTTTGAAACTTTACTCCTATGGAGAAAAGTACGAATGGTGACTGTTGTATTCAATCCCGAGGCAATTTCTGTGTTTCAACAACACTCTGATAGTAAACAGATAACAAAATGCCTCAAGATTTGCATCGGAAACTACTACTGGTCTTCCAGGGAACGATCAAAGCGTAGACTTTTGAGACATTACTCCCACGGAGGAAAGTGCGCATGGTGACTGTTGTATTTAATCCCGATGCAATTTCTGTGTTTCATGAACACTCTGAAGGTCCACAGATTACAGTCTGCCTCCAGATGTGCATCGGAATCATCTACTGGTCTTCCAGGGAAAGATCAAAGGGTAGACTCTTTGAGACATTACTCCCATGGAGGAAAGTGCGCATGGTGACTGTTGTATTCAATCCCGATGCAATTTCTGTGTTTCAACAACACTCTGATAGTGAACAGATAACAGAATGCCTCCAGATGTGCATCGGAATCTACCACTGGCCTTCCAGCGAACGATCAAAGCGTAGACACTTTGAGACATTACTCCCAAGGAGGAAAGTGCGCATGGTGACTGTTGTATTCAATCCCGATGCAATTTCTGTGTTTCATCAACACTTTGAAGGTCCACAGATTACAGAATGCCTCCATATGTGAATCGAAACTACTACTGGTCTTCCAGGGAACGATCAAAGCCTAGACTGTTTAAGACATTACTCCCATGGAGTAAAGTGCGGATGGTGACTATTGTATTCAATCCCGATGCAATTTCTGTGTTTCAACAACACTCTGATAGTCCACAGATTACAGAATGCCTCCAGATGTGCATCGGAAACTACTACTGGTCTCCCACGGAACGATCAAAGCGTAGACTGTTTGAGACGTTACTCCCATGGAGGAAAGTCCGCATGATGACTGTTGTATTCAATCCCGATGCAATTTCTGTGTTTCAACAACCCTCTGATAGTGAACAGATTACAGAATGCCTCCAGATGTGCATCGGAAACTACTACTGGTCTTCCAAGGAACGATCAAAGCTTAGACTGTTTGAGACATTAGTCCCATGGAGGAAAGTGGTCATGGTGATGTTGTATTCAATCCCGATGCAATTTCTGTGTTTCATTACCACTCGGATAGTCCACAGATTACAGAATGCCTCCAGATGTGCATCGGAAACCACTACTGGTCTTGAGGGAGCGATCAATGCGATGACAGTTTGAGACATTACTCCAATTTAGAAATGTACGCATGGTGCCTGTTGTATTCAATCCCGATGCAATTTCTGCGTTTCATCAATACTTTGAAGGTCCACAGATTACAGAATGCCTCCTGATGTGCATCGGAAACTACTACAGGTCTTCCAGGGAACGATCAAAGCGTGGAACGTTTCAGACATTACTCCCATGGAGGAAAGTGCGGATGGTGACTGTTGTATTCAATCCCGATGCAATTCCTTTGTTTCAACACTACTCTGAAAGTCCACAGCTTACAGAATGCTACCAGATGTGCATCGGAAACAACTACTGGTCTTCCTGGGAACGATCAAAGCGTAGACTGTTTGAGTCATTACTCCCATGGAGGAAAGTGCGCTTGGTGACCGTTGTATTAAATCGCGATGCTATTTCTGTGTTTCATCAACACTCTGATAGTCCACAGATTACAGAATGCCACCAGATGTGCATCCAAAACTACTACTGGTCTTCCAGAGAACGATCAAAGCGTAGTCTGTTTGAGACATTACTCCCAAGGAGGAAAGTGCTCATGTTGACTGTTGTATTCAATCCCGATGCTATTTCTGTGTTTCATCAACACTCTGATAGTCCACAGATTACAGAATGCCACCAGATGTGCATCGGAAACTACTACTTTTCTTCCAGGGAACGATCAAGGCGTAGACTGTTTGAGACATTACTCCCATGGAGAAAAGTTCGCATGGTGACTGTTGTATTCAATGCCGATGCAATTTCTGTGTTTCATCAACACCCGGATGGACCAGAAATTACAGAATGCCTCCAGATGTGCATTGGAAACTACTATCGGTCTTCAGGGAACGATCAAA
Source organism: Schistocerca gregaria (assembly GCF_023897955.1). Classification (NCBI taxonomy): domain Eukaryota; kingdom Metazoa; phylum Arthropoda; class Insecta; order Orthoptera; family Acrididae; genus Schistocerca; species Schistocerca gregaria. The sequence goes on along the minus strand of NC_064922.1, from coordinate 72,092,230 downwards.
TCGATGACAGTTTGAGACGTAACTCCCATGGAGGAAAGTGCGCATGGTCACTGTTGTATTCAATCCCGATGCAATTTCTGTGTTTCATCAACACTTTGAAGGTCCACAGATTACAGAATGTCTCGCGATGTGCATCGGAAACTACTACTGGTTTTCCAGGGAACGATAAAAGCGTAGACTGTTTGAGATATTACTCCCATGTAGGAAAGTGCGCATGGTAACTGTTGTATTCAATCCCGATGCAATTTTTGTGTTTCAACAACACTCTGATAGTAAACACATCACAGAATGCCTCCAGATGTGCATTGGAAACTACTACTGGTATTCCAGGGAACGATCAAACCGTAGACTGTTTGAGACATTACTCCCATGGCGGAAAGTGGTCATGGTGACTGTTGTATTCAATCCCGCTGCAATTTCTTTGTTTCATTAGCACTCGGATAGTCCACAGATTAAAGAATGCCTCCAGATGTGCATCGGAAACTACTACTGGTCTTGAGGGAACGATCAAAGCGATGACAGTTTGAGAGATTAATCCAATGCAGAAATGTACGCATGGTGCCTGTTGTATTCAATCCCGATGAAATTTCAGTGTTTCAAAAACACTCTGATAGTCCACAGATTACAGAATGCTTCCAGATGTGCATCGGAAACTTCTACTGGTCTTCGAGGGAACGATCAAAGCATAGACTGTTTGAGACATTACTCCCGTGGAAGAAAGTGCGCATGGTGACTGTTGTATTCAATCCCGATGCAATTGCTGTGTTCCTTTAACACTCAGTTAGTCCACAGATTACAGAATGCCTCCAGATGTGCATCGGAATCTACTACTGGCCTTCCAGCGAACGATCAAAGCGTAGACTCTTTGAGACATTACTCCCAAGGAGGAAATTGCGCATGGTGACTGTTGTATTCAATCCCGATGCAATTTCTGTGTTTCATCAACACTTTGAAGGTCCACAGATTACAGAATGCCTCCATATGTGAATCGAAACTACTAATGGTCTTCCAGGGAACGATCAAAGCGTAGACTGTTTAAGACATTACTCCCATGGAGTAAAGTCCGCATGGTGACTGTTATATTCAATCCCAATGCAATTTCTGTGTTTCAACAACACTCTGATAGTCCACAGATTACAGAATGCCACCAGATGTGCATCGGAAACTACTACTGGTCTTCCAGGGAACGATCAAAGCGTAGACTGTTTGAGACGTTACTCCCATGGAGGAAAGTCCGCATGATGACTGTTGTATTCAATCCCGATGCAATTTCTGTGTTTCAACAACACTCTGATAGTGAACAGATTACAGAATGCCTCCAGATGTGCATCGGAAACTACTACTGGTCTTCCAAGGAACGATCAAAGCTTAGACCGTTTGAGACATTACTCCCATGGAGGAAAGTGGTCATGGTGATGTTGTATTCAATCCCGATGCAATTTCTGTGTTTCATTAGCACTCGGATAGTCCACAGATTACAGAATGCCTCCAAATGTGCATCGGAAACCACTACTGGTCTTGAGGGAGTGATCAATGCGATGACAGTTTGAGACATTACTCCAATGTAGAAATGTACGCATGGTGCCTGTTGTATTCAATCCAGATGCAATTTCTGCGTTTCATCAATACTTTGAAGATCCACAGATTACAGAATGCCTCCAGATGTGCATCGGAATCTACAACTGGTCTTCCAGGGAACGATCAAAGCGTAGACTGTTTGAGACATTACTCCCATCGAGGAAAGTGCTCATGGTGTCTGTTGTATTCAATCCCGATGCAATTAAAGTGTTTCAACGACACTCTGATAGTCCACAGATTACATAATGCCTCCAGATATGGATCGGAAACTACTACTGGTCTTCCAGGGAACGATCAAAGCGTAGACTGTTTGAGACATTACTCCCATGGAGGAAAGTGCTCATGGTGACTGTTGTATTCAATCCCGGAGCAATTTCTGAGTTCATCAACACTCTGATAGTCCACAGATTACAGAATGCAACCAGATGTGCATCGGATTCTACTACTGGTCTTCCAGGGAGAGATCAAAGCGTAAACTGTTTCAGACATTACTCCCATGGAGGAAAGTGCGCATTATGACTGTTGAATTCAATTCCGATGCAATTTCGGTGTTTCATCAATACTCTGATAGTCCACATATTACAGAATGCTTCCAGTTGTGCATATGAAACTGCTACTGGTCTTCCAGGGAGCGATCAAAGCGTAGACTGTTTGAGACATTACTCCTACGTAGGAAAGTGCGATGGTGACTGTTGTATTCAATCCCGATGCAATTTCTGTGTTTCATCAACACTCTGATAGTCCACAAATTACAGAATGCCTCCAGACGTGCATCGGAAACTACTACTGGTCTTCCAGGGAACGATCAAAGCGTAGACTTTTTGAGACATTACTCCCATGGATGAAAGTGAGCATGGTGACTGTTGTATTCAATCCCGATGCAATTTCAGTGTTTCAACAACACTCTGATAGTCTACAGATTACATAATGCCTCCAGATATGGATCGGAAACTACTACTGGTCTTCCAGGGAACGATCAAAGCGTAGACTGTTTGAAACTTTACTCCTATGGAGAAAAGTACGAATGGTGACTGTTGTATTCAATCCCGAGGCAATTTCTGTGTTTCAACAACACTCTGATAGTAAACAGATAACAGAATGCCTCCAGATTTGCATCGGAAACTACTACTGGTCTTCCAGGGAACGATCAAAGCGTAGACTTTTGAGACGTTACTCCCACGGAGGAAAGTGCGCATGGTGACTGTTGTATTTAATCCCGATGCAATTTCTGTGTTTCATGAACACTCTGAAGGTCCACAGATTACAGTCTGCCTCCAGATGTGCATCGGAATCATCTACTGGTCTTCCAGGGAAAGATCAAAGCGTAGACTCTTTGAGACATTACTCCCATGGAGGAAAGTGCGCATGGTGACTGTTGTATTCAATCCCGATGCAATTTCTGTGTTTCAACAACACTCTGATAGTGAACAGATTACAGAATGCCTCCAGATGTGCATCGGAATCTACTACTGGCCTTCCAGCGAACGATCAAAGCGTAGACACTTTGAGACATTACTCCCAAGGAGGAAAGTGCGCATGGTGACTGTTGTATTCAATCCCGATGCAATTTCTGTGTTTCATCAACACTTTGAAGGTCCACAGATTACAGAATGCCTCCATATGTGAATCGAAACTACTACTTGTCTTCCAGGGAACGATCAAAGCGTAGACTGTTTAAGACATTACTCCCATGGAGTAAAGTGCGGATGGTGACTATTGTATTCAATCCCGATGCAATTTCTGTGTTTCAACAACACTCTGATAGTCCACAGATTACAGAATGCCTCCAGACGTGCATCGGAAACTACTACTGGTCTTCCAGGGAACGATCAAAGCGTAGACTTTTTGAGACATTACTCCCATGGATGAAAGTGAGCATGGTGACTGTTGTATTCAATCCCGATGCAATTTCTGTGTTTCAACAACCATCTGATAGTGAACAGATTACAGAATGCCTCCAGATGTGCATCGGAAACTACTACTGGTCTTCCAAGGAACGATCAAAGCTTAGACTGTTTGAGACATTACTCCCATGGAGGAAAGTGGTCATGGTGATGTTGTATTCAATCCCGATGCAATTTCTGTGTTTCATTACTACTCGGATAGTCCACAGATTACAGAATGCCTCCAGATGTGCAACGGAAACCACTACTGGTCTTGAGGGAGCGATCAATGCGATGACAGTTTGAGACATTACTCCAATTTAGAAATGTACGCATGGTGCCTGTTGTATTCAATCCCGATGCAATTTCTGCGTTTCATCAATACTTTGAAGGTCCACAGATTACAGAATGCCTCCTGATGTGCATCGGAAACTACTACAGGTCTTCCAGGGAACGATCAAAGCGTGGAACGTTTCAGACATTACTCCCATGGAGGAAAGTGCGGATGGTGACTGTTGTATTCAATCCCGATGCAATTCCTTTGTTTCAACACTACTCTGAAAGTCCACAGCTTACAGAATGCTACCAGATGTGCATCGGAAACAACTACTGGTCTTCCTGGGAACGATCAAAGCGTAGACTGTTTGAGTCATTACTCCCATGGAGGAAAGTGCGCTTGGTGACTGTTGTATTAAATCGCGATGCTATTTCTGTGTTTCATCAACACTCTGATAGTCCACAGATTACAGAATGCCACCAGATGTGCATCCAAAACTACTACTGGTCTTCCAGAGAACGATCAAAGCGTAGTCTGTTTGAGACATTACTCCCAAGGAGGAAAGTGCTCATGTTGACTGTTGTATTCAATCCCGATGCTACTTCTGTGTTTCATCAACACTCTGATAGTCCACAGATTACAGAATGCCACCAGATGTGCATCGGAAACTACTACTTTTCTTCCAGGGAACGATCAAGGCGTAGACTGTTTGAGACATTACTCCCATGGAGGAAAGTTCGCATGGTGACTGTTGTATTCAATGCCGATGCAATTTCTGTGTTTCATCAACACCCGGATGGACCAGAAATTACAGAATGCCTCCAGATGTGCATTGGAAACTACTATTGGTCTTCAGGGAACGATCAAATCGATGACAGTTTGGGACGTAACTCTCATGGAGGAAAGTGCGCATGGTCACTGTTGTATTCAATCCCGATGCAATATCTGTGTTTCATCAACACTTTGAAGGTCCACAGATTACAGAATGTCTCGCGATGTGCATCGGAAACTACTACTGGTTTTCCAGGGAACGATAAAAGCGTAGACTGTTTGAGATATTACTCCCATGTAGGAAAGTGCGCATGGTAACTGTTGTATTCAATCCCGATGCAATTTCTGTGTTTCAACACTACTCTGATAGTCCACAGCTTACAGAATGCCTCCGGATGTGAATCGAAACTACAACTGGTCTTCCAAGGAACGATCAAAGCGTAGACTGTTTGAGACATTACTCCCATGGCTGAAAGTGGTCATGGTTACTGTTGTATTCAATCCCGCTGCAATTTCTGTGTTTCATTAGCACTCGGATAGTCCACAGATTAACGAATGCCTCCAGATGTGCATCGGAAACTACTACTGGTCTTGAGGGCACGATCAAAGCAATGACAGTTTGAGACATTACTCCCATGGAGGAAAGTCCGCATGGTGACTTTTGTATTCCATCCCGATGCAATTTTTGTGTTTCAACAACACTCTGATAGTAAACACATTACAGAATGCCTCCAGATATGCATCGGAAACTACTACTGGTATTCCAGGGAACGATCAAACCGTAGACTGTTTGAGACATTACTCCCATGGCGGAAAGTGGTCATGGTGACTGTTGTATTCAATCCCGCTGCAATTTCTGTATTTCATTAGCACTCGGATAGTCCACAGATTAAAGAATGCCTCCAGATGTGCATCGGAAACTACTACTGGTCTTGAGGGAACGATCAAAGCGATGACAGTTTGAGACATTAATCCAATGCAGAAATGTACGCATGGTGCCTGTTGTATTCAATCCCGATGAAATTTCAGTGTCTCAAAAACACTCTGATAGTCCACAGGTTACAGAATGCTTCCAGATGTGCATCGGAAACTACTACTGGTCTTCGAGGAAAGGACCAAAGCATAGACTGTTTGAGACATTACTCCCGTGGAATAAAGTGCGCATGGTGACTGTTGTATTCAATCCCGATGCAATTGCTGTGTTCCTTTAACACTCAGTTAGTCCACAGATTACAGAATGCCTCCAGATGTGCATCGGAATCTACTACTGGCCTTCCAGTGAGCGATCAAAGCGTAGACTCTTTGAGACATTACTCCCAAGGAGGAAAGTGCTCATGGTGACTGTTGTATTCGATCCCGATGCAATTTCTGTGATTCATCAACACTTTGAAGGTCCACAGATTACAGAATGCCTCCATATGTGAATCGAAACTACTAATGGTCTTCCAGGGAACGATCAAAGCGTAGACTGTTTAAGACATTACTCCCATGGAGTAAAGTGCGGATGGTGACTGTTATATTCAATCCCAATGCAATTTCTGTGTTTCAACAACACTCTGATAGTCCACAGATTACAGAATGCCACCAGATGTGCATCGGAAACTACTACTGGTCTTCCAGGGAACGATCAAAGCGTAGACTGTTTGAGACGTTACTCCCATGGAGGAAAGTCCGCATGATGACTGTTGTATTCAATCCCGATGCAATTTCTGTGTTTCAACAACACTCTGATAGTGAACAGATTACAGAATGCCTCCAGATGTGCATCGGAAACTACTACTGGTCTTACAAGGAACGATCAAAGCTTAGACCATTTGAGACATTACTCCCATGGAGGAAAGTGGTCATGGTGATGTTGTATTCAATCCCGATGCAATTTCTGTGTTTCATTAGCATTTGGATAGTCCACAAATTACAGAATGCCTCCAGATGTGCATCGGAAACCACTACTGGTCTTGAGGGAGCGATCAATGCGATGACAGTTTGAGACATTACTCCAATGTAGAAATGTACGCATGGTGCCTGTTGTATTCAATCCAGATGCAATTTCTGCGTTTCATCAATACTTTGAAGATCCACAGATTACAGAATGCCTCCAGATGTGCATCGGAATCTACAACTGGTCTTCCAGGGAACGATCAAAGCGTAGACTGTTTGAGACATTGCTCCCATCGACGAAAGTGCTCATGGTGTCTGTTGTATTCAATCCCGATGCAATTAAAGTGTTTCAACGACACTCTGATAGTCCACAGATTACAGAATGTCTCCAGATGTGCATCGGAAACTACTACTGGTCTTCCAGGGAACGATCAAAGCGTAGACTGTTTGAGACATTACTCCCATGGAGGAACGTGCTCATGGTGACTGTTGTATTCAATCCCGGAGCAATTTCTGAGTTCATCAACACTCTGATAGTCCACAGATTACAGAATGCAACCAGATGTGCATCGGATTCTACTACTGGTCTTCCAGGGAGAGATCAAAGCGTAAACTGTTTCAGACATTACTCCCATGGAGGAAAGTGCGCATTATGACTGTTGAATTCAATTCCGATGAAATTTCGGTGTTTCATCAATACTCTGATAGTCCACATATTACAGAATGCTTCCAGTTGTGCATATGAAACTGCTACTGGTCTTCCAGGGAGCGATCAAAGCGTAGACTGTTTGAGACATTACTCCTACGTAGGAAAGTGCGGTGGTGACTGTTGTATTCAATCCCGAAGCAATTTCTGTGTTTCAACAACACTCTGATAGTAAGCAGATAACAGAATGCCTCCAGATGTGCATCGGAAACTACTACTGGTCTTCCAGGGAACGATCAAAGCGTAGACTTTTGAGACATAACTCCCACGGAGGAAAGTGCGCATGGTGACTGTTGTATTTAATCCCGATGCAATTTCTGTGTTTCATGAACACTCTGAAGGTCCACAGATTGCAGTCTGCCTCCAGATGTGCATCGGAATCATCTACTAGTCTTCCAGGGAAAGATCAAAGCGTAGACTCTTTGAGACATTACTCCCATGGAGGAAAGTGCGCATGGTGACTGTTGTATTCAATCCCGTTGCAATTTCTGTGTTTCAACAACACTCTGATAGTGAACAGATTACAGAATGCCTCCAGATGTGCATCGGAATCTACTACTGGCCTTCCAGCGAACGATCAAAGCGTAGACTCTTTGAGACATTACTCCCAAGGAGGAAAGTGCGCATGGTGACTGTTGTATTCAATCCCGATGCAATTTCTGTGTTTCATCAACACTTTGAAGGTCCACAGATTACAGAATGCCTCCATATGTGAATCGAAACAACTACTGGTCTTCCAGGGAAAGATCAAAGCGTAGACTGTTTAAGACATTACTCCCATGGAGTAAAGTGCGGATGGTGACTGTTGTATTCAATCCCGATGCAATTTCTGTGTTTCAACAACACTCTGATAGTCCACAGATTACAGAATGCCTCCAGATGTGCATCGGAATCTACTACTGGCCTTCCAGCGAACGATCAAAGCGTAAACTCTTTGAGACATTACTCCCAAGGAGGAAAGTGCGCATGGTGACTGTTGTATTCAATCCCGATGCAATATCTGTGTTTCATCAACACTCTGATAGTCCACAGATTACAGAATGCCTCCAGATGTGCATCGGAAACTACTACTGGTCTCCCACGGAACGATCAAAACGTAGACTGTTTGAGGCGTTACTCCCATGGAGGAAAGTCCGCATGATGACTATTGTATTCAATCCCGATGCAATTTCTGTGTTTCAACAACCCTCTGATAGTGAACAGATTACAGAATGCCTCCAGATGTGCATCGGAAACTACTACTGGTCTTCCAAGGAACGATCAAAGCTTAGACTGTTTGAGACATTACTCCCATGTAGGAAAGTGGTCATGGTGATGTTGTATTCAATCCCGATGCAATTTCTGTGTTTCATTAGCACTCGGATAGTCCACAGATTACAGAATGCCTCCAGATGTGCATCGGAAACCACTACTGGTCTTGAGGGAGCGATCAATGCGATGACAGTTTGAGACATTACTCCAATTTAGAAATGTACGCATGGTGCCTGTTGTATTCAATCCCGATGCAATTTCTGCGTTTCATCAATACTTTGAAGGTCCACAGATTACAGAATGCCTCCTGATGTGTATCGGAAACTACTACTGGTCTTCCAGGGAACGATCAAAGCGTAAACTGTTTGAGACATTACTCCCATGGAAGAAAGTGCACATGGTGACTGATTTATTCAATCCCGATGCAATTAAAGTGTTTCAACAACACTTTGATAGTCCACAGATTACAGAATGCCTCCAGATGTGCATCGGAATCTACTACTGGCCTTCCAGCGAACGATCAAAGCGTAGACTCTTCGAGACAATACTCCCAAGGAGGAAAGTGCGCATGGTGACTGTTGTATTCAATCCGGATGCAATTTCTGTGTTTCATCAACACTTTGAATGTCCACAGATTACAGAATGCCTCCATATGTGAATCGAAACTACTATAGGTCTTCCAGGCAACGATCAAAGCGTAGACTTTTTGAGACATTACTCCCATGGATGAAAGTGAGCATGGTGACTGTTGTATTCAATCCCGAAGCAATTTCTGTGTTTCAACAACACTCTGATAGTAAGCAGATAACAGAATGCCTCCAGATGTGCATCGGAAACTACTACTGGTCTTCCAGGGAACGATAAAGGCGTAGATTGTTTGAGACATTACTCTCATGGAGGAAAGTGCCATGGTGACTGTTGTATTCAGTCACGATGCAATTTCTGTGTTTCATCAACACTCTGATAGTCCACAGATTACAGATTGAATCCAGATGTGCATCGGAAACTACTACTGGTCTTCCTGGGAACGACCAAGCGTAGACTGTTTGAGGCATTACTCCCATGGAGGAAAATGCGCATGGTGACTGTTGTATTCAATCACGATGTAATTTCTGTTTTTCATCAACCCTTTCAAGGTCCACAGATTACAGAATGCCTCCAGATGTGCATCGGAAACTACTACTGGTCTTCGAGGAAACGATCAAATTATAGACTGTTTGAGACATTACTCGCATGGAAGAAAGTGCGCATGGTGACTGTTGTATTCAATCCCGATGCAATTTCTGCGTTTCACCAACACTCAGATAGTCCACATATTACAGAATGCCTCCAGATGTGCATCGGAAACTACTACTTGCCTTCCAGGGAACGATAAAGGAGTAGAGTGTTTGAGACATTACTCCAATGGCGGAATGTGCGCATGGTGACTGTTGTATTCAAACCCGATGCAATTTATGTGTTTCATCAACACCCGGATGGACCAGAAATTACAGAATGCCTCCAGATGTGCACTGGAAACTACTATTGGTCTTCAGGGAACGATCAAATCGATGACAGTTTGAGACGTAACTCCCATGGAGGAAAGTGCGCATGGTCACTGTTGTATTCAATCCCGATGCAATTTCTGTGTTTCATCAACACTTTGAAGGTCCACAGATTACAGAATGTCTCACGATGTGCATCGGAAACTACTACTGGTTTTCCAGGGAACGATAAAAGCGTAGACTGTTTGAGATATTACTCCCATGTAGGAAAGTGCGCATGGTAACTGTTGTATTCAATCCCGATGCAATTTCTGTGTTTCAACACTAGTCTGATAGTCCACAGCTTACAGAATGCCTCCGGATGTGAATCGAAACTACTACTGGTCTTCCAAGGAACGGTCAAAGCGTAGACAGTTTGAGACATTACTCCCATGGCTGTAAGTGGTCATGGTTACTGTTGTATTCAATCCCGCTGCAATTTCTGTGTTTCATTAGCACTCGGATAGTCCACAGATTAAAGAATGCCTCCAGATGTGCATCGGAAACTACTACTGGTCTTGAGGGCACGATCAAAGCGATGACAGTTTGAGACATTACTCCCATGGAGGAAAGTCCGCATGGTGACTTTTGTATTCAATCCCGATGCAATTTTTGTGTTTCAACAACACTCTGATAGTAAACACATTACAGAATGCCTCCAGATGTGCATCGGAAACTACTACTGGTATTCCAGGGAACGATCAAACCGTAGACTGTTTGAGACATTACTCCCATGGCGGAAAGTGGTCATGGTGACTGTTGTATTCAATCCCGCTGCAACTTCTGTGTTTCATTAGCACTCGGATAGTCAACAGATTAAAGAATGCCTCCAGATGTGCATCGGAAACTACTACTGGTCTTCCAGTGAACGATCAAAGCGATGACAGTTTGAGACATTAATCCAATCCAGAAATGTACGCATGGTGCCTGTTGTATTCGATCCCGATGAAATTTCAGTGTCTCAAAAACACTCTGATAGTCCACAGATTACAGAATGCTTCCAGATGTGCATCGGAAACTACTACTGGTCTTCGAGGAAACGATCAAAGCATAGACTGTTTGAGACATTACTCCCGTGGAAGAAAGTGCGCATGGTGATTTTTGTATTCAATCCCGATGCAATTGCTGTGTTCCTTTAACACTCAGTTAGTCCACAGATTACAGAATGCCTCCAGATGTGCATCGGAATCTACTACTGGCCTTCCAGCGAACGATCAAAGCGTAGACTCTTTAAGACATTACTCCCAAAGAGGAAAGTGCGCATGGTGACTGTTGTATTCAATCCCGATGCAATTTCTGTGTTTCATCAACACTTTGAAGGTCCACAGATTACAGAATGCCTCCATATGTGAATCGAAACTACTAATGGTCTTCCAGGGAACGATCAAATCGTAGACTGTTTAAGACATTACTCCCATGGAGGAAAGTGCGCATTATGACTGTTGAATTCAATTCCGATGCAATTTCGGTGTTTCATCAATACTCTGATAGTCCACATATTACAGAATGCTTCCAGTTGTGCATATGAAACTGCTACTGGTCTTCCAGGAAGCGATCAAAGCGTAGACTGTTTGAGACATTACTCCTACGTAGGAAAGTGCGGTGGTGACTGTTGTATTCAATCCCGATGCAATTTCTGTGTTTCATCAACACTCTGATTGTCCACAAATTACAGAATGCCTCCAGACGGGCATCGGAAACTACTACTGGTCTTCCAGGGAACGATTAAAGCGTAGACTTTTTGAGACATTACTCCCATGGATGAAAGTGAGCATGGTGACTGATGTATTCAATCCCGATGCAATTTCTGTGTTTCAACAACACTCTGATAGTAAACAGATAACAGAATGCCTCCAGATGTGCATCGAAAACTACTACTGGTCTTCCAGGGAACGATCAAAGCGTAGACTTTTGAGACATTACTCCCACGGAGGAAAGTGCGCATGGTGACTGTTGTATTTAATCCCGATGCAATTTCTGTGTTTCATGAACACTCTGAAGGTCCACAGATTACAGTCTGCCTCCAGATGTGTATCGGAATCATATACTGGTCTTCCAGGGAAAGATCAAAGCGTAGACTCTTTGAGACATTACTCCCATGGAGGAAAGTGCGCATGGTGACTGTTGTATTCAATCCCGTTGCAATTTCTGTGTTTCAACAACACTCTGATAGTGAACAGATTACAGAATGCCTCCAGATGTGCATCGGAATCTACTACTGGCCTTCCAGCGAACGATCAAAGCGTAGACTCTTTGAGACATTACTCCCAGGGAGGAAAGTGCGCATGGTGACTGTTGTATTCAATCCCGATGCAATTTCTGTGTTTCATCAACACTTTGAAGGTCCACAGATTACAGAATGCCTCCATATGTGAATCGAAACTACTACTGGTCTTCCAAGGAACGATCAGAGCGTAGACTGTTTAAGACATTACTCCCATGGAGTAAAGTGCGGATGGTGACTGTTGTATTCAATCCCGATGCAATTTCTGTGTTTCAACAACACTCTGATAGTCCACAGATTACAGAATGCCTCCAGATGTGCATCGGAATCTACTACTGGCCTTCCAGCGAACGATCAAAGCGTAGACTCTTTGAGACATTACTCCCAAGGAGGAAAGTGCGCATGGTGACTGTTGTATTCAATCCCGATGCAATATCTGTGTTTCATCAACACTCTGATAGTCCACTGGTTACAGAATGCCTCCAGATGTGCATCGGAAACTACTACTGGTCTCCCACGGAACAATCAAAGCGTAGACTGTTTGAGACGTTACCTCCATGGAGGAAAGTCCGCATGATGACTCTTGTATTCAATCCCGATGCAATTTCAGTGTTTCAACAACCCTCTGATAGTGAACAGATTACAGAATGCCTCCAGATGTGCATCGGAAACTACTACTGGTCTTCCAAGGAACGATCAAAGCTTAGACTGTTTGAGACATTACTCCCATGGAGGAAAGTGGTCATGGTGATGTTGTATTCAATCCCGATGCAATTTCTGTGTTTCATTAGCACTCGGATAGTCCACAGATTACAGAATGCCTCCAGATGTGCATCGGAAACCACTACTGGTCTTGAGGGAGCGATCAAGGCGATGACAGTTTGAGACATTACTCCAATATAGAAATGTACGCATGGTGCCTGTTGTATTCAATCCCGATGCAATTTCTGCGTTTCATCAATACTTTGAAGGTCCACTGATTACAGAATGCCTCCTGATGTGCATCGGAACCTACTACTGGTCTTCCAGGGAACGATCAAAGCGTAAACTGTTTGAGACATTACTCCCATGGAAGAAAGTGCACATGGTGACTGTTGTATTCAATCCCGATGCAATTAAAGTGTTTCAACAACACTCTGATAGTCCACAGATTACAGAATGCCCCCAGATGTGCATCGGAATCTACTACTGGCCTTCCAGCGAAAGATCAAAGCGTAGACTCTTCGAGACATTACTCCTAAGGAGGAAAGTGCGCATGGTGACTGTTGTATTCAATCCCGATGCAATTTCTGTGTTTCATCAACACTTTGAATGTCCACAGATTACAGAATGCCTCCATATGTGAATCGAAACTATTACAGGTCTTCCAGCGAACGATCAAAGCGTAGACGGTTTGAGACATTACTCCCATGGAGTAAAGTGCGGATGGTGACTGTTATATTCAATCCCGATGCAATGTCTGTGTTTCAACAACACTCTGATAGTCCACAGATTACAGAATGCCACCAGATGTGTATCGGAAACTACTACTGGTCTTCCAGGCAACGATCAAAGCGTAGCCTGTTTGAGACGTTACTCCCATGGAGGAAAGTCCGCATGATGACTGTTGTATTCAATCCCGATGCAATTTCTGTGTTTCATCAACACTCTGATAGTCCACAGATTACAGAATGCCTCCAGACGTGCATCGGAAACTACTACTGGTCTTCCAGGGAACGATAAAGGCGTAGACTGTTTGAGACATTACTCTCATGGAGGAAAGTGCCATTGTGACTGTTGTATTCAATCACGATGCAATTTCTGTGTTTCATCAACACTCTGATAGTCCACAGATTACAGATTGAATCCAGATGTGCATCGGAAACTACTACTGGTCTTCCTGGGAACGACCAAGCGTAGACTGTTTGAGGCATTACTCCCATGGAGGAAAATGCGCATGGTGACTGTTGTATTCAATCACGATGCAATTTCTGTTTTTCATCAACCCTTTGAAAGTCCACAGATTACAGAATGCCTCCAGATGTGCATCGGAAACTACTACTGGTCTTCGAGGAAACGATCAAAGTATAGACTGTTTGAGACATTACTCGCATGGAAGAAAGTGCGCATGGTGACTGTTGTATTCAATCCCGATGCAATTTCTGCGTTTCACCTACACTCAGATAGTCCACATATTACAGAATGCCTCCAGATGTGCATCGGAAACTACTACTTGCCTTCCAGGGAACGATAAAGGAGTAGACTGTTTGAGACATTACTCCCATGGAGGAAAGTGCCCATGGTGACTGTTGTATTCAATTACGACGTAATTTCTGTGTGTCATCAACACTTTGAAGAATCACAGTTTACCGAATGCCTCCAGATGTGAATCGAAACTACTACTGGTCTTCCTGGGAACGATCAAAGCGTAGACTGTTTGCGAGATTTCCCGCATGGAGGAAAGTGCGCATGGTGACTGTTGCATTCAATCCCGATGCAATTTCTATCTTTTATCAACACCCGGATAGACCACAGATTACAGTATACCTCCAGATGTGCATCGGAAACTACTTCTGGTCTTCCAGGGAACGATCAAAGCGTAGACTGTTTGAGACATTACTCCAATGGCGGAATGTGCGCATGGTGACTGTTGTATTCAAACCCGATGCAATTTCTGTGTTTCATCAACACTCTGATAGTCCACAGATTACAGAATTCCTCCAGATGTGCATCGGAAACTACTACTGGTCTTCCGGGGAACAATCAAAGCGTAGACTCTTTGAGACATTACTCCCATGGAGGAAAGTCCGCATGGTGACTGTTGTATTCAATCCCGATGCAATTTCTGTGTTTCATCAACACTTTGAAGGTCCACAGATTACAGAATGTCTCGCGATGTGCATCGGAAACTACTACTGGTTTTCCAGGGAACGATAAAAGCGTAGACTGTTTGAGATATTACTCCCATGTAGGAAAGTGCGCATGGTAACTGTTGTATCCAATCCCGATGCAATTTCTGTGTTTCAACACTACTCTGATAGTCCACAGCTTACAGAATGCCTCCGGATGTGAATCGAAACTACCACTGGTCATCTAAGGAACGATCAAAGCGTAGACTGTTTGAGACATTACTCCCATGGTTGAAAGTGGTCATGGTGACTGTTGTATTCAATCCCGCTGCAATTTCTGTGTTTCATTAGCACTCGGATAGTCCACAGATTAAAGAATGCCTCCAGATGTGCATCGGAAACTACTACTGGTCTTGAGGGAACGATCAAAGCGATGATAGTTTGACACATTACTCCCATGGAGGAAAGTCCGCATGGTGACTTTTGTATTTAATCCCGATGCAATTTTTGTGTTTCAACAACACTCTGATAGTAAACACATTACAGAATGCCTCCAGATGTGCATCGGAAACTACTACTGGTATTCCAGCGACCGATCAAACCGTAGACTGTTTGAGACATTACTCCCATGGCGGAAAGTGGTCATGGTGACTGTTGTATTCAATCCCGCTGCAATTTCTGTGTTTCACTAGCACTCTGATAGTCAACAGATAAAGGATGCCTCCAGATGTGCATCGGAAACTACTACTGGTCTTGAGGGAACGATCAAAGCGATGACAGTTTGAGACATTAATCCAAAGCAGAAATGTACGCATGGTGCGTGTTGTATTAAATCCAAATGAAATTTCAGTGTTTCAAAAACACTCTGGTAGTCCACAGATTACAGAATGCTTCCAGATGTGCATCGGAAACTACTACTGGTCTTCGAGGAAACGATCAAAGCATAGACTGTTTGAGACATTATTCCCGTGGAAGAAATTGCGGATGGTGACTGTTATATTCAATCCCAATGCAATTTCTGTGTTTCAACAACACTCTGATAGTGCACACATTACAGAATGCCACCAGATGTGCATAGGAAGCTACTACTGGTCTTCCAGGGAACGATCAAAGCGTAGACTGTTTGAGACGTTACTCCCATGGAGGAATGTCCGCATGATGACTGTTGTATTCAATCCCGATGCAATTTCTGTGTATCAACAACACTCTGATAGTGAACAGATTGCAGAATGCCTCCAGATGTGCATCGGAAACTACTGCTGGTCTTCCAAGGAACGATCAAAGCTTAGACCGTTTGAGACATTACTCCCATGGAGGAAAGTGGTCATGGTGATGTTGTATTCAATCCCGATGCAATTTCTGTGTTTCATTAGCACTCGGATAGTCCACAGATTGCAGAATGCCTCCAGATGTACATCGGAAACCACTACTGGTCTTGAGGGAGCGATCAATGCAATGACAGTTTGAGACATTACTCCAATGTAGACATGTACGCATGGTGCCTGTTGTATTGAATCCCGATGCAATTTCTGCGTTTCATCAATACTTTGAAGATCCACAGATTACAGAATGCCTCCAGATGTGCATCGGAATCAACAACTGGTCTTCCAGGGAACGATCAAAGCGTAGACTGTTTGAGACATTACTCCCATGGAGGAAAGTGCTCATGGTGTCTGTTGTATTCAATCCCGATGCAATTAAAGTGTTTCAACGACACTCTGATAGTCCACAGATTACAGTATGTCTCCAGATGGGCTTCGGAAACTACTACTGGTCTTCCAGGGAACGATCAAAGCGTAGACTGTTTGAGACATTACTCCCATGGAGGAAAGTGCCCATGGTGACTGTTGTATTCAGCCCCGGAGCAATTTCTGAGTTCATCAACACTCTGATAGTCCACAGATTACAGAATGCAACCAGATGTGCATCGGATTCTACTACTGGTCTTCCAGGGAGAGATCAAAGCGTAAACTGTTTCAGACATTACTCCCATGGAGTAAAGTGCGCATGGTAACTGTTGTATTCAATCCCGATGCAATTTCTGTGTTTCATCAACACTTTGAAGGTCCACAGATTACAGATTGCCTCCATATGTGAATCGAAAGTACTACTGGTCTTCCAGGGAACGATCAAAGCGTAGACTGTTTAAGACATTACTCCCATGGAGTAAAGTGCGGATGGTGACTGTTGTATTCAATCCCGATGCAATTTCTGTGTTTCAACAACACTCTGATAGTCCACAGATTACAGAATGCCTCCAGATGTGCATCGGAATCTACTACTGGCCTTCCAGCGAACGATCAAAGTGTAGACTGTTTGAGACGTTACTCCCATGGAGGAAATTCCGCATGATGACTGTTGTATTCAATCCCGATGCAATTTCTGTGTTTCAACAATACTCTGATAGTGAACAGATTACAGAATGCCTCCAGATGTGCATCGGAAACTACTACTGGTCTTCCAAGGGACGATCAAAGCTTAGACTGTTTGAGACATTACTCCCATGGAGGAAAGTGGTCATGGTGATGTTGTATTCAATCCCGATGCAATTTCTGCGTTTCATCAATACTTTGAAGGTCCACAGATTACAGAAGGCCTCCAGATGTGCATCGGAATCTACAACTGGTCTTCCAGGGAACGATCAAAGCGTAGACTGTTTGAGACATTACTCCCATTGAGGAAAGTGCGCATGGTGTCTGTTGTATTCAATCCCGATGCAATTAAAGTGTTTCAACGACACTCTGATAGTCCACAGATTACAGAATGCAGAATGGCTCCAGATGTGCATCGGAGACTACTACTGGTCTTCCAGGGAACGATGAAAGCGTAGACTGTTTGAAACTTTACTCCCATGGACAAAAGTCCGAATGGTGAGTGTTGTATTCAATCCCGAGGCAATTTCTGTGATTCAAAAACACTCTGATAGTAAACAGATAACAGAATGCCTCCAGATGTGCATCGGAAAGTACTACTGGTCTTCCAGGGAACGATCAAAGCGTAGACTGTTGAGACATTACTCCCACAGAGGAAAGTGCGCATGGTGACTGTTGTATTCAATCCCGATGCAATTTCTGTGTTTCATCAACACTCTGATAGTCCTCAGATTACAGAATGCCTCCAGATGTGCATAGGAAACTACTACTGGTCTTCCAGGGAGCGCTCAAAGCGTAGACTGTTTGAGGCATTACTCCCATTGGGGAAAGAGCGCAAGGTAACTGTTGTATTCAATCACAATGCAACTTCTGTGTTCATCAACACTCTCATAGTCCACAGTTTACAGAATGCCTCCTGATGTGCATCGGAAACTACTACTGGTATTCCAGGGAACGATCAAAGCGTAAACTGTTTGAGACATTACTCCCATGGAGGAATGTCCGCATGATATCTGTTGTATTCAATCCCGATGCAATTTCTGTGTTTCAACAACACTCTGATACTGAACAGATTACAGAATGCCTCCAGATGTGCATCGGAAACTACTACTGGTCTTCCAAGGAACGATCAAAGCTTAGACTGTTTGAGACATTACTCCCATTTAGGAAAGTGGTCATGGTGATGTTGTATTCAATCCCGATGCAATTTCTGTGTTTCATTAGCACTCGGATAGTCCACAGATTACAGAATGCCTCCAGATGTGCATCGGAAACCACTACAGGTCTTGAGGGAGCGATCAATGCGATGACAGTTTGAGACATTACTCCAATGAAGAAATGTACGAATGGTGCCTGTTGTATTGAATCCCGATGCAATTTCTGCGTTTCATCAATACTTTGAAGGTCCACAGATCACAGAATGCCTCCTGATGTGCATCGAAAACTACTACTGGTCTTCCAGGGAACGATCAAAGCGTAAACTGTTTGAGACATTACTCCAATGGAAGAAAGTGCACATGGTGACTGTTGTATTCAATCCCGATGCAATTAAAGTGTTTCAACAACACTCTGATAGTCCACAGATTACAGAATGCCTCCAGATGTGCATCGGAATCTACTACTGGCCTTCCAGCGAACGATCAAAGTGTAGACTCTTCGAGACATTACTCCCAAGGAGGAAAGTGCGCATGGTGACTGTTGTATTCAATCCCGATGCAATTTCTGTGTTTCATCAACACTTTGAATGTCCACAGATTACAGAATGCCTCCATATGTGAATCGAAACTACTACAGGTCTTCCAGCGAACGATCAAAACGTAGACGGTTTGAGACATTACTCCCATGGAGTAAAGTGCGGATGGTGACTGTTATATTCAATCCCGATGCAATTTCTGTGTTTCAACAACACTCTGATAGTCCACAGATTACAGAATGCCTCCAGATGTGCATCGGAAACTACTACTGGTCTTGAGGGAACGATCAATGCGATGACACTTTGAGACATTACTGAAATGGAGAAATGTACGCATTGTGCCTGTTGTATTTAATCCCGATGCAATTTCTGTGTTTCATCAACACTTTGAAGGTTCAAAGATTACAGAATGCCTTCAGATGTGCATCGGAAACTACTACTGGTCTTCCAGGGAACGATCAAAGCGTAGACTGTTTGAGACATTACTCCCATGGAGGAAAGTGCGCATGGTGACTGTTGTATTCAATCCCGATACAATTTCTGTGTTTCAAAAACACTCTGATAGTAAACAGATTACAGAATGCCTCCAGATGTGCATCGGAAACTACTACTGGTCTTCCAGGGAACGATCAAAGCGTAGACTGTTTGAGACATTACTCCCATGGCGAAAAGTGCGCATGGTGACTGTTGTATTCAATCCCGATGCAATTTCTGTGTGTCATCAACACTTTGAAGAACCACAGTTTACCGAATGCCTCCAGATATGAATCGAAATTACTACTGGTCTTCCAGGGAACGATCAAAGCGTAGACTGTTTGAGACATTACTCCCATGGAGGAAAGTGCGCATGGTGACTGTTGTATTCAATCCCGATGCAATTTCTGTCTTTTATCAACAACCGGATAGACCACAGGTTACAGTATACCTCCAGATGTGCATCGAAAACTACTACTGGTCTTCCAGGGAACGATCAAAGCGTAGACTGTTTGAGACATTACTCCCATGGCGAAAAGTGCGGATGGTGACTGTTGTATTCAATCCCGATGCAATTTTTGTGTTTCATCAACACTCTGATAGTCCACAGATTACAGAACTCCTCCACATGTCGCATCGGAAACTACTACTGGTCTTCCAGGGAACGATCAAAGCGTAGACTGTTGAGACATTACTCCCATGGGGGAATGTGCGCATGGTGACTGTTGTATTCAATCCCGATGCAATTTCTGTGTTTCATCAACACTCTGATAGTCCACAGATTACAGAATGCCTCCAGATGTGCATCGGAAACTACTACTGGTCTTCCAGGGAGCGATCAAAGCGTAGACTGTTTAAGGCATTACTCCCATTGGTGAAAGTGCGCATGGTAACTGTCGTATTCAATCCCGATGCAACTTCTGTGTTCATCAACACTCTCATAGTATACAGATTACAAAATGCCTCAAGATGTACATCGGAAACTACTACTGGTCTTCCAGTGAACGATCAAAGCGTAAACTGTTTGAGACATTACTCCCATGGAGGAAAGTGCGCATGGTGACTGTTGTATTCAATCACGATGCAATTTTTGTGTTTCATCAACACTCTGATAGTCCACACATTACAGAATGCTTCCAGATGTGCATCGGAAACTACTACTGGTCTTCCAGGGAACGATCAAAGCGTGAACTGTTTGAGACATTACGGCCATTGAGGAAAGTGCGCATGGTGACTGTTGTATTCAATCCCGATGCAATTTCAGTGTTTCAAAAACACTCTGATAGACCACAGATTACAGAATGCCTCCAGATGTGCATCGGAAACTACTACTGGTCTTCCAGGGAACGATCAAAGCGTAGACTGTTTGAGAAATTACTCCCATGGAGGAAAGTGCGCATGGTGACTCTTGTATTCAATCCCGATGCAATTTCTGTGTTTCAACAACACTCCGATAGTAAACAGATTACAGAATGCCTCCAGATGTCCATCGGAAACTACTATTGGCAGTCCAGGAAACGATCAAAGCGTAGACTGTTTAAGACATTACTCCCATGGGGGAAAGTGGTCATGGTGACTGTTGTATTCAATCCCGTTGCAATTTCTGTGTTTCATTAGGACTCGGATAGTCCACAGATTAAAGAATGCCT
Organism: Schistocerca gregaria; assembly: GCF_023897955.1. NCBI lineage: Eukaryota > Metazoa > Arthropoda > Insecta > Orthoptera > Acrididae > Schistocerca > Schistocerca gregaria. The sequence continues at coordinate 72,071,123 of NC_064922.1, read as the reverse complement.
CCAGATGTGCATCGGAAACTACTACTGGTCTTGAGGGAACGATCAAAGCGATGACAGTTTGAGACATTACTCCCATGGAGGAAAGTCCGCATGGTGACTGTTGTATTGAATCCCTATGCAATTTCTGCGTTTCATCAACACTTTGAAGGTCCACAGACTACAGAGTGCCTCCAGATGTGCATCGGAATCTACTACTTGTCTTCCAGGGAACGATCAAAGCGTTGACTCTGTGAGACATTACTAGCATGGAGGAAAGTTCGCATGGTGACTGTTGTATTCAATCCCGATGCAATTAAAGTGTTTCAACAACACTCTGATAGTCCACAGATTACAGAATGCCTCCAGATGTGCATCGGAAACTACTACTGGTCCTCCAGGGAACGATGAAGCGTAGACTGTTTGAGGCATAACTCCCATTGGGGAAAGTGCGCATGGTAACTGTTGTATTCAATCCCGATGCAATTTCTGTGTTCATCAACACTCTCATAGTCCACAGATTACAGAATGCCTCCAGATGTGCATCGGAAACTACTACTGGTATTCCAGGGAACGATCAAAGCGTAAACTGTTTGAGATATTACTCCCATGGAGGAAAGTGCGCATGGTGACTGTTGTATTCAATCACGATGCAATTTCTGTGTTTCATCAACACTCTGATAGTCCACAGATTACAGAATGCATACCAGATGTTCATCGGAAACTACTACAGGTCTTCCAGGGAACGATCAAAGCGTAGACTGTTTGAGACATTACTCCAGTGAAGGAAAGTGCGCATGGTGATTGTTGTATTCAATCCCGATGTAATTTCTGTGTTTCATCAACACACTGATAGTCCACATATTACAGAATGCCTCCAGATGTGCATCGGAAACGACTACTGGTCTTCCAGGGAACGATCAAAGCGTATAGACTGTTTGAGACATTACTCCCATGGACGAAAGTGCGCATTGTGACTGTTGTATTCAATACCGATGCAATTTCTTTGTTTCATCAACACTCTGATAGTCCACAGATCACCGAATGCCTCCAGATGTGCATCGTAAACTACTACTGGTCTTCCAGGGATCGATCAAAGCGTAAACTGTTTGAGACATTACTCCCATGGAGGAAAGTGCGCATGGTGACTGTTGTATTCAATCCCGATGAGATTTCTGTGTTTCATTAATACTCTGATAGTCCACAGATTACAGAATGCCTCCAGATGTGCATCGGAAACCACTAGCGGTCTTCCAGGGAACGATCAAAGGGTAGACTGTTTAAGACATTACTCCAATGGAGAAAAGTGCGCAAGGTGACCGTTGTATTCAATCCCGAAGCAATTTCTGTGTTTCATCAACACTCCGATAGTCCACAGATTACAGATTGCCTCCAGATGTGCATCGGAAACTACTACTGGTCTTCCTGGGAACGATCAAAGCGTAGACTGTTTGAGACATTACTCCCATGGAGGAAAATGCGAATGATGACTGTTGTATTCAATCACGATGCAATTTCTGTATTTCATCAACACTTTGAAGGTCCACAGATTACAGAATGCCTCCAGATGTGCATCGGAAACTACTACTGGTCTTCGAGGTAACGATCAAAGCATAGACTGTTTGAGACATTACTCCCGTGGATAAAGTGCGCATGGTGACTGTTGTATTCAATCCCGATGCAATTTCTGTGTTTCATCAACACTCAGCTAGTCCACAGATTACAGAATGCCTCCAGATGTGCATCGGAAACTATTACTGGTCTTCCAGGGAACGATCAAAGCGTAGACTGTTTGAGACATTACTCCCATGGAGGAAAATGCGAATGATGACTGTTGTATTCAATCCCGATGCAATTTCTGTGTTTCATCAACACTCTGATAGTCCACAAATTGCAGAATGCCACCAGATGTGCATCGGAAACTACTACTGGTCTTACAGGAAACGATCAAAGCGTAGTGTGTTTGAGACATTACTCCAGTGGAGGAAAGTGCGCATGGTGACTGTTGTATTCAATCCCGATGCAATTTCTGTGTTTCATCAACACTCTGATAGTGCACAGATAACAGAATGATACCAGATGTGCATCGGAAATAACTACTGGTCTTCCAGGGAACGATCAAACACAGACTGTTTGAGACATTACTCCCGTGGAGGAAAGTCCGCATGGTGACTGTTGTATTCAATATCGATACAATTTCTGTGTTCATCAACACTCTGATAGTCCACAGATTACAGAATGCCTCCAGATGTGCATCGGAAACTACTACTGGTCTTCCAGGGAACGATCAAAGCGTGGAATGTTTCAGACATTACTCCCATGGAGGAAAGTGCGGATGGTGACTGTTGTATTCAATCCCGATGCAATTCCTTTGCTTCAACACTACTCTGAAAGTCCACAGCTTACAGAATGCCACCAGATGTGCATCGGAAACAACTACTGGTCTTCCAGGGAACGATCAAGACGTACACTGTTTGAGACATTACTCCCATTCACGAAAGTGCGCATGGTGACTGTTGTATTCAATCCCGATGCAATTTCTGTGTTTCAAAAACACTCTGATAGTCCACAGATTACAGAATGCCCCCAGATGTGCATCGGAAACTACTACTGGTCTTCCAGGGACAGATCAAAGCGTAGACTGTTTGAGACATTACTCCCATGGGGGAATGTGCGCATGGTGACTGTTGTATTCAATCCCGATGAAATTTCTGTGTTTCATCAACACTCCGATAGTCCACAGATTACAGATTGCCTCCAGATGTGCATCGGAAACTACTACTGGTCTTCCTGGTACCGATCAAAGCATAGACTGTTTGAGGCATTACTCCCATGGAGGAAAATGCGCATGGTGACTGTTGTATTCAATCACGATGCAATTTCTGTGTTTGATCAACACTTTGAAGGTCCACAGATTACAGAATGCCTCCAGATGTGCATCGGAAACTACTACTGGTCTTCGAGGAAACGATCAAATCATAGACTGTTTGAGACATTACTCCAGTGAAGGAAAGTGCGCATGGTGACTGTTGTATTCAATCACGATGCAATTTCTGTGTTTCATCAACACTCTGATAGTCCACAGATTACAGATTGCCTCCAGATGTGCATCGGAAACTACTACTGGTCTTCCAGGGAACGATCAAAGCATAGACTGTTTGAGGCATTACTCCCATGGAGGAAAATGCGCATGGTTACTGTTGTATTCAATCACGATGCAATTTCTGTGTTTCATCAACACTTTGAAGGTCCACAGATTACAGAATGCCTCCAGATGTGCATCGGAAACTACTACTGGTCTTCGAGGAAACGATCAAAGCATTGACTGTTTGAGACATTACTCCCGTGGAAGAAAGTGCGCATGGTGACTGTTGTATTCAATCCCGATGCAATTTATGTGTTTCATCAACACTCTGATAGTCCACAGATTACATAATGCCTCCAGATGTGCATCGGAAACTACTACTGGTCTTCCAGGGAACGATCAAAGCGTAGACTGTTTGAGACATTACTCCCATGGAGGAGAGTGCGCATTGTGACTCTTGTATTCAATACCGATGCAATTTCTTTGTTTCATCAACACTCTGATAGTCCACAGATCACAGAATGCCTCCAGATGTGCATCGGAAGCTGCTACTGGTCTTCCAGGGAACGATCAAAGCGTAAACAGTTTGAGACATTACTCCCATGGAGGAAAGTGCGCATGGTGACTGTTGTATTCAATCCCGATGCAATTTCTGTGTGTCATCAACACTCTGATAGTGCACAGATTACAGTATGATAACAGATGTGCATCGGAAATAACTACTGGACTTCCAGGGAACGATCAAAGCACAGACTGTTTGAGACATTACTCCCGTATAGGAAAGTGCGCATGGTGGCTGTTGTATTCAATCCCGATGCAATTTCTGTGTTTCATCAACACTCTGATAGTCCACAGATTACAGAATGCCTCCAGATGTGCATCGGAAACTACTACTGGTCTTCCAGGGAACGATCAAAGCGTAGACTGTTTCAGACATTTCTCCCATGGAGGAAAGTGCGGATGGTGACTGTTGTATTTAATCCCGATGCAAATTCTGTGTTTCATCAACACTCTGATAGTCCACAGATTACAGAATGCCACCAGATGTGCATCGGAAACTTCCTCTGGTCTTCCTGGGAACGATCAAAGCGTAGACTGTTTGAGTCATTACTCCCATGGAGGAAAGTGCGCTTGCTGACTGTTGTATTAAATCGCGATGCAATTTCTGTGGTTCAACAACACTCTGATAGTCAACAGATTACGGAATGCCTCCAGATGTGCATCGGAAACTACTACTGGTCTTCCTGGGAACGATCAAAGCGTAGTCTGTTTGAGGCATTACTCCCATGGAGGAAAATGCGCATGGTGTTTGTTGTATTCAATCCCGATGCAAATTCGGCGTTTCATCAACACTCAGTTAGTCCACAGATTACAGAATGCCTCCAGATGAGCAACGGAAACTACTACTGGTCTTCCAGTGAACGATCAAAGCGTAGACTGTTTGAGACATTACTCCCATGGAGGAAAATGCGAATGGTGACTGTTGTATTCAACCCCGATGCAATTTCTGTGTTTCATCAACACCCGGATAGAACACAAATTACAGAATGCCTCCAGATGTGCATCGGAAACTACTACTGGTCTTCAGGGAACGATCAACTAGATGACAGTTTGAGACGTTACTCTTATGGAGGAAAGTGCGCATGGATACTGTTGTATTCAATCCCGATGCAATTTCTGTGTTTCATCAACACTTTGAAGGTCAACAGATTACAGAATGCCTCGAGATGTGTATCGGAAACTACTACTGGTATTCCAGGGAACGATCAAAGAGTAGACTGTTTGAGATATTACTCCCATGGAGGAAAGTGCGCATGGTTACTGTTGTATTCAATCCCGATGCAATTTCTTTGTTTCAACATTACTCTGATAGTCCACAGCTTACAGAATGCCACCAGATGTGCATCGGAAACAACTACTGGTCTTCCAGGGAACGATCAAAGCGTAGACCGTTTGAGACATTACTCCCATATAGGAATGTGCGCATGGTGACTGTTGTATTCAATCCCGATGCAATTTCTTTTTTGCATCAACACTCTGATAGTCCACAGATCACAGAATGCCCCCAGATGTGCATCTGAAACTACTACTGGTCTTCCAGGGAACGATCAAAGCGTAGACTGTTTGAGACATTACTCCAATGGAGGAAAGTGCGCTTGGTGACTGTTGTATTCAATCGCGATGCAATTTCTGTGTTTGATCAACACTTTGATGGTAAACAGATTACAGAATGCCTCCAGATGTGCATCGGAAACTACTACTGGTCTTCGTGGAAACGATCAAAGCATAGACTGTTTGAGACATTACTCCCGTGGGGGAAAATGCGCATGCTGACTGTTGTATTCAATCCCGATGCAATGTCTGTGTTTCATCAACACACTGATAGTCCACAGATTACAGATTGCCTCCAGATGTGCATCGGAAACTACTACTGGTCTTCCAGGGAACGATGAAAGCATAGACTGTTTGAGGCATTACTACCATGGAGGAAAATGCGCATGGTTACTGTTGTATTCAATCACGATGCAATTTCTGTGTTTCATCAACACTTTGAACGTCCACAGATTACAGAATGCCTCAAGATGTGCTTCGGAAACTACTACTGGTCTTCGAGGAAACGATCAAAGCATAGACTGTTTGAGACATTACTCCCGTGGAAGAAAGTGCGCATGGTGACTGTTGTATTCAATCCCGATGCAATCTCTGTGTTTCATCAACACTCTGATAGTCCACAGATTACAGAATGCCCCCAGATGTGCATCGGAAACTACTACTGGTCTTACAGGGAACGATCAAAGCGTAGACTGTTTGAGACATTACTCCAGTGAAGGAAAGTGCGCATGGTGACTGTTGTATTCAATCCCGATGCAATTTCTGTGTTTCATCAACACTCTGATAGTGCACAGTTAACAGAATGATACCAGATGTGCATCGGAAATAACTACTGGTCTTCCAGGGAACGATCAAATCGCAGACTGTTTGAGACATTACTCCCGTGGAGGAAAGTGCGCATGGTGACTGTTGTATTCAATCCCGATGCAATTTCTGTGCTTCATCAATACCCGGATAGACCACAAATTACAGAATGCCTCCAGATGTGCATTTGAATCTACTACTGGTCTTCAGGGAACGATCAAATGGATGACAGTTTGAGACGTTACTCTTATGGAGGAAAGTGCGCATGGTTACTGTTGTATTCAATCCCGATGCAATTTCTGTGTTTCATCATCACTTTGATGGTCCACAGATTAGAGAATGCCTCGAGATGTGCATCGGAATCTACTACTGGTCTTCCAGGGAACGATCAAAGCGTAGACTCTTTGAGACATTACTCCCAAGGAGGAAAGTGCGCATGGTGACTGTTGTATTCAATCTCGATGTAATTTCTGTGTTTCATCAACACTTTGAAGGTCCACAGATTACAGAATGACTCCATATGTGAATCGAAACTACTACTGGTCTTCCAGGCAACGATCAAAGCTTAGACTGTTTGAGACATTACTCCCATGCAGGAAAGTGCGGATGGTGACTGTTGTATTGCATCCCTATGCAATTTCTGTGTTTCAACAACACTCTGATAGTCCACAGATTACAGAATGCCACTAGATGTGCATCGGAAACTACTACTGGTCTTCCAGGGAACGATCAAAGCGTAGACTGTTTGAGACATTACTCCCATGGAGGAAAGTGGTCATGGTGACTGTTGTATTCAATCCCGATGCAATTTCTGTGTTTCATTAGCACTCGGATAGTCCACAGATTACAGAAGGCCTCCAGATGTGCATCGGAAACTACTACTGGTCTTGAGGGAACGATCAATGCGATGACAGTTTGTGACATTACTCCAATGTAGAAATGTACGCATGGTGCCTGTTGTATTCAATCCCGATGCAATTTCTGCGTTTCATCAACACTTTGAAGGTCCACAGATTACGGAATGTCTCCAGATGTGCATCCGAATCTACTACTGGTCTTCCAGGGAACGATCAAAGCGTAGACTGTTTGAGACATTACTCCCATGGAGGAATGTGCGCATGGTGACTGTCGTATTAAATCCCGATGCAATTTATGTGTTTCATCAACACTTTGAAGGTCCACAGATTAGAGAATGCCTCCAGATGTGGATCGGAATCTTCTACTGGTCTTCCAGAGAAAGATCAAAGCGTAGACTGTTTGAGACATTACTCCCATTCAGGAAAGTGCGCATGGTGACTGTTGTATTCAATCCCGATGCAATTTCTGTGTTTCAACAACACTCTGAAAGTCCACAGATTACAGAATGCCTCCAGATGTGCATCGGAATCTACTACTGGTCTTCCAGGGAACGAACAAAGCGTAGACTGTTTGAGACATTACTCCTATGCAGGAAAGTGCGCATGGTGACTGTTGTATTCAATCCCGATGGAATTTCTCTGCTTCATCAACACTCTGATAGTCCAAAGATTACAGAATGCCTCCAGATGTGCATCGGAAACTACTACTGTTCTTCCAGGAACGATCAAAGCGTAGACTGTTTGAGACATTACTCCCATGGAGGAAAGTCCGCATAGTGACTGTTGTATTCAATCCCGAGGCAATTTCTGTGTTTCAACCACACTCTGATAGTAAACAGATAACAGAATGCCTCCAGATGTGCATCGGAAACTACTACTGGTCTTCATGGGAACGATCAAAGCGTAGACTGTTGAGACATTACTTCCACGGAGGAAAGTGCGCATGGTGACAGTTGTATTCAATCCCGATGCAATTTCTGTTTTTCATCAACACTTTGAAAGTCCACAGATTACAGAATGCCTCCATATGTGAATCGAAACTACTACTGGTCTTCCAGGGAACGATCAAAGCTTATACTGTTTGAGACATTACTCTCATGCAGGAAAGTGTGGATGGTGACTGTTGTATTACATCCCGATGCAATATCTGTGTTTCAACAACATTCTGATAGTCCACAGATTACAGAATGCCTCCAGATGTGCATCGGAACTACTACTGGACTTCCAGGGAACGATCAAAGCGTAACCAGTTTGAGACATTACTCCCATGGAGGAAAGTGCGCATGGTGACTGTTGTATTCAATCCCGATGCAATTTCTGTGTTTCATTAATACTCTGATAGTCCACAGATTACAGAATGCCTCCAGATGTGCATCGCAAACCACTAGTGGTCTTCCAGGGACCGATCAAAGCGTAGACTGTTTGAGACATTACTCCCATGGAGGAATGTGCGCATGGTGACTGTTGTATTCAATCCCGAAGCAATATCTGTGTTTCATCAACACTCTGATAGTCCACAGAATACAGAATGCCTCCAGATGTGCATCGGAAACTACTACTGGTCTAACAGGGAACGATCAAAGCGTGGAATGTTTGAGACATTACTCTCATGGGGGAAAGTGCGCATGGTGACTGTTGTATTCAATCCCGATGCAATTTCTTTGTTGCATAAACACTCTGATAGTCCACAGATCACAGAATGCCTCCAGATGTGCATCTGAAACTACTACTGGTCTTCCAGGGAACGATCAAAGCGTACTCAGTTTGAGACATTACTCCCATGGAGTAAAGTGCGCATGGTGACTGTTGTAATCAATCCCGATGGGATTTCGGTGTTTCATTAATACTCTGATAGTCCACAGATTGCAGAATGCCTCCAGATGTGCATCGGAAACCACTACTGGTCTTCCAGGGCACGATCAAAGCGTAGACTGTGTGAGACATTACTCCAATGGAGGAAAGTGCGCTTGGTGACTGTTGTATTCAATCCCGAAGCAATTTCTGTGTTTCATCAACACTCTGATGGTCCACAGATTACAGAATGCCACCAGATGTGCATCGGAAACTTCCTCTGGTCTTCCTGGGAACGATCAAAGCGTAGACTGTTTGAGTCATTACTCCCATGGAGGAAAGTGCGCTTGCTGACTGTTGTATTAAATCGCGATGCAATTTCTGTGTTTCAACAACACTCTGATAGTCAACAGATTACGGAATGCCTCCAGATGTGCATCGGAAACTACTACTGGTCTTCCTGGGAACGATCAAAGCGTAGTCTGTTTGAGGCATTACTCCCATGGAGGAAAATGCGCATGGTGTTTGTTGTATTCAATCCCGATGCAAATTCGGCGTTTCATCAACACTCAGTTAGTCCACAGATTACAGAATGCCTCCAGATGAGCAACGGAAACTACTACTGGTCTTCCAGTGAACGATCAAAGCGTAGACTGTTTGAGACATTACTCCCATGGAGGAAAATGCGAATGGTGACTGTTGTATTCAACCCCGATGCAATTTCTGTGTTTCATCAACACCCGGATAGAACACAAATTACAGAATGCCTCCAGATGTGCATCGGAAACTACTACTGGTCTTCAGGGAACGATCAACTAGATGACAGTTTGAGACGTTACTCTTATGGAGGAAAGTGCGCATGGATACTGTTGTATTCAATCCCGATGCAATTTCTGTGTTTCATCAACACTTTGAAGGTCAACAGATTACAGAATGCCTCGAGATGTGTATCGGAAACTACTACTGGTATTCCAGGGAACGATCAAAGAGTAGACTGTTTGAGATATTACTCCCATGGAGGAAAGTGCGCATGGTTACTGTTGTATTCAATCCCGATGCAATTTCTTTGTTTCAACATTACTCTGATAGTCCACAGCTTACAGAATGCCACCAGATGTGCATCGGAAACAACTACTGGTCTTCCAGGGAACGATCAAAGCGTAGACCGTTTGAGACATTACTCCCATATAGGAATGTGCGCATGGTGACTGTTGTATTCAATCCCGATGCAATTTCTTTTTTGCATCAACACTCTGATAGTCCACAGATCACAGAATGCCCCCAGATGTGCATCTGAAACTACTACTGGTCTTCCAGGGAACGATCAAAGCGTAGACTGTTTGAGACATTACTCCAATGGAGGAAAGTGCGCTTGGTGACTGTTGTATTCAATCGCGATGCAATTTCTGTGTTTGATCAACACTTTGATGGTAAACAGATTACAGAATGCCTCCAGATGTGCATCGGAAACTACTACTGGTCTTCGTGGAAACGATCAAAGCATAGACTGTTTGAGACATTACTCCCGTGGGGGAAAATGCGCATGCTGACTGTTGTATTCAATCCCGATGCAATGTCTGTGTTTCATCAACACACTGATAGTCCACAGATTACAGATTGCCTCCAGATGTGCATCGGAAACTACTACTGGTCTTCCAGGGAACGATGAAAGCATAGACTGTTTGAGGCATTACTACCATGGAGGAAAATGCGCATGGTTACTGTTGTATTCAATCACGATGCAATTTCTGTGTTTCATCAACACTTTGAACGTCCACAGATTACAGAATGCCTCAAGATGTGCTTCGGAAACTACTACTGGTCTTCGAGGAAACGATCAAAGCATAGACTGTTTGAGACATTACTCCCGTGGAAGAAAGTGCGCATGGTGACTGTTGTATTCAATCCCGATGCAATCTCTGTGTTTCATCAACACTCTGATAGTCCACAGATTACAGAATGCCCCCAGATGTGCATCGGAAACTACTACTGGTCTTACAGGGAACGATCAAAGCGTAGACTGTTTGAGACATTACTCCAGTGAAGGAAAGTGCGCATGGTGACTGTTGTATTCAATCCCGATGCAATTTCTGTGTTTCATCAACACTCTGATAGTGCACAGTTAACAGAATGATACCAGATGTGCATCGGAAATAACTACTGGTCTTCCAGGGAACGATCAAATCGCAGACTGTTTGAGACATTACTCCCGTGGAGGAAAGTGCGCATGGTGACTGTTGTATTCAATCCCGATGCAATTTCTGTGCTTCATCAATACCCGGATAGACCACAAATTACAGAATGCCTCCAGATGTGCATTTGAATCTACTACTGGTCTTCAGGGAACGATCAAATGGATGACAGTTTGAGACGTTACTCTTATGGAGGAAAGTGCGCATGGTTACTGTTGTATTCAATCCCGATGCAATTTCTGTGTTTCATCATCACTTTGATGGTCCACAGATTAGAGAATGCCTCGAGATGTGCATCGGAATCTACTACTGGTCTTCCAGGGAACGATCAAAGCGTAGACTCTTTGAGACATTACTCCCAAGGAGGAAAGTGCGCATGGTGACTGTTGTATTCAATCTCGATGTAATTTCTGTGTTTCATCAACACTTTGAAGGTCCACAGATTACAGAATGACTCCATATGTGAATCGAAACTACTACTGGTCTTCCAGGCAACGATCAAAGCTTAGACTGTTTGAGACATTACTCCCATGCAGGAAAGTGCGGATGGTGACTGTTGTATTGCATCCCTATGCAATTTCTGTGTTTCAACAACACTCTGATAGTCCACAGATTACAGAATGCCACTAGATGTGCATCGGAAACTACTACTGGTCTTCCAGGGAACGATCAAAGCGTAGACTGTTTGAGACATTACTCCCATGGAGGAAAGTGGTCATGGTGACTGTTGTATTCAATCCCGATGCAATTTCTGTGTTTCATTAGCACTCGGATAGTCCACAGATTACAGAAGGCCTCCAGATGTGCATCGGAAACTACTACTGGTCTTGAGGGAACGATCAATGCGATGACAGTTTGTGACATTACTCCAATGTAGAAATGTACGCATGGTGCCTGTTGTATTCAATCCCGATGCAATTTCTGCGTTTCATCAACACTTTGAAGGTCCACAGATTACGGAATGTCTCCAGATGTGCATCCGAATCTACTACTGGTCTTCCAGGGAACGATCAAAGCGTAGACTGTTTGAGACATTACTCCCATGGAGGAATGTGCGCATGGTGACTGTCGTATTAAATCCCGATGCAATTTATGTGTTTCATCAACACTTTGAAGGTCCACAGATTAGAGAATGCCTCCAGATGTGGATCGGAATCTTCTACTGGTCTTCCAGAGAAAGATCAAAGCGTAGACTGTTTGAGACATTACTCCCATTCAGGAAAGTGCGCATGGTGACTGTTGTATTCAATCCCGATGCAATTTCTGTGTTTCAACAACACTCTGAAAGTCCACAGATTACAGAATGCCTCCAGATGTGCATCGGAATCTACTACTGGTCTTCCAGGGAACGAACAAAGCGTAGACTGTTTGAGACATTACTCCTATGCAGGAAAGTGCGCATGGTGACTGTTGTATTCAATCCCGATGGAATTTCTCTGCTTCATCAACACTCTGATAGTCCAAAGATTACAGAATGCCTCCAGATGTGCATCGGAAACTACTACTGTTCTTCCAGGAACGATCAAAGCGTAGACTGTTTGAGACATTACTCCCATGGAGGAAAGTCCGCATAGTGACTGTTGTATTCAATCCCGAGGCAATTTCTGTGTTTCAACCACACTCTGATAGTAAACAGATAACAGAATGCCTCCAGATGTGCATCGGAAACTACTACTGGTCTTCATGGGAACGATCAAAGCGTAGACTGTTGAGACATTACTTCCACGGAGGAAAGTGCGCATGGTGACAGTTGTATTCAATCCCGATGCAATTTCTGTTTTTCATCAACACTTTGAAAGTCCACAGATTACAGAATGCCTCCATATGTGAATCGAAACTACTACTGGTCTTCCAGGGAACGATCAAAGCTTATACTGTTTGAGACATTACTCTCATGCAGGAAAGTGTGGATGGTGACTGTTGTATTACATCCCGATGCAATATCTGTGTTTCAACAACATTCTGATAGTCCACAGATTACAGAATGCCTCCAGATGTGCATCGGAACTACTACTGGACTTCCAGGGAACGATCAAAGCGTAACCAGTTTGAGACATTACTCCCATGGAGGAAAGTGCGCATGGTGACTGTTGTATTCAATCCCGATGCAATTTCTGTGTTTCATTAATACTCTGATAGTCCACAGATTACAGAATGCCTCCAGATGTGCATCGCAAACCACTAGTGGTCTTCCAGGGACCGATCAAAGCGTAGACTGTTTGAGACATTACTCCCATGGAGGAATGTGCGCATGGTGACTGTTGTATTCAATCCCGAAGCAATATCTGTGTTTCATCAACACTCTGATAGTCCACAGAATACAGAATGCCTCCAGATGTGCATCGGAAACTACTACTGGTCTAACAGGGAACGATCAAAGCGTGGAATGTTTGAGACATTACTCTCATGGGGGAAAGTGCGCATGGTGACTGTTGTATTCAATCCCGATGCAATTTCTTTGTTGCATAAACACTCTGATAGTCCACAGATCACAGAATGCCTCCAGATGTGCATCTGAAACTACTACTGGTCTTCCAGGGAACGATCAAAGCGTACTCAGTTTGAGACATTACTCCCATGGAGTAAAGTGCGCATGGTGACTGTTGTAATCAATCCCGATGGGATTTCGGTGTTTCATTAATACTCTGATAGTCCACAGATTGCAGAATGCCTCCAGATGTGCATCGGAAACCACTACTGGTCTTCCAGGGCACGATCAAAGCGTAGACTGTGTGAGACATTACTCCAATGGAGGAAAGTGCGCTTGGTGACTGTTGTATTCAATCCCGAAGCAATTTCTGTGTTTCATCAACACTCTGATGGTCCACAGATTACAGAATGCCTCCAGATGTGCATCGTTAACTACTTTTGGTCTAACAGGGAACGATCGAAGCGGGGAATGTTTGAGACATTACTCCAATGGAGGAAAGTGCGCTTGGTGACTGTTGTATTCAATCACGGTGCTATTTCTGTGTTTGATCTACACTTTGAAGGTCCACAGATTACAGAATGCCTCCCGATCTGCATCGGAAACTACCACGGGTCTTCGTGGAAACGATCAAAGCATAGACTGTTTGAGACATTACTCCCGTGGAAGAAAGTGCGCATGGTGACTGTTGTATTCAATCCCGATGCAATTTCTGTGTTTTATCAACACTCAGTTAGTCCACAGATTACAGAATGCCTCCAGATGTGCATCGGAAACTACTACTGGTCTTCCAGGGAACGATCAAAGCGTAGACTGTTTGAGACATTACTCCCATGGAGGAAAATGAGAATGGTGTCTGTTGTATTCAATCCCGATGCAATTTCTGTGTTTCATCAACACTCTGATAGTCCACAAATTACAGAATGCCACCAGATGTGCATCGGAAACTACTACTGGTCTTACAGGGAACGATCAAAGCGTAGACTGTTTGAGACATAACTCCTATGTAGGAAAGTGCGCATGGTGACTGTTGTATTCAATCCCGATGCAATTTCTGTGTTTCATCAACACTCTGATAGTGCACAGATAACAGAATGATACCAGATGTGCATCGGAAATAACTACTGGTCTTCCAGGGAACGATCAAATCGCAGACTGTTTGAGACATTACTCCCGTGGAGGAAAGTGCACATGGTGACTGTTGTATTCAATCCCGATGCAATTTCTGTGTTTCATCAACACTCAGTTAGTCCACAGATTACAGAATGCCTCCAGATGTGCATCGGAAACTTCTACTGGTCTTCCAGGGAACGATCAAAGCGTAGACTGTTTGAGACATTACTCCCATGGAGGAAAATGCGAATGGTGACTGTTAAATTCAATCCCGATGCAATTCTGTGCTTCATCAACACTCTGATAGTCCACAAATTACAGAATGCCACCAGATGTGCATCGGAAACTACTAATGGTCTTACAGGGAACGATCAAAGCGTAGACTGTTTGAGACATTACTCCAGTGAAGGAAAGTGCGCATGGTGACTGTTGTATTCAATCACGATGCAATTTCTGTGTTTCATCAACACTCTGATAGTGCACAGATAACAGAATGATACCAGATGTGCATCGGAAATAACTACTGGTCTTCCAGGGAACGATCAAATCGCAGACTGTTTGAGACATTACTCCCGTGGAGGAAAGTGCGCATGGTGACTGTTGTATTCAATCCCGATGCAATTTCTGTGTTTCATCAACACTCAGTTAGTCCACAGATTACAGAATGCCTCCAGATGTGCATCGGAAACAACTACTGGTCTTCCAGGGAACGATCAAATCGCAGACTGTTTGAGACATTACTCCCGTGGAGGAAAGTGCGCATGGTGACTGTTGTATTCAATCCCGATGCAATTTCTGTGTTTCATCAACACTCAGTTAGTCCACAGATTACAGAATGCCTCCAGATGTGCATCGGAAACAACTACTGGTCTTCCAGGGAACGATCAAACCTT
The DNA here is from genome assembly GCF_023897955.1 of Schistocerca gregaria. Taxonomy (NCBI): domain Eukaryota; kingdom Metazoa; phylum Arthropoda; class Insecta; order Orthoptera; family Acrididae; genus Schistocerca; species Schistocerca gregaria. The sequence continues at coordinate 72,055,872 of NC_064922.1, read as the reverse complement.
GGCCTGTTTGAGACATTACTCTCATGCAGGAAAGTGTGGATGGTGACTGTTGTATTACATCCCGATGCAATATCTGTGTTTCAACAACATTCTGATAGTCCACAGATTACAGAATGCCTCCAGATGTGCATCGGAAACTACTACTGAACTTCCAGGGAACGATCAAAGCGTAACCAGTTTGAGACATTACTCCCATGGGGGAAAGTGCGCATGGTGACTGATGTATTCAATCCCGATGCAATTTCTGTGTTTCATTAATACTCTGATAGTCCACAGATTACAGAATGCCTCCAGATGTGCATCGCAAACCACTAGTGGTCTTCCAGGGACCGATCAAAGCGTAGACTGTTTGAGACATTACTCCCATGGAGGAATGTGCGCATGGTGACTGTTGTATTCAATCCCGAAGCAATATCTGTGTTTCATCAACACTCTGATAGTCCACAGATTACAGAATGCCTCCAGATGTGCATCGGAAACTACTACTGGTCTAACAGGGAACGATCAAAGCGTGGAATGTTTGAGACATTACTCTCATGGGGGAAAGTGCGCATGGTGACTGTTGTATTCAATCCCGAAGGAATTTCAGTGTTTCGTCAACACTCAGATAGTCCACAGATTACAGAATGCCTCCAGATGTTTATCGGAAACCACTACTGGTCTTCCAGGGAACGATCATGGCGTAGACTGTTTGAGAATTACTCCCATGGAGGAAAGTGGTCATGGTGACTGTTATATTCAATCCCGATGCAATTTCTATGTTTCCTCAACACTCTGAAGGTCCACAGATTACAGAATGCCTCCAGATGTGCGTCGGAAACCACTACTGGTCTTCCAGGGAACGATCAAAGCGTAGACCGTTTGAGACATTACTCCCATGGAGGAATGTGCGCATGGTGACTGTTGTATTCAATCCCGATGCAATTTCTTTGTTGCATAAACACTCTGATAGTCCACAGATCACAGAATGCCTCCAGATGTGCATCTGAAACTACTACTGGTCTTCCAGGGAACGATCAAAGCGTACTCTGTTTGAGACATTACTCCCATGGAGTAAAGGGCGCATGGTGACTGTTGTAATCAATCCCGATGGGATTTCTGTGTTTCATTAATACTCTGATAGTCCACAGATTGCAGAATGCCTCCAGATGTGCATCGGAAACCACTACTGGTCTTCCAGGGCACGATCAAAGCGTAGACTGTGTGAGACATTACTCCAATGGAGGAAAGTGCGCTTGGTGACTGTTGTATTCAATCCCGAAGCAATTTCTGTGTTTCATCAACACTCTGATGGTCCACAGTTTACAGAATGCCTCCAGATGTGCATCGTTAACTACTTTTGGTCTAACAGGGAACGATCGAAGCGGGGAATGTTTGAGACATTACTCCAATGGAGGAAAGTGCGCTTGGTGACTGTTGTATTCAATCACGATGCTATTTCTGTGTTTGATCAACACTTTGAAGGTCCACAGATTACAGAATGCCTCCCGATATGCATCGGAAACTACTACGGGTCTTCGTGGAAACGATCAAAGCATAGACTGTTTGAGACATTACTCCCGTGGGGGAAAATGCGCATGGTGACTGTTGTATTCAATCCCGATGCAATTTCTGTGTTTCATCAACACTCTGATAGTCCACAGATTACAGTTTGCCTCCAGATGTGTATCGGAATCTACTACTGGTCTTCCAGAAAACGATCAAAGCATAGACTGTTTGAGGCATTACTCCCATGGAGGAAAATGCGCATGGTCACTGTTGTACTCAATCACGATGCAATTTCTGTGTTTCATCAACACTTTGAAGGTCCACAGATTACAGAATGCCTCCAGATGTGCTTCGGAAACTACTACTGGTATTCGAGGAAACGATCAAAGCATAGACTGTTTGAGACATTACTCCCGTGGAAGAAAGTGCGCATGGTGACTGTTGTATTCAATCCCGATGCAATTTCTGTGTTTCATCAACACTCAGTTAGTCCACAGATTACAGAATGCCTCCAGATGTGCATCGGAAACTACTACTGGTCTTCCAGGGAACGATCAAAGCGTAGACTGTTTGAGACATTACTCCCATGGAGGAAAATGAGAATGGTGTCTGTTGTATTCAATCCCGATGCAATTTCTGTGTTTCATCAACACTCTGATAGTCCACAAATTACAGAATGATACCAGATGTGCATCGGAAACTACTACTGGTCTTACAGGGAACGATCAAAGCGTAGACTGTTTGAGACATAACTCCTATGTAGGAAAGTGTGCATGGTGACTGTTGTATTCAATCCCGATGCAATTTCTGTGTTTCATCAACACTCTGATAGTGCACAGATAACAGAATGATACCAGATGTGCATCGGAAATAACTACTGGTCTTCCAGGGAACGATCAAATCGCAGACTGTTTGAGACATTACTCCCGTGGAGGAAAGTGCACATGGTGACTGTTGTATTCAATCCCGATGCAATTTCTGTGTTTCATCAACACTCAGTTAGTCCACAGATTACAGAATGCCTCCAGATGTGCATCGGAAACTTCTAGTGGTCTTCCAGGGAACGATCAAAGCGTAGACTGTTTGAGGCATTACTCCCATGGAGGAAAATGCGAATGGTGACTGTTAAATTCAATCCCGATGCAATTTCTGTGCTTCATCAACACTCTGATAGTCCACAAATTACAGAATGCCACCAGATGTGCATCGGAAACTACTATTGGTCTTACAGGGAACGATCAAAGCGTAGACTGTTTGAGACATTACTCCAGTGAAGGAAAGTGCGCATGGTGACTGTTGTATTCAATCACGATGCAATTTCTGTGTTTCATCAACACTCTGATAGTGCACAGATAACAGAATGATACCAGATGTGCATCGGAAATAACTACTGGTCTTCCAGGGAACGATCAAATCGCAGACTGTTTGAGACATTACTCCCGTGGAGGAAAGTGCGCATGGTGACTGTTGTATTCAATCCCGATGCAATTCCTGTGTTTCATCAACACTCAGTTAGTCCACAGATTACAGAATGCCTCCAGATGTGCATCGGAAACAACTACTGGTCTTCCAGGGAACGATCAAAGCGTAGACTGTTTGAGACATTACTCCCGTGGAGGAAAGTGCGCATGGTTACTGTTGTATTCAATCCCGATGCAATTTCTGTGTTTCATCAACACTCCGATAGTCCACAGATGACGGAAAGCCTCCAGATGTGCATCGGAAACTACTACTGGTCTTCCAGGGAACGATCAAATCGTAGACTGTTTGAGACATTACTCCCATGGAGGAAAATGCGAATGGTGTCTGTTGTATTCAATCCCGATGCAATTTCTGTGTTTCATCATCACTTTGATGGTCCACAGATTACAGAATGCCTCAAGATGTGCATCGGAAACTACTACTGGTCTTCCAGGGAACGTCAAAGAGTAGACTGTTTGAGATATTACTCCCGTGGAGGAAAGTGCGCATGGTTACTGTTGTATTCAATCCCGATGCAATTTCTGTGTTTCAACACTACTCTGATAGTCCATTGCTTACAGAATGCCACCAGATGTGCATCGGAAACAACTACTGGTCTTCCAGGGAACGATCAAGGCATAGACTGTTTGAGACATTACTCCAATGGAGGAAAGTGCGCATGGTGACTGTCGTATTAAATCCCGATGCAATTTCTGTGTTTCATCAACTCTTTGAAGGTCCACAGATTACAGAATGCCTCCAGATGTGCTTCGGAAACTACTACTGGTCTTCGAGGAAACGATCAAATCATAGACTGTTTGAGACATTACTCCCGTGGAAGAAAGTGCGCATGGTGACTGTTGTATTCAATCCCGATGCAATTTCTGTGTTTCATCAACACTCAGTTAGTCCACAGATTACAGAATGCCTCCAGATGTGCATCGGAAACTACTACTGGTCTTCCAGGGAACGATCAAAGCGTACACTGTTTGAGACATAACTCCCATGGAGGAAAATGCGAATGGTGTCTGTTGTATTCAATCCCGATGCAATTTCTGTGTTTCATCAACACTCTGATAGTCCACAAATTACAGAATGCAACCAGATGTGCATCGGAAACTACTACTGGTCTTACAGGGAACGATCAAAGCGTAGACTGTTTGAGACATTACTCCCGTGGAAGAAAGTGCGCATGGTGGCTGTTGTATTCAATCCCGATGCAATTTCTGTGTTTCATCAACACTCTGATAGTGCACAGATAACAGAATGATACCAGATGTGCATCGGAAATAACTACTGGTCTTCCAGGGAACGATCAAATCGCAGACTGTTTGAGACATTACTCCCGTGGAGGAAAGTGCGCATGGTGACTGTTGTATTCAATCCCGATGCAATTTCTGTGTTTCATCAACACTCAGTTAGTCCACAGATTACAGAATGCCTCCAGATGTGCATCGGAAACTGCTACTGGTCTTCCAGGGAACGATCAAAGCGTAGACTGTTTGAGACATTACTCCCATGGAGGAAAATGCGAATGGTGACTGTTGTATTCAATCCCGATGCAATTTCTGTGTTTCATCAACACTCTGATAGTCCACAAATTACAGAATGCCACCAGATGTGCATCGGAAACTACTACTGGTCTTACAGGGAACGATCAAATCGTAGACTGTTTGAGACATTACTCCAGTGAAGGAAAGTGCGCATGGTGACTGTTGTATTCAATCCCGATGCAATTTCTGTGCTTCATCAACACCCGGATAGACCACAAATTACAGAATGCCTCCAGATGTGCATTGGAAACTACTACCGGTCTTCAGGGAACGATCAAATCGATGACAGTTTGAGACGTTACTCTTATGGAGGAAAGTGCGCATGGTTACTGTTGTATTCAATCCCGATGCAATTTCTGTGTTTCTTCATCACTTTGATGGTCCACCGATTACAGAATGCCTCGAGATGTGCATCGGAAACTACTACTGGTTTTCCAGGGAACGATCAAAGAGTAGACTGTTTGAGATATTACTCCCGTGGAGGAAAGTGCGCATGGTTACTGTTGTATTCAATCCCGAGCAATTTCTGTGTTTCAACACTACTCTGATAGTCCATAGCTTACAGAATGCCACCAGATGTGCATTGGAAACAACTACTGGTCTTCCAGGGCACGATCAAGGCATAGACTGTTTGAGACATTACTCCAATGGAGGAAAGTGCGCATGGTGACTGTCGTATTAAATCCCGATGCAATTTCTGTGTTTCATCAACACTTTGAAGGTCCACAGATTACAGAATGCCTCCATATGTGAATCGAAACTACTACAGGTCTTCCAGCGAACGATCAAAACGTAGACGGTTTGAGACATTACTCCCATGGAGTAAAGTGCGGATGGTGACTGTTATATTCAATCCCGATGCAATTTCTGTGTTTCAACAACACTCTGATAGTCCACTGATTACAGAATGCCTCCAGATGTGCATCGGAAACTACTACTGGTCTTACAGGGAACGATCAAAGCGTAGACAGTTTGAGGCGTTACTCCCATGGAGGAAAGTCCGCATGGTGACTGTTGTATTCAATCCCGGAGCAATTTCTGAGTTCATCAACACTCTGATAGTCCACAGATTACAGAATGCAACCAGATGTGCATCGGATTCTACAACTGGTCTTCCAGGGAGAGATCAAAGCGTAAACTGTTTCAGACATTACTCCCATGGAGGAAAGTGCGCATTTTGACTGTTGAATTCAATTCCGATGCAATTTCGGTGTTTCATCAATACTCTGATAGTCCACAGATTACAGTATGCTTCCAGATGTGCATCGGAAGCTACTAATGGTCTTCCAGGGAACGAACAAAGCGTAGACTGTTTGAGACATCACTCCTATGTAGGAAAGTGCGCATGGTGACTGTTGTATTCAATCCCGATGCAATTTCTGTGTTTCATCAACACTCTGATAGTCCACAGATTACAGAATGCCTCCAGATGTGCATCGGAAACTACTACTGGTCTTCCAGGAACGATCAAAGCGTAGACTGTTTGAGACATTACTCCCATGGAGGACAGTCCGCATAGTGACTGTTGTATTCAATCCCGAGGCATTTTCTGTGTTTCAACAACACTCTGATAGTAAACAGATAACAGAATGCCTCCAGATGTGCATCGGAAGCTACTACTGGTCTTCCAGGGAACGATCAAAGCGTAGACTGTTGAGACATTACTTTTACGGAGGAAAGTGCGCATGGTGACTGTTGTATTCAATCCCGATGCAATTTCTGTGTTTCATCAACACTTTGAAGGTCCACAGATTACAGAATGCCTCCATATGTGAATCGAAACTACTACTGGTCTTCCAGGGAACGATCAAAGCGTAGACTGTTTGAAACATTACTCCCATGGAGGAAAATGCGCATGGTGACTGTTGTATTCAATAACGATGCAATTTCTGTGTTTCATCAACACTCTGAAGGTCCACAGATTACAGATTGCATCCAGATGTGCATCGGAAACTACTACTGGTCTTCCAGGGAACGATCAAAGCGTAGACCGTTTGAGACATTACTCCCATGGAGGAAAGAGCGGATGGTGACTGTTGTATTCAATCACGATGCAATTTCTGTGTTTCAACAACACTCTGATAGTCCACAGATTACAGAATGCCTCCAGATGTGCATCGGAAACTACTACTGGTCTTCCAGGGAACGATCAAAGCGTAGACCGTTTGAGACATTACTCCCATGGAGGAATGTGCGCATGGTGACTGTTGTATTCAATCCCGAAGCAATTTCTGTGTTTCATCAACACTCTGATGGTCCACAGATTACAGAATGCCTCCAGATGTGCATCGTTAACTACTTTTGGTCTAACAGGGAACGATCGAAGCGTGGAATGTTTGAGACATTACTCCAATGGAGGAAAGTGCGCTTGGTGACTGTTGTATTCAATCACGATGCTATTTCTGTGTTTGATCAACACTTTGAAGGTCCACAGATAACAGAATGCCTCCCGATATGCATCGGAAACTACTACGGGTCTTCGTGGAAACGATCAAAGCATAGACTGTTTGAGACATTACTCCCGTGGGGGAAAATGCGCATGGTGACTGTTGTATTCAATCCCGATGCAATTTCTGTGTTTCATCAACACTCTGATAGTCCACAGATTACAGTTTGCCTCCAGATGTGCATCGGAATCTACTACTGGTCTTCCAGAAAACGATCAAAGCATAGACTGTTTGAGGCATTACTCCCATGGAGGAAAATGCGCATGGTCACTGTTGTATTCAATCACGATGCAATTTCTGTGTTTCATCAACACTTTGAAGGTCCACAGATTACAGAATGCCTCCAGATGTGCTTCGGAAACTACTACTGGTATTCGAGGAAACGATCAAAGCATAGACTGTTTGAGACATTACTCCCGTGGAAGAGAGTGCGCATGGTGACTGTTGTATTCAATCCCGATGCAATTTCTGTGTTTCATCAACACTCAGTTAGTCCACAGATTACAGAATGCCTCCAGATGTGCATCGGAAACTACTACTGGTCTTCCAGGGAACGATCAAAGCGTAGACTGTTTGAGACATTACTCCCATGGAGGAAAATGAGAATGGTGTCTGTTGTATTCAATCCCGATGCAATTTCTGTGTTTCATCAACACTCTGATAGTCCACAAATTACAGAATGCCACCAGATGTGCATCGGAAACTACTACTGGTCTTACAGGGAACGATCAAAGCGTAGACTGTTTGAGACATAACTCCCATGTAGGAAAGTGCGCATGGTGACTGTTGTATTCAATCCCGATGCAATTTCTGTGTTTCATCAACACTCTGATAGTGCACAGATAACAGAATGATACCAGATGTGCATCGGAAATAACTACTGGTCTTCCAGGGAACGATCAAATCGCAGACTGTTTGAGACATTACTCCCGTGGAGGAAAGTGCACATGGTGACTGTTGTATTCAATCCCGATGCAATTTCTGTGTTTCATCAACACTCAGTTAGTCCACAGATTACAGAATGCCTCCAGATGTGCATCGGAAACTTCTACTGGTCTTCCAGGGAACGATCAAAGCGTAGACTGTTTGAGACATTACTCCCATGGAGGAAAATGCGAATGGTGACTGTTAAATTCAATCCCGATGCAATTTCTGTGCTTCATCAACACTCTGATAGTCCACAAATTACAGAATGCCACCAGATGTGCATCGGAAACTACTATTGGTCTTACAGGGAAAGATCAAAGCGTAGACTGTTTGAGACATTACTCCACTGAAGGAAAGTGCGCATGTTGACTGTTGTATTCAATCACGATGCAGTTTCTGTGTTTCATCAACATTCTGATAGTGCACAGATAGCAGAATGATACCAGATGTGCATCGGAAATAACTACTGGTCTTCCAGGGAACGATCAAATCGCAGACTGTTTGAGACATTACTCCCGTGGAGGAAAGTGCGCATGGTGACTGTTGTATTCAATCCCGATGCAATTTCTGTGTTTCATCAACACTCAGTTAGTCCACAGATTACAGAATGCCTCCAGATGTGCATCGGACACAACTACTGGTCTTCCAGGGAACGATCAAAGCGTAGACTGTTTGAGACATTACTCCCATGGAGGAAAATGCGAATGGTGTCTGTTGTATTCAATCCCGATGCAATTCCTGTGTTTCATTAACACTCTGATAGTCCACAAATTACAGAATGCCACCAGATGTGCATCGGAAACTACTACTGGTCTTACAGGGAACGATCAAAGCGTAGACTGTTTGAGACATTACTCCAGTGAAGGAAAGTGCGCATGGTGACTGTTGTATTCAATCCCGATGCAATTTCTGTGTTTCATCAACACTCTGATAGTCCACAGATGACGGAAAGCCTCCAGATGTGCATCGGAAACTACTACTGGTCTTCCAGGGAACGATCAAATCGTAGACTGTTTGAGACATTACTCCCATGGAGGAAAATGCGAATGGTGTCTGTTGTATTCAATCCCGATGCAATTTCTGTGTTTCATCATCACTTTGATGGTCCACAGATTACAGAATGCCTCGAGATGTGCATCGGAAACTACTACTGGTTTTCCAGGGAACGTCAAAGCGTAGACTGTTTGAGACATCACTCCTATGAAGGAAAGTGCGCATGGTGACTGTTGTATTCAATCCCGATGCAATTTCTGTGTTTCATCAACACTCTGATAGTCCACAGATTACAGAATGCCTCCAGATGTGCATCGGAAGCTACTACTGGTCTTCCAGGGAACGATCAAAGCGTAGACTGTTGAGACATTACTTTCACGGAGGAAAGTGCGCATGGTGACTGTTGTATTCAATCCCGATGCAATTTCTGTGTTTCATTAGCACTCGGATAGTCCACAGATTAGAGAAGGCCTCCAGATGTGCATCGGAAACTACTACTGGTCTTGAGGGAACGATCAATGCGATGACAGTTTGAGACATTACTCCAATGTAGAAATGTACGCATGGTGCCTGTTGTATTCAATCCCGATGCAATTTCTGCGTTTCATCAACACTTTGAAGGTCCACAGATTACGGAATGCCTCCAGATGTGCATCCGAATCTACTACTGGTCTTCCAGGGAACGATCAAAGCGTAGACTGTTTGAGACATTACTCCCATGGAGGAGAGTGCGCATGGTGACTGTTGTATTCAATCCCGTTGCAAATAATGTGTTTCAACAACACTCTAATAGTCCACTGATTACAGAATGCCTCCAGATGTGCATCGGAAACTACTACTGGTCTTACAGGGAACGATCAAAGCGTAGACAGTTTGAGGCGTTACTCCCATGCAGGAAAGTGCGGATGGTGACTGTTGTATTCAATCACGATGTAATTTCTGTGTTTCAACAACACTCTGATAGTCCACAGATTACAGAATGCCTCCAGATGTGCATTGGAAACTACTACTGGTCTTCCAGGCAACGATCAAAGCGTAGACAGTTTGAGACATTACTCCTAAGTAGGAAAGTGCGCATGGTGATTGTTGTATTCAATCCCGATGTAATTTCTGTGTTTCATCATCACTCTGATAGACCACAGATTACAGAATGCCTCCAGATGTGCATCGGAAACTACTACTGGTCTTCCAGGGAACGATCAAAGCGTAGACCGTTTGAGACATTACTCCCATGGAGGAATGTGCGCATGGTGACTGTTGTATTCAATCCCGATGCAATTTCTTTGTTGCATCAACACTCTGATAGTCCACAGATCACAGAATGCCTCCTGATGTGCATCTGAAACTACTACTGGTTTCCAGGGAACGATCAAAGCGTACTCTGATTGAGACATCACTCCCATGGAGTAAAGTGCGCATGGTGACTGTTGTATTCAATCCCGAAGCAATTTCTGTGTTTCATCAACACTCTGATAGTCCACAGATTACAGAATGCCTCCGGATGTGCATCGGAAACTACTTTTGGTCTAACAGGGAACGATCGAAGCGTGGAATGTTTGAGACATTACTCCAATGGAGGAAAGTGCGCTTGGTGACTGTTGTATTCAATCACGATGCAATTTCTGTGTTTGATCAACACTTTGAAGGTCCACAGATTACAGAATGCCTCAGGATGTGCATCGGAAACGACTACTGGTCTTCGTGGAATCGATCAAAGCATAGACTGTTTGAGACATTACTCCCGTGGGGGAAAATGCGCATGGTGACTGTTGTATTCAATCCCGATGCAATTTCTGTGTTTCATCAACACTCTGATAGTCCACAGATTACATTTTGCCTCCAGATGTGCATCGGAAACTACTACTGGTCTTCCAGGGAACGATCAAAGCATAGACTGTTTGAGGCATTACTCCCATGGAGGAAAATGCGCATGGTTACTGTTGTATTCAATCACGATGCAATTTCTGTGTTTCATCAACACTCTGATAGTCCACAAATTACAGAATGCCTCCAGATGTGCATCGGAAACTACTACTGGACTTCCAGGGAACGATCGAAGCGTAAACAGTTTGAGACATTACTCCCATGGAGGAAAGTGCGCATGGTGACTGTTGTATTCAATCCCGATGCAATTTCTGTGTTTCATTAATACTCTGATAGTCCACAGATTACAGAATGTCTCCAGATGTGCATCGGAAACTACTACTGGTCTAACAGGGAACGATCAAAGCGTGGAATGTTGAGACATTACTCCCATGGGGGAAAGTGCGCATGGTGACTGTTGTATTCAAAACCAAAGGAATTTCTGTGTTTCGTCAACACTCAGATAGTCCACAGATTACAGAATGCCTCCAGATGTGCATCGGAAACCATTACTGGTCGTCTTGGGAACGATCAAAGCATAGACTGTTTGAGACATTACTCCCATGGAGGAAAGTGCGCATGGTGACTGTTGTATTCAATAACGATGCAATTTCTGTGTTTCATCAACACTTTGAAGGTCCACAGATTACAGAATGCCTCCAGATGTGCATCGGAAACTACTACTGGTCTTCGAGGAAACGATCAAAGCATAGACTGTTTGAGACATTACTCCCGTGGAAGAAAGTGCGCATGGTGACTGTTGTATTCAATCCCGATGCAATTTCTGTGTTTCATCAACACTCAGTTAGTCCACAGAATACAGAATGCCTCCAGATGTGCATCTGAAACTACTACTGGTCTTCCAGGGAACGATCAAAGCGTACTCTGATTGAGACATCACTCCCATGGAGTAAAGTGCGCATGGTGACTGTTGTATTCAATCCCGAAGCAATTTCTGTGTTTCATCAACACTCTGATAGTCCACAGATTACAGAATGCCTCCGGATGTGCATCGGAAACTACTACTGGTCTTCCAGGGAACGATCAAAGCGTAGACCGTTTGAGACATTACTCCCATGGAGGAAAGTGCGCATGGTGACTGTTGTATTCAATCCCGATGCAATTTCTGTGTTTCGTCAACACTCAGATAGTCCACAGATTACAGAATGATTCCAGATGTTTATCGGAAACCACTACTGGTCTTCCAGGGAACGATCAAGGCGTAGACTGTTTGAGAATTACTCCCATGGAGGAAAGTGGTCATGGTGACTGTTATATTCAATCCCGATGCAATTTCTATGTTTCATCAACACTTTGAAGGTCCACAGATTACAGAATGCCTCCAGATGTGCATCGGAAACCATTACTGGTCGTCCTGGGAACGATCAAAGCGTAGACAGTTTGAGGCGTTACTCCCATGCAGGAAAGTGCGGATGGTGACTGTTGTATTCAATCACGATGTAATTTCTGTGTTTCAACAACACTCTGATAGTCCACAGATTACAGAATGCCTCCAGATGTGCATTGGAAACTACTACTGGTCTTCCAGGCAACGATCAAAGCGTAGACTGTTTGAGACATTACTCCTAAGTAGGAAAGTGCGCATGGTGATTGTTGTATTCAATCCCGATGTAATTTCTGTGTTTCATCATCACTCTGATAGACCACAGATTACAGAATGCCTCCAGATGTGCATCGGAAACTACTACTGGTCTTCCAGGGAACGATCAAAGCGTAGACCGTTTGAGACATTACTCCCATGGAGGAATTTGCGCATGGTGACTGTTGTATTCAATCCCGATGCAATTTCTTTGTTGCATCAACACTCTGATAGTCCACAGATCACAGAATGCCTCCTGATGTGCATCTGAAACTACTACTGGTCTTCCAGGGAACGATCAAAGCGTACTCTGATTGAGACATCACTCCCATGGAGTAAAGTGCGCATGGTGACTGTTGTATTCAATCCCGAAGCAATTTCTGTGTTTCATCAACACTCTGATAGTCCACAGATTACAGAATGCCTCCGGATATGCATCGGAAACTACTTTTGGTCTAACAGGGAACGATCGAAGCGTGGAATGTTTGAGACATTACTCCAATGGAGGAAAGTGCGCTTGGTGACTGTTGTATTCAATCACGATGCAATTTCTGTGTTTGATCAACACTTTGAAGGTCCACAGATTACATTTGGCCTCCAGATGTGCATCGGAAACTACTACTGGTCTTCCAGGGAACGATCAAAGCATAGACTGTTTGAGGCATTACTCCCATGGAGGAAAATGCGCATGGTTACTGTTGTATTCAATCACGATGCAATTTCTGTGTTTCATCAACACTCTGATAGTCCACAAATTACAGAATGCCTCCAGATGTGCATCGGAAACTACTACTAGACTTCCAGGGAACGATCGAAGCGTAAACAGTTTGAGACATTACTCCCATGGAGGAAAGTGCGCATGGTGACTGTTGTATTCAATCCCGATGCAATTTCTGTGTTTCATTAATACTCTGATAGTCCACAGATTACAGAATGCCTCCAGATGTGCATCGGAAACTACTACTGGTCTAACAGGGAACGATCAAAGCGTGGAATGTTTGAGACATTACTCCCATGGGGGAAAGTGCGCATGGTGACTGTTGTATTCAATCCCAAAGGAATTTCTGTGTTTCGTCAACACTCAGATAGTCCACAGATTACAGAATGCCTCCAGATGTTTATCGGAAACCACTACTGGTCTTCCAGGGAACGATCAAGGCGTAGACTGTTTGAGAATTACTCCCATGGAGGAAAGTGGTCATGGTGACTGTTATATTCAATCCCGATGCAATTTCTATGTTTCATCAACACTTTGAAGGTCCACAGATTACAGAATGCCTCCAGATGTCCATCGGAAACCATTACTGGTCGTCCTGGGAACGATCAAAGCATAGACTGTTTGAGACATTACTCCCATGGAGGAAAGTGCGCATGGTGACTGTTGTATTCAATAACGATGCAATTTCTGTGTTTCATCAACACTTTGAAGGTCCACAGATTACAGAATGCCTCCAGATGTGCATCGGAAACTACTACTGGTCTTCGAGGAAACGATCAAAGCATGCGACTGTTTGAGACATTACTCCCGTGGAAGAAAGTGCGCATGGTGACTGTTGTATTCAATCCCGATGCAATTTCTGTGTTTCATCAACACTCAGTTAGTCCACAGAATACAGAATGCCTCCAGATGTGCATCGGAAACTACTACTGGTCTTCCAGGGAACGATCAAAACTTAGACTATTTGAGACATTACTCCCATGCAGGAAAGTGTAGATGGTGACTGTTGTATTCAATCACGATGCAATTTCTGTGTTTCAACAACACTCTGATAGTCCACAGATTACAGAATGCCTCCAGATGTTCATCGGAAACTACTACTGGTCTTCCAGGGAACGATCAAAGCGTAGACCGTTTGAGACATTACTCCCATGGAGGAATGTGCGCATGGTGACTGTTGTATTCAATCCCGATGCAATTTCTTTGTTGCATCAACACTCTGATAGTCCACAGAACACAGAATGCCTCCAGATGTGCATCTGAAACTACTACTGGTCTTCCAGGGAACGATCAAAGCGTACTCTGCTTGAGACATTACTCCCATGGAGTAAAGTGCGCATGGTGACTGTTGTAATCAATCCCGATGGGATTTCTGTGTTTCATTAATACTCTGATAGTCCACAGATTGCAGAATGCCTCCAGATGTGCATCGGAAACCACTAGTGGTCTTCCTGGGCACGATCAAAGCGTAGACTGTTTGAGACATTACTCCAATGGAGGAAAGTGCGCTTGGTGACTGTTGTATTCAATCCCGAAGCAATTTCTGTGTTTCATCAACACTCTGATAGTCCACAGATTACAGAATGCCTCCAGATGTGCATCGTTAACTACTTTTGGTCTAACAGGGAACGTTCGAAGCGTGGAATGTTTGAGACATTACTCCAATGGAGGAAAGTGCGCTTGGTGACTGTTGTATTCAATCACGATGCAATTTCTGTGTTTGATCAACACTTTGAAGGTCCACAGATTACAGAATGCCTCCCGATATGCATCGGAAACTACTACTGGTCTTCGTGGAAACGATCAAAGCATAGACTGTTTGAGACATTACTCCCGTGGGGGAAAATGCGCATGGTGACTGTTGTATTCAATCCCGATGCAATTTCTGTGTTTCATCAACACTCTGATAGTCCACACATTACAGTTTGCCTCCAGATGTGCATCGGAAACTACTACTGGTCTTCCAGGGAACGATCAATGCATAGACTCTTTGAGGCATTACTCCCATGGAGGAAAATACGCATGGTCACTGTTGTATTCAATCACGATGCAATTTCTGTGTTTCATCAACACTCTGATAGTCCACAGATTACAGAATGCCTCCAGATGTGCTTCGGAAACTACTACTGGTCTTCGAGGAAACGATCAAAGCATAGTCTATTTGAGACATTACTCCCGTGGAAGAAAGTGCGCATGGTGACTGTTGTATTCAATCCCGATGCAATTTCTGTGTTTCATCAACACTCAGTTAGTCCACAGATTACAGAATGCCTCCAGATGTGCATCGGAAACTACTACTGGTCTTCCAGGGAACGATCAAAGCGTAGACTGTTAGAGACATTACTCCCATGGAGGAAAATTCGAATGGTGACTGTTGTATTCAATCCCGATGCAATTTCTGTGTTTCATCAACACTCTGATAGTCCACAAATTACAGAATGCCACCAGCTGTGCATCGGAAACTACTACTGGTCTTACAGGGAACGATCAAAGCGTAGACTGTTTGAGACATTACTCCCGTGGAAGAAAGTGCGCATGGTGACTGTTGTATTCAATCCCGATGCAATTTCTGTGTTTCATCAACACTCAGTTAGTCCACAGATTACAGAATGCCTCCAGATGTGCATCGGAAACCACTACTGGTCTTCCAGGGAAAGATCAAAGCGTACTCTGTTTGAGACATTACTCCCATGGAGGAAAATGCGAATGGTGTCTGTTGTATTCAATCCCGATGCAATTTCTGTGTTTCATTAACACTCTGATAGTCCACAAACTACAGAATGCCACCAGATGTGCATCGGAAACTACTACTGGTCTTACAGGGAACGATCAAAGCGTAGACTGTTTGAGACATTACTCCAGTGAAGGAAAGTGCGCATGGTGACTGTTGTATTCAATCCCGATGCAATTTCTGTGCTTCATCAACACCCGGATAGACCACAAATTACAGAATGCCTCCAGATGTGCATTGGAAACTACTACCGGTCTTCAGGGAACGATCAAATCGATGACAGTTTGAGATGTTACTCTTATGGAGGAAAGTGCGCATGGTTACTGTTGTATTCAATCCCGATGCAATTTCTGTGTTTCATCATCACTTTGATGGTCCACAGATTACAGAATGCCTCGAGATGTGCATCGGAAACTACTACTGGTTTTCCAGGGAACGATCAAAGAGTAGACTGTTTGAGACATTACTCCCATGGAGGAAAGTGCGCATGGTGACTGTTGTATTCAATCCCGATGCAATTTCTGTGTTTCATTAGCACTCGGATAGTCCACAGATTACAGAAGGCCTCCAGATGTGCATCGGAAACTACTACTGGTCTTGAGGGAACGATCAATGCGATGACAGTTTGAGACATTACTCCAATGTAGAAATGTACGCATGGTGCCTGTTGTATTCAATCCCGATGCAATTTCTGCGTTTCATCAACACTTTGAAGGTCCACAGATTACGGACGCCTCCAGATGTGCATCCGAATCTACTACTGGTCTTCCAGGGAACGATCAAAGCGTAGACTGTTTGAGACATTACTCCCATGGAGGAAAGTGTGCATGGTGACTGTTGTATTCAATCCCGTTGCAAATAATGTGTTTCAACAACACTCTGATAGTCCACTGGTTACAGAATGCCTCCAGATGTGCATCGGAAACTACTACTGGTCTTACAGGGAACGATCAAAGCGTAGACAGTTTGAGGCGTTACTCCCATGCAGGAAAGTGCGGATGGTGACTGTTGTATTCAATCACGATGTAATTTCTGTGTTTCAACAACACTCTGATAGTCCACAGATTACAGAATGCCTCCAGATGTGCATTGGAAACTACTACTGGTCTTCCAGGCAACGATCAAAGCGTAGACTGTTTGAGACATTACTCCTAAGTAGGAAAGTGCGCATGGTGATTGTTGTATTCAATCCCGATGTAATTTCTGTGTTTCATCATCACTCTGATAGACCACAGATTACAGAATGCCTCCAGATGTGCATCGGAAACTACTACTGGTCTTCCAGGGAACGATCAAAGCGTAGACCGTTTGAGACATTACTCCCATGGAGAAATGTGCGCATGGTGACTGTTGTATTCAATCCCGATGCAATTTCTTCGTTGCATCAACACTCTGATAGTCCACAGATCACAAAATGCCTCCAGATGTGCATCTGAAACTACTACTGGTCTTCCAGGGAACGATCAAAGCGTACTCTGATTGAGACATCACTCCCAAGGAGTAAAGTGCGCATGGTGACTGTTGTATTCAATCCCGAAGCAATTTCTGTGTTTCATCAACACTCTGATAGTCCACAGATTACAGAACGCCTCCAGATGTGCATCGGAAACTACTTTTGGTCTAACAGGGAACGATCGAAGCGTGGAATGTTTGAGACATTACTCCAATGGAGGAAAGTGCGCTTGGTGACTGTTGTATTCAATCACGATGCAATTTCTGTGTTTGATCAACACTTTGATGGTCCACAGATTACAGAATGCCTCAGGATGTGCATCGGAAACGACTACTGGTCTTCGTGGAATCGATCAAAGCATAGACTGTTTGAGACATTACTCCCGTGGGGGAAAATGCGCATGGTGACTGTTGTATTCAATCCCGATGCAATTTCTGTGTTTCATCAACACTCTGATAGTCCACAGATTACATTTTGCCTCCGGATGTGCATCGGAAACTACTACTGGTCTTCCAGGGAACGATCAAAGCATAGACTGTTTGAGGCATTACTCCCATGGAGGAAAATGCGCATGGTTACTGTTGTATTCAATCACGATGCAATTTCTGTGTTTCATCAACACTTTGAAGGTCCACAGATTACAGAATGCCTCCAGATGTGCTTCGGAAACTACCACTGGTCTTCGAGGAAACGATCAAAGCATAGACTGTTTGAGACATTACTCCCGTGGAAGAAAGTGCACATGGTGACTGTGGTATTCAATCCCGATGCAATTTCTGTGTTTCATCAACACTCAGTTAGTCCACAGATTACAGATGCCTCCAGATGTGCATCGGAAACTACTACTGGTCTTCCAGGGAACGATCAAAGCGTAGACTGTTTGAGACATTACTCCCGTGGAAGAAAGTGCGCATGGTGACTGTTGTATTCAATCCCGATGCAATTTCTGTGTTTCATCAACACTCTGATAGTGCACAGATAACAGAATGATACCAGATGTGCATCGGAAATAACTACTGGTCTTCCAGGGAACGTTCAAATCGCAGACTGTTTGAGACATTACTCTTGTGGAGGAAAGTGCGCATGGTGACTGTTGTATTCAATCCCGATGCAATTTCTGTGCTTCATCAACACCCGGATAGACCACAAATTACAGAATGACTCCAGATGTGCATTGGAAACTACTACTGGTCTTCAGGGAACGATCAAACAGTAGACTTTGAGATACTACGCCCGTGGAGGAAAGTGCGCATGGTTACTGTTGTATTCAATCCCGATGCAATTTCTGTGTTTCATCATCACTTTGATGGTCCACAGATTACAGAATGCCTCGAGATGTGCATCGGAAACTACTACTGGTTTTCCAGGGAACGATCAAAGAGTAGACTTTGAGATACTACGCCCGTGGAGGAAAGTGCGCATGGTGACTGTCGTATTAAATCCCGATGCAATTTCTGTGTTTCATCAACACTTTGAAGCTCCACAGATAACAGAATGCCTCCATATGTGAATCGAAACTACTACTGGTCTTCCAGGGAACGATCAAAGTTTAGACTGTTTGAGACATTACTCTCATGCAGGAAAGTGTGGATGGTGACTGTTGTATTACATCCCGATGCAATTTCTGTGTTTCAACAACACTCTGATAGTCCACAGATTACTGAATGCCACCAGATGTGCATTGGAAACTACTACTGGTCTTCCAGGGAACGATCAAAGCGTAGACTGTTTGAGACATTACTCCCATGGAGGAAAGTGGTCATGGTGACTGTTGTATTCAATCCCGATGCAATTTATGTGTTTCATTAGCACTCGGATAGTCCACAGATTACAGTAGGCCTCCAGATGTGCATCGGAAACTACTACTGGTCTTGAGGGAACGATCAATGCGATGACAGTTTGAGACATTACTCCAATGTAGAAATGTACGCATGGTGCCTGTTGTATTCAATCCCGATGAAATTTCTGCGTTTCATAAAAACTTTGAAGGTCCACAGATCACGGAATGCCTCCAGATGTGCATCCGAATCTACTACTGGTCTTCCAGGGAACGATCAAATCGTAGACTGTATGAGACATTACTCCCATGGTGGAAAGTGCGCATGGTGACTGTTGTATTCAATCCCGGAGTAATGTCTGTGTTTCAACAACATTCGGATATCCCACAGATTACAGAATGCCTCCAGATGTGCATCGGAAACTACTACCGGTCTTCCAGGGAGCGATCAAAGCGTAGTGTGTTTGAGACATTACACCCATTGAGGAAAGTGCGCATGGTGACTGTTGTATTCAATCCCAATGCAATTTTGGTGTTTCATCAATACTCTGATAGTCCACAGATTACAGAATGCCTTCAGTTGTGCAAATGAAACTGCTACTGGTCTTCCAGGGAACGATGAAAGCGTAGACTGTTTGAGACATTACTCCCATGGAGGAAAGTCCGCATTGTGACTGTTGTATTCAATCCCGGAGCAATTTCTGAGTTCATCAACACTCTGATAGTCCACAGGTTACAGAATGCAACCAGATGTGCATCGGATTCTACTACTGGTCTTCCAGGGAGAGATCAAAGCGTAAACTGTTTCAGACATTACTCCCATGGAGGAAAGTGCGCATTATGACTGTTGAATTCAATTCCGATGCAATTACGGTGTTTCATCAATACTCTGATAGTCCACAGATTACAGTGTGCTTCCAGATGTGCATCGGAAACTACTAATGGTCTCCCAGGGAACGAACAAAGCGTAGAATGCTTGAGACATTACTCGTATGTGGGAAAGTGCGCATGGTGACTGTTGTATTCAATCCCGATGCAATTTCTGTGTTTCATCAACACTCTGATAGTCCACAGATTACAGAATGCCTCCAGATGTGCATCGGAAACTACTACTGGTCTTCCAGGAACGATCAAAGCGTAGACTGTTTGAGACATTACACCCATGGAGGAAAGTCCGCATGGTGACTGTTGTATTCAATCCCGAGGCAATTTCTGTGTTTCAACAACACTCTGATAGTAAACAGATAACAGAATGCCTCCAGATGTGCATCGGAAACTACTACTGGTCTTCCGGGGAACGATCAAAGCGTAGACTTTGAGACATTACTTCCACGGAGGAAAGAGCGCATGGTGACTGTTGTACTCAATCCCGATGCAATTTCTGTGTTTCATCAACACTCTGATAGTCCACAGATTACAGAATACCTCCAGAAGTGCATTGGAAACTACTACTGGTCTTCCAGGGAGCGATCAAAGCGTAGACTGTTTGAGGCATTACTCCCATTGGGGAAAGTGCGCATAGTAACTGTTGTATTCAACCCGATGCAATTTCTGTGTTCATCAACACTCTCATAGTCCAAAGATTACAGAATGCCTCCAGATGTGCATCGTAAACTACTACTGGTCTTCCAGGGAACGATCAAAGCGTAAACTGTTTGAGACATTACTCCCATGGAGGAAAGTGCGCATGGTGACTATTGTATTCAATCACGATGCAATTTATGTGTTTCATCAAGACTCTGATAGTCCACAGATTACAGAATGCTTCCAGATGTGCATCGGAAACTACTAATGGTCTTCCAGGGAACGAACAAAGCGTAGACTGCTTGAGACATTACTCCTATGTAGGAAAGTGCGCATGGTGACTGTTGTATTCAATCCCGATGCAATTTCTGTGTTTCATCAACACTCTGATAGTCCACAGATTACAGAATGCCTCCAGATCTGCATCGGAAACTACTACTGGACTTCCAGGGAACGATCAAAGCGTAAACAGTTTGAGACATTACTCCCATGGAGGAAAGTGCGCATGGTGACTGTTGTATTCAATCCCGATGCAATTTCTGTGTTTCATTAATACTCTGATAGTCCACAGCTTACAGAATGCCTCCAGATGTGCATCGCAAACCACTAGTGGTCTTCCAGGGACCGATCAAAGCGTAGACTGTTTGAGACATTACTCCCATGGAGGAGAGTGCGCATGTTGACTGTTGTATTCAATCCCGCAGCAATATCTGTGTTTCATCAACACTCTGATAGTCCACAGATTACAGAATGCCTCCAGATGTGCATCGGAAACTACTACTGGTCTACAGGGAACGATCAAAGCGTTGAATGTTTGAGACATTATTCCCATGGGGGAAAGTGCGCATGGTGACTGTTGTATTCAATCCCGAAGGAATTTCTGTGTTTCGTCAACACTCAGATAGTCCACAGATTACAGAATGCCTCCAGATGTGCATCGGAAACTCCTACTGGTCTTCCAGGGAGCGATCAAAGCGTAGACTGTTTGAGGCATTACTCCAATTGGGGAAAGTGCGCATGGTGACTGTTGTATTCAATCCCGATGCAATTTCTGTGTTTCACCAACACTCAGTTAGTCCACAGTTTACAGAATGCCTCCAGATGTGCATCGGAAACTACTACTGGTCTTACAGGGAACGATCAAACCGTAGACAGTATGAGACATTACTCCCAAGGAGGAAAGTGCACATGGTGACTGTTGCATTCAATCCCAATGCCATTTCTGTGTTTCATCAACACTTTGAAGGTCCACAGATTACAGAATGCCTCGAGATGTGCATCGGAAACTACTACTGGTTTTCCAGGGAGCGATCAAAGAGTAGACTGTTTAAGATATTCCTCCCATGGAGGAAAGTGCGCACGGTTACTGTTGTATTCAATCCCGATGCAATTTCTGTGTATCATCAACACTTTGAAGGTCCACAAATTACAAAATGCCTCCAGATGTGCATCGGAATCTTCTACTGGTCTTCCAGGGAACGATCAAAGCGTAGACTGTTTGAGACATTACTCCCATGGAGGAAAGTGCGCCTGGTGACTGTTGTATTCAATCCCGATTGTTATTTCTGTGTTTCAACAACACTCTGATAGTTCACAGATTACAGAATGCTTCCAGATGTGCATCGGAATCTACTACTGGTCTTCCAGGGAACGATCAAAGCGTAGACTCTTTGAGACATTACTCCCAAGGAGGAAAGTTCGCATGGTGACTGTTGTTTTCAATCTCGATGCAATTTCTGTGTTTCATCAACACTTTGAAGGTCCACAGATTACAGAATGCCTCCATATGTGAATCGAAACTACTACTGGTCTTCCACGGAACGATCAAAGCTTGGACTGTTTGAGACATTACTCCAATGGAGGAAAGGGCGCATTGTGACTGTTGTATTCAATCCCGATGCAATTTCAGTGTTTCAACAACACTCTGATAGTCCACAGATTACAGAATATCTCCAGATGTGCATCGGAAACTACTACTGGTTTTCCAGGTATCGATCAAAGCGTTGACTGTTTGAGACATTACTCCCATGGAGGGAAGTCCGCATGGTGACTGTTGTATTCAATCCCAGGGCAATTTCTGTGTTTCAACAACACTCTGATAGTAAACAGATAACAGAGTGCGTAAAGACGTGCATCGGAAACTACTACTTATCTTCCAGGGAACGATCAAAGCGTAGACTGTTGAGACATTACTCCTATGTAGGAAAGTGCGATGGTGACTGTTGTATTCCATCCCGATGCAATTTCTGTGTTTCATCAACACTCTGATAGTCCACAGCTTACAGAATGCCACCAGATGTTCATCGGAAACAACTACTGGTCTTCCAGGGAACGATGAGGGCGTAGACTGTTTGAGACATTACTCCAATGGAGGAAAGTGCGCATGGTGACTGTCGTATTAAATCCCGATGCAATTTCTGTGTTTCATCAACACTTTGAAGGTCCACAGATTACAAAATGCCTCCAGATGTGCTTCGGAATATTCTACTGGTCTTCCAGGGAACGATCAAAGCGTAGACTGTTTGAAACTTTACTCCCATGGAGGAAAGTGCGCATGGTGACTGTTGTATTCAATCCCGATTGCAATTTCTGTGTTTCAACAACACTCTGATAGTTCACAGATTACAGAATGCTGCCAGATGTGCATCGGAATCTACTACTGGTCTTCCAGGGAACGATCAAAGCGTAGACTCTTTGAGACATTACTCCCAAGGAGGAAAGTGCGCATTGTGACTGTTGTATTCAATCTCGATGCAATTTCTGTGTTTCATCAACACTTTGAAAGTCCACAGCTTACAGAATGCCTCCATATGTGAATCGAAACTACTACTGGTCTTCCAGGGAACGATCAAAGTTTAGACTGTTTGAGACATTACTCCCATGGAGGAAGGGGCGCATTGTGACTGTTGTATTCAATCCCGATGCAATTTCTGTGTTTCAACAACACTCTGATTGTCTACAGATTACAGAATGCCACTTGATGTGCATCGGAAACTACTAGTGGTCTGCCAGGGAACCATCAAATCTTAGACTGTTTGAGATGTTACTCCTATTGAGGAAAGTCCGCATGGTGACTGTTGTATTCAATCCCGATGCAATTTCTGTGTTTCAACAACACTCTGATAGTGAACAGATTACAGAATGCTTCCAGATGTGCATCGGAAACTACTACTGGTCTTCGAGGAAACGATCAAAGCATAGACTGTTTGAG
Organism: Schistocerca gregaria; assembly: GCF_023897955.1. Lineage (NCBI taxonomy): Eukaryota > Metazoa > Arthropoda > Insecta > Orthoptera > Acrididae > Schistocerca > Schistocerca gregaria. The sequence goes on along the minus strand of NC_064922.1, from coordinate 72,032,126 downwards.
ACATTACTCCCATGGATGAAAGTGCGCATGGTGACTGTTGTATTCAATCCCGATGCAATTTCAGTGTTTCAACAACACTCTGATAGTCCATAGATTACAGAATATCTTCAGATGTGCATCGGAAACTACTACTATTCTTCCAGGTATCGATCAAAGCGTTGACTGTTTGAGACATTACTCCCATGGAGGGAAGTCCGCATGGTGACTGTTGTATTCAATCCCGAGGCAATTTCTGTGTTTCAAAAACACTCTGATAGTAAACAGATAACAGAATGCCTAAAGACGTGCATCGGAAACTACTACTGGTCCTCCAGGGAACGATCAAAACGTAGACTGTTTGAGACATTACTCCCATGGAGGAAAGTGCGCATGGTGACTGTTGTATTCAATCCCGAAGCAATTTCTGTGATTCATCAACACTCTGATAGCCCACAGATTACAGATTGCCTCCAGATATGCATCGGAAACTACTACTGGTCTTCCTTTGAACGATCAAAGAATAGACTGTTTGAGAAATTACTCCCATGGAGGAAAGTCCGCATGGTGACCGTTCTATTCAATCCCGATGCAATTTCTGTGTTTCATCAACACCCTGATAGTCCACAGATTACAGAACGCCACCAGATGTGCATCGGAAACAACTACTGGTCTTCCAGGGAACGATCAAACCGTAGACTCTTTGAGACATTACTCCCATGGAGGAAAAGGCGAATGGTGGCTCTTGTATTCAATCCCGATGCAATGTCTGTGTTTCATCAAAACTCTAATAGTCCACAGATTAGAGAATGCCACCAGATGTGCATCGGAAACCACTACTGGTCTTCCTGGGAACGATCAAAGTGTAGACTGTTTGAGGTATTACTCCCATGGAGGAAAATGCGCATGGTGACTGTTGTATTCAATAACGATGCAATTTCTGTGTTTCAGCAACACTTTGAAGGTCCACAGATTACAGAATGCCTCCAGATGTGCATCGGAAACTACTACTGGTCTTCGAGGAAACGATCAAAGCTTAGACTGTTTGAGACATTACTTCCGTGGAAGAAAGTGCGCATGGTGACTGTTGTATTCAATCCCGATGCCATTTCTGTGTTTTATCAACACCCGGATAGACCACAAATTACAGAATGCCTCCAGATGTGCATCGGAAACTACTACTTTTCTACCAGGGAACGATCAAGGCGTACACTGTTTGAGACATTACTCCCATGGAGGAAAGTTCGCATGGTGACTGTTGTATTCAATGCCGATGCAATTTCTGTGTTTCATCAACACCCGGATAGACCACAAATTACAGAATGCCTACAGATGTGCATTGGAAACTACTACTGGTCTTCAGGGAACGATCAAATCGATGACAGTTTGAGACGTTACTCCCATGGAGGAAAGTGCGCATGGTGACTGTTTATTCAATCCCGATGCATTTTCTGTGTTTCATCAACACTTTGAAGGTCCACAGATTACAGAATGCCTCGAGATGTGCATCGGAAACTACTACTGGTTTTCCAGGGAACGATCAAAGAGTTGACTGTTTAAGATATTACTCCCATGGAGGAAAGTGCGCACGGTTACTGTTGTATTCAATCCCGATGCAATTTCTGTGTTTCAAGACTACTCTGATAGTCCACAGCTTACAGAATGCCACCAGACGTGCATCGGAAACCACTACTGGTCTTCCAGGGAACGATAAAGGCGTAGAAAGTTTGAGACATTACTCCAATGGAGGAAAGTGCGCATGGTGACTGTCGTATTAAATCCCGATGCAATTTCTGTGTTTCATCAACACTTCGAAGGTCCACAGATTACAGAATGCCTCCATATGTGAATCGAAACTACTACTGGTCTTCCAGGGAACGATCAAAGCTTAGACTGTTTGAGACATTACTCCCATGGAGGAAAGTGCGCATGGTGAATATTGTATTCAATCCCGATGCAATTTCTGTGTTTCATTAGCACTCGGATAGTCCACAGATTACAGAAGGCCTCCAGATGTGCATCGGAAACTACTACTGGTCTTGAGGGAATGATCAATGCGATGACAGTTTGAGACATTACTCCAATGTAGAAATGTACGCATGGTGCATGCTGTATTCAATCCCGATGCAATTTCTGCGTTTCGTCAACACTTTGAAGGTCCACAGATTACAGAATGCCTCCAGATGTGCATCGGAAACTACTACGTTTCTACCAGGGAACGATCAAGGCGTACACTGTTTGAGACATTACTCCCATGGAGGAAAGTTCGCATGGTGACTGTTGTATTCAATGCCGATGCAATTTCTGTGTTTCATCAACACCCGGATAGACCACAAATTACAGAATGCCTCCAGATGTGCATTGGAAACTACTACTGCTCTTCAGGGAACGATCAAATCGATGACAGTTTGAGACGTTACTCCCATGGAGGAAAGTGCGCATGGTGACTGTTTATTCAATCCCGATGCATTTTCTGTGTTTCATCAACACTTTGAAGGTCCACAGATTACAGAATGCCTCGAGATGTGCATCGGAAACTACTACTGGTTTTTCAGGGAACGATCAAAGAGTAGACTGTTTAAGATATTACTCCCATGGAGGAAAGTGCTGCACGGTTACTGTTGTATTCAATCCCGATGCAATTTCTGTGTTTCAAGACTACTCTGATAGTCCACAGCTTACAGAATGCCACCAGACGTGCATCGGAAACCACTACTGGTCTTCCAGGGAACGATAAAGGCGTAGAAAGTTTGAGACATTACTCCAATGGAGGAAAGTGCGCATGGTTACTGTCGTATTAAATCCCGATGCAATTTCTGTGTTTCATCAACACTTCGAAGGTCCACAGATTACAGAATGACTCCATATGTGAATCGAAACTACTACTGGTCTTCAAGGGAACGATCAAAGCTTAGACTGTTTGAGACATTACTCCCATGGAGGAAAGTGCGCATGGTGACTATTGTATTCAATCCCGATGCAATTTCTGTGTTTCATTAGCACTCGGATAGTCCACAGATTACAGAAGGCCTCCAGATGTGCATCGGAAACTACTACTGGTCTTGAGGGAATGATCAATGCGATGACAGTTTGAGACATTACTCCAATGTAGAAATGTACGCATGGTGCATGCTGTATTCAATCCCGATGCAATTTCTGCATTTCGTCAACACTTTGAAGGTCCACAGATTACAGAATGCCTCCAGATGTGCATCGGAATCTACTACTGGTCTTCCAGTGAACGATCAAAGCGTAGACTGTTTGACACTTTACTCCCATGGAGGTATGTGCGCATGGTGACTGTTGTATTCAATCCCGATGCAATTTCTGTGTTTCATCAACACTCTGATAGTCCACAGATTACAGAATTCTTTCAGTTGTGCACCTGAACCTGCTACTGGTCTTCCAGGGCACGATCAAAGCGTAGACTGTTTGAGACATTACTCCTATGTAGGAAAGTGCGCATGGTGACTGTTGAATTCAATCACGATGCAATTTCTGTGTTTCATCAACATTCTGATAGTCCACAAATTAGAGAATGCCTCCAGATGTGCATCGGAAACTACTACTGGTCTGCCAGGGAACGATCAAAGCGTAGACTTCTTGAGACATTACTCCCATGGATGAAAGTGCGCATGGTGACTGTTGTATTCAATCCCGATGCAATTTCAGTGTTTCAACAACACTCTGATAGTCCACAGATTACAGAATGCCTCCAGATGTGTTCGGAAACTACTACTGGTCATCCAGGGATCCATCAAAGCGTTGACTTTTTGAGACATTACTCCCATGGAAGGAAGTCCGCATGGTGACTGTTGTATTAAATCCCGATGCAATTTCTGTGTTTCAACAACACTCTGATAGTAAACAGGTAACAGAATGCCTAAAGACGTGCATCGGAAACTACTACTGGTCTTCCAGGGAACGATCAAAGCGTAGACTGTTGAGTCATTACTCCTATGTAGGAAAGTGCGATGGTGACTGTTGTATGCAATCCCGATGCAATTTCTGTGTTTCATCAACACTCTGATTGTCCACAGATTACAGAATGCCTCCAGATGTGCATCGGAAACTACTACTGGTCTTCCAGGGAGCGATCAAAGCGTAGACTGTTTGAGGCATTACTCCCATTGGGGAAAGTGTGCATGGTAACTGTTGTATTCAATCCCGATGCAATTTCTGTGTTCATCAACACTCTTATAGTCCACAGATTACAAAATTCCTCCAGATGTGCATCGGAAACTACTACTGGTCTTCCATGGAACGATCAATGCGTAGACTGTTTGAGACATTACTCCCACGGAGAAAAGTGCGCATGGTGACTGTTGTATTCAATCCCGATGCAATTTCTTTGTTTCATCAACACTCTGATAGTCCACAGATTACAGAATGCCTCCAGATGTGCATCGGAAACTACTACTGGTCTTCCAGGGAACGATCAAAGCGTAAACTGTTTGAGACATTACTCCAATGGAGGAAAGTGCGCATGGTGTCTGTTGTATTCAATCCCGAAGCAATTTCTGTGATTCATCAACACTCAGATAGTCCACAGATTACAGAATGCCTCCAGAGGTGCATCGGAAACTACTACTGGTCTTCCATCGAACGATCAAGGCGTAGACTGTTTGAGATATACTCCCATGGAGGAAAGTGTGCATGGTGACTGTTGTATTCAATCCCGATGCAATTTCTGTGTTTCATCAACACTTTGAAGGTCCACAGATTACAGAATGCCTCCAGATGTGCATCGGAAACTACTACTGGTCTTCCTGGGAACGATCAAAGCATAGACTGTTTGAGACATAAATCCCATGTAGGAAAGTGGTCATGGTGACTGTTGTATTCAATCACGATGTAATTTCTGTGTTTCATCAACACTTTGAAGGACACAGATTACAGAATGCCTCCAGATGTGTATCGGAAACTACTACTATCCTACGAGGGAACGTTCAAAGCATAGACTGTTTGAGACATTACTCCTGTGGAGGAAAGTGCGCATGGTGACAGTTGTATTCAATCCCGATGCAATTTCTGTGTTCATCAACACTCTTATAGTCCAAAGATTACAAAATTCCTCCAGATGTGCATCGGAAACTACTACTGGTCTTCCATGGAACGATCAATGCGTAGACTGTATGAGACATTACTCCCACGGAGGAAAGTGCGCATGGTGACTGTTGTATTCAATCCCGATGCAATTTCTTTGTTTCATCAACACCCTGATAGTCCACAGATTACAGAATGCCTCCAGATGTGCATCGGAAACTACTACTGGTCTTCCAGGGAACGATCAAAGCGATGACAGTTTGAGACATTACTCCAATGGAGGACAGTGCGCATGGTGACTGTTGTATTCAATCCCGAAGCAATTTCTGTGATTCATCAACACTCAGATAGTCCACAGATTACAGAATACCTCCAGATGTGCATCGGAAACTACTACTGGTCTTCCATCGAACGATCAAGGCGTAGACTGCTTGAGACATAACTCCCATGTAGGAAAGTGACCATGGTGATTGTTGTATTCAATCACGATGTAATTTCTGTGTTTCATCAACACTTTGAAGGACACAGATTACAGAATGCCTCCAGATGTGTATCGGAAACTACTACTATCCTACGAGGGAACGTTCAAAGCATAGACTGTTTGAGACATTACTCCTGTGGAGGAAAGTGCGCATGGTGACAGTTGTATTCAATCCCGATGCAGTTTCTGTGTTTCATCAACACTCAGTTACTTCACAGATTATAGAATGCCTCCAGATGTGCATCGGAAACTACTATTGGTCTTCCTGGGAACCATCAAAGCGTAGATTGTTTGAGACATTAATCCCATGGAGGAAAGTGCGCATGGTGACTGTTGTATTCAATCCCGATGCAGTTTCTGTGTTTTGTCAACACTCTGATAGTCCACAGATTACAGAATGCCTCCAGATGTGCATCGGAAACTACTACTGGTCTTCCAGGGAACTATCAAAGCGTAAACTGTTTTGAGACATTACTCCCTTGGAGGAAAGTGCGCATGGTGACTGTTGTATTCAATCCCGATTCAATCTCTGTGTTTCCTTAACACTCTGATAGTAGACAAATAACAGAATGCTTAAAGACGTGCATCGGAAACTACTACTGGTACTCCAGGGAACGATCAAATCGTAGACTCTTTGAGTCATTACTCCCATGGAGGAAAGTACGCATATTGTGTGTTGTATTAAATCGCGATGTAATTTCTGTGTTTCATCAACACTCTGATAGTCCACAGATTACAGAATGCCTCCAGATGTGCATCGGAAACTACTACTGTTCTTCCAGGGAACGATCAAAGCGTAGACTGTTTGAGACATTACTCCCATGGGTTAAAGTGCGCATGGTGACTGTTGTATTCAATCCCGAGGCAAATTCTGTGTTTCATCAACACTTTGAAGGTCCACAGATTACAGAATGCCTCTAGATGTTCACCGGAAACTACTATTGGTCATCCAGGGAACGATCAAAGCGTAGACTGAGATATTACTCCCATGGAGGAAAGTGCGCATGGTTACTGTTGTATTCAATCCTGATGCAATTTCTGTGTTTCAACAACACTCTGATAGTCCACAGACTACAGAATGCCACCTGATATGCATCAGAAACAACTACTGGTCTTCCAGGGGACGATGAAACCGTAGACTGTTTGAGACATTACTCCCATGGAGGAAAGTGCGCATGGTGACTCTTGTATTCAATCCCGCTGCAATTTCTGTGTTTCAACAACACTCTGATAGTCCACAGATTACAGAATGCCTCCAGATGTGCATCGGAATCTACTACTGGTCTTCCAGGGAACGATAAAAGAGTAGACTGTTTGAGACATTACTCCCATGGAGGAAAGTACCCATGGTGACTGTTGTATTCAATCCCGATGCAATGTGTGTGTTTGATCAACACTTTGAAGAACCACAGATTACAGAATGCCTCCAGATGTGAATCGAAATTACTACTGGTCTTCCAGGGAACGATCAAAGCGTAGACTGTTTGAGACATTACTCCAATGGAGGAAAGGGCGCATTGTGACTGTTGTATTCAATCCCGATGCAATTTCTGTCTTTCATCAACACCCAGATAGACCACAGATTACAGAATACCTCCAGATGTGCATCGGAAACTACTACTGGTCTTCGAGGGAACGATCAAATCATAGACTGTTTCAGACATTACTCCCATGGAGGAAAGTGCGGATGGTGACTGATGTATTCAATCACGATGCAATTTCTGTGTTTCATCAACACATTGAAGGTCCACAGATTACAGAATGCCTCCAGATGTGCATCGAAAAATACTACTGGTCTTCGAGGGAACGATCAAATCATAGACTGTATGAGACATTACTCCCATGGGGGAAAGTGCGCATGGTAACTCTTGTATTCAATTACGATGCAATTTCTGTGTTTCATCGTCACTCTGACAGTCCACAGTTTACAGAATGCTTCCAGATGAGCATCGGAAACTACTACTGGTCCTCCAGGGAACGATCAAAGCGTAGACTGTTTGAGACATAACTCCTATGTAGGAAAGTGCGCATGGTGACTGTTGCATTCAATCCCGATGCAATTTCTTTGCTTCATCAACACTCTGATAGTCCACAGATTACAGAATGCCTCCAGATGTGCATCGGAAACTGCTACTGGTCTTCCAGGGAACGATCAAAGCGTAGACTGTTTGAGACATTACTCCCATGGATGAAAGTGCGAATGGTGACTGTTGTATTCAATCCCGATGCAATTTCTGTGTTTCATCAACACTCTGATAGTCCACAGATTACAGAATGCCTTCAGATGTGCATCGGAAACTACTACTGGTCATCGAGGAAACGATCAAAGCATAGACTGTTTGAGACATTACTCCCGTGGAAGAAAGTGCGCGTGGTGACTGTTGTATTCAATCCCGATGCAATTTCTATGTTTCATCAACACTCAGTTAGTCCACAGATTACAGAATGCCTCCAGATGTGCATCGGAAACTACTACTGGTCTTCCAGGGAACGATCAATGCGTAGACTGTGTGAGAATTACTCATATGGAGGAAAGTGGTCATGGTGACTGTTGTAATCAATCCCGATGCAATTTCTGTGTTTCATCAACACTTTGAAGGTCTACAGATTACAGAATGCCTCCAGTTGTGCATCGGAAACTACTACTGGTCTTCGAGGGAACGATCAAATCATAGACTGTTTCAGACATTCCTCCCATGGGGGAAAGTGCGCATGGTAACTGTTGTATTAAATCCCGATGCAATTTCTGTGTTTCAACAACACTCTGATAGTCCACAGACTACAGAATGCCTCCAGATGTGCATCGGAAACTACTACTGGTTTTCCAGGGAACGATCAAAGCGTAGACTGTTTGAGACATTACTCCCACGGAGGAAATTGCGAATGGTGACTGTTGTATTCAATCCCGATGCAATTTCTGAGTTTCATCAACACTCTGATAGCCCACAGATTACAGATTGCCTCCAGATGTGCATCGGAAACTACTACTGGTCTTCCAGGGAACGATAAAAGCGTAGACTGTTTGAGACATTACTCCCATGGAAGGAAGTGCGAATGGTAACTGTTGTATTCAATCCCGGTGCAATTTCTGTGTTTCATCAACACTCTGATACTCCACAGATTACAGAATGCCTCCAGATGTGCATCGAAAAATACTACTGGTCTTTTAGGGAACGATCAAATCATAGACTGTATGAGACAATACTCCTATGGGGGAAAGTGCGCATGGTAACTGTTGTATTCAATCGCGATGCAATTTCTGTGTTTCATCGACACTCTGATAGTCCACAGATTACACAATGCCTCCAGATGTGCATCGGAAACTACTACTGGTCTTCCAGGGTACGATCAAAGCGTAGACTGTTTGAGACATTTCTCCCATGGAGGAAAGTGCGCATGGTGACTGTTGTTTTCAATCCCGATGCAATTTCTTTGCTTCATCAACACTCTGATAGTCCACAGATTACAGAATGCCTCCAGATGTGCATCGGCAACTGCAACTGCTCTTCCAGGGAACGATCAAATCGTAGACAGTTTGAGACATTACTCCCATGGAAGGAAGTGCGAATGGTGACTGTTGTATTCAATCCCGGTGCAATTTCTGTGTTTCATCAACACTATGAAGGTCTACAGATTACAGCATGCCTCCAGATGTGCATCGGAAACTACTACTGGTCTTCGAGGGAACGATCAAATCATAGACTGTTTCAGACATTACTCCCATGGGGGAAAGTGCGCATGGTAACTGTTGTATTCATTCCCGATGCAATTTCTGTATTCATCAACACTCTCATAGTCCACAGATTACAGAATGCTTCCAGATGTGCATCGGAAACTGCTACTGGTCTTCCAGGGAACGACCAAACGTAGACTGTTTGAGACATTACTCCTATGTAGGAAAGTGCGCATGGTGACTGTTGTATACAATCCCGATGTAATTTCTGTTTTTCATCAACACTCTGATAGTCCACAGATTACAGAATGCCTCTAGATGTTCATCGGAAACTGCTATTGGTCTTCCAGGGAACGATCAAACCGTAGACTGTTTGAGACATTACTCCCATTGAGGAAAGTACGCATGGTGACTGTTGCATTCAATCCCAATGCTATTTCTGTGTTTCATCAACACTCAGATATTCATCAGATTACAGAATGCCTCCAGATGTGCATCGGAAACTACTACTGGTCTTCCAGGGAATGATCAAAGCGTAGACTGTTTGTGACATTACTCCCATGGAGGAAAGTGCCCATGGTGACTGTTGTATTCAATCCAGATGCAATCTCTGAGTTTCATCAACACTCAGATAGTCCACAGATTACAGAATGCCTCCAGATGTGCATCGGAAACTACTACTGGTCTTCCTGGGAACGATCAAAGCGTAGACTGTTTGTGACATTACTCCCACGGAGGAAAGTGCCCATGGTGACTGTTGTATTCAATCCAGATGCAATCTCTGAGTTTCATCAACACTCTGTTAGTCCACAGATTACAGATTGCCTCCAGATGTGCATCGGAAACTACTACTGGTCTTCCTGGGAACGATCAAAGCGTAGACTGTTTGAGACATTACTGCCACGGAGGAAAGTGCGCATGGTGACTGTTGTATTCAATCCCAATGCAATTTCTGTGTTTCATCAACACTCAGATATTCATCAGATTACAGAATGCCTCCAGATGTGCATCGGAAACTACTACTGGTCCTCCAGGGAACGATCAATGAGTAGACTGTTTGAGACATTACTCCAAGGAGGAAAGATCGCATTGGTGACTGTTGTATTCAATGCCGATACACTTTCTGGGTTTCATCAACACCCGGATAGACCACAGACTACAGAGTGCTTCCAGATGTGCATCTGAAACTACTACTGGTCTTCAGGGAACGATCAAATCATAGACTGTATGAGACAATACTCCTATGGGGGAAAGTGCGCATGGTAAATGTTGTATTCAATCACGATGCAATTTCTGTGTTTCATCAACACTCCGACAGTCCACAGTTTGCACAATGCTTCCAGATGTGCATCGGAAACTACTACTGGTCTTCCAGGGAACGGTAAAAGCGTAGACTGTTTGAGACATTACTCCCATGGAAGGAAGTGCGAATGGTGACTGTTGTATTCAATCCCGGTGCAATTTCTGTGTTTCATCAACACTCTGATACTCCACAGATTACAGAATGCCTCCAGATGTGCATCGAAAAATACTACTGGTCTTTTAGGGAACGAACAAATCATAGACTGTATGAGACAATACTCCTATGGGGGAAAGTGCGCATGGTAACTGTTGTATTCAATCACGATGCAATTTCTGTGTTTCATCGACACTCTGATAGTCCACAGATTACACAATGCCTCCAGATGTGCATCGGAAACTACTACTGGTCTTCCAGGGTACGATCAAAGCGTAGACTGTTAGAGACATTTCTCCCATGGAGGAAAGTGCGCATGGTGACTGTTGTTTTCAATCCCGATGCAATTTCTTTGCTTCATCAACACTCTGATAGTCCACAGATTACAGAATGCCTCCAGATGTGCATCGGCAACTGCAACTGGTCTTCCAGGGAACGATCAAATCGTAGACTGTTTGAGACATTACTCCCATGGAAGGAAGTGCGAATGGTGACTGTGGTATTCAATCCCGGTGCAATTTCTGTGTTTCATCAACACTATGAATGTCTACAGATTACAGCATGCCTCCAGATGTGCATCGGAAACTACTACTGGTCTTCGAGGGAACGATCAAATCATAGACTGTTTCAGACATTACTCCCATGGGGGAAAGTGCGCATGGTAACTGTTGTATTCATTCCCGATGCAATTTCTGTATTCATCAACACTCTCATAGTCCACAGATTACAGAATGCTTCCAGATGTGCATCGGAAACTACTACTGGTCTTCCAGGGAACGACCAAACGTAGACTGTTTGAGACATTACTCCTATGTAGGAAAGTGCGCATGGTGAATGTTGTATACAATCCCGATGTAATTTCTGTTTTTCATCAACACTCTGATAGTCCACAGATTACAGAATGCCTCTAGATATTCATCGGAAACTGCTATTGGTCTTCCAGGGAACGATCAAACCGTAGACTGTTTGAGACATTACTCCCATTGAGGAAAGTACGCATGGTGACTGTTGTATTCAATCCCAATGCTATTTCTGTGTTTCATCAACACTCAGATATTCATCAGATTACAGAATGCCTCCAGATGTGCATCGGAAACTACTACTGGTCTTCCAGGGAATGATCAAAGCGTAGACTGTTTGTGACATTACTCCCACGGAGGAAAGTGCCCATGGTGACTGTTGTATTCAATCCAGATGCAATCTCTGAGTTTCATCAACACTCAGATAGTCCACAGATTGCAGAATGCCTCCAGATGTGCATCGGAAACTACTACTGGTCTTCCTGGGAACGATCAAAGCGTAGACTGTTTGTGACATTACTCCCACGGAGGAAAGTGCCCATGGTGACTGTTGTATTCAATCCAGATGCAATCTCTGAATTTCATCAACACTCTGTTAGTCCACAGATTACAGATTGCCTCCAGATGTGCATCGGAAACTACTACTGGTCTTCCTGGGAACGATCAAAGCGTAGACTGTTTGAGACATTACTGCCACGGAGGAAAGTGCGCATGGTGACTGTTGTATTCAATCCCAATGCAATTTCTGTGTTTCATCAACACTCAGATATTCATCAGATTACAGAATGCCTCCAGATGTGCATCGGAAACTACTACTGGTCCTCCAGGGAACGATCAATGAGTAGACTGTTTGAGACATTACTCCAAGGAGGAAAGATCGCATTGGTGACTGTTGTATTCAATGCCGATACACTTTCTGGGTTTCATCAACACCCGGATAGACCACAGATTACAGAACGCTTCCAGATGTGCATCTGAAACTACTACTGGTCTTCAGGGAGCGATCAAATCATAGACTGTATGAGACAATACTCCTATGGGGGAAAGTGCGCATGGTAAATGTTGTATTCAATCACGATGCAATTTCTGTGTTTCATCAACACTCCGACAGTCCACAGTTTACACAATGCTTCCAGATGAGCATCGGAAACTACTACTGGTCTTCCAGGGAACGATCAAAGCGTAGACTGTTTGAGACATAACTCCTATGTAGGAAAGTGCGCATGGTGACTGTTGTATTCAATCCCGTTGTAATTTCTGTGTTTCATCAACACTCTGATAGTCCACAGATTACACAATGCCTCCAGATGTGCATCGGAAACTACTACTGGTCTTCCAGGGTACGATCAAAGCGTAGACTGTTTGAGACATTTCTCCCATGGAGGAAAGTGCGCATGGTGACTGTTGTTTTCAATCCCGACGCAATTTCTTTGCTTCATCAACACTCTGATAGTCCACAGATTACAGAATGCCTCCAGATGTGCATCGGAAACTGCTACTGGTCTTCCAGGGAACGATCAAAGCGTAGACTGTTTGAGACATTACTCCCATGGAAGGAAGTGCGAATGGTGACTGTTGTATTCAATCCCGGTGCAATTTCTGTGTTTCATCAACACTCTGATAGTCCACAGATTACAGAATGCCTCCAGATGTGCATTGGAAACTACTACTCGTCATCGAGGAAACGATCAAAGCATAGACTGTTTGAGACATTACTCCCATGGAAGAAAGTGCGCGTGGTGACTGTTGTATTCAATCCCGATGCAATTTCTATGTTTCATCAACACTCAGTTAGTCCACAGATTACAGAATGCCTCCAGATGTGCATCGGAAACTACTACCGGTTTTCCAGGAACGATCAAGACGTAGACTGTTTGAGAATTACTCCCATGGAGGAAAGTGGTCATGGTGACTGTTGTATTCAATCCCGATGCAATTTCTGTGTTTCATCAACACTTTGAAGGTCTACAGATTACAGCATGCCTCCAGATGTGCATCGGAAACTACTACTGGTCTTCGAGGGAACGATCAAATCATAGACTGTTTCAGACATTACTCCCATGGGGGAAAGTGCGCATGGTAACTGTTGTATTCAATCCCGATGCAATTTCTGTATTCATCAACACTCTCATAGTCCACAGATTACAGAATGCTTCCAGATGTGCATCGGAAACTACTACTGGTCTTCCAGGGAACGATCAAAGCGTAGACTGTTTGAGACATTACTCCAATGTAGGAAAGTGCGAATGGTGACTGTTGTATACAATCCCGATGTAATTTCTGTTTTTCATCAACACTCTGATAGTCCACAGAATACAGAATGCCTCTATATGTGCATCGGAAACTACTATTGATCTTCCAGGGAACGATCAAACCGTAGACTGTTTGAGACATTACTCCCATTGAGGAAAGTACGCATGGTGACTGTTGTATTCAATCCCAATGCTATTTCTGTGTTTCATCAACACTCAGATATTCATCAGATTACAGAATGCCTCCAGATGTGCATCGGAAACTACTGCTGTTCTTCCAGGCAACGATCAAAGCGTAGACTGTTTGAGACATTACTCCCGTGGAGGAAAGTGCGCATGGTGACTGTTGTATTCAATCCCGAGGCAAATTCTGTGTTTCATCAACACTTTGAAGGTCCGCAGATTACAGAATGCCTCAAGATGTTCATCGGAAACTACTAATGGTCTTCCAGGGAACGATCAAAGCGTAGATTGAGATATTACTCCCATGGAGGAAAGTGCACATGGTTACTGTTGTATTCAATCCTGATGCAATTTCTGTGTTTCAACAACACTCTGATAGTCCACAGACTATAGAATGCCACCTGATGTGCATCGGACACAACTACTGGTCTTCAGGGAACGATCAAATCGATGACAATAGAGACATTACTCCCATGGAGGAAAGGGCGCATGGTGACCGTTGTATTCAATCCCGATATAATTTCTGTGTTTCATCAACACTCTGATAGTCCACAGATTACAGAATGCCTCCAGATGTGCATCGGAAACTACTACTGTTCTTCCAGGCAACGATCAAAGCGTAGACTGTTTGAGACATTACTCCCGTGGAGGAAAGTGCGCATGGTGACTGTTGTATTCAATCCCGAAGCAAATTCTGTGTTTCATCAACACTTTGAAGGTCCACAGATTACAGAATGCCTCAAGATGTTCATCGGAAACTACTGTTGGTCTTCCAGGGAACGATCAAAGCGTAGACTGAGATATTACTCCCATGGAGGAAAGTGCGTATGGTTACTGTTGTATTCAATCCCAATGCAATTTCTGTGTTTCATCAACACCCGGATGGACCACAGATTGCAGTATGCATCCAGATGTGCATCGGAAACTACTACTGGTCTTCAGGGAACGATCAAACCGATGACAGTTTGAGACATTACTCCCATGGAGGATAGTGCGCATGGTGACCGTTGTATTAAATCCCGATGTAATTTCTGTGTTTCATCAACACTCTGATAGTCCACAGACTACAGAATGCCACCAGATGGGCATCGGAAACAACTACTGGTCTTCCAGGGACGATGAAACCGTAGACTGGTTGAGATAATACTCCCATGGAGGAAAGTGCGCATGGTGACTGTTGTATTCAATCCCAGTGCAATTTCTGTGTTTCATCAACACTCAGATATTCATCAGATTACAGAATGCCTCCAGATGTGCATCGGAAACAACTACTGGTCTTCCAGGGAACGATCAAAACGTAGACTGTTTGAGTCATTACTCCCATGGAGGAACGTGCACATGGTGTGTGTTGTATTAAATAGCGATTCAATTTCTGTGTTTCAACAACACTCTGATAGTCCACAGTTTACAGAATGGCTCCAGATGTGCATCGGAAACTGCTACTGGTCTTCCTGGGAACGATCAAACAATAGACTGTTTGAGACATTACTCCAATGGAGGGATGTGCGCAAGGTGACTTGTATTCAATCACGATGCAATATCTGTGTTTCATCAACACTTTGAAGGTCCACAGATTACAGAATGCCTCCATATGTGCATCGGAAACTACTACTGGTCTTCCTGGGAACGATCAAACATAGACTGTTTGAGGTATTACTCCCATGGAGGAAAGTGCGCATGGTGACTGTTGTATTCAATCCCGATGCAATTTCTGTGTTTCACCAACACTCAGTTAGTCCACAGATTACAGAATGACTCCAGATGTGCATCGGAAACTACTACTGGTCTTCCAGGGAACGATCAAAGCATAGACTGTTTGAGGTATTACTCCCATGGAGGGAAGTGCGCTTGGTGACTGTTGTATTAAATCGCGATGCAATTTCTGTGTTTCATCAACACTTTGAAGCTCCACAGATTACAGAATGCCTCCAGATGTGCATTGGAATCTTCTACTGGTCTTCCAGGGAACGATCAAGCCGTAGACTGTTTGAGATATTACTCCCATGGAGGAAAGTGCGCATGGTTACTGTTGTATTCAATCCCGATGCAATTTCTGTGTTTCATCAACACTCTGATAGTCCACAGATTACAGAATGCCTCCAGATGTGCATCGGAAACTAATACTGGTCTTCGAGGGAACGATCAAAGCATAGACTGTTTAAGACATTACTCCCGTGGAGGAAAGTGCGCATGGTGACTTTTGTATTCAATCCCGAGGCAATTTCTGTGTTTCGTCAACACTCATTTAGTCCACAGATTGCAGAATGCCTCCAGATGTGCATCGGAAACTACTACTGGTCTTCCAGGAAACGATAAAAGAGTAGACTGTTTGAGACATTACTCCCATGGAGGAAAGTGCGCATGGTGACTGTTGTATTCAATCCCGATGCAATTTCTGTGTTTCATCAACACTCAGTTAGTCCACAGATTACAGAATGACTCCAGATGTGCATCGGAAACTACTACTGGTCTTCCTGGGAACGATCAAAGCATAGACTGTTTGAGGTATTACTCCCATGGAGGGAAGTGCGCTTGGTGACTGTTGTATTAAACCGCCATGCAATTTCTGTGTTTCATCAACACTTTGAAGCTCCACAGATTACAGAACGCCTCCAGATGTGCATTGGAATCTTCTACTGGTCTTCCAGGGAACGATCAAGCCGTAGACTGTTTGAGATATTACTCCCATGGAGGAAAGTGCGCATGGTTACTGTTGTATTCAATCCCGATGCAATTTCTGTGTTTCATCAACACTCTGATAGTCCACAGATTACAGAATGCCTCCAGATGTACATCGGAAACTAATACTGGTCTTCGAGGGAACGATCAAAGCATAGACTGTTTAAGACATTACTCCCGTGGAGGAAAGTGCGCATGGTGACTTTTGTATTCAATCCCGAGGCAATTTCTGTGTTTCGTCAACACTCATTTAGTCCACAGATTACAGAATGCCTCCAGATGTGCATCGGAAACTACTACTGGTCTTCCAGGAAACGATCAAAGCGTAGACTGTTTGAGACATTACTCCCATGGAGGAAAGTGCGCATGGTGACTGTTGTATTCCATCCCGATGCAGTTTCTGGGTTACATCAACACTCTGATAGTCCACAGATTACACAATGCCTCCAGATGTGCATCGGAAACTTCTACTGGTCTTCCAGGGAACGATCAAAGCGTAAACTCTATGAGACATTACTCCCATGGAGGGAAGTGGGCATGGTGACTATTGTATTCATTCCCGATTCAATTTCCGTGTTATATCAACACTCTGATAGTCCACAGATAACAGAATGACTAAAGATGTGCATCGGAGACTACTACTGGTCTTCCAGGGAACGATCAAATCGTAGACTGTTTGAGACATTACTCCCATGGAGGGAAGTGCTCATGGTGACTGTTGTATTCAATCCCGATGCAATTTCTGTGTTTCATCAACACTCTGATAGTCCACAGTTTACAGAATGCCTCCAGATGTGCATCGGAACCTACAATTGGTCTAACAGGGAACGATCAAAGGGTAGAACGTTTCAGACAATAATCCCATGTGGGAAAGTGTGCATGGTGACTGTTGTTTTCAATCCCGATGCAATTTCTGTGTTTCATCAACACTCAGATAGTCCACAGATTACAGAATGCCTCCAGATGTGCATATGAAACTACTACTGGTCTTCCTCGGAACGATCAAAGAGTAGACTGTTGTGACATTACTCCCATGGAGGAAAGTGCGCATGGTGACTGTTGTATTCAATCCCGATGCAATTTCTGAGTTTCATCAACACTCTGATAGTCCATAGATTACAGATTGCCTCCAGATGTGCATCGGAAACTGCTACTGTTCTTCCTGGGAACGATCAAACAATAGACTGTTTGAGACATTACTCCCATGGAGGGAGGTGCGCATGGTGACTTGTATTCACTCACGATGCAATTTCTGTGTTTCATCAACACTTTGAAGGTCCACAGATTACAGAATGCCTCCAGATGTGCATCGGAAACTACTACTGGTCTTCCAGGGAACGATAAAAGAGTAGACTGTTTGAGACATTACTCCCATGGAGGAAAGTGCGCATGGTGACTGTTGTATTCAATCCCGATGCAATTTCTGTGTTTCATCAACACTCAGTTAGTCCACAGATTACAGAATGACTCCAGATGTGCATCGGAAACTACTACTGGTCTTCCTGGGAACGATCAAAGTATAGACTGTTTGAGGTATTACTCCCATGGAGGGAAGTGCGCTTGGTGACTGTTGTATTAAACCGCGATGCAATTTCTGTGTTTCATCAACACTTTGAAGCTCCACAGATTACAGAATGCCTCCAGATGTGCATTGGAATCTTCTACTGGTCTTCCAGGGAACAATGAAGCCGTAGACTGTTTGAGATATTACTCCCATGGAGGAAAGTGCGCATGGTTACTGTTGTATTCAATCCCGATGCAATTTCTGTGTTTCAACAACACTCTGATAGTCCACAGCTTACAGAATGCCACCAGATGTGCATCGGAAACAACTACTGGTCTTCTAGGGAACGATTAAAGCGAAGATTGTTTGACTCCCATGGAGTAAATTGCGCATGGTTACTGATGTATTAAATCCCGATGCAAATTCTGTGTTTCATCAACACTTTGAAGGTCCACGGATTACAGAATGCCTCGAGATGTGCATCGGAATCTTCTACTGGTCTTCCAGTGAACGATCAAAGCGTAGACTGTTTGAGACATTACTCCCATGGAGGAAAGTGCGCATGGTGGCAGTTATATTCAATCCCGATACAGTTTCTGTCTTTCATCAACACTCTGATAGTCCACACAGTACAGAATGCCTCCAGATGTGCATGGGAAACTACTACTATTCTTCCAGGGATCGATCAAGGCATAGACTGTTTGAGACATTACTCCCATGGAGGAAAGTGTGCATGGTGACTGTTGTATTCAATCACGATGCAATTTTTGTGTTTCATCAACACTTTGAAGGTCCACAGATTACAGAATGCCTCAAGATGTGCATCGGAAACTACTACTGGTCTTCGAGGAAACGATCAAGGCATAGACTGTTTGAGACACTACTCCCGTGGAAGAAAGTGCGCAT
This sequence comes from Schistocerca gregaria, assembly GCF_023897955.1. Classification (NCBI taxonomy): domain Eukaryota; kingdom Metazoa; phylum Arthropoda; class Insecta; order Orthoptera; family Acrididae; genus Schistocerca; species Schistocerca gregaria. The sequence continues at coordinate 72,013,170 of NC_064922.1, read as the reverse complement.
GGTGACTGTTGTATTCAATCCCGATGCAATTTCTGTGTTTCATCAACACTCTGATATTGCACAGATTACAGAATGACACCAGATGTGCATGGGAAATAACTACTGGTCTTCCAGGGAACGATCAAATCGTAGACTGTTTGAGACATTACTCCCGTTGAGGAAAGTGCGCATGGTGACTGTTGTATTCAATCCCGATGCAATTTCTGTGTTTCATAAACACCCGGATAGAAAACAAATTACAGAATTCCTTTAGATGTGCATCGGAAACTACTACTGTTCTTCAGGGAACGATCAAAGCGTAGACTGTTTAAGATATTACTTCAGTGGAGGAAAGTGCACATGGTAACTGTTGTATTCAATCCCGATGCAATTTCTGTGTTTCATCAACACTCTGATATTGCACAGATTACAGAATGACACCAGATGTGCATCGGAAACTACTACTGGTATTCCAGGGAACGATGAAAGCGTAGACTGTTTGAGACATTACTCCCATGGACGAAAGTCCGTCATAGTGACTGTTGTATTCAATCCCGATGCAATTTCTGTGTTTCAACAACACTCTGATAGTAAACAGATTACAGAATGCCTCCAGATATGCATCGGAAACTACTACTGGCCTTCCAGGGAACGATCAAAGCGTAGACTGTTTGAAACATTACTCCCATAGAGGGAAGTGCGCATGGTGACTGTTGTATTCCATCGCGATGCAGTTTCTGTGTTTCATCAACACTCTGATAGTCCACAGATAACAGAATGACTAAAGATGTGCATCGGAAACTACTACTGGTCTTCCAGGGAACGATCAAAGCGTAGACTATTTGAGACATTACTCCCATGGAGGGACGTGCGCATGGTGACTGTTGTATTCCATCCCGATGCAGTTTCTGTGTTTCATCAACACTCTGATAGTCCACAGATTACACAATGCCTCCAGATGTGCATCGGAAACTTCTACTGGTCTTCCAGGGAACGATCAAAACGTAAACTCTTTGAGACATTACTCCCATGGAGGGAAGTGCGCATGGTGACTGTTGTATTCATCCCGATTCAATTTCCGTGTTTTATCAACACTCTGATAGTCCACAGATAACAGAATGACTAAAGATGTGCATCGGAAAGTACTACTGGTCTTCCAGGGAACGATCAAAGCGTAGAGTGTTTGAGACATTACTCCCATGGAGGGAAGTGCGCATGGTGACTGTTGTATTCAATCCCGAAGCAATTTCTGTGTTTCATTAACAATCTGATAGTCCACAGTTTACAGAATGCCTCCAGATGTGCATCGGAACCTACTACTGGTCTAACAGAGACGATCAAAGGGTAGAATGTTTCAGACAATACTCCCATGGGGGAAAGTGTGCATGGTGACTGTTTTTTTCAATCCCGATGCAATTTCTGTGTTTCATCAACACTCAGATAGCCCACAGATTACAGAATGCCTCCAGATGTGCATCTGAAACTACTACTGGTCTTCCTGGGAACAATCAAAGAGTAGACTGTTTGTGACATTACTCCCACGGAGGAAAGTGCGCATGGTGACTGTTGTATTCAATCCCGATGCAATTTCTGAGTTTCATCAACACTCTGATAGTCTACAGATTACAGATTGCCTCCAGATGTGCATCGGAAACTGCTACTGGTCTTCCTGGGAACGATCAAACAATAGACTCTTTGAGACGTTACTCCTATGGAGGAAAGTGCGCATGTTGACTGTTGTATTCAATCCCGATGCAATTTGTGTGTTTCATCAACACTCTGATAGTCCACAGATTACAGAATGCCTCCAGATGTGCATAGGAAACAACTACTGGTCTTCCAGGGAACGATCAAAGCGTAAACTGTTTGAGACATTACTTCCGTTGAGGAAAGTGGGCATGGTGACTGTTGTATTCAATCCCGATGCAATTTCTGCGTTTCATCAACACACTGATAGTCCACAGATTACAGAATGCCACCAGATGTGAATCGGAAACTACTACTGGTCTTCGAGGGAACGATCAAAGCATAGACTGTTTGAGACATTACTCCCTTGGAGGAAAGTGCGCATGGTGACTGTTGTATTCAATCCCGATGCAATATCTGTGTTTCATCAACACTCAGTTAGTCCACAGATTACGGAATGCCTCCAGATGTGCATCGGAAACTACTACTGGTCTTCCAGGAAACGATCAAAGCGTAGACTGTTTGAGACATTACTCCCATGGAGGAAAGTGCGCATGGTGACTGTTGTATTCCATCCCGATGCGGTTTCTGTGTTTCATCAACACTCTGATAGTCCACAGATTACACAATGCCTCCAGATGTGCATCGGAAACTACTACTGGTCTTCCTGGGGACGATCAAAGCGTAAACTGTTTGAGACATTACTCCCAAGGAGGAAAGTGCGCATGGTGACTTTTGTATTCAATCCCGATTCAATTTCCGTGTTTTATCAACACTGAGATAGTTCACAGATAACAGAATGACTAAAAATGCGCATTGGAATCTACTACTGGTCTTCCAGGGAACGATCAAATCGTAGACTGTTTGAGACATTACTCCCATGGAGGAAAGTGCGCATGGTGACTGTTGTTTTCAATCCCGATGCAATTTCTGTGTTTCATCAACACTCAGATACTCATCAGATTACAGAATGCCTCCAGATGTGAATCGGAAACTACTACTGGTCTTCCAGGGAACGATCAAAGCGTAGATTGTTTCAGTCATTACTCCCATGGAGAAAATTGCGCGTGGTGACTGTTGTATTAAGTCGCGATGCAATTTCTGTGTTTCAAGAACACTCTGCTAGTCCACAGACTGCAGAATGCCGCCAGATGTGCATCGGACGCTACTACTGGTCTTCCAGGGATCGATCAAAGCGTAGACTGTTTGAGACATTACTCCCATGGAGGAAAGTGCGCATGGTGACTGTTGAATTCAATCCCGATGCAATTTCGGTGTTTCATCAACACTCTGATAGTCCACAGGTTTCAGAATGCCTCCAGATGTGCATCGGAAACTACTACTGGTCTTCCAGGGAACGATCAAAGCGTAGACTGTTTGAGACATTACTCCCATGGAGGAAAGTGCGAATGGTGACTGTTGTATTCAATCCCGATGCAATTTCTGTGTTTCATCAACACTCTGATAGTCCACAGATTACAGAATGCCGCCAGATGTGCATCGGAAACTACTACTGGTCTTCCAGGGAACGATCAAAGCGTAGACTGTTTAAGATATTACTCCAGTGGAGGAAAGTGCGCATGGTGACTGTTGTATTCAATCCCGATGCAATTTCTGTGTTTCATCAACACTTTGAAGGTCTACAGATTACAGAGTGCCTCAAGATGTGCATCGGAAACAACTACTGGTCTTCCAGGGAACGATCAAAGCGTAGACTGTTTGAGATATTTCTCCCATGGAGAAAAGTGCGCATGGTTACTGTTGTATTCAATCCCGATGCAATTTCTGTGTTTCATCAACACTCTGATACTCCACAGATTACAGAATGCCTCCAGATGTGCACCGGAAACTACTACTGGTCTTCCAGGGAACGATCAAAGCGTAGACTGTTCGAGTCATTACTCCCATGGAGAAAATTGCGCGTGGTGACTGTTGTATTAAGTCGCGATGCAATTTCTGTGTTTCAAGAACACTCTGCTAGTCCACAGATTACAGAATGCCTCAAGATGTGCATCGAAAACAACTACTGGTCTTCCAGGGAACGATCAAAGCGTAGACTGTTTGAGATATTTCTCCCATGGAGAAAAGTGCGCATGGTGACTGTTGAATTCAATCCCGATGCAATTTCGGTGTTTCATCAACACTCTGATAGTCCACAGGTTTCAGAATGCCTCCAGATGTGCATCGGAAACTACTACTGGTCTTCCAGGGAACGATCAAAGCGTAGACTGTTTGAGACATTACTCCCATGGAGGAAAGTGCGAATGGTGACTGTTGTATTCAATCCCGATGCAATTTCTGTGTTTCATCAACACTCTGATAGTCCACAGATTACAGAATGCCGCCAGATGTGCATCGGAAACTACTACTGGTCTTCCAGGGAACGATCAAAGCGTAGACTGTTTAAGATATTACTCCAGTGGAGGAAAGTGCGCATGGTGACTGTTGTATTCAATCCCGATGCAATTTCTGTGTTTCATCAACACTCTGATAGTCCACAGATTACAGAATGCCGCCAGATGTGCATCGGAAACTACTACTGGTCTTCCAGGGAACGATCAAAGCGTAGACTGTTTAAGATATTACTCCAGTGGAGGAAAGTGCGCATGGTGACTGTTGTATTCAATCCCGATGCAATTTCTGTGTTTCATCAACACTTTGAAGGTCTACAGATTACAGAATGCCTCAAGATGTGCATCGGAAACTACTACTGGTCTTCCAGGGAACGATCAAAGCGTAGACTGTTTGAGATATTTCTCCCATGGAGAAAAGTGCGCATGGTTACTGTTGTATTCAATCCCGATGCAATTTCTGTGTTTCAACAACACTCTGATAGTCCACAGATTACAGAATGATACCAGATGTGCATCGGAAACTACTACTGGTCTCCCAATGAAAGATCAAAGCGTAGACTGTTTGAGACATTACTCCCATGGAGGAAAGTGGTCATGGTGACTGGTGTATTCAATCCCGATGCAATTTCTGTGTTTCATTAGCACTCGGATAGTCCACAGATTACAGAATGCCTCCAGATGTGCATCGGAAACTACTACTGGTCTTCCAGGGAACGATCAAAGCGTAGACTGTTTGAGACATTACTCCTGTGGAGGAAAGTGCGAATGGTGACTGTTCTATTCAATCCCGATGCAATTTCTGTGTTTCATCAACACTCTGATAGTCCACAGATTACAGAATGCCTCCAGATGTGCATCGGAAACTAATACTGGTCTTCGAGGGAACGATCAAAGCATAGACTGTTTGAGACATTACTCCCGTGGAGGAAAGGGCGCATGGTGACTTTTGTATTCAATCCCGATGCAATTTCTGTGTTTCGTCAACACTCAGATAGTCCACAGATTACAGAATGCCTCCAGATGTGCATCGGAAACTACTACTGGTCTTCCAATAAACGATCAAAGCTTAGACTGTTTGAGACATTACTCCCATGGAGGAAAGTGCGCATGGTGACTGTTGTATTCCATCCCGATGCAGTTTCTGTGTTTCATCAACACTCTGATAGTCCACAGATTACACAATGCCTCCAGATGTGCATCGGAAACTACTACTGGTCTTCCAGGGAACGATCAAAGCGTAAACTCCTTGAGACATTACTCCAATGGAGGAAAGTGCGTATGGTAACTGTTGTTTCAATCCCGATATAATTTCTGTGTTTCATTAATACTCTGATAGTCCACAGGTTACAGAATGCCTCCAGATGTGCATCGGAAACTACTACTGGTCTAACAGGGAACGATCAAAGCGTAGACTGTTTGAGACATTACTCCCATGGAGGAAAGTGCGCATGGTGACTGTTCTATTCAATCCCATTGCAATTTCTGTGTTTCATCAACACTCAGTTAGTCCACAGATTACAGAATGCCTCCAGATGTGCATCTGAAACTACTACTGGTCTTCCTGGGAACGATCAAAGCGTAGACTGTTTGAGACATTACTCCCATGGGGGAAAGTGCGCATGGTGACTGTTGCATTAAATCCCGATGCAAGTTATGTGTTTAATGAACACTCAGTTAGTCCACAAATTACAGAATGCCTCCAGATGTTCAACGGTAACTACTACTGGTCTTCCAGGGAACGATCAAAGCGTAGTCTGTTTGAGACATTACTCCCATGGAGGAAAGTGCGCATGGTGACTGTTCTATTCAATCCCATTGTAATTTCTGTGTTTCATCAACACTCAGTTAGTCCACAGATTACAGAATACCTCCAGATGTGCATCGGAAACTACTACAGGTCTTCCAGGGAACGATCAAAGCGTAGACTGTTTGAGACATTACTCCCATGGAGGAAAGTGCGCATGGTGACTGTTGTATCCAATCCCGATTCAATTTCCGTGTTTTATCAACACTCTGATAGTCCGCAGATAACAGAATGACTAAAGATGTGCATCGGAAACTACTACTGGTCTTCCAGGGAACGATCAAAGCGTAGACTGTTTGAGACATTACTCCCATGGAGGAAAGTGCGCATGGTGACTGTTGTATTCAATCCCGAAGCAATTTCTGTGTTTCATCAACACTCTGATAGTCCACAGTTTACAGACTGCCTCCAGATGTGCATCGGAACCTACTACTGGTCTAACAGAGAACGATCAAAGGGTAGAATGTTTCAGACAATACTCCCATGGGGGAAAGTGTGCATGGTGACTGTTGTTTTCAATCCCGAAGCAATTTCTGTGTTTCATCAACACTCAGATAGTCCACAAATTACAGAATGCCTCCAGATGTGCATCTGAAACTACTACTGGTCTTCCTGGGAACGATCAAAGAGTAGACTGTTTGTGACATTACTCCCACGGAGGAAAGTGCGCATGGTGACTGTTGTATTCAATCCCGATGCAATTTGTGTGTTTCATCAACACTCTGATAGTCCACAGGGTACAGAATGCCTCCAGATGTGCATAGGAAACTACTACTGGTCTTCCAGGGAACGATCAAAGCGTAAACTGTTTGAGACATTACTTCCGTTGAGGAAAGTGGGCATGGTGACTGTTGTATTCAATCCCGATGCAATTTCTGCGTTTCATCAACACACTGATAGTCCACAGATTACAGAATGCCACCAGATGTGAATCGGAAACTACTACTGGTCTTCGAGGGAACGATCAAATCATAGACTGTTTGAGACATTACTCCCTTGGAGGAAAGTGCGCATGGTGACTGTTGTATTCAATCCCGATGCAATATCTGTGTTTCATCAACACTCAGATACTCATCAGATTACAGAATGCCTCCAGATGTGAATCGGAAACTACTACTGGTCTTCCAGGGAACGATCAAAGCGTAGACTGTTTGAGTCATTACTCCCATGGAGAAAATTGCGCGTGGTGACTGTTGTATTAAGTCGCGATGCAATTTCTGTGTTTCAAGAACACTCTGCTAGTCCACAGACTGCAGAATGCCGCCAGATGTGCATCGGACGCTACTACTGGTCTTCCAGGGAACGATCAAAGCGTAGACTGTTTGAGACATTACTCCCATGGGGGAAAGTGCGCATGGTGACTGTTGAATTCAATCTCGATGCAATTTCGGTGTTTCAACAACACTCTGATAGTCCACAGGTTTCAGAATGCCTCCAGATGTGCATCGGAAACTACTACTGGTCTTCCAGGGAACGATCAAAGCGTAGACTGTTTGAGACATTACTCCCATGGAGGAAAGTGCGAATGGTGACTGTTGTATTCAATCCCGATGCAATTTCTGTGTTTCATCAACACTCTAATAGTCCACAGATTACAGAATGCCACCAGATGTGCATCGGAAACTACTACTGGTCTTCCAGGGAACGATCAAAGCGTAGACTGTTTAAGATATTTCTCCCATGGAGAAAAGTGCGCATGGTTACTGTTGTATTCAATCCCGATGCAATTTCTGTGTTTCAACAACACAGTGATAGTCCACAGATTACAGAATGATACCAGATGTGCATCGGAAACTACTACTGGTCTCCCAATGAACGATCAAAGCGTAGACTGTTTGAGACATTACTCCCATTGACGAAAGTCCGCATAGTGACTGTTGTATTCAATCCCGATGCAATTTCTGTGTTTCAACAACACTCTGATAGTAAACAGATTACAGAATGCCTCCAGATATGCATCGGAAACTACTACTGGCCTTCCAGGGAACGATCAAAGCGTAGACTGTTTGAGACATTACTCCCATGGAGGAAAGTGGTCATGGTGACTGGTGTATTCAATCCCGATGCAATTTCTGTGTTTGATTAGCACTCGGATAGTCCACACATTACAGAATGCCTCCAGATGTGCATCGGAAACTACTACTGGTCTTCCAGGGAACGATCAAAGCGTAGACTGTTTGAGACATTACTCCTGTGGAGGAAAGTGCGAATGGTGACTGTTCTATTCAATCCCGATGCAATTTCTGTGTTTCATCAACACTCTGATAGTCCACAGATTACAGAATGCCTCCAGATGTGCATCGGAAACTAATACTGGTCTTCGAGGGAACGATCAAAGCATAGACTGTTTTAGACATTACTCCCGTGGAGGAAAGTGCGCATGGTGACTTTTGTATTCAATCCCGATGCAATTTCTGTGTTTCGTCAACACTCAGTTAGTCCACAGATTACAGAATGCCTCCAGATGTGCATCGGAAACTACTACTGGTCTTCCAGGGAACGATCAAAGCGTAAACTCCTTGAGACATTACTCCAATGGAGGAAAGTGCGTATGGTAACTGTTGTTTCAATCCCGATATAATTTCTGTGTTTCATTAATACTCTGATAGTCCACAGGTTACAGAATGCTTCCAGATGTGCATCGGAAACTACTACTGGTCTTCCAGGGAACGATCAAAGCGTAGTCTGTTTGAGACATTACTCCCATGGAGGAAAATGCGCATGGTGACTGTTCTATTCAATCCCATTGTAATTTCTGTGTTTAATCAACACTCAGTTAGTCCACAGATTACAGAATACCTCCAGATGTGCATCGGAAACTACTACTGGTCTTCCTGGGAACGATCAAAGCGTAGACTGTTTGAGACATTACTCCCATGGAGGAAAGTGCGCATGGTGACTGTTGCATTAAATCCCGATGCAATTTATGTGTTTAATCAACACTCAGTTAGTCCACAGATTACAGAATGCCTCCAGATGTGAATCGGAAACTACTACTGGTCTTCCAGGGAACGATCAAAGCGTAGACTGTTTGAGACATTACTCCCATGGAGGAAAGTGCGCATTGTGACTGTTGTATTCAATCCCGAAGCAATTTCTGTGTTTCATCAACACTCTGATAGTCCACAGATTACAGAATGCCTCCAGATGTGCATCGGAAACTACTACTGGTCTAAAAGGGAACGATCCAAGGGTAGAATGTTTCAGACAATACTCTCATGGAGGAAAGTGCGCATGGTGACTGTTGTATTCCATCCCGATGCAATTTCTTTGTTTCATCAACACTCTGATAGTCCATCAGATTACGGAATGCCTCCAGATGTGCACCGGAATCTACTACTGGTCTTCCAGGGAACGATCAAAGCGCAAACTCTTTGAGACATTACTCCCATGGAGGAAAGTGCGTATGGTGACTGATGTATTCAATCCCGATGGAATTTCTGTGTTTCATTAATTCTCTGATAGTCCACAGATTACAGAATGCCTCCAGATGTGCATCGGAAACCACTACTGGTCTTCCAGTTAACGATCAAACCGTAGACTGTTTGAGACATTACTCCCATGGAGGAAAGTGCGCATGGCGACTGTTGTATTCAATCCCGAAGCAATTTCAGTGTTTCATCAACACTCTGATAGTCCACAGATTACAGAATGAAATCAGATGTGCATCGTAAACTACTACTGGTCTAACAAGGAACGATCAAAGCGTAGAATGTTTGACACATTACTCCCATGGGGGAAAGTGCGCATGGTGACTGTTGTATTCAATAACGATGCAATTTCCGTGTTTCATCAACACTCTGATAGTCCACAGATTACAGATTGCCTCCAGATGTGCATCGAAAACTGCTACTGGTCTTCCTGGGAACGATCAAAGCATAGAGTGTTTGAGACATTACTCCCATGGAGGAAAGTGCGCATGGTGACTGTTGTATTCAATCCCGATGCAATTTCTGTGTTTCATCAACACTCAGTTAGTCCACAGATTACAGAATGCCTTCAGATGTGCAACGGAAACTGCTACTGGTCTTCCAGGGAACGATCAAAGCGTAGACTGTTTGAGACATTACTCACATGGAGGAAAGTGCGCATGGTGACTGTTGTATTCAATCCCGAAGCAATTTCTGTGTTTCATCGACACTCTGATAGTCCACAGACTACAGAATGACTCCAGATGTGCATCGGAAACTACTACTGGTCTTCCAGGGAACGATCAAAATGTAGACTGTTTGAGACATTACTCACATGGAGGAAAGTGCGCATGGTGACTGTTGTATTCAATAACGATGCAATTTCTGTGTTTCATCAACACTCTGATAGTCCACAGATTACAGATTGCCTCCAGATGTGCATCGAAAACTACTACTGGTCTTCCTGGGAACGATCAAAGCATAGAGTGTTTGAGATATTACTCCCATGCAGGAAAGTGCGCATGGTGACTGTTGCATTAAATCCCTATGCAATTTATGTGTTTAATGAACACTCAGTTAGTCCACAAATTACTGAATGCCTCCAGATGTTCAACGGTAACTACTACTGGTCTAACAGGGAACGATCAAAGCGTAGTCTGTTTGAGACATTACTCCCATGGAGGTAAGTGCGCATGGTGACTGTTCTATTCAATCCCATTGTAATTTCTGTGTTTCATCAACACTCAGTTAGTCCACAGATTACAGAATACCTCCAGATGTGCATCGGAAACTACTACTGGTCTTCCTGGGAACGATCAAAGCGTAGACTGTTTGAGACATTACTCCCATGGAGGAAAGTGCGCATGGTGACTGTTGCAATAAATCCCGATGCAATTTATGTGTTTAATCAACACTCAGTTAGTCCACAGATTACAGAATGCCTCCAGATGTGAATCGGAAACTACTACTGGTCTTCCACCGAACGATCAAAGGTAGACTGTTTGAGACATTACTCCCATGGAGGAAAGTGCGCATGGTGACTGTTGTATTCAATCCCGAAGCAATTTCTGTGTTTCATCAACACTCTGATAGTCCACAGATTACAGAATGCCTACAGATGTGCATCGGAAACTATTACTGGTCTAACAGGGAACGATCAAAGGGTAGAATGTCTCAGACAATACTCTCATGGAAGAAAGTGCGCATGGTGACTGTTGTATTCCATCCCGATGGAATTTCTGTGTTTCATTAATACTCTGATAGTCCACAGATTACAGAATGCCTCCAGATGTGCATCGGAAACCACTACTGGTCTTCCAGTTAACGATCAAAGCGTAGACAGTTTGAGAAATTACTCCCATGGAGGAAAGTGCGCATGGCGACTGTTGTATTCAATCCCGAAGCAATCTCTGTGTTTCATCAACACTCTGATGGTCCACAGATTACAGAATGAATTCAGATGTGAATCGTAAACTACTACTGGTCTAACAAGGAACGATCAAAGCGTAGAATGTTTGACACATTACTCCCATGGGGGAAAGTGCGCATGGTGACTGTTGTATTCAATAACGATGCAATTTCTGTGTTTCATCAACACTCTGATAGTCCACAGATTACAGATTGCCTCCAGATGTGCATCGAAAACTACTACTGTTCTTCCTGGGAACGATCAAAGCATAGAGTGTTTGAGACATTACTCCCGTGGAGGAAAGTGCGTTTGGTGACTGTTGTATTCAATCCCGATGCAATTTCTGTGTTTCATCAACACTCAGTTAGTCCACAGATTACAGAATGCCTTCAGATGTGCAACGGAAACTGCTACTTTTCTTCCAGGGAACGATGAAAGCGTAGACTGTTTGAGACATTACACCCATGGAGGAAAGTGCGCATGGTGACTGTTGTATTCCATCCCGATGCAGTTTCTGTGTTTCATCAACACTCTGATAGTCCACAGATTACACAATGCCTCCAGATGTGCATCGGAAACTACTACTGGTCTAACAGGGAACGATCAAAAGGTAGACTGTTTGAGACATTACTCACATGGAGGAAAGTGCGCATGGTGACTGTTGTATTCAATCCCGAAGCAATTTCTGTGTTTCATCGACACTCTGATAGTCCACAGATTACAGAATGACTCCAGATGTGCATCGGAAACTACTACTGGTCTTCCAGGGAACGATCAAAGCGTAGACTGTTTGAGACATTACTCACATGGAGGAAAGTGCGCATGGTGACTGTTGTATTCAATCCCGATGCAATTTCTGTGTTTCATCAACACTTTGAAGGTCTACAGATTACAGAATGCCTCAAGATGTGCATCGGAAACTACTACAGGTCTTCCAGGGAACGATCAAAGCGTAGACTGTTTGAGATATTTCTCCCATGGAGAAAAGTGCGCATGGTTACTGTTGTATTCAATCCCGATGCAATTTCTGTGTTTCAACAACACTCTGATAGTCCACAGATTACAGAATGATACCAGATGTGCATCGGAAACTACTACTGGTCTCCCAATGAACGATCAAAGCGTAGACTGTTTGAGACATTACTCCCATTGACGAAAGTCCGCATAGTGACTGTTGTATTCAATCCCGATGCAATTTCTGTGTTTCAACAACACTCTGATAGTAAACAGATTACAGAATGCCTCCAGATATGCATCGGAAACTACTACTGGCCTTCCAGGGAACGATCAAAGCGTAGACTGTTTGAGACATTACTCCCATGGAGGAAAGTGGTCATGGTGACTGGTGTATTCAATCCCGATGCAATTTCTGTGTTTCATTAGCACTCGGATAGTCCACAGATTACAGAATGCCTCCAGATGTGCATCGGAAACTACTACTGGTCTTCGAGGGAACGATCAAACCATAGACTGTTTGAGACATTACTCCCGTGGAGGAAAAGGCGCATGGTGACTTTTGTATTCAATCCCGATGCAATTTCTGTGTTTCGTCAACACTCAGTTAGTCCACAGATTACAGAATGCCTCCAGATGTGCATCGGAAACTACTACTGGTCTTCCAGGAAACGATCAAAGCGTAGACTGTTTGAGACATTACTCCCATGGAGGAAAGTGCGCATGGTGACTGTTGTATTCCATCCCGATGCAGTTTCTGTGATTCATCAACACTCTGATAGTTCACAGATTACACAATGCCTCCAGATGTGCATCGGAAACTACTACTGGTCTTCCAGGGAACGATCAAAGCGTAAACTCCTTGAGACATTACTCCAATGGAGGAAAGTGCGTATGGTAACTGTTGTTTCAATCCCGATAAAATTTCTGTGTTTCATTAATACTCTGATAGTCCACAGGTTACAGAATGGTTCCAGATGTGCATCGGAAGCTACTACTGGTCTTCCAGGGAACGATCAAAGCGTAGACTGTTTGAGACATTACTCCCATGGAGGAAAGTGCGCATGGTGACTGTTCTATTCAATCCCATTGAAATTTCTGTGTTTCATCAACACTCAGTTAGTCCACAGATTACAGAATACCTCCAGATGTGCATCGGAAACTACTACTGGTCTTCCTGGGAACGATCAAAGCGTAGACTGTTTGAGACATTACTCCCATGCAGGAAAGTGCGCATGGTGACTGTTGCAATAAATCCCGATGCAATTTATGTGTTTAATCAACACTCAGTTAGTCCACAGATTACAGAATGCCTCCAGATGTGAATCGGAAACTACTACTGGTCTTCCAGGGAACGATCAAAGCGTAGACTGTTTGAGACATTACTCCCATGGAGGAAAGTGCGCATGGTGACTGTTGTATTCAATCCCGAAGCAATTTCTGTGTTTCATCAACACTCTGATAGTCCACAGATTACAGAATGCCTACAGATGTGCATCGGAAACTATTACTGGTCTAACAGGGAACGATCAAAGGGTAGAATGTTTCAGACAATACTCTCATGGAAGAAAGTGCGCATGGTGACTGTTGTATTCCATCCCGATGGAATTTCTGTGTTTCATTAATACTCTGATAGTCCACAGATTACAGAATGCCTCCAGATGTGCATCGGAAACCACTACTGGTCTTCCAGTTAACGATCAAAGCGTAGACAGTTTGAGACATTACTCCCATGGAGGAAAGTGCGCATGGCGACTGTTGTATTCAATCCCGAAGCAATTTCTTTGTTTCATCAACACTCTGATGGTCCACAGATTACAAAATGAATTCAGATGTGAATCGTAAACTACTACTGGTCTAACAAGGAACGATCAAAGCGTAGAATGTTTGACACATTACTCCCATGGGGGAAAGTGCGCATGGTGACTGTTGTATTCAATAACGATGCAATTTCTGTGTTTCATCAACACTCTGATAGTCCACAGATTACAGATTGCCTCCAGATGTGCATCGAAAACTACTACTGTTCTTCCTGGGAACGATCAAAGCATAGAGTGTTTGAGACATTACTCCCGTGGAGGAAAGTGCGTTTGGTGACTGTTGTATTCAATCCCGATGCAATTTCTGTGTTTCATCAACACTCAGTTAGTCCACAGATTACAGAATGCCTTCAGATGTGCAACTTAAACTGCTACTTTTCTTCCAGGGAACGATCAAAGCGTAGACTGTTTGAGACATTACTCCCATGGAGGAAAGTGCGCATGGTGACTGTTGTATTCCATCCCGATGCAGTTTCTGTGTTTCATCAACACTCTGATAGTCCACAGATTACACAATGCCTCCAGATGTGCATCGGAAACTACTACTGGTCTAACAGGGAACGATCAAAAGGTAGACTGTTTGAGACATTACTCACATGGAGGAAAGTGCGCATGGTGACTGTTGTATTCAATCCCGAAGCAATTTCTGTGTTTCATCGACACTCTGATAGTCCACAGATTACAGAATGACTCCAGATGTGCATCGGAAACTACTACTGGTCTTCCAGGGAACGATCAAAGCGTAGACTGTTTGAGACATTACTCACATGGAGGAAAGTGCGCATGGTGACTGTTGTATTCAATCCCGATGCAATTTCTGTGTTTCATCAACACTTTGAAGGTCTACAGATTACAGAATGCCTCAAGATGTGCATCGGAAACTACTACAGGTCTTCCAGGGAACGATCAAAGCGTAGACTGTTTGAGATATTTCTCCCATGGAGAAAAGTGCGCATGGTTACTGTTGTATTCAATCCCGATGCAATTTCTGTGTTTCAACAACACTCTGATAGTCCACAGATTACAGAATGATACCAGATGTGCATCGGAAACTACTACTGGTCTCCCAATGAACGATCAAAGCGTAGACTGTTTGAGACATTACTCCCATTGACGAAAGTCCGCATAGTGACTGTTGTATTCAATCCCGATGCAATTTCTGTGTTTCAACAACACTCTGATAGTAAACAGATTACAGAATGCTTCCAGATATGCATCGGAAACTACTACTGGCCTTCCAGGGAACGATCAAAGCGTAGACTGTTTGAGACATTACTCCCATGGAGGAAAGTGGTCATGGTGACTGGTGTATTCAATCCCGATGCAATTTCTGTGTTTCATTAGCACTCGGATAGTCCACAGATTACAGAATGCCTCCAGATGTGCATCGGAAACTACTACTGGTCTTCGAGGGAACGATCAAAGCATAGACTGTTTGAGACATTACTCCCGTGGAGGAAAAGGCGCATGGTGACTTTTGTATTCAATCCCGATGCAATTTCTGTGTTTCGTCAACACTCAGTTAATCCACAGATTACAGAATGCCTCCAGATGTGCATCGGAAACTACTACTGGTCTTCCAGGAAACGATCAAAGCGTAGACTGTTTGAGACATTACTCCCATGGAGGAAAGTGCGCATGGTGACTGTTGTATTCCATCCCGATGCAGTTTCTGTGATTCATCAACACTCTGATAGTCCACAGATTACACAATGCCTCCAGATGTGCATCGGAAACTACTACTGGTCTTCCAGGGAACGATCAAAGCGTAAACTCCTTGAGACATTACTCCAATGGAGGAAAGTGCGTATGGTAACTGTTGTTTCAATCCCGATATAATTTCTGTGTTTCATTAATACTCTGATAGTCCACAGGTTACAGAATGGTTCCAGATGTGCATCGGAAGCTACTACTGGTCTTCCAGGGAACGATCAAAGCGTAGACTGTTTGAGACATTACTCCCATGGAGGAAAGTGCGCATGGTGACTGTTCTATTCAATCCCATTGAAATTTCTGTGTTTCATCAACACTCAGTTAGTCCACAGATTACAGAATGCCTCCAGATGTGCATCTGAAACTACTACTGGTCTTCCTGGGAACGATCAAAGCGTAGACTGTTTGAGACATTACTCCCATGGAGGAAAGTGCGCATGGTGACTGTTGCATTAAATCCCGATGCAATTTATGTGTTTAATGAACTCTCAGTTAGTCCACAAATTACAGAATGCCTCCAGATGTTCAACGGTAACTACTACTGGTCTAACAGGGAACGATCAAAGCGTAGTCTGTTTGAGACATTACTCCCATGGAGGAAAGTGCGCATGGTGACTGTTCTATTCAATCCCATTGTAATTTCTGTGTTTCATCAACACTCAGTTAGTCCACAGATTACAGAATACCTCCAGATGTGCATCGGAAACTACTACTGGTCTTCCTGGGAACGATCAAAGCGTAGACTGTTTGAGACATTACTCCCATGGAGGAAAGTGCGCATGCTGACTGTTGCATTAAATCCCGATGCAATCTATGTGTTTAATCAACACTCAGTTAGTCCACAGATTACAGAATGCCTCCAGATGTGAATCGGAAACTACTACTGGTCTTCCAGGGAACGATCAAACCGTAGACTGTTTGAGACATTACTCCCATGGAGGAAAGTGCGCATGGTGACTGTTGTATTCAATCCCGAAGCAATTTCTGTGTTTCATCAACACTCTGATAGTCCACAGATTACAGAATGCCTCCAGATGTGCATCGGAAACTACTACTGGTCTAAAAGGGAACGATCAAAGGGTAGAATGTTTCAGACAATACTCTCATGGAGGAAAGTGCGCATGGTGACTGTTGTATTCCATCCCGATGCAATTTCTTTGTTTCATCAACACTCTGATAGTCCATCAGATTACAGAATGCCTCCAGATGTGCATCGGAAACTACTACTGGTCTTCCAGGGAACGATCAAAGCGCAAACTCTTTGAGACTTTACTCCCATGGAGGAAAGTGCGTATGGTGACTGTTGTATTCAATCCCGATGGAATTTCTGTGTTTCATTAATACTCTGATAGTCCACAGATTACAGAATGCCTCCAGATGTGCATCGGAAACCACTACTGGTCTTCCAGTTAACGATCAAAGCGTAGACTGTTTGAGACATTACTCCCATGGAGGAAAGTGCGCATGGCGACTGTTGTATTCAATCCCGAAGCAATTTCAGTGTTTCATCAACACTCTGATAGTCCACAGATTACAGAATGAAATCAGATGTGCATCGTAAACTACTACTGGTCTAACAAGGAACGATCAAAGCGTAGAATGTTTGACACATTACTCCCATGGGGGAAAGTGCGCATGGTGACTGATGTATTCAATAACGATGCAATTTCCGTGTTTCATCAACACTCTGATAGTCCACAGATTACAGATTGCCTCCAGATGTGCATCGAAAACTGCTACTGGTCTTCCTGGGAACGATCAAAGCATAGAGTGTTTGAGACATTACTCCCATGGAGGAAAGTGCGCATGGTGACTGTTGTATTCAATCCCGATGCAATTTCTGTGTTTCATCAACACTCAGTTAGTCCACAGATTACAGAATGCCTTCAGATGTGCAACGGAAACTGCTACTGGTCTTCCATGGAACGATCAAAGCGTAGACTGTTTGAGACATTACTCACATGGAGGAAAGTGCGCATGGTGACTGTTGTATTCAATCCCGAAGCAATTTCTGTGTTTCATCGACACTCTGATAGTCCACAGATTACAGAATGCCTCCAGATGTGCATCGGAAACTACTACTGGTCTAACAGGGAACGATCAAAGGGTAGAATGTTTCAGACAATACTCCCATGGAGGAAAGTGCGCATGGTGACTGTTGTATTCCATCCCGATGCAATTTCCTTGTTTCATCAACACTCTGATAGTCCATCAGATTACAGAATGCCTCCAGATGTGCATCGGAAACTACTACTGGTCTAACAGGGAACGATCAAAGGGTAGAATGTTTCAGACAATACTCCCATGGAGGAAAGTGCGCATGGTGACTGTTGTATTCAATCCCGATGGAATTTCTGTGTTTCATTAATACTCTGATAGTCCACAGATTACACAATGCCTCCAGATGAGCATCGGAAACCACTACTGGTCTTCCAGGGAACGATCAAAGCGTAGACTGTTTGAGACATTACTCCCATGGGGGAAAGTGCGCATGGTGACTGTTGTATTCAATCCCGAAGCAATTTTTGTGTTTCATTAATACTCTGATAGTCCACAGATTACAGAATGCCTCCAGATGTGCATCGGAAACCACTACTGGTCTTCCAGGGAACGTTCAAAGCGTAGACTGTTTGAGACATTACTCCCATGGAGGAAAGTGCGCATGGTGACTGTTGTATTCAATCCCGAAGCAATTTCTGTGTTTCATCAACACTCTGATAGTCCACAGATTACAGAATGAATTCAGATGTGCATCGGAAACTACTACTGGTCTAACAAGGAACGATCAAAGCATAGAGTGTTTGAGACATTACTCCCATGGAGGAAAGTGCGCATGGTGACTGTTGTATTCAATCACGATGTAATTTCTGTGTTTCATCAACACTTTGAAGGTCCACAGATTACAGAATGCCTCCAGATGTGCATCGGAAACTACTACTGGACTTCAAGGGAACGATCAAAGCATAGACTGTTTGAGACATTACTCCTGTGGAGGAAAGTGCGCATGGTGACTGTTGTATTCAATCGCGATTCAATTTCTGTGTTTCATCAACACTCAGTTAGTCCACAGATTACAGAATGCCTCCAGATGTGCAACGGAAACTGCTACTGGTCTTCCAGGGAACGGTCAAAGCGTAGACGGTTTGAGACATTACTCCCATGGAGGAAAGTGAGCATGGTGACTGTTGTATTACATCCCGATGCGGTTTCTGTGTTTCATCAACACTCTGATTGTCCACAGATTACAGAATGCCTCCAGATGTGCATCGGAAACTACTACTGGTCTAACAGGGAACGATCAAATGTAGACTGTTTGAGACATTACTCACATGGAGGAAAGTGCGCATGGTGACTGTTGTATTCAATCCCGAAGCAATTTCTGTGTTTCATCGACACTCTGATAGTCCACAGATTACAGAATGACTCCAGATGTGCATCGGAAACTACTCTGGTCTTCCAGGGAACGATCAAAGCGTAGACTGTTTGAGACATTACTCACATGGAGGAAAGTGCGCATGGTGACTGTTGTATTCAATCCCGAAGCCATTTCTGTGTTTCATCGACACTCTGATAGTCCACAGATTACAGAATGCCTCCAGATGTGCATCGGAAACCACTACTGTTCTAACAGTTAACGATCAAAGCGTAGATTGTTTGAGAAATTACTCCCATGGGGGAAAGTGTGCATGGTGACTGTTGTATTCAATCCCGATGCAATTTCTGAGTTTCATCTACACTCTGATAGTCCACAGATTACAGAATGCCTCCCGATGTGCATCGGAAACTACTACTGGTCTTCCTGGGAACGATCAAAGCGCAGACTGTTTGAGACAATACTCCCATGGAGGAAAGTGCGCATGGTGACTGTTGCATTAAATCCCGATGCAATTTATGTGTTTAATCAACACTCAGTTAGTCCACAGATTACAGAATGCCTCCAGATGTGAATCGGAAACTACTACTGGTCTTCCAGGGAACGATCAAAGGGTAGAATGTTTCAGACAATACTCCCATGGAGGAAAGTGCGCATGGTGACTGTTGTATTCCATCCCGATGCAATTTCCTTGTTTCATCAACACTCTGATAGTCCATCAGATTACAGAATGCCTCCAGATGTGCATCGGAAACTACTACTGGTCTAACAGGGAACGATCAAAGGGTAGAATGTTTCAGACAATACTCCCATGGAGGAAAGTGCGCATGGTGACTGTTGTATTCAATCCCGATGGAATTTCTGTGTTTCATTAATACTCTGATAGTCCACAGATTACACAATGCCTCCAGATGAGCATCGGAAACCACTACTGGTCTTCCAGGGAACGATCAAAGCGTAGACTGTTTGAGACATTACTCCCATGGGGGAAAGTGCGCATGGTGACTGTTGTATTCAATCCCGAAGCAATTTTTGTGTTTCATTAATACTCTGATAGTCCACAGATTACAGAATGCCTCCAGATGTGCATCGGAAACCACTACTGGTCTTCCAGGGAACGTTCAAAGCGTAGACTGTTTGAGACATTACTCCCATGGAGGAAAGTGCGCATGGTGACTGTTGTATTCAATCCCGAAGCAATTTCTGTGTTTCATCAACACTCTGATAGTCCACAGATTACAGAATGAATTCAGATGTGCATCGGAAACTACTACTGGTCTAACAAGGAACGATCAAAGCATAGAGTGTTTGAGACATTACTCCCATGGAGGAAAGTGCGCATGGTGACTGTTGTATTCAATCACGATGTAATTTCTGTGTTTCATCAACACTTTGAAGGTCCACAGATTACAGAATGCCTCCAGATGTGCATCGGAAACTACTACTGGACTTCAAGGGAACGATCAAAGCATAGACTGTTTGAGACATTACTCCTGTGGAGGAAAGTGCGCATGGTGACTGTTGTATTCAATCGCGATTCAATTTCTGTGTTTCATCAACACTCAGTTAGTCCACAGATTACAGAATGCCTCCAGATGTGCAACGGAAACTGCTACTGGTCTTCCAGGGAACGGTCAAAGCGTAGACGGTTTGAGACATTACTCCCATGGAGGAAAGTGAGCATGGTGACTGTTGTATTCCATCCCGATGCGGTTTCTGTGTTTCATCAACACTCTGATTGTCCACAGATTACAGAATGCCTCCAGATGTGCATCGGAAACTACTACTGGTCTAACAGGGAACGATCAAATGTAGACTGTTTGAGACATTACTCACATGGAGGAAAGTGCGCATGGTGACTGTTGTATTCAATCCCGAAGCAATTTCTGTGTTTCATCGACACTCTGATAGTCCACAGATTACAGAATGACTCCAGATGTGCATCGGAAACTACTCTGGTCTTCCAGGGAACGATCAAAGCGTAGACTGTTTGAGACATTACTCACATGGAGGAAAGTGCGCATGGTGACTGTTGTATTCAATCCCGAAGCAATTTCTGTGTTTCATCGACACTCTGATAGTCCACAGATTACAGAATGCCTCCAGATGTGCATCGGAAACCACTACTGTTCTAACAGTTAACGATCAAAGCGTAGATTGTTTGAGAAATTACTCCCATGGGGGAAAGTGTGCATGGTGACTGTTGTATTCAATCCCGATGCAATTTCTGAGTTTCATCTACACTCTGATAGTCCACAGATTACAGAATGCCTCCCGATGTGCATCGGAAACTACTACTGGTCTTCCTGGGAACGATCAAAGCGCAGACTGTTTGAGACAATACTCCCATGGAGGAAAGTGCGCATGGTGACTGTTGCATTAAATCCCGATGCAATTTATGTGTTTAATCAACACTCAGTTAGTCCACAGATTACAGAATGCCTCCAGATGTGAATCGGAAACTACTACTGGTCTTCCAGGGAACGATCAAAGCGTAGACTGTTTGAGACATTACTCCCATGGGGGAAAGTGCGCATAGTTACTGTTGTATTCCATCCCGATGCAGTTTCTGTGTTTCATCAACACTCTGATAGTGCACAGATTACACAATGCCTCCCGATGTGCATTTGAAACTACTACTGGTCTTCCAGGGAACAATCAAAGCGTAAACTGTTTGAGACATTACTCCCATGGAGGAAAGTGCGCATGGTGACTGTTGTATTCAATCCCGATTCAATTTCCGTCTTTTATCAACACTCTGATAGTCCACAGATAACAGAATGACTAATAATGTGCATCGGAAACTACTACTGGTCTTGCAGGGAACGATCAAAGCATAGACTGTTTGAGACATTACTCCGATGGAGGAAAGTGCGCATGGTGACTGTTGTATTCAATCCCGAAGCAATTTCTGTGTTTCATCAACACTCTGATAGTCCACAGATTACAGAATGCCTCCAGATGTGCATCGGAAGCTACTACTGGTCTAACAGGGAACGATCAAAGGGTAGAATGTTTCAGACAATACTCCCATGGAAGAAAGTGCGCATGGTGACTGTTGTATTCCATCCCGATGCAATTTCTTTGTTTCATCAACACTCTCATAGTCCATCAGATTATAGAATGCCTCCAGATGTGCATCGGAAACTACTACTGGTCTAGCAGGGGACGATCAAAGCGCAAACTCTTTGAGACATTACCCCCATGGAGGAATGTGCGTATGGTGACTGTTGTATTCAATCCAGATGGAATTTCAGTGTTTCATTAATACTCTGATAGTCCACAGATTACAGAATGCCTACAGATGTGCATCGGATACCACTTCTGGTCTTCCAGGGAACGATCAAAGCGTAGACTGTTTGAGACATTACTCACATGGAGGAAAGTGCGCATGGTGATTGTTGTATTCAATCCCGAAGCAATTTCTGTGTTTCATCAACACTCTGGTAGTCTACAGATTACAGAATGAATTCATATGTGCATCGGAAACTACTACTGGTCTAACAAGGAACGATCAAAGCGTAGAATGTTTCACACATTACTCCCATTTGGGAAAGTGCGCATTGTGACTGTTGTATTCAATAACGATGCAATTTCTGTGTTTCATCAAAACTCTGATAGTCCACAGATTACAGATAGCCTCCAGATGTGCATCGAAAACTACTACTGGTCTTCCTGGGAACGATCAAAGCATAGAGTGTTTGAGACATTACTCCCATGGAGAAAAGTGCGCATGGTGACTGTTGTATTCAATCACGATGTAATTTCTGTGTTTCATCAACACTTTGAAGGTCCACAGATTACAGAATGCCTCCAGACGTGCATCGGAAACCACTACTGGTCTAACAGGGAACGATCAAAGCGTAGATTGTTTGAGACATTACTTCCATGGGGGAAAGTGTGCATGGTGCCTGTTGTATTCAATCCCGATGCAATTTCTCAGTTTCATCAACACTCTGATAGTCCACAGATTACAGATTGCCTCCAGATGTGCATCGGAAACTACTACTGGACTTCCAGGGAACGATCAAAGCGTAGACTGTTTGAGACATTACTCACATGGAGGAAAGTGCGCATGGTGACTGTTGTATTCAATCCCGAAGCAATTTCTGTGTTTCATCGACACTCTGATAGTCCACAGATTACAGAATGCCTCCAGATGTGCATCGGAAACCACTACGGGTCTAACAGGGAACGATCAAAGCGTAGATTGTTTGAGACATTACTCCCATGGGGGAAAGTGTGCATGGTGACTGTTGTATTCAATCCCGATGCAATTTCTGAGTTTCATCAACACTCTGATAGTCCACAGATTACAGATTGTCTCCAGATGTGCATCGCAAACTACTACTGGTTTTTCTGGGAACGATCAAAGAATAGACCGTTTGAGACATTACTACCATGGAGGAAAGTGCGCATGGTGCCTGTTGTATTCAATAGCAATGCAATTTCTGTGTTTCATCAACACTCAGATACTCATCAGATTACAGAATGCCTCCAGATGTGCATCGGAAACAGCTACTGACCTTCCAGGGAACGATCAAAGCATAGACTGTTTGAGACATTACTCCAATGTAGGAAAGTGCGCATGGTGACTGTTGTATTCCATCCCGATGCAATTTCTGTGTTTCATCAACACTCTGATAGTCCACAGATTACAGAATGCCTCCAGATGTGCATCGGAAACTACTACTGGTGTTCCAGGGAACGATCAAAGCGTAGACTGTTTGAGACATTACTACCATGGGGGAAAGTGCGCATGGTGACTGTTGTATTCAACCCCGATGCAATTTCTTTGTTTCATCAACTTTCTGATAGTCCACAGGTTACAGAATGCCTCCAGATGTGCAACGGAAAATACTACTGGTCTTCCAGTGAACGAACAAATCGTAGACTGTTTGAGACATTACTCCTATGTAGGAAAGTGCGCATGGTGACTGTTGTATTCAATCCCGATGCAATTTCTTTGTTTCATCAACACTCTGATAGTCCACAGATTACAGAATGCCTCCAGATGTGCATCGGAAACTACTACTGGTCTTCCAGGGAACGATCTAAGCGTAAACTCTTTGAGACATTACTCCAATGGAGGAAAGTGCGAATGGTGACTGTTGTTTCAATCACGATGGAATTTCTGTGTTTCATTAATACTCTGATAGTCCACAGATTACAGAATGCCTCCAGATGTGCATCGGAAACCACTACTGGTCTTCGAGGGACGATCAAAGCATAGACTGTTTGAGACATTACTCCCGTGGAGGAAAGTGCGCATGGTGATTGTTGTATTCAATCCCGATGCAATTTCTGTGTTTCATCAACACTCAGTTAGTCCACAGATTACAGAATGCCTCCAGATGTGCATCGGAAACCACTACTGGTCTAACAGGGAACGATCAAAGCGTAGATTGTTTGAGACATTACTTCCATGGGGGAAAGTGTGCATGGTGACTGTTGTATTCAATCCCGAAGCAATTTCTGTGTTTCATCGACAATCTGATAGTCCACAGATTACAGAATGCCTCCAGATGTGCATCGGAAACCACTACTGGTCTAACAGGGAACGATCAAAGCGTAGACTGTTTGAGACATTACTACCATGGGGGAAAGTGCGCATGGTGACTGTTGTATTCAACCCCGATGCAATTTCTTTGTTTCATCAACATTCTGATAGTCCACAGATTACAGAAAGCCTATAAATGTGCATCGGAAGCTACTACTGGTCTAACAAGGAACGATCAAAGCGTAGAATGTTTGAGACATTACTCCCATGGGGGAAAGTGCGCATGGTGACTGTTGTATTCAATCCCGATGCAATTTCAGTGCTTCATCAACACTCAGTTAGTCCACAGATTACAGAATGCCTCCAGATGTGCATCGGAAACCACTACTGGTCTAACAGGGAACGATCAAAGCGTAGATTGTTTGAGACATTACTTCCATGGGGGAAAGTGCGCATGGTGACTGTTGTATTCAATCCCGAAGCAATTTCTGTGTTTCATCAACACTCTGATAGTCCACAGATTACAGAATGCCTCCAGATGTGCATCGGAAACCACTACTGGTCTAACAGGGAACGATCAAAGCGTAGATTGTTTGAGACATTACTTCCATGGGGGAAAGTGCGCATGGTGACTGTTGTATTCAATCCCGAAGCAATTTCTGTGTTTCATCAACACTCTGATAGTCCACAGATTACAGAATGCCTCCAGATGTGCATCGGAAACCACTACTGGTCTAACAGGGAACGATCAAAGCGTAGATTGTTTGAGACATTACTTCCATGGGGGAAAGTGTGCATGGTGACTGTTGTATTCAATCCCGAAGCAATTTCTGTGTTTCATCGACACTCTGATAGTCCACAGATTACAGAATGCCTCTAGATGTGCATCGGAAACCACTACTGGTCTAACAGGGAACGATCAAAGCGTAGATTGTTTGAGACATTACTCCCATGGGGGAAAGTGCGCATGGTGACTGTTGTATTCAATCCCGATGCAATTTCTGAGTTTCATCGACACTCTGATAGTCCACAGATTACAGAAAGCCTATAAATGTGCATCGGAAGCTACTACTGGTCTAACAAGGAACGATCAAAGCGTAGAATGTTTGAGACATTACTCCCATGGGGGAAAGTGCGCATGGTGACTGTTGTATTCAATCCCGATGCAATTTCTGAGTTTCATCAACACTCTGATAGTCCACAGATTACCGATTGCCTCCAGATGTGCATCGGAAACTACTACTGGTTTTTCTATGAACGATCAAAGAATAGACCGTTTGAGACATTACTACCATGGAGGAAAGTGCGCATGGTGACTGTTGTATTCAATCCCAATGCAATTTCTGTGTTTCATCAACACTCAGATACTCATCAGATTACAGAATGCCTCCAGATGTGCATCGGAAACAGCTACTGACCTTCCAGGGAACGATCAAAGCATAGACTGTTTGAGACATTACTCCAATGTAGGAAAGTGCGCATGGTGACTGTTGTATTCAGTCCCGATGCAATTTCTGTGTTTCATCAACACTCTGATAGTCCACAGATTACAGATTGCCTCCAGATGTGCATCGGAAACTACTACTGGTCTTCCAGGGAACGATCAAAGCGTAGACTGTTTGAGACATTACTACCATGGGGGAAAGTGCGCATGGTGACTGTTGTATTCAACCCCGATGCAATTTCTTTGTTTCATCAACATTCTGATAGTCCACAGATTACAGAATGCCTCCAGATGTGCAACGGAAAATACTACTGGTCTTCCAGTGAACGAACAAAGCGTAGACTGTTTGAGACATTACTCCTATGTAGGAAAGTGCGCATGGTGACTGTTGTATTCAATCCCGATGCAATTTCTTTGTTTCATTAATACTCTGATAGTCCACAGATTACAGAATGCCTCCAGATGTGCATCGGAAACTACTACTGGTCTTCGAGGGAACGATCAAAGCATAGACTGTTTGAGACATTACTCCCGTGGAGGAAAGTGCGCATGGTGATTGTTGTATTCAATCCCGATGCAATCTCTGTGTTTCATCAACACTCAGTTAGTCCACAGATTACAGAATGCCTCCAGATGTGCAACGGAAACTGCTACTGGTCTTCCAGGGAACGATCAAACCGTAGACTGTTTGAGACATTACTCCCATCGAGGAAAGTGCGCATGGTGACTGTTGTATTCCATCCCGATGCAGTTTCTGTGTTTCATCAACACTCTGATAGTCCACAGATTACACAATGCCTCCAGATGTGCATCGGAAAATACTACTGGTCTTCCAGGGAACGATCAGTGTGTAAACTGTTTGAGACATTACTCCCATGGAGGAAAGTGCGCATGGTGACTGTTGTATTCAATCCTGATACAATTTCCGTGTTTTATCAATACTATGATAGTTCACAGATAACAGAATGACTAAAGATGTGCATCGGAATCTACTACTAGTCTTCCAGGGAACGATCAAATCGTAGACTGTTTGAGACATTACTCCCATGGAGGAAAGTGCGCATGGTGACCGTTGTATTCAATCCCGAAGCAATTTCTGTGTTTCATCAACACTCTGATAGTCCACAGATTACAGAATGCCTCCAGATGTGCATCGGAAACTACTACTGGTCTAACAGGGAACGATCAAAGGGTAGAGTGTTTCAGACATTACTCCCATGGTGGAAAGTGTGCATGGTGACTGTTGTATTCAATCCCGATTCAATTTCTGTGTTTCATCAACACTCTGATAGTCCACAGATTACAGAATGACTCCAGATGTGCATCGGGAACTACTACTGGACTTCCAGGGAACGATCAAAGCGTAGACTGTTTGAGACATTACTACCATGGAGGAAAGTGTGCATGGTGACTGTTGTATTCAATCCCGAAACAATTTCTGTGTTTCATCGACATTCTGATAGTCCACAGATTACAGAATGCCTCCAGATGTGCATCGGAAACTACTACTGGTCTAACAGGGAACGATCAAAGCGTAGATTGTTTGAGACATTACTCCCATGGAGGAAAGTGCGCATGGTGACTGTTGAATTCAATCCCAATGCAATTTCTGTGTTTCGTCAACACTCAGATACTCATCAGATTACAGAATGCCTCCAGATGTGCATCGGAAACAGCTACTGACATTCCAGTGAACGATCAAAGCGTAGATTGTTTGAGACATTACTCCCATGGGGGAAAGTGTGCATGGTGACTGTTGTATTCAATCCCGATGCAATTTCTGAGTTTCATCTACACTCTGATAGTCCACAGATTACAGATTGCCTAGAGATGTGCATCGGAAACTAGTACTGGTCTTCCAGGGAACGATCAAAGCGTAGACTGTTTGAGACATTACTCACATGGAGGAAAGTGCGCATGGTGACTGTTGTAATCAATCCCGAAGCAATTTCTGTGTTTCATCGATACTCTGATAGTCCACAGGTTAAAGAATGCCTCCAGATGTGCATCGGAAACCACTACTGGTCTAACAGGGAACGATCAAGGCGTAGATTCTTTGAGACATTACTCCCATGGGGGAAAGTGTGCATGGTGACTGTTGTATTCTATCCCGATGCAATTTCTGAGTTTCATCAACACTCTGATAGTCCACAGATTACAGATTGCCTCCAGATGTGCATCGGAAACTACTACTGCACTTCCAGGGAACGATCAAAGCGTAGACTGTTTGAGACATTACTCACATGGAGGAAAGTGCGCATGGTGACTGTTGTATTCAATCCCGAAGCAATTTCTGTGTTTCATCGACACTCTGATAGTCCACAGATTACAGAATGCCTCCTGATGTGCATCGGAAACCACTACTGGTCTAACAGGGAACGATCAAAGCGTAGATTGTTTGAGACATTACTCCCATGGGGGAAAGTGTGCATGGTGACTGTTGTATTCAATCCCGATGCAATTTCTGAGTTTCATCAACACTCTGATAGTCCACAGATTACAGATTGCCTCCAGATGTGCATCGGAAACTACTACTGGTTTTTCTGGGATCAATCAAATAATAGACCGTTAGAGACATTTCTACCATGGAGGAAAGTGCGCATGGTGACTGTTGTATTCAATCCCAATGCAATTTCTGTGTTTCATCAACACTCAGATACTCATCAGATTACAGAATGCCTCCAGATGTGCATCGGAAACAGCTACTGACCTTCCAGGGAACGATCAAAGCATAGACTGTTTGAGACATTACTCCAATGTAGGAAAGTGCGCATGCTGACTGTTGTATTCAATCCCGATGCAATTTCTGTGTTTCGTCAACACTCTGATCGACCACAGATTACAGAATGCCTCCAGATGTGCATCGGAAACTACTACTGGTCTTCCAGGGAACGGTCAAAGCGTAGACTGTTTGAGACATTACTACCATGGAGGAAAGTGCGCATGGTGACTGTTGTATTCAATCCCGATGCAATTTCTTTGTTTCATCAACATTCTGATAGTCCACAGATTACAGAATGCCTCCAGATGTGCAAATGAAAATACTACTGGTCTTCCAGGGAACGAACAAAACGTAGACTGTTTGAGACATTACTCCTATGTAGGAAAGTGCGCATGGTGACTGTTGTATTCAATCCCGATGCATTTTCTGTGTTTCATCAACACTCTGATAGTCCACAGATTACACAATGCCTCCAGATGTGCATCGGAAACTACTACTGGTCTTCCAGGGAACGATCAAAGTGTAGATTGTTTGAGACATTACTCCCATGGAGGAAAGTGCGCATGGTGACTGTTGTATTCAATCCCAATGCAATTTCTGTGTTTCATCAACACTCAGATACTCATCAGATTACAGAATGCCTCCAGATGTGCATCGGAAACAGCTACTGACCTTCCAGTGAACGATCAAAGCGTAGACTGTTTGAGACATTACTCCTATGTAGGAAAGTGCGCAATGTGACTGTTGTATTCAATCCCGATGCAATTTCTGTGTTTCATCAACACTCTGATAGTCCACAGATTGCAGAATGCCTCCAGATGTGCATCGGAAACTACTACTGGTCTTACAGGGAACGATCAAAGCGTAGACTTTTTGAGACATTACTCCCATGGATGAAAGTGCGCATGGTGACTGTTGTATTCAATCCCGATGCAATTTCAGTGTTTCAACGACACTCTGATAGTCCACAGGTTACAGAATGGCTCCAGATGCGCATCGGAAACTACTACTGGTCTTCCAGGGAACGATCAAAGCGCAAACTCTTTGAGACATTACTCCAATGGAGGAAAGTGCGAATGGTGTCTGTTGTTTCAATCCCGATGGAATTTCTATGTTTCATTAATACTCTGATAGTCCACAGATTACAGAATGCCTCCAGATGTGCATCGGAAACTACTACTGGTATTCCACGGAACGATCAAAGCGTAGACTGTTTGAGACATTACTTCCATGGAGGAAAGTGCGCATGGTGACTGTTGTATTCAATCCCGAAGCAATTTCTGTGTTTCATCAACACTCTGATGGTCCACAGATTACAGAAAGCCTATAAATGTGCAACGGAAGCTACTACGGGTCTAACAAGGAACGATCAAAGCGTAGAGTGTTTGAGACATTACACCCATGGGGAAAAGTGTGCATGGTGACTGTTGTATTCAATCCCGATGCAATTTCAGTGTTGCATCAACACTCAGTTAGTCCACAGATTACAGAATGCCTCCAGATTTGCATCGTAAACTACTACTGGTATTCCAGGGAACGATCAAGGCGTAGACTGTTTGAGAATTACTCCCATGGAGGAAAGTGGTCATTGTGACTGTTGTATTCAATCCCGATGCAATTGCTGTGTTTCATCAACACATTGAAGGTCCACAGATTACATAATGCCTAAAGATGTGCATCGGAAACTACTACTGGTCTTCGAGCTAACGATCAAAGCGTAGACTGTTTGAGACATTACTCCAATGTAGGAAAGTGCGCATGCTGACTGTTGTATTCAATCCCGATGCAATTTCTGTGTTTCATCAACACTCTGATAGACCACAGATTGCAAAATTTCTCCAGATGTGCATCGGAAACTACTACTGGTCTTCCAGGGAAAGGTCAAAGCGTAGACTGTTTGAGACATTACTCCCATCGAGGAAAGTGCGCATGGTGACTGTTGTATTCCATCCCGATGCATTTTCTGTGTTTCATCAACACTCTGATAGTCCACAGATTACACAATGCCTCCAGATGTGCATCGGAAACTACTACTGGTCTTCCAGGGAACGATCAAAGTGTAGATTGTTTGAGACATTACTCCCATGGAGGAAAGTGCGCATGGTGACTGTTGTATTCAATCCCAATGCAATTTCTGTGTTTCATCAACACTCAGATACTCATCAGATTACAGAATGCCTCCAGATGTGCATCGGAAACAGCTACTGACCTTCCAGTGAATGATCAAAGCGTAGACTGTTTGAGACATTACTCCTATGTAGGAAAGTGCGCAATGTGACTGTTGTATTCAATCCCGATGCAATTTCTGAGTTTCATCAACACTCTGATAGTCCACAGATTGCAGAATGCCTCCAGATGTGCATCAGAAACTACTACTGGTCTTACAGGGAACGATCAAAGCGTAGACTTTTTGAGACATTACTCCCATGGATGAAAGTGCGCAATGTGACTGTTGTATTCAATCCCGATGCAATTTCTGTGTTTCATCAACACTCTGATAGTCCACAGATTGCAGAATGCCTCCAGATGTGCATCGGAAACTACTACTGGTCTTCCAGGGAACGATCAAAGCGCAAACTCTTTGAGACATTACTCCAATGGAGGAATGTGCGAATGGTGTCTGTTGTCTCAATCCCGATGGAATTTCTGTGTTTCATTAATACTCTGATAGTCCACAGATTGCAGAATGCCTCCAGATGTGCATCGGAAACTACTACTGGTATTCCACTGAACGATCAAAGCGTAGACTGTTTGAGACATTACTTCCATGGAGGAAAGTGCGCATGGTGACTGTTGTATTCAATCCCGAAGCAATTTCTGTGTTTCATCAACACTCTGATGGTCCACAGATTACAGAAAGCCTATAAATGTGCAACGGAAGCTACTACTGGTCTAACACGGAACGATGAAAGCGTAGAATGTTTGAGACATTACTCCCATGGGGGTATGTGCGCATGGTGACTGTTGTATTCAATCCCGATGCAATTTCAGTGTTTCATCAACACTCAGTTAGTCCACAGATTACAGAATACCTCCAGATTTGCATCGTAAACTACTACTGGTATTCCAGGGAACGATCAAGGCGTAGACTGTTTGAGAATTACTCCCATGGAGGAAAGTGGTCATGGTGACTGTTGTATTCAATCCCGATGCAATTGCTGTGTTTCATCAACACATTGAAGGTCCACAGATTACATAATGCCTAAAGATGTGCATCGGAAACTACTACTGGTCTTCGAGCTAACGATCAAAGCGTAGACTGTTTGAGACATTACTCCAATGTAGGAAAGTGCGCATGCTGACTGTTGTATTCAATCCCGATGCAATTTCTGTGTTTCATCAACACTCTGATAGACCACAGATTACAGAATGCCTCCAGATGTGCATCGGAAACTACTACTGGTCTTCCAGGGAACGGTCAAAGCGTAGACTGTTTGAGACATTACTACCATGGAGGAAAGTGCGCATGGTGACTGTTGTATTCAATCCCGATGCAATTTCTTTGTTTCATCAACATTCTGATAGTCCACAGATTACAGAATGCCTCCAGATGTGCAAATGAAAATACTACTGGTCTTCCAGGGAACGAACAAAACGTAGACTGTTTGAGACATTACTCCTATGTAGGAAAGTGCGCATGGTGACTGTTGTATTCAATCCCGATGCTATTTCTTTGTTTCATCAACACTCTGATAGTCCACAGATTGCAGAATGCCTCCAGATGTGCATCGGAAACTACTACTGGACTTCCAGGGAACGATCAAAGCGTAGACTGTTTGAGACATTACTCCCATCGAGGAAAGTGCGCATGGTGACTGTTGTATTCCATCCCGATGCATTTTCTGTGTTTCATCAACACTCTGATAGTCCACAGATTACACAATGCCTCCAGATGTGCATCGGAAACTACTACTGGTCTTCCAGGGAACGATCAAATTGTAGATTGTTTGAGACATTACTCCTATGTAGGAAAGTGCGCAATGTGACTGTTGTATTCAATCCCGATGCAATTTCTGTGTTTCATCAACACTCTGATAGTCCACAGATTGCAGAATGCCTCCAGATGTGCATCGGAAGCTACTACTGGTCTTACAGGGAACGATCAAAGCGTAGACTTTTTGAGACATTACTCCCATGCATGAAAGTGCGCATGGTGACTGTTGTATTCAATCCCGATGCAATTTCAGTGTTTCAACGACACTCTGATAGTCCACAGGTTACAGAATGCCTCCAGATGCGCATCGGAAACTACTACTGGTCTTCCAGGGAACGATCAAAGCGCAAACTATTTGAGACATTACTCCAATGGAGGAAAGTTCGAATGGTGTCTGTTGTTTCAATCCCGATGGAATTTCTGTGTTTCATTAATACTCTGATAGTCCACAGATTGCAGAATGCCTCCAGATGTGCATCGGAAACTACTACTGGTATTCCACTGAACGATCAAAGCGTAGACTGTTTGAGACATTACTTCCATGGAGGAAAGTGCGCATGGTGACTGTTGTATTCAATCCCGAAGCAATTTCTGTGTTTCATCAACACTCTGATGGTCCACAGATTACAGAAAGCCTATAAATGTGCAACGGAAGCTACTACTGGTCTAACACGGAACGATGAAAGCGTAGAATGTTTGAGACATTACTCCCATGGGGGTATGTGCGCATGGTGACTGTTGTATTCAATCCCGATGCAATTTCAGTGTTTCATCAACACTCAGTTAGTCCACAGATTACAGAATACCTCCAGATTTGCATCGTAAACTACTACTGGTATTCCAGGGAACGATCAAGGCGTAGACTGTTTGAGAATTACTCCCATGGAGGAAAGTGGTCATGGTGACTGTTGTATTCAATCCCGATGCAATTGCTGTGTTTCATCAACACATTGAAGGTCCACAGATTACATAATGCCTAAAGATGTGCATCGGAAACTACTACTGGTCTTCGAGCTAACGATCAAAGCGTAGACTGTTTGAGACATTACTCCAATGTAGGAAAGTGCGCATGCTGACTGTTGTATTCAATCCCGATGCAATTTCTGTGTTTCATCAACACTCTGATAGACCACAGATTACAGAATGCCTCCAGATGTGCATCGGAAACTACTACTGGTCTTCCAGGGAACGGTCAAAGCGTAGACTGTTTGAGACATTACTACCATGGAGGAAAGTGCGCATGGTGACTGTTGTATTCAATCCCGATGCAATTTCTTTGTTTCATCAACATTCTGATAGTCCACAGATTACAGAATGCCTCCAGATGTGCAAATGAAAATACTACTGGTCTTCCAGGGAACGAACAAAACGTAGACTGTTTGAGACATTACTCCTATGTAGGAAAGTGCGCATGGTGACTGTTGTATTCAATCCCGATGCTATTTCTTTGTTTCATCAACACTCTGATAGTCCACAGATTGCAGAATGCCTCCAGATGTGCATCGGAAACTACTACTGGACTTCCAGGGAACGATCAAAGCGTAGACTGTTTGAGACATTACTCCCATCGAGGAAAGTGCGCATGGTGACTGTTGTATTCCATCCCGATGCATTTTCTGTGTTTCATCAACACTCTGATAGTCCACAGATTACACAATGCCTCCAGATGTGCATCGGAAACTACTACTGGTCTTCCAGGGAACGATCAAATTGTAGATTGTTTGAGACATTACTCCTATGTAGGAAAGTGCGCAATGTGACTGTTGTATTCAATCCCGATGCAATTTCTGTGTTTCATCAACACTCTGATAGTCCACAGATTGCAGAATGCCTCCAGATGTGCATCGGAAGCTACTACTGGTCTTACAGGGAACGATCAAAGCGTAGACTTTTTGAGACATTACTCCCATGCATGAAAGTGCGCATGGTGACTGTTGTATTCAATCCCGATGCAATTTCAGTGTTTCAACGACACTCTGATAGTCCACAGGTTACAGAATGCCTCCAGATGCGCATCGGAAACTACTACTGGTCTTCCAGGGAACGATCAAAGCGCAAACTATTTGAGACATTACTCCAATGGAGGAAAGTGCGAATGGTGTCTGTTGTTTCAATCCCGATGGAATTTCTGTGTTTCATGAATACTCTGATAGTCCACAGATTGCAGAATGCCTCCAGATGTGCATCGGAAACTACTACTGGTATTCCACTGAACGATCAAAGCGTAGACTGTTTGAGACATTACTTCCATGGAGGAAAGTGCGCATGGTGACTGTTGTATTCAATCCCGAAGCAATTTCTGTGTTTCATCAACACTCTGATGGTCCACAGATTACAGAAAGCCTATAAATGTGCAACGGAAGCTACTACTGGTCTAACACGGAACGATCAAAGCGTAGAATGTTTGAGACATTACTCCCATGGGGGAATGTGCGCATGGTGACTGTTGTATTCAATCCCGATGCAATTTCAGTGTTTCATCAACACTCAGTTAGTCCACAGATTACAGAATGCCTCCAGATTTGCATCGTAAACTACTACTGGTATTCCAGGGAACGATCAAGGCGTAGACTGATTGAGAATTCCTCCCATGGAGGAAAGTGGTCATGGTGACTGTTGTATTCAATCCCGATGCAATTGCTGTGTTTCATCAACACATTGAAGGTCCACAGATTACATAATACCTCCAGATGTGCATCGGAAACTACTACTGGTCTTCGAGCTAACGATCAAAGCGTAGACTGTTTGAGACATTACTCCTGTGGAGGAGATTGCACAAGGTGACTGTTGTATTCAATCCCGATGCAATTTCTGTGTTTCATCAACACTCTGATAGTCCACAGATTACAGATTGCCTCCAGATGTGCATCGGAAACTACTACTGGTCTTTCTGGGAACGATCAAAGCATAGACTGTTTGAGACATTACTCCCATGGAGGAAAGTGCGCATGAGGACTGTTGTATTCAATCCCGATTCAATTTCCGTCTTTTATCAACACTCTGATAGTCCACAGATAATAGAATGACTAAAGATGTGCATCGGAAACTACTACTGGTCTTCCAGGGAACGATCAAAGCGCAAACTCTTTGAGACATTACTCCAATGGAGGAAAGTGCGAATGGTGTCTGTTGTTTCAATCCCGATGGTATTTCTGTGTTTCATCAACACTCTGATGGTCCACAGATTACAGACAGCCTATAAATGTGCAACGGAAGCTACTACTGGTCTAACAAGGAACGATCAAAGCGTAGAATGTTTGAGACATTACACCCATGGGGGAAAGTGTGCATGGTGACTGTTGTATTCAATCCCGATGCAATTTCAGTGTTGCATCAACACTCAGTTAGTCCACAGATTACAGAATGCCTCCAGATTTGCATCGTAAACTACTACTGGTATTCCAGGGAACGATCAAGGCGTAGACTGTTTGAGAATTACTCCCATGGAGGAAAGTGGTATTGGTGACTGTTGTATTCAATCCCGATGCAATTGCTGTGTTTCATCAACACATTGAAGGTCCACAGATTACATAATGCCTAAAGATGTGCATCGGAAACTACTACTGGTCTTCGAGCTAACGATCAAAGCGTAGACTGTTTGAGACATTACTCCTGTAGAGGAGATTGCACATGGTGACTGTTGTATTCAATCCCGATGCAATTTCTGTGTTTCATCAACACTCTGATAGTCCACAGATTACAGATTGCCTACAGATGTGCATCGGAAACTACTACTGGTCTTCCTGGGAACGATCAAAGCATAGACTGTTTGAGACATTACTCCCATGGAGGAAAGTGCGCATGAGGACTGTCGTATTCAATCCCGAAGCAATTTCTGTGTTTCATCAACACTCTGATAGTCCACTGTTTACAGAATGCCTAAAGATGTGCATCGGAAACTACTACTGGTCTAACAGGGAACGATCAAAGGGTAGAATATTTCAGACATTACTCCCATGGAGGAAAGTGCGCATGGTGACTGTTGTATTCCATCCCGATGCAATTTCTTTGTTTCATCAAAACTCTGATAGTCCACAGATTGCAGAATGCCTCTAGATGTGCATCGGAAACCACTACTGTTCTAACAGTTAACGACCAGAGCGTAGATTGTTTGAGACATTACTCCCATGGGTGAAAGTGTGCATGGTGACAGTTGTATTCAATCCCGATGCAATTTCTGAGTTTCATCTACACTCTGATAGTCCACAGATTACAGATTGCCTCCAGATGTGCATCGGAAACTACTACTGGATTTCCAGAAAACGATCAGAGCGTAGACTGTTTGTGACATTACTCACATGGAGGAAAGTGCGCATGGTGACTGTTGTATTCAATCCATATGCAATTTCTGAGTTTCATCAACACTCTGATAGTCCACAGATTACAGATTGCCTCCAGATGTGCGTCGGAAACTACTACTGGACTTCCACGGAACGATCAAAGCGTAGACTGTTTGAAACATTACTCACATGGAGGAAAGTGCGCATGCTGACTGTTGTATTCAATCCCGAAGCAATTTCTGTGTTTCATCGACACTCTGATAGTCCACAGATTACAGAATGCCTCCAGATGTGCATCGGAAACCACTACTGGTCTAACAGGGAACGATCAAAGCGTAGATTGTTTGAGACATTACTCCAATGTAGGAAAGTGCGCATGGTGACTGTTGTATTCAATCCCGATGCAATTTCTGAGTTTCATCAACACTCTGATAGTCCACAGATTACAGATTGCCTCCAGATGTGAATCGGAAACTACTACTGGTTTTTCTGGGAACGATCAAAGAATAGACCGTTTGAGACATTACTACCATGGAGGAAATTGCGCATGGTGACAGTTGTATTCAATCCCAATGCAATTTCTGTGTTTCATCAACACTCAGATACTCATCAGATTACAGAATGCCTCCAGATATGCATCGGAAACAGCTACTGACCTTCCAGGAAACGATCAAAGCGTAGACTGTTTGAGACATTACTCCAATGTAGGAAAGGGCGCAATGTGACTGTTGTATTCAATCCCGATGCAATTTCTGTGTTTCATCAACACTCTGATAGTCCATAGATTTCAGAATGCCTCCAGATGTGCATCGGAAACTACTACTGGTCTTCCAGGGAACGATCAAAGCGTAGACTGTTTGAGACATTACTCACATGGAGGATAGTGCGCATGGTGACTGTTGTATTCAATCCCGATGCAATTTCTGAGTTTCATCAACACTCTGATATTCCACAGATTACAGAATGCCTCCAGATGTGCATCGGAAACTACTACTGGTTTTTCTGGGAACGATCAAATAATAGACCGTTTGAGACATTACTACCATGGAGGAAAGTATGCATGGTGACTGTTGTATTCAATCCCAATGCAATTTCTGTGTTTCATCAACACTCAGATACTCATCAGATTACAGAATGCCTCCAGATGTGCATCGGAAACAGCTACTGACCTTCCAGGGAACGATCAAAGCATAGACTGTTTGAGACATTACTCCAATGTAGGAAAGTGCGCATGCTGACTGTTGTATTCAATCCCGATGCAATTTCTGTGTGTCATCAACACTCTGATAGACCACAGATTACACAATGCCTCCAGATGTGCATCGGAAACTACTACTGGTCTTCCAGGGAACGATCTAAGCGTAAACTCTTTGTGACATTACTCCAATGGAGGAAAGTGCGAATGGTGACTGTTGCTTCAATCCCGATGGGATTTCTGTGTTTCATTAATACTCTGATAGTCCACAGATTACAGAATGCCTCCAGATGTGCATCGGAAACTGCTACTGGTCTTCGAGGGAACGATCAAAGCATAGACTGTTTGAGATATTTACTCCCGTGGAGGAAAGTGCGCATGGTGACTGTTGTATTCAATCCCGATGCAATTTCTGTGTTTCATCAACACTCTGATGGTCCACAGATTACAGAAAGCCTATAAATGTGCAACGGAAGCTACTACTGGTCTAACAAGGAACGATCAAAGCGTAGAATGTTTGAGACATTACTCCCATGGGGGAAAGTGCGCATGGTGACTGTTGTATTCAATCCCGATGCAATTTCAGTGTTTCATCAACACTCAGTTAGTCCACAAATTACAGAATGCCTCCAGATTTGCATCGTAAACTACTACTGGTATTCCAGGGAACGATCAAGGCGTAGACTGTTTGAGAATTACTCCCATGGAGGAAAGTGGTCATGGTGACTGTTGTATTCAATCCCGATGCAATTGCTGTGTTTCATCAACACATTGTAGGTCCACAGATTACATAATGCCTCCAGATGTGCATCGGAAACTACTACTGGTCTTCGAGCTAACGATCAAAGCGTAGACTGTTTGAGACATTACTCCTGTGCAGGAGATTGCACATGGTGACTGTTGTATTCAATCGCGATGCAATTTCTGTGTTTCATCAACACTCTGATAGTCCACAGATTACAGATTGCCTCCAGATGTGCATCGGAAACTACTACTGGTCTTCAAGGGAACGATCAAAGCATAGACTGTTTGAGACATTACTCCCATGGAGGAAAGTGCGCATGAGGACTGTTGTATTCAATCCCGATTCAATTTCCGTCTTTTATCAACACTCTGATAGTCCACAGATAACAGAATGACTAAAGATGTGCATCGGAAACTACTACTGGTCTTCCAGGGAACGATCAAAGCGTAGACTGTTTCAGACATTACTCCCATGGAGGAAAGTGCGCATGGTGACTGTTGTATTCAATCCCGAAGCAATTTCTGTGTTTCATCAACACTCTGATAGTCCACAGATTACAGAATGCCTAAAGATGTGCATCGGAAACTACTACTGGTCTAACAGGGAACGATCAAAGGGTAGAATGTTTCAGACATTACTCCCATGGAGGAAAGTGCGCATGGTGACTGTTGTATTCCATCCCGATGCAATTTCTTTGTTTCATCAACACTCTGATAGTCCACAGATTGCAGAATGCCTCTAGATGTGCATCGGAAACCACTACTGTTCTAACAGTTAACGACCAAAGCGTAGATTGTTTGAGACATTACTCCCATGGGTGAAAGTGTGCATGGTGACTGTTGTATTCAATCCCGATGCAATTTCTGAGTTTCATCTACACTCTGATAGTCCACAGATTACAGATTGCCTCCAGATCTGCATCGGAAAGTACTACTGGATTTCCAGAAAACGATCAAAGCGTAGACTGTTTGTGACATTACTCACATGGAGGAAAGTGCGCATGGTGACTGTTGTATTCAATCCCGATGCAATTTCTGAGTTTCATCAACACTCTGATAGTCCACAGATTACACGTTGCCTCCAGATGTGCGTCGGAAACTACTACTGGACTTCCAGGGAACGATCAAAGCGTAGACTGTTTGAGACATTACTCACATGGAGGAAAGTGCGCATGGTGACTGTTGTATTCAATCCCGAAGCAATTTCTGTGTTTCATCAACCCTCTGATAGTCCACAGATTACAGAATGCCTCCAGATGTGCATCGGAAACTACTACTGGTCTAACAGGGAACGATCAAAGGGTACAATGTTTCAGACATTACTCCCATGGGGGAAAGTGTGCATGGTGACTGTTGTATTCAATCCCGTTTCAATTTCTGTGTTTCATCAACACTCTGATAGTCCACAGATTACAGAATGACTCCAGATGTGCATCGGAAACTACTACTGGACTTCCAGGGAACGATCAAAGCGTAGACTGTTTGAGACATTACTCACATGGAGGAAAGTGCGCATGCTGACTGTTGTATTCAATCCCGAAGCAATTTCTCTGTTTCATCGTCATTCTTATAGTCCACAGATTACAGAACGCCTCCAGATGTGCATCGGAAACCACTACTGGTCTAACAGGGAACGATCAAAGCGTAGATTCTTTGAGACATTACTCCCATGGAGGAAAGTGCGCATGGTGACTGTTGTATTCAATCCCAATGCAATTTCTGTGTTTCATCAACACTCAGATACTCATCAGATTACAGAATGCCTCCAGATGTGCATCGGAAACAGCTACTGACCTTCCAGTGAACGATCAAAGCGTAGACTGTTTGAGACATTACTCCTATGTAGGAAAGTGCGCAATGTGACTGTTGTATTCAATCCCGATGCAATTTCTGTGTTTCATCAACACTCTGATAGTCCACAGATTACAGAATGCCTCCAGATGTGTATCGGAAACTACTACTGTTCTTCCAGTAAACGATCAAAGCGTATACTTTTTGAGACATTACTCCCATGGATGAAGTGCGCATGGTGACTGTTGTATTCAATCCCGATGCAATTTCAGTGTTTCAACGACACTCTGATAATCCACAGGTTACAGAATGCCTCCAGATGTGCATCGGAAACTACTACTGGTCTTCCAGGGAACGATCAAAGTGCAAACTCTTTGAGACATTACTCCAATGGAGGAAAGTGCGAATGGTGTCTGTTGTTTCTATCCCGATGGAATTTCTGTGTTTCATTAATACTCTGATAGTCCACAGATTACAGATGCCTCCAGATGTGCATCGGAAACTATTACTGGTATTCCACGGAACGATCAAAGCGTAGACTGTTTGAGACATTACTTCCATGGAGGAAAGTGCGCATGGTGACTGTTGTATTCAATCCCGAAGCAATTTCTGTGTTTCATCAACACTCTGATGGTCCACAGATTACAGAAAGCCTATAAATGTGCAACGGAAGCTACTACTGGTCTAACAAAGAACGATCAAAGCGTAGAATGTTTGAGACATTACTCCCATGGGGGAAAGTGCGCATGGTGACTGCTGTATTCAATCCCGATGCAATTTCAGTGTTTCATCAACACTCAGTTAGTCCACAGATTACAGAATGCCTCCAGATTTGCATCGTAAACTACTACTGGTATTCCAGGGAACGATAAAGGCGTAGACTGTTTGAGAATTACTCCCATGGAGGAAAGTGGTCATGGTGACTGTTGTATTCAATCCCGATGCAATTGCTGCGTTTCATCAACACATTGAAGGTCCACAGATTACATAATGCCTCCAGATGTGCATCGGAAACTACTACTGGCCTTCCTGGGAACGATCAAAGCGTAGACTGTTTGAGACATTACTCCTGTGGAGGAGATTGCACATGGTGACTGTTGTATTCAATCCCGATGCAATTTCTGTGTTTCATCAACACTCTGATAGTCCACAGATTACAGATTGCCTCCAGATGTGCATCGGAAACTACTACTGGTCTTCAAGGGAACGATCAAAGCATAGACTGTTTGAGACATTACTCCCATGGAGGAAAGTGCGCATGAGGACTGTTGTATTCAATCCCGATTCAATTTCCGTCTTTTATCAACACTCTGATAGTCCACAGATAACAGAATGACTAAAGATGTGCATCGGAAACTACTACTGGTCTTCCAGGGAACGATCAAAGCGTAGACTGTTTCAGACATTACTCCCATGGAGGAAAGTGCGCATGGTGACTGTTGTATTCCATCCCGATGCAATTTCTTTGTTTCATCAACACTCTGATAGTCCACAGATTACAGATTGCCTCCAGATGTGCATCGGAAACTACTACTGGATTTCCAGAAAACGATCAAAGCGTAGACTGTTTGTGACATTACTCACATGGAGGAAAGTGAGCATGGTGACTGTTGTATTCAATCCCGATGCAATTTCTGAGTTTCATCAACACTCTGATAGTCCACAGATTACAGATTGCCTCCAGATGTGCGTCGGAAACTACTACTGGACTTCCAGGGAACGATCAAAGCGTAGACTGTTTGAGACATTACTCACATGGAGGAAAGTGCGCATGGTGACTGTTGTATTCAATCCCGAAGCAATTTCTGTGTTTCATCGACACTCTGATAGTCCATAGATTTCAGAATGCCTCCAGATGTGCATCGGAAACTACTACTGGTCTTCCAGGGAACGATCAAAGCGTAGACTTTTTGAGACATTACTCCCATGAATGAAAGTGCGCATGGTGACTGTTGTATTCAATCCCGATGCAATTTCAATGTTTCAACGACACTCTGATAGTCCACAGGTTACAGAATACCTCCAGATGTGCCTCAGAAACTACTACTGGTCTTCCAGGGAACGATCAAAGCGTAGACTGTTTGAGACATTACTCCCATGGAGGAGAGACCGCATGGTGACTGTTGTATTCAATCCCGAGGCAATTTCTGTGTTTCAACAACACTCTGATAGTAAACAGATAACAGAAGGCCTACAGATGTGCACCGGAAACTACTACCGGTCTTCCAGGGAACGATCAAAGCGTAGACTGTTTGAGACATTACTACCATGGGGGAAAGTGCGCATGGTGACTGTTGTATTCAATCCCGATGCAATTTCTGTGTTTCATCAACACTCTGATAGTCCACAGATTACACAATGCTTCCAGATGTGCATCGGAAACTACTACTGGTCTTCCAGGGAACGATCAAAGCGTAAACTGTTTGAGACATTACTCCCATGGAGGAAAGTGCGCATGGTGACAGTTGTATTCAATCCCGATTCAATTTCCGTGTTTTATCAACACTGAGATAGTTCACAGATAACAGAATGACTAAAGATTTGCATCGGAATCTACTACTGGTCTTCCAGGGAACGATCAAATCGTAGACTGTTTGAGACATTACTCCCATGGAGGAAAGTGCGCATGGTGACTATTGTATTCAATCCCCAAGCAATTTCTGTGTTTCATCAACCCTCTGATAGTCCACAGATTACAGAATGCCTCCAGATGTGCATCGGAAACTACTACTGGTCTAACAGGGTACGATCAAAGGGTAGAATGTTTCAGACATTACTCCCATGGGTGAAAGTGTGCATGGTGACTGTTGTATTCAATCCCGATTCAATTGCTGTGTTTCATCAACACTCTGATAGTCCACAGATTACAGAATGCCTCCAGATGTGCATCGGAAACCACTACTGGTCTAACAGGGAACGATCAAAGCGTAGACTGTTTGAGACATTACTCCCATGGAGGAAAGACCGCATGGTGACTGTTGTATTCAATCCCGATTCAATTTCAGTGTTTCATCTACACTATGATAGTCCACAGATTACAGAATGCCTCCAGATGTTCAACGGTAACTACTACTGGTCTTCCAAGGAAGGATCAAAGCGTAGACTGTTTGAGACATTACTCCCATGGAGGAAAGTGCGCATTGTGACTGTTGTATTCAATCCCATTGCAATTTCTGTGTTTCATCAACACTCAGTTAGTCCACAGATTACAGAATGCCTTCAGATGTGCATCGGAAACTACT
Organism: Schistocerca gregaria; assembly: GCF_023897955.1. Taxonomy (NCBI): domain Eukaryota; kingdom Metazoa; phylum Arthropoda; class Insecta; order Orthoptera; family Acrididae; genus Schistocerca; species Schistocerca gregaria. The sequence goes on along the minus strand of NC_064922.1, from coordinate 71,969,316 downwards.
ACTGGTCTTCCTGGGAACGATCAAAGCGTAGACTGTTTGAGACATTACTCCCATGGAGGAAAGTGCGCATGGTGACTGTTGTATTCAATCCCGATGCAATTTCTCTGTTTTATCAACACTCAGTTAGTCCACAGATTACAGAATGCCTCCAGATGTGAATCGGAAACTACTACTGGTTTTCCAAGGAACGATCAAAGCGTAAACTGTTTGAGACATTACTCCCATGGAGGAAAGTGCGCATAGTGACTGTTGTATTCAATCCCGATTCAATTTCCGTCTTTTATCAACACTCTGATAGTCCACAGATAACAGAATGACTAAAGATGTGCATCGGAAACTACTACTGGTCTTCCAGGAAACGATCAAAGCGTAGACTGTTTCAGACATTACGCCCATGGAGGAAAGTGCGCATGGTGACTGTTGTATTCAATCCCGATGCAATTTCTGTGTTTTATCAACACTCAGTTAGTCCACAGATTACAGAATGCCTCCTGATGTGAATCGGAAACTACTACAGGTTTTCCAAGGAACTATCAAAGCGTAAACTGTTTGAGACATTACTCACATGGAGGAAAGTGGTCATGGTGACTGTTGTATTCAATCCCGATGCAATTTCTGTGTTTCATCAACACGTTGAAGGTCCACAGATTACATAATGCCTCCAGATGTGCATCGGAAACTACTACTGGTCTTCCAGGGAACGATCAAAGCGTAGACTCTTTGAGACATTACTCCTCTGAAGGAGATTGCACATGGTGACTGTTGTATTCAATCTCGATGCAATTTCTGTGTTTCATCAACACTCTGATAGTCCACAGATTACAGATTGCCTCCAGATGTGTATCGGAAACTACTACTGGTCATCCTGGGAACGATCAAAGCATAGACGGTTTGAGACATTACTCCCATGGAGGAAAGTGCGCATGGTGACTATTGTATTCAATCCCGATTCAATTTCAGTGTTTCATCAACACTATGATAGTCCACAGATTACAGAATGCCTCCAGATGTTCAACGGTAACTACTACTGGTCTTCCAGGGAAGGATCAAAGCGTAGACTCTTTGAGACATTACTCCCATGGGGGAAAGTGTGCATGGTGACTGTTGTATTCAATCCCGATTCAATTTCTGTGTTTCATCAACACTCTGATAGTCCACAGATTACAGAATGCCTTCAGATGTGCATCGGAAACTACTACTGGTCTTCCAGGGAACGATCAAAGCGTAGACTTTTTGAGACATTACTCCCATGGATGAAAGTGCGCATGGTGACTGTTGTATTCAATCCCGATGCAATTTCAATGTTTCAACGACACTCTGATAGTCCACAGGTTACAGAATACCTCCAGATGTGCATCAGAAACTACTACTGGTCTTCCAGGGAACGATCAAAGCGTAGTCTGTTTGAGACATTACTCCCATGGAGGAGAGACCGCATGGTGACTGTTGTATTCAATCCCGAGGCAATTTCTGTGTTTCAACAACACTCTGATAGTAAACAGATAACAGAAGGCCTACAGATGTGCATCGGAAACTACTACTGGTCTTCCAGGGCACGATTAAAGCGTAGACTGTTTGAGACATTACTACCATGGGGGAAAGTGCGCATGGTGACTGTTGTATTCAATCCCGATGCAATATCTGTGTTTCATCAACACTCTGATAGTCCACAGATTACACAATGCCTCCAGATGTGCATCGGAAACTACTACTGGTCTTCCAGGGAACGATCAAAGCGTAAACTGTTTGAGACACTACTCCCATGGAGGAAAGTGCGCATGGTGACTGTTGTATTCAATCCCGATTCAATTTCCGTGTTTATCTACACTGAGATAGTTCACAGATAACAGAATGACTAAAGATTTGCATCGGAATCTACTACTGGTCTTCCAGGGAACGATCAAATCGTAGACTGTTTGAGACATTACTCCCATGGAGGAAAGTGCGCATGGTGACTGTTCTATTCAATCCCGAAGCAATTTCTGTGCTTCATCAACCATCTGATAGTCCACAGATTACAGAATGCCTCCAGATGTGCATCGGAAACTACTACTGGTCTAACAGGGTACGATCAAAGGGTAGAATGTTTCAGACATTACTCCCGTGGGGGAAAGTGTGCATGGTGACTGTTGTATTCAATCCCGATTCAATTTCTGTGTTTCATCAACACTCTGATAGTCCACAGATTACAGATTGACTCCAGATGTGCATCGGAAACTACTACTGGACTTCCAGGGAACGATCAAAGCGTAGACTGTTTGAGACATTACTCACATGGAGGAAAGTGCGCATGGTGACTGTTGTATTCAATCCCGAAACAATTTCTGTGTTTCATCGACATTCTGATAGTCCACAGATTACAGAATGCCTCCAGATGTGCGTCGGAAACCACTACAGGTCTAACAGGGAACGATCAAATCGTAGATTGTTTGAGACATTACTCCCATGGAGGAAAGTGCGCATGGTGACTGTTGTATTCAATCCCAATGCAATTTCTGTGTTTCATCAACACCCAGATACTCATCAGATTACAGAATGCCTCCAGATGTGCATCGGAAACAGGTACTGACCTTCCAGTGAACGATCAAAGCGTAGACTGTTTGAGACATTACTCCTATGTAGGAAAGTGCGCAATGTGACTGTTGTATTCAACCCCGATGCAATTTCTGTGTTTCATCAACACTCTGATAGTCCACAGATTACAGAATGCCTCCAGATGTGCATCGGGAACTACTACTGTTCTTCCAGGGAACGATCAAAGCGTAGACTTTTTGAGACATTACTCCCATGGATGAAAGTGCGCATGGTGACTGTTGTATGCAATCCCGATGCAATTTCAGTGTTTCAACGACACTCTGATAGTCCACAGGTTACAGAATGCCTCCAGATATGCATCGGAAACTACTACTGGTCTTCCTGGGAACGATCAAAGCGTAGACTGTTTGAGACATTACTCCCATGGAGGAAAGACCGCATGGTGACTGTTGTATTCAATCCCGAGGCAATTTCTGTGTTTCAACAACACTCTGATAGTAAACAGATAACAGAATGCCTCCAGATGTGCAACGGAAACTACTTCCGGTCTTCCAGGGAGCGATCAAAGCGTAGACTGTTTGAGACATTACTACCATGGAGGAAAGTGCGCATGGTGACTGTTGTATTCAATCCCGAAGCAATTTCTGTGTTTCATCAACACTCTGATAGTCCACAGATAACAGAAAGCCTATAAATGTGCATCGGAAGCTACTACTGGTCTAACAAGGAACGATCAAAGCGTAGAATGTTTGAGACATTACTCCCATGGGGGAAAGTGCGCATGGTGACTGTTGTATTCAATCCCGATGCAATTTCAGTGTTTCATCAACACTCAGTTAGTCCACAGATTACAGAATGCCTCCAGATGTGCATCGTAAACTACTACTGGTCTTCCAGGGAACGATCAAGGCGTAGACTGTTTGAGAATTACTCCCATGGAGGAAAGTGGTCATGGTGACTGTTGTATTCACTCCCGATGCAATTTCTGTGTTTCATCAACACATTGAAGGTCCACAGATTACATAATGCCTCCAGATGTGCATCGGAAACTACTACTGGTCTTCCAGGGAACGATCAAAGCGTAGACTGTTTGAGACATTACTCTTGTGGAGGAGATTGCACATGGTGACTGTTGTATTCAATCCCGATGCAATTTCTGTGTTTCATCAACACATTGAAGGTCCACAGATTACATAATGCCTCCAGATGTGCATCGGAAACTACTACTGGTCTTCCAGGGAACGATCAAAGCGTAGACTGTTTGAGACATTACTCCTGTGGAGGAGATTGCACATGGTGACTGTTGTAATCAATCTCGATGCAATTTCTGTGTTTCATCAACACTCTGATAGTCCACAGATTACAGATTGCCTCCAAATGTACATCGGAAACTACTACTGGTCTTCCTGGGAACGATCAAAGCATAGACGGTTTGAGACATTACTCCCATGGAGGAAAGTGCGCATGGTGACTGTTGTATTCAATCCCGAAGCAATTTCTGTGTTTCATCAACCCTCTGATAGTCCACAGATTACAGAATGCCTCCAGATGTGCATCGGAAACTACTACTGGTCTAACAGGGTACGATCAAAGGGTAGAATGTTTCAGACATTACTCCCATGGGGGAAAGTGTGCATGGTGACTGTTGTATTCAATCCCGATTCAATTTCTGTGTTTCATCAACACTCTGATAGTCCACAGATTACAGATTGACTCCAGATGTGCATCGGAAACTACTACTGGACTTCCAGGGAACGATCAAAGCGTAGACTGTTTGAGACATTACTCACATGGAGGAAAGTGCTCATGGTGACTGTTGTATTCAATCCCATTGCAATTTCTGTGTTTCATCAACACTCAGTTAGTCCACAGATTACAGAATGCCTTCAGATGTGCATCGGAAACTACTACTGGTCTTCCAGGGAACGATCAAAGCGTAGACTTTTTGAGACATTACTGCCATGGATGAAAGTGCGCATGGTGACTGTTGTATTCAATCCCGATGCAATTTCAATGTTTCAACGACACTCTGATAGTCCACAGGTTACAGAATACCTCCAGATGTGCATCAGAAACTACTACTGGTCTTCCAGGGAACGATCAAAGCGTGGACTGTTTGAGACATTACTCCCATGGAGGAAAGACCGCATGGTGACTGTTGTATTCAATCCCGAGGCAATTTCTGTGTTTCAACATCACTCTGATAGTAAACAGATAACAGAAAGCCTACAGATGTGCATCGGAAACTACTACTGGTCTTCCAGGGCACGATCAAAGCGTAGACTGTTTGAGACATTACTACCATGGGGGAAAGTGCTCATGGTGACTGTTGTATTCAATCCCGAAACAATTTCTGTGTTTCATCGACATTCTGATAGTCCACAGATTACAGAATGCCTTCAGATGTGCATCGGAAACCACTACTGGTCTAACAGGGAACGATCAAATCGTAGATTGTTTGAGACATTACTCCCATGGAGGAAAGTGCGCATGGTGACTGTTGTATTCAATCCCGATTCAATTTCCGTGTTTTATCAACACTGAGATAGTTCACAGATAACAGAATGACTAAAGATTTGCATCGGAATCTACTACTCGTCTTCCAGGGAACGATCAAATCGTAGACTGTTTGAGACATTACTCCCATGGAGGAAAGTGCGCATGGTGACTGTTGTATTCAATCCCGAAGCAATTTCTGTGTTTCATCAACCCTCTGATAGTCCACAGATTACAGAATGCCTCCAGATGTGCATCGGAAACTACTACTGGTCTAACAGGGTACGATCAAAGGGTAGAATGTTTCAGACATTACTCCCATGGGGGAAAGTGTGCATGGTGACTGTTGTATTCAATCCCGATTCAATTTCTGTGTTTCATCAACACTCTGATAGTCCACAGATTACAGATTGATTCCTGATGTGCATCGGAAACTACTACTGGACTTCCAGGGAACGATCAAAGCGTAGACTGTTTGAGACATTACTCACATGGAGGAAAGTGCGCATGGTGACTGTTGTATTCCATCCCGATTCAATTTCCGTGTTTATCTACACTGAGATAGTTCACAGATATCAGAATGGCTAAAGATTTGCATCGGAATCTACTACTGGTCTTCCAGGGAACGATCAAATCGTAGACTGTTTGAGACATTACTCCCATGGAGGAAAGTGCGCATGGTGACTGTTGTATTCAATCCCGAAGCAATTTCTGTGTTTCATCAACCCTCTGATAGTCCACAGATTACAGAATGCCTCCAGATGTGCATCGGAAACTACTACTGGTCTAACAGGGTACGATCAAAGGGTAGAATGTTTCAGACATTATTCCTATGGGGGAAAGTGTGCATGGTGACTGTTGTATTCAATCCCGATTCAATTTCTGTGTTTCATCAACACTCTGATAGTCCACAGACTACAGATTGACTCCAGATGTGCATCGGAAACTACTACTGGACTTCCAGGGAACGATCAAAGCGTAGACTGTTTGAGACATTACTCACATGGAGGAAAGTGCGCATTGTGACTGTTGTATTCAATCCCGAAACAATTTCTGTGTTTCATCGACATTCTGATAGTCCACAGATTACAGAATGCCTCCAGATGTGCATCGGAAACCACTACTGGTCTAACAGGGAACGATCAAATCGTAGATTGTTTGAGACATTACTCCCATGGAGGAAAGTGCGCATGGTGACTGTTGTGTTCAATCCCAATGCAATTTCTGTGTTTCATCAACACTCAGATACTCATCAGATTACAGAATGCCTCCAGATGTGCATCGGAAACAGCTACTGACCTTCCAGTGAACGATCAAAGCGTAGACTGTTTGAGACATTACTCCTATGTAGGAAAGTGCGCAATGTGACTGTTGTATTCAATCCCGATGCAATTTCTGTGTTTCATCAACACTCTGATAGTCCACAGATTACAGAATGCCTCCAGATGTGCATAGGAAACTACTACTGTTCTTCCAGGGAACGATCAAAGCGTAGACATTTTTAGACATTACTCCCATGGATGAAAGTGCGCATGGTGACTGTTGTATTCAATCCCGATGCAATTTCAGTGTTTCAACGACACTCTGATAGTCCACAGGTTACAGAATGCCTTCAGATATGCATCGGAAACTACAACTGGTCTTCCTGGGAACGATCAAAGCGTAGACTGTTTGAGACATTACTCCCATGGAGGAAAGACCGCATGGTGACTGTTGTATTCAATCCCATTGCAATTTCTCTGTTTCAACAACACTCTGATAGTAAACAGATAACAGAATGCCTCCAGATGTGCAACGGAAACTACTTCTGGTCTTCCAGGGAACGATCAAAGCGTAGACTGTTTGAGACATGACTACCATGGAGGAAAGTGCGCATGGTGACTGTTGTATTCAATCCCGAAGCAATTTCTGTGTTTCATCAACACTCTGATAGTCCACAGATTACAGAAATTCTATAAATGTGCATCGGAAGCTACTACTGGTCTAACAAGGAACGATCAAAGCGTAGAATGTTTGAGACATTACTCCCATAGGGGAAAGTGCGCATGGTGACTGTTGTATTCAATCCCGATTCAATTTCAGTGTTTCATCAACACTATGATTGTCCACAGATTACAGAATGCCTCCAGATGTTCAACGGTAACTACTACTGGTCTTCCAGGGAAGGATCAAAGCGTAGACTGTTTGAGACATTACTACCATGGAGGAAAGTGCGCATGGTGACTGTTGTATTCAATCCCATTGCAATTTCTGTGTTTCATCAACACTCAGTTAGTCCACAGATTACAGAATGCCTTCAGATGTGCATCGGAAACTACTACTGGTCTTCCTGGGAACGATCAAAGCGTAGACTGTTTGAGACATTACTCCCATGGAGGAAAGTGCGCATGGTGACTGTTGTATTCAATCCCGATGCAATTTCTGTGTTTTATCAACACTCAGTTAGTCCACAGATTACAGAATGCCTCCAGATGTGAATCGGAAACTACTACTGGTTTTCCAGGGAACGATCAAAGCGTAAACTGTTTGAGACATTACTCCCATGGAGGAAAGTGCGCATGGTGACTGTTGTATTCAATCACGATTTAATTTCCGTCTTTTATCAACACTCTGATAGTCCACAGATAACAGAATGACTAAAGATGTGCATCGGAAACTACTACTGGTCTTCCAGGAAACGATCAATGCGTAGACTGTTTGAGACATTACTCCCATGGAGGAAAGTGCGCATGGTGACTGTTGTATTCAATCCCATTGCAATTTCTGTGTTTCATCAACACTCAGTTAGTCCACAGATTACAGAATGCCTTCAGATGTGCATCGGAAACTACTACTGGTCTTCCTGGGAACGATCAAAGCGTAGACTGTTTGAGACATTACTCCCATGGAGGAAAGTGCGCATGGTGACTGTTGTATTCAATCCCGATGCAATTTCTGTGTTTTATCAACACTCAGTTAGTCCACAGATTACAGAATGCCTCCAGATGTGAATCGGAAACTACTACTGGTTTTCCAGGGAACGATCAAAGCGTAAACTGTTTGAGACATTACTCCCATGGAGGAAAGTGCGCATGGTGACTGTTGTATTCAATCACGATTTAATTTCCGTCTTTTATCAACACTCTGATAGTCCACAGATAACAGAATGACTAAAGATGTGCATCGGAAACTACTACTGGTCTTCAAGGAAACGATCAATGCGTAGACTGTTTGAGACATTACTCCCATGGAGGAAAGTGCGCATGGTGACTGTTGTATTCAATCCCATTGCAATTTCTGTGTTTCATCAACACTCAGTTAGTCCACAGATTACAGAATGCCTTCAGATGTGCATCGGAAACTACTACTGGTCTTCCTGGGAACGATCAAAGCGTAGACTGTTTGAGACATTACTCCCATGGAGGAAAGTGCGCATGGTGACTGTTGTATTCAATCCCGATGCAATTTCTGTGTTTTATCAACACTCAGTTAGTCCACAGATTACAGAATGCCTCCAGATGTGAATCGGAAACTACTACTGGTTTTCCAGGGAACGATCAAAGCGTAAACTGTTTGAGACATTACTCCCATGGAGGAAAGTGCGCATGGTGACTGTTGTATTCAATCCCGATTTAATTTCCGTCTTTTATCAACACTCTGATAGTCCACAGATAACAGAATGACTAAAGATGTGCATCGGAAACTACTACTGGTCTTCCAGGAAACGATCAATGCGTAGACTGTTTGAGACATTACTCCCATGGAGGAAAGTGCGCATGGTGACTGTTGTATTCAATCCCGAAGCAATTTCTGTGTTTCATCAACACTCAGTTAGTCCACAGATTACAGAATGCCTTCAGATGTGCATCGGAAACTACTACTGGTCTTCCTGGGAACGATCAAAGCGTAGACTGTTTGAGACATTACTCCCATGGAGGAAAGTGCGCATGGTGACTGTTGTATTCAATCCCGATGCAATTTCTATGTTATATCAACACTCAGTTAGTCCACAGATTACAGAATGCCTCCAGATGTGAATCGGAAACTAATACTGGTTTTCCAGGGAACGATCAAAGCGTAAACTGTTTAAGACATTACTCCCATGGAGGAAAGTGCGCATGGTGACTGTTGTATTCAATCCCGATTCAATTTCCGTCTTTTATCAACACTCTGATAGTCCACAGATAACAGAATGACTAAAGATGTGCATCGGAAACTACTACTGGTCTTCCAGGAAACGATCAAAGCGTAGACTCTTTGAGACATTACTCCCATGGAGGAAAGTGCGCATGGTGACTGTTGTATTCAATCCCGAAGCAATTTCTGTATTTCATCAACACTCTGATAGTCCACAGATTGCAGAAAGCCTATAAATGTGCATCGGAAGCTACTACTGGTCTTCCAGGCAACGATCAAGGCGTTGACTGTTCGAGAATTACTCCAATGGAGGAAAGTGGTCATGGTGACTGTTGTATTCAATCCCGATGGAATTTCTGTGTTTCATCAACACATTGAAGGTCCACAGATTACATAGTGCCTCCAGATGTGCATCGGAAACTACTACTGGTCTTCCAGGGAACGATCAAAGCGTAGACTGTTTGAGACATTACTCCTGTGGAGGAGATTGCACATGGTGACTGTTGTATTCAATCCCGATGCAATTTCTGTGTTTCATCAACACTCTGATAGTCCACAGATTACAGATTGCCTCCAGATGTGCATCGGAAACTACTACTGGTCTTCCTGGGAACGATCAAATCATAGACTGTTTGAGACATTACTCCCATGGAGGAAAGTGCGCATGGTGACTGTTGTATTCAATCCCGATTCAATTTCAGTGTTTCATCAATACTATGATAGTCCACAGATTACAGAATGCCTCCAGATGTTCAACGGTAACTACTACTGGTCTTCCAGGGAAGGATCAAAGCGTAGACTGTTTGAGACATTACTCCCATGGAGGAAAGTGCGCATGGTGACTGTTGTATTCAATCCCATTGCAATTTCTGTGTTTCATCAACACTCAGTTAGTCCACAGATTACAGAATGCCTTCAGATGTGCATCGGAAACTACTACTGGTCTTCCTGGGAACGATCAAAGCGTAGACTGTTTGAGACATTACTCCCATGGAGGAAAGTGCGCATGGTGACTGTTGTATTCAATCCCGATGAAATTTCTGTGTTTTATCAACACTCAGTTAGTCCACAGATTACAGAATGACTCCAGATGTGAATCGGAAACTACTACTGGTTTTCCAGGGAACGATCAAAGCGTAAACTGTTTGAGACATTACTCCCATGGAGGAAAGTGCGCATGGTGACTGTTGTATTCAATCCCGATTCAATTTCCGTCTTCTATCAACACTCTCATTGTCCACAGATAACAGAATGACTAAAGATGTGCATGGGAAACTACTGCTGGTCTTCCAGGGAACGATCAAAACGTAGACTGTTTGAGACATTACTACCATGGAGGAAAGTGCGCATGGTGACTGTTGTATTCAATCCCGAGGCAATTTCTGTGTTTCAACAACACTCTGATAGTAAACAGCTAACAGAATGCCTACAGATGTGCATCGGAAACTACTTCTGGTCTTCCAGGGAACGATCAAAGCGTAGACTGTTTGAGACATTACTACCATGTAGGAAAGTGCGCATGGTGACTGTTGTATTCAATCCCGATGCAATTTCTGTGTTTCATCAACATTCTGATAGTCCACAGATTACAGAATGCATCCAGATGTGCAACGGAAAAAACTACTGGTCTTACAGGGAACGAACAAAGCGTAGACTGTTTGAGACATTACTCCTATGTAGGAAAGAGCGCATGGTGACTTTTGTATTCAATCCCGATGCAATTTCTTTGTTTCATCAACACTCTGATAGTCCACAGATTACAGAATGCCTCCAGATGTGCATCTTAAACTACTACTGGTCTTCCAGGGAACGATCAAAGCGTAAACTCTTTGAGACATTACTCCAATGGAGGAAAGTGCGAATGGTGACTGTTGTTTGAATCCCGATGGAATTTCTGTGTTTCATTAATACTCTGATAGTCCACAGATTACAGAATGCCTCCAGATGTGCATCGGAAACTACTACTGGTCTTCCAGGGAACGATCAAAGCGTAGACTGTTTGAGACATTACTCCCATGGAGGAAAGTGCGCATGGTGACTGTTGTATTCAATTCGGAAGCAATTTCTGTGTTTCATCAACACTCTGATAGTCCACAGATTACAGAAAGCCTATAGATGTGCATCGGAAGATACTACTCGTCTAACAAGGGACGATCAAAGCGTAGAATGTTTGAGACATTACTCCCATGGGGGAAAGTGCGCATGGTGACTGTTCTATTCAATCCCGATGCAATTTCTGTGTTTCATCAACACTCTGATAGTCCACAGACTTCAGATTGCCTCCAGATGTGCATCGCAAACTACTACTGGTCTTCCTGGGAACGATCAAAGCATAGACTGTTTGAAGCATTACTCCCATGGAGGAAATTGCGCATGGTGACTGTTGTATTCAATCCCGATGCAGTTTCTGTGTTTCATCAACACTCTGATAGTCCACAGATTACAGAATGCCTCCAGATGAGCATCGGAAACTACTACTGGTCTTCCAGGGAACGATCAAAACGTAAACTGTTTGAGACATTATTCCCATATAGGAAAGTGCGCATGGTGACTGTTGTATTCAATCCCGATTCAATTTCCGTGTTTTATCAACACTATGATAGTCCACAGATAACAGAATGACTAAAGGTGTGCATCGGAAACTACTACAGGTCAAACAGGGAACGATCAAAGGGTAGAATGTTTCAGACATTACTCCCATGGGGGAAATTGTGCATGGTGACTGTTGTTTTCAATCCCGATGCAATTTCTGTGTTTCATCAACACTCAGATAGTCCACAGATTACAGCATGCCTCCAGATGTGCATCGGATACTACTACTGGTCTTCCAGGGAACGATCAAAGCGAAAACTGTTTGAGACATTACTCCCATGAAATAAAGTGCGCATGGTGACTGTTGTATTCAATCCCGATGCAATTTCTGTGTTTCATCAACACTCAGTTAGTCCACAGATTACAGAATGCCTCCAGATGTGCAACGGAAACTGCTACTGGTCTTCCAGGGAACGATCAAACCGTAGACTGTTTGAGACATTACTCCCATGGAGGAAAGTGCGCATGGTGACTGTTGTATTCCATCCCGATGCAGTTTCTGTGTTTCTTCAACACTCTGATAGTCCACAGATTACAGAATGCCTCCAGATGAGCATCGGAAACTACTACTGGTCTTCCATGGAACGATCAAAACGTAAACTGTTTGAGACATTATTCCCATATAGGAAAGTGCGCATGGTGACTGTTGTATTCAATCCCGATTCAATTTCCGTGTTTTATCAACACTATGATAGTCCACAGATAACAGAATGACTAAAGGTGTGCATCGGAAACTACTACGGGTCAAACAGGGAACGATCAAAGGGTAGAATGTTTCAGACATTACTCCCATGGGGGAAATTGTGCATGGTGACTGTTGTTTTCAATCCCGATGCAATTTCTGTGTTTCATCAACACTCAGATAGTCCACAGATTACAGAATGCCTCCAGATGTGCATCGGATACTACTACTGGTCTTCCAGGGAACGATCAAAGCGTAAACTGTTTGAGACATTACTCCCATGGAATAAAGTGCGCATGGTGACTGTTGTATTCAATCCCGATTCAATTTCCGTGTTTTATCAACACTCTGATAGTCCACAGATAACAGAATGACTAACGATGTGCATCGGAAACTACTACTGGTCTTCCAGGGAACGATCAAAACGTATACTGTTTGAGACATTACTCCCATGGAGGAAAGTGCGCATGGTGACTGTTGTATACTGTCCCGAAGCAATTTCTGTGTTTTATCATCACTCTGATAGTCCACAGATTACAGAATGCCTCCAGATGTGCATCGGAAACTATTACTGGTCTTCCAGGGAACGATGAAAGCGTAAACTGTTTGAGACATTACTCCCTTGGAGGAAAGTGCGCATGGTGACTGTTGTATTAAATCCCGATGCAATTTCTTTGTTTCATCAACACTCTGATAGTCCACAGATTACAGAATGCCTCCAGATGTGCATCGGAAACCACTACTGGTCTTCCAGGGAAGGATCAAAGCGTAGACTGTTTGAGACGTTACTCCCATGGAGGAAAGTGTGCATGGTGACTCTTGTATTCTATCCCGAAGCAATTTCTGTGTTTCATCAACACTGTGATGGTCCACAGATTACACAATGAATCCAGATGTGCATCGGAAACTACTACTGGTCTAACAAGGAACGATCAAATCGTAGAATGCTTGAGACATTACTCCCATGGGGGAAAGTGCGCATGGTGACTGTTGTATTCAATCCCGATGCAATTTCTGTGTTTCATCAACACTCAGATAGTCCTCAGATTACAGAATGCCTCCAGATGTGCATCGTAAACTACTACTGGTCTTACAGAGAACGATCAAGGCGTAGACTTTTTGAGAATTACTCCCATTGAGGAAAGTGGTCATGGTGACTGTTGTATTCAATCCCGATGCAATTTCTGTGTTTCATCAGCACTTTGAAGGTCCACAGATTACAGAATGCCTCCAGATGTGCATCTAAAACTACTACTGGTCTTCCAGGGAACGATCAAAAGCGTAGATTGAGACATTACTCCTGTGGAGGAAAGTGCGAATGGTGACAGCTGTATTCAATCCCGATGCAATTTCTGTGTTTCATCAACACTCTGATAGTCCACAGATTACAGATTGCCTCCAGATGTGCATCGGAAACTACTACTCGTCTTCCTGGGAACGATCAGAGCATAGACTGTTTGAGACATTACTCCCATGGAGGAAAGTGCGCATGGTGACTGTTGTATTCAATCACGATGTAATTTCTGTGTTTCATCAACACTTTGAAGGTCCACAGATTACAGAACGCCTCCAGATGTGCATCGGAAACTACTACTGGTCTTCGAGGGTACGATCAAAGCATAGACTGTTTGAGACATTATTCCTGTGGAGGAAAGTGCGAATGGTGACTGTTGTATTCAATCCCGATGCAATTTCTGTGTTTCATCAACACTCAGATAGTCCTCAGATTACAGAATGCCTCCAGATGTGCTTTGGAAACTACTACTGGTCTTCCAGGGAACGATCAAAGCGTAAACTGTTTGAGACATTACTCCCATGGAGGAAAGTGCGCATGGTGACTGTTGTATTCAATCCCGATTCAATTTCCGTGTTTTATCAACACTCTGATAGTCCACAGATAACAGAATGACTAACGATGTGCATCGGAAACTATTACTGGTCTTCCAGGGAACGATCAAATCGTAGACTGTTTGAGACATTACTCCCATGGAGGAAAGTGTGCATGGTGACTGTTGTTTTCAATCCCGATGCAGTTTCAGTGTTTCATCAACACTCAGTTAGTCCACAGATTACAGAATGCCTTCAGATGTGCATCGGAAACTACTACTGGTCTTCCAGGGAACGATCAAAGCGTAGACTTTTTGAGACATTACTCCCATTGATGAAAGTGAGCATGGTGACTGTTGTATTCAATCCCGATGCAATTTCAGTGTTTCAACGACGCTCTTATAGTCCGCAGGTTACAGAATGCCTCCAGATGTGCATCGGAAACTACTACTGGTCTTCCAGGGAACGATCAAAGCGTAGACTGTTTGAGACATTACTACCATGGAGGAAAGACCGCATGGTGACTGTTGTATTCAATCCCGAGGCAATTTCTGTGTTTCAACAACACTCTGATAGTAAACAGATAACAGAATGCATACAGATTTGCATCGGAAACTACTTCTGGTCTTCCAGGGAACGATCAAAGCGTAGACTGTTTGAAACATTACTACCATGGAGGAAAGTGCGCATGGTGACTGTTGTAATCAATCCCGATGCAATTTCTGTGTTTCATCAACATTCTGATAGTCCACAGATTACAGAATGCATCCAGATGTGCAACGGAAAATACTACAGGTCTTACAGGGAACGAACAAAGCGTAGACTGTTTGAGACATTACTCCTATGTAGGAAAGTGCGCATGGTGACTTTTGTATTCAATCCCGATGCAATTTCTTTGCTTCATCAACACTCTGATAGTCCACAGATTACAGAATGCCTCCAGATGTGCATCGGAAACTACTACTGGTCTTCCAGGGAACGATCAAAGCGTAGACTGTTTGAGACATTACTCCCATGGAGGAAAGTGCGCATGGTGACTGTTGTATTCAATTCGGAAGCAATTTCTGTGTTTCATCAACACTCTGATAGTCCACAGATTACAGAAAGCCTATAAATGTGCATCGGAAGATACTATTCGTCTAACAAGGAACGATCAAAGCGTAGAATGTTTGAGACATTACTCCCATGGGGGAAAGTGCGCATGGTGACTGTTGTATTAAATCCCGATGGAATTTCTGTGTTTCATCAACACATTGAAGGTCCACAGATTACATAGTGCCTCCAGATGTGCATCGGAAACTACTACTGGTCTTCCAGGGAACGATCAAAGCGTAGACTGTTTGAGACATTACTCCTGTGGAGGAGATTGCATATGGTGACTGTTGTATTCAATCCCGATGCAATTTCTGTGTTTCATCAACACTCTGATAGTCCACAGATTACAGATTGACTCCAGATGTGCATCGGAAACTACTACTGGTCTTCCTGGGAACGATCAAATCATAGACTGTTTGAGACATTACTCCCATGGAGGAAAGTGCGCATGGTGACTGTTGTATTCAATCCCGATTCAATTTCAGTGTTTCATCAATACTATGATAGTCCACAGATTACAGAATGCCTCCAGATGTTCAATGGTAACTACTACTGGTCTTCCAGGGAAGGATCAAAGCGTAGACTGTTTGAGACATTACTCCCATGGAGGAAAGTGCGCATGGTGACTGTTGTATTCAATCCCATTGCAATTTCTGTGTTTCATCAACACTCAGTTAGTCCACAGATTACAGAATGCCTTCAGATGTGCATCGGAAACTACTACTGGTCTTCCTGGGAACGATCAAAGCGTAGACTGTTTGAGACATTACTCCCATGGAGGAAAGTGCGCATGGTGACTGTTGTATTCAATCCCGATGCAATTTCTGTGTTTTATCAACACTCAGTTAGTCCACAGATTACAGAATGACTCCAGATGTGAATCGGAAACTACTACTGGTTTTCCAGGGAACGATCAAAGCGTAAACTGTTTGAGACATTACTCCCATGGAGGAAAGTGCGCATGGTGACTGCTGTATTCAATCCCGATTCAATTTCCGTCTTTTATCAACACTCTGATTGTCCACAGATAACAGAATGACTAAAGATGTGCATGGGAAACTACTACTGGTCTTCCAGGGAACGATCAAAACGTAGACTGTTTGAGACATTACTACCATGGAGGAAAGTGCGCATGGTGACTGTTGTATTCAATCCCGAGGCAATTTCTGTGTTTCAACAACACTCTGATTGTAAACAGATAACAGAATGCCTACAGATGTGCATCGGAAACTACTTCTGGTCTTCCAGGGAACGATCAAAGCGTAGACTGTTTGAGACATTACTACCATGGAGGAAAGTGCGCATGGTGACTGTTGTATTCAATTCGGAAGCACTTTCTGTGTTTCATCAACACTCTGATAGTCCACAGATTACAGAAAGCCTATAAATGTGCATCGGAAGATACTACTCGTCTAACAAGGAACGATCAAAGCGTAGAATGTTTGAGACATTACTATCATGGGGGAAAGTGCGCATGATGACTGTTCTATTCAATCCCGATGCAATTTCTGTGTTTCATCAACACTCTGATAGTCCACAGACTTCAGATTGCCTCCAGATGTGCATCGCAAACTACTACTGGTCTTCCTGGGAACGATCAAAGCATAGACTGTTTGAAGCATTACTCCCATGGAGGAAAGTGCGCATGGTGACAGTTGTATTCAATCACGATGTAATTTCTGTGTTTCATCAACACTTTGAATGTCCACAGATTACAGATTGCCTGCAGATATGCATCGGAAACTGCCACATGTCTTCGAGGGAACGATCAAAGCATAGACTGTTTGAGACATTACTCCCGTGGAGGAAAGTGCGCATGGTGACTGTTGTATTCAATCCCGATGCAATTTCTGTGTTTCATCAACACTCAGTTAGTCCACAGATTACAGAATGCCTCCAGATGTGCAACGGAAACTGCTACTGGTCTTCCAGGGAACGATCAAACCGTAGACTGTTTGAGACATTACTCCCATGGAGGAAAGTGCGCATGGTGACTGTTGTATTCCATCCCGATGCAGTTTCTGTGTTTCATCAACACTCTGATAGTCCACAGATTACAGAATGCCTCCAGATGAGCATCGGAAACTACTACTGGTTTTCCAGGGAACGATCAAAACGTAAACTGTTTGAGACATTATTCCCATATAGGAAAGTGCGCATGGTGACTGTTGTATTCAATCCCGATTCAATTTCCGTGTTTTATCAACACTATGATAGTCCACAGATAACAGAATGACTAAAGGTGTGCATCGGAAACTACTACGGGTCAAACAGGGAACGATCAAAGGGTAGAATGTTTCAGACATTACTCCCATGGGGGAAATTGTGCATGGTGACTGTTGTTTTCAATCCCGATGCAATTTCTGTGTTTCATCAACACTCAGATAGTCCACAGATTACAGAATGCCTCCAGATGTGCATCGGATACTACTACTGGTCTTCCAGGGAACGATCAAAACGTAAACTGTTTGAGACATTACTCCCATGGAATAAAGTGCGCATGGTGACTGTTGTATTCAATCCCGATTCAATTTCCGTGTTTTATCAACACTCTGATAGTCCACAGATAACAGAATGACTAACGATGTGCATCGGAAACTACTACTGGTCTTCCAGGGAACGATCAAATCGTATACTGTTTGAGACATTACTCCCATGGAGGAAAGTGCGCATGGTGACTGTTGTATACAGTCCCGAAGCAATTTCTGTGTTTTATCATCACTCTGATAGTCCACAGATTACAGAATGCCTCCAGATGTGCATCGGAAACTATTACTGGTCTTCCAGGGAACGATGAAAGCGTAAACTGTTTGAGACATTACTCCCTTGGAGGAAAGTGCGCATGGTGACTGTTGTATTCAATCCCGATTCAATTTCTGTGATTCATCAACACTCTGATAGTCCACAGATTACAGAATGACTCCAGATGTGCATCGGAAACTACTACTGGACTTCCAGGGAACGATCAAATTGTAGACTGTTTGAGACATTACTCACATGGAGGAAAGTGCGCATGTTAACTGTTGTATTCAATCCCGAAGCAATTTCTGTGTTTCATCAACACTCTGATAGTCCACAGATTTCAGAATGCCTCCAGATGTGCATCGGAAACCACTACTGGTCTAACAGGGAACGATCAAAGCGTAGATTGTTTGAGACATTACTCCCATGGGGGAAAGTGTGCATGGTGACTGTTGTATTCAATCCCGATGCAATTTCTGAGTTTCATCAACACTCTGATAGTCCACAGATTACAGATTGCCTCCAGATGTGCATCGGAAACTACTACTGGTCTTCCAGGGCACGATCAAAGCGTAGACTGTTTGAGTCATTACTCCCATGGAGAAAAGTGCGCATGGTGACTGTTGTATTCAATCGCGATGCAATTTCTGTGTTTCAACAACACTCTGATAGTCCACAGTTTACAGAATGGCTCCAGATGTGCATCGGAAACTACTACTGGTCCTTCAGGGAACGATCAAGGCGTAGACTGTTTGAGAGATTACTCCCATGGAGGAAAGTTCGCATGGTGACTGTTGTATTCAATGCCGATACAATTTCTGTCTTTCATCAACACCCGGATAGACCACAGATTACAGAATGCCTCCAGATGTGCATCGAAAACTACTACTACTCTTCAGGGAACGATGAAATCGATGACAGTTTGAGACATTACTCCCATGGAGGAAAGTGGTCATAGTGACTGTTGTATTCATTCCCGATGCAATTTCTTTGTTTCATCAACACTCTGATAGTCCTCAGATTACAGAATGCCTCCAGATGTGCATCGGAAACCACTACTGGTCTTCCAGGGAAGGATCAAAGCGTAGACTGTTTGAGACGTTACTCCCATGGAGGAAAGTGTGCATGGTGACTCTTGTATTCTATCCCGAAGCAATTTCTGTGTTTCATCAACACTGTGATGGTCCACAGATTACACAATGAATCCAGATGTGCACCGGAAACTACTACTGGTCTAACAAGGAACGATCAAATCGTAGAATGCTTGAGACATTACTCCCATGGGGGAAAGTGCGCATGGTGACTGTTGTATTCAATCCCGATGCAATTTCTGTGTTTCATCAACACTCTGATAGTCCACAGATTACAGATTGCCTCCAGATGTGCATCGGAAATTACTACTGGTCTTCCTGGGCTCGATCAGAGCATAGACTGTTTGAGACATTACTCCCATGGAGGAAAGTGCGCATGGTGACTGTTGTATTCAATCACGATGTAATTTCTGTGTTTCATCAACACTTTGAAGGTCCACAGATTACAGAACGCCTCCAGATGTGCATCGGAAACTACTACTGGTCTTCGAGGGAACGATCAAAGCATAGACTGTTTGAGACATTATTCCTGTGGAGGAAAGTGCGAATGGTGACTGTTGTATTCAATCCCGATGCAATTTCTGTGTTTCATCATCACTCTGATAGTCCACAGATTACAGAATGCCTCCAGATGTGCATCGGAAACTACTACTGGTCTAACTGCGAACGATCAAAGGGTAGAATGTTTCAGACATTACTCCCATGGGGGAAAGTGTGCATGGTGACTGTTGTTTTCAATCCCGATGCAATTTCAGTGTTTCATCAACACTCAGATAGTCCACAGATTACAGAATGCCTCCAGATGTGCATCGGGAACTACTACTGGTCTTCGAGGGAACGATCAAAGCATAGACTGTTTGAGACATTACTCCCGTGGAGGAAAGTGCGCATGGTGACTGTTGTATTCAATCCCGATGCAATTTCTGTGCTTCATCAACACTCAGTTAGTCCACAGATTACAGAAGGCCTCCAGATGCGCAACGGAAACTACTACTGGTCTTCCAGGGAACGATGAAAGCGTAGACTGTTTGAGACATTACTCCCATGGAGGAAAGTGCTCATGCTGACTGTTGTATTCCATCGCCATGCAGTTTATGTGTTTCATCAACACTCTGATATTCCACAGATTACACAATGCCTCCAGATGTGCATCGGAAACTACTACTGGTCTAACTGCGAACTTTCAAAGGGTAGAATGTTTCAGACATTACTCCCATGGGGGAAAGTGTGCATGGTGACTGTTGTTTTCAATCCCGATGCCATTTCAGTGTTTCATCAACACTCAGTTAGTCCACAGATTACAGAAGGCCTCCAGATGCGCAACGGAAACTACTACTGGTCTTCCAGGGAACGATGAAAGCGTAGACTGTTTGAGACATTACTCCCATGGAGGAAAGTGCTCATGCTGACTGTTGTATTCCATCGCCATGCAGTTTATGTGTTTCATCAACACTCTGATATTCCACAGATTACACAATGCCTCCAGATGTGCATCGGAAACTACTACTGGTCTTCCAGGGAACGATCAAAACGTAAACTGTTTGAGACATTACTCCCATGGAGGAAAGTGCGCATGGTGACAGTTGTATTCAATCACGATTCAATTTCCGTGTTTTATTAACACTCTGATAGTCCATAGATAACAGAATGACTAACGATGTGCATCGGAAACTACTACTGGTCTTTCTGGGAACGACCAAAGAATAGACCGTTTGAGACATTACTCCCATGGAGGAAATAGTGCATGTCGACTGTAGTATTCAATCCCAATGCAATTTCTGTGTTTCATCAACCCTCAGATACTCATCAGATTACATAATGCCTCCAGATGTGCATCGGAAGCTACTACTGGTCTTCCAGGAACGATCAAAGCGTAGACTGTTTGAGTCATTACTCCCATGGAGGAAAGTTGGCATGGTGACTGTTGTATTCAATCCCGATGCAATTTCTGTGTTTCAACAACACTCTGATAATCCACAGTTTACAGAATGGCTCCAGATGTGCATCGGAAACTACTACTTGTCCTCCAGGGAACGATCAAGGCGTAGAATCTTTGAGACATTACTCCCATGGAGGAAAGTGCGAATGGTGACTGCTTGAGACATTACTCCCATGGACGAAAGTGGTCATGATGACTGTTGTATTCAATCCCGATGCAATTTCTGTGTTTCATCAACACTTTGAAGGTCCACAGATTACAGAATGCCACCAGATGTGCATCGGAAACCACTACTGGTCTTCCAGGGAACGATCAAAGCGTAGACTGTTTGAGACTTTACTCCCATATAGGAAAGTGCGCATGGTGACTGTTGTATTTAATTCCGAAGCAATTTATGTATTTCATCGTCACTCTGATAGTCCACAGATTACAGAATGGCTCCAGATGTGCATCGGAAACCAATACTATGGTAACATGGAACGATCAAAGCGTAGATTGTTTGAGACATTACTCCCATGGGGGAAAGTGTGCATGGTGACTGTTGTATTCAATCAAGATGCAGTTTCTGTGTTTCGACAACACTCTGATAATCCACAGTTTACAGAATGGCTCCAGATGTGCATCGGGAACTACTACTGGTCCTCCAGGGAACGATCAAGGCGTAGACTGTTTGAGACATTACTCCCATGGAGGAAAGTTCACATGGTGACTGTTGTACTCAATGCCGATACAATTTCTGTGTTCCATCAACACCCGGATAGACCACAGATTACAGAATGCCTCCAGATGTGCATCGGAAACTACTACTGGTCTTCAGGGAACGATCAAATCGATGACAGTTTGAAACATTACTCTCATGGAAGAAAGTGCGCATTGTGACCGTTGTATTTAATCCCGATGCAATATCTGTGTTTCATCAAGACTCAGATAGTCCACAGAATACAGAATGCCTCCAGATGTGCATCGTAAACTACTACTGGTCTTCCAGGGATCGATCAAGGCGTAGACTGTTTCAGACATTACTCCCATGGAGGAAAGTGTGCATGGTGACTGTTGTATTCAATCCCGATGAAATTTCTGTGTTTCATCAACACTCTGACAGTCCACAGATTACAGAATGCCTCCAGATGTGCATCGAAAACTACTACTGGTCTTCCAGGGAACGATGAAAGCATAAACTGTTTGAGACATTACTCCCTTGGAGGAAAGTGTGCATGGTGACTGTTGTATTAAATCCCGATTCAATTTCTGTGTTTCATCAACACTCTGATAGTCCACAGATTACAGAATGCCTTCAGATGTGTATCGGACACTACTACTGGTCTTCCAGGGAACGATTAAAGCGTAGACAGCTTGAGACATTACTCCCATGGAGGAAAGTGCGCATGGTGACTGTTGTATTCAATCCCGATGCAATTTCTGTGTTTAATCAACACTCTGATAGTCCACAGATTACAGAATGCCTCCAGATGTGCATCGGAAACTACTACTGGTCTTCTAGGGAACGATGAAAGCGTAAACTGTTTGAGACATTACACCCTTGGAGGACAGTGCGCATGGTGACTGTTGTATTCAATCCCGATTCAATTTCTGTGTTTCATCAACACTCTGATAGTCCACAGATTACAGAATGACTCCAGACGTGCATCGGAAACTACTACTGGTCTTCGGGAACGATCAAAGCGTAGACTGTTTGAGACATTACTCCCATATAGGAAAGTGCGAATGGTGACTGTTGTATTCAAACCCGAAACAATTTCTGTGTTTCATCGACACTCTGACAGTCCACAGATTACGGAATGCCTCCAGATGTGCATCGGAAACCACTACTGGTCTAACAGGGAACGATCAAAGCGTAAATTGTTTGAGACATTACTCCCATGGGGGAAGTGTGCATGGTGACTTTTGTATTCAATCCCGATGCAATTTCTGAGTTTCATCAACACTCCAATAGTCCACAGATTACAGATTGCCTCCAGATGTGCATCGGAAACTACTACTGGTCTTTCTGGGAACGATCAAAGAATAGAACGTTTGAGACATTACTCCCATGGAGGAAAGAGCGCATGGTGACTGTTGTATTCAATCCCAATGCAATTTCTGTGTTTCATCAACACTCAGATACTCATCAGATTACAGAATGCCTCCATATGTGCATCCGAAACTACTACAGGTCTTCCAGGGAACGATTAAAGCGTAGACAGCTTGAGACATTACTTCTGTGGAGGAAAGTGCGCATGGTGACTGTTGTATTCAATCCCGATGCAATTTCTGTGTTTCATCAACACTTTGAGGGCCCACAGATTACAGAATGCCTCCAGATGTGCATCGGAAACTAATACTGGTCTTCCAGGGAACGATCAAAAGCGCAGACTGTTTGAGACATTACTCCTGTGGAGGAAAGTGCGAATGGTGACTGTTGTATTCAATCCCAATGCAATTTCTGTGTTTCATCAACCCTCAGATACTCATCAGATTACAGAATGCCTCCAGATGTGCATCGGAAACTACTACTGGTCTTCCAGGGAACGATTAAAGCGTAGACAGCTTGAGACATTACTCCCGTGCGCATGGTGACTGTCACAATCCGCAATTTCCTCAATGGGAGTAATGTCTGGTACAGTCTACGCTTTGATCGTTCCCAGGAAGACCAGTAGTAGTTTCCGATGCACATCTGGAGACAATCTCTATTCTGTGGACTATCAGAGTGTTGATGAAACACAGAAATTGCATCGGGATTGAATACAACAGTCACCATCCGCAATTTCCTAAATGGGAGTAACGTCAGAAACAGTCTACGCTTTGATCGTTCCCAGGAATAACAGTAGTAGTTTCCGATGCACATCTGGAGGCAATCTGTAAATTGTGGACTATCAGAGTGTTGATGAAACATAGAAATTGCATCGGGATTGAATACAACAGTCACCATCCACACATTCCTTAATGGGAGTAATGTCTGAAACAGTCTACGCTTTGATTGTACCCTGGAAGACAAGTAGTAGTTTCCGATGCACATCTGGAGGCATTCTGTAATCTTTGGACCTTCAAAGTGTTGATGAAACACATAAATTGCATCGGGAATGAATACAAATTTCACAATTCGCACTTTCCTCAATGGGAGTAATGTCTCAAACAGTCTACGCTTTGATCGTAACCAGGAAGACAAGTAGTAGTTTCCGATGCACATCTGGAGACAATCTGTATTCTGTGAACTATCAGAGTGGTGATTAAACACAGAAATTGCATCGGGACTGAATACAACAGTCACCATCCGCAATTTCCTCCATGGGAGTAACGTCTGAAACAGTCTATGCCTTGATCGTTCCCTGGAAGACCAGTAGTAGTTTCCGATGCACATCTGTTGGCATTCTGTAATCTGTGGACTATCAGATTGTTGATGAAACACAGAAATGGCATCGGGTTTGAATACAACAGACTCGATGCGCACTTTCCTCCATTGGAGTAAAGTCTCAAACAGTCTACGCTTTGATCGTTCCCTGGAAGACCAGTAGTAGTTTCCGGTGCACATCTGGAGGCATTCTGTAATCTGTGGAGTATCAGAGTGTTGATGAAACACAGAAATTGCATCGGGATTGAATACAACAGTCACCATCCGCACTTTCCACCACGGGAGTAATGTCTCAGACAGTCTACGCTTTGATCGTTCCCTGGAAGACCAGTAGTAGTTTCCGATGCACATCTGGAGGCATTCTGTAATCTGTTGACCTTCAAAGTGTTGATGAAACACAGAAATTGCTTCGGGATTGAATACAACAGTCACCATGCGCACTTTCCTCCACGGGAGTAATGTCTCAAACAGTCTACGCTTTGATCGTTCCCTGGAAAACCAGTAGTAGTTTCCGATGCACATCTGGTGGCATTCTGTTATCTGTGGACTATCAGAGTGTTGATGAAACACAGAAATTTCATCGGGATTGAATAAAACAGTCACCATCCACACTTTCCGCCATGGGAGTAATGTCTGAAACAGTCCTCGCTTTAATCGTTTCCTGGAAGACCAGTAGTAGTTTCCGATGCACATCTGGTGGCATTCTGTAATCTGTGGGCTATCAGAGTGTTGATATAACACTGAAATTGCATCGGGATTGAATACAACAGTCACCATCCGCACATTCATCCATGGGAGTAACGTCTGAAACAGTCTACCATTTGATAGTTCCCTGGAAGGCCAGTAGTAGTTTCCGATGCATATCTGGAGGCATTCTGTAATCTGTGGAGCTTCAAAGTGTTGATGAAATACAGAAATTGCATCGGGATTGAATACAACAGTCACCATGCTCACTTTCCTCGATGGGAATAATGTATCAAACAGTCTAAGCTTTGATCGTTCCCAGGAAGGCCAGTAGTAGTTTCCGATGCACATCTGGTTTCATTCTGTAATATGTGGACTGTCACAGTGTTGATGAAACACAGAAATTGCATCGGGATTGAATACAATAGTCACCATGCGCACTTTCCTAAACGGGAGTAGTGTGTCAAACAGTCTACGCTTTGATCATTCCCTGGAAGACCAGTAGTAGTTCCCGATGCACATCCGGTGGCATTCTGTAATCTGTGGACTATCAGAATGTTGTTGAAACACTGAAATTGCATCGGGATTGAATACAACAGTCACCATGCGCACTTTCCTCAATGGGAGTAATGTCTAAAACAGTCTACAGTTTGATCGATCCGTGGAAGACCAGTAGAAGTTTCGATTCACATCTGGAGGCATTCTGTAATCTGTGGTTCTTTAAAGTGTTGATGAAACACAGAAATTGCATCGGGATTAAATACAACAGTCACCATCGGCCCTTTCCTCCGTGGGAGTAATGTCTCAAACAGTGTACTCTTTTATCTTTTCCTGGAAGACCAGTAGTAGTTTCCAATGCACATCTGGAGGCATTCTGTAATCTGTGGAGTATCAGAGTGTTGTTGAAACACAGAAATTGCATCGGGATTGAATACAACAGTCACCATCCGCACTTTCCACCACGGGAGTAATGTCTCAAACAGTCTACGCTTTGATCGTTCCCTGGAAGACCAGTAGTAGTTTCCGATGCACATCTGGCGGCATTCTGTAATCTGTTGACCTTCAAAGTGTTGATGAAACACAGAAATTGCATCGGGATTGAATACAACAGTCACCATGCGCACTTTCCTCCATGGGAGTAATGTCTAAAACAGTCTACAGTTTGATCGATCCCTGGAAGACCAGTAGAAGTTTCGATTCACATCTGGAGGCATTCTGTAATCTGTGGTTCTTTAAAGTGTTGATGAAACACAGAAATTGCATCGGGATTAAATACAACAGTCACCATGGGCCCTTTCCTCCGTGGGTGTAATGTCTCAAACAGTGTACTCTTTTATCGTTTCCTGGAAGACCAGTAGTAGTTTTCGATGCACATCTGGAGGCATTCTGTAATCTGTGGAGTATCAGAGTGTTGATGAAACACAGAAATTGCATCGGGATTGAATACAACAGTCACCATCCGCACTTTCCATCAAGGGAGTAATGTCTCAAACAGTCTACGCTTTGATCGTTCCCTGGAAGACCAGTAGTAGTTTCCGATGCACATCTGGAGGCATTCTGTAATCTGTTGACCTTCAAAGTGTTGATGAAACACAGAAATTGCATCGGGATTGAATACAACAGTCACAATCCGCACTTTTCTCCATGGGAATAATGTCTAAAACAGTCTACGCTTTGATCGTTCCCTGGAAGACCAGTAGTAGTTTCCGATGCACATCTGGAGGCATTCTGTAAACTGGGGATCTTCAAAGTGTTGATGAAACACAGAAATTGCTTCGGGATAGAATACAACAGTCACCATGCGCACTTTCCTCCACGGGAGTAATGTCTCAAACAGTCTACGCTTTGATCGTTCCCTGGAAGACCAGTAGTAGTTTCCGATGCACGTCTGTCGGCATTCTGTATTCTGTGGACTATCAGAGTGTTGATGAAACACAGAAATTGCATCGGGATTGAATACAACAGGCACCATGCTCACTTTCCTCCACAGGATTAATGTCTCAAACAGTCTACGCTTTGATCGTTCCCTGGAAGACCAGTAGTAGTTTCCGATGCACATCTGGTGGCATTGTGTTATCTGTGGACTATCAGAGTGTTGATGAAACACAGAAATTTCATCGGGATTGAATACAAGAGTCACCATCCACACTTTCCGCCATGGGAGTAATGTCTGAAACAGTCCTCGCTTTAATCGTTTCCTGGAAGACCAGTAGTAGTTTCCGATGCACATCTGGTGGCATTCTGTAATCTGTGGGCTATCAGAGTGTTGATAAAACACTGAAATTGCATCGGGATTGAATACAACAGTCACCATCCGCACATTCCTCCATTGGAGTAACGTCTGAAACAGTCTACCATTTGATCGTTCCCTGGAAGACCAGTAGTAGTTTCCGATGCATATCTGGAGGCATTCTGTAATCTGTGAACCTTCAAAGTGTTGATGAAATCCAGAAATTGCATCGGGATTGAATACAACAGTCACCATGCTCACTTCCCTCGATGGGAATAATGTATCAAACAGTCAAAGCTTTGATCGTTCCCAGGAAGGCCAGTAGTAGTTTCCGATGCACATCTGGTTTAATTCTGTAATATGTGGACTGTCAAAGTGTTGATGAAACACAGAAATTGCATCGGGATTGAATACAATAGCCACCATGCGCACTTTCCTGAATGGGAGTAGTGTGTCAAACAGTCTACGCTTTGATCATTCCCTGGAAGACCAGTAGTAGTTCCCGATGTACATCTGGTGGTATTCTGTAATCTGTGGACTATCAGATTGTTGATGAAACACAGAAATTGCATCGGGATTAAATACAACAGTCACCATCCGCAGTTTCCTCGATGGGAGGAATGTCTCAAACGGTCTACGCGTTGATCGGGCCCAGGAAGACCAGTAGTAGTTTCCGATGCACATCTGGAGGCAATCTGTAATCTGT
The DNA here is from genome assembly GCF_023897955.1 of Schistocerca gregaria. NCBI lineage: Eukaryota > Metazoa > Arthropoda > Insecta > Orthoptera > Acrididae > Schistocerca > Schistocerca gregaria. The sequence goes on along the minus strand of NC_064922.1, from coordinate 71,941,232 downwards.
GGACTATCAGAGTGTTGATAAACACAGAAATTGCATCGGGATTGAATACAACAGTCACCATCCGCACATTCCTCCATGGGAGTAACGTCTGAAACAGTCTACCCTTTGATCGTTCCCAGGAAAACCAGTAGTAGTTTCCGATGCACATCTGGAGGCATTCTGTAATCTGTGGACCTTCAAAGTGTTGATGAAACACAGAAATTGCATCGGGATTGAATACAACAGTCACCATGCACACTTTCCTCCATGGGAATAATGTCTCAAACAGTCTAAGCTCTGATCGTTCCCAGGAAGACCAGTAGTAGTTTTCGATGCACTTCTGGAGGAAATCTGTTATCTGTGGACTATCAGAGTGTTGATGAAACACAGAAATTGCATCGTGATTCAATACAACAGTCACCATGTGCACCTTCCTCCATGGGAGTAATGTCTCAAACAGTCTACGCTTTGATAGTTCCCTGGAAGACCAGTAGTAGTTTCCGATGCACATCTGGTGGCATTCTGTAATCTGTGGACTATCAGAATGTTGTTGAAACACTGAAATTGCATCGGGATTGAATACAAAAGTCACCATGCGCACTTTCCTCCATGGGAGTAATGTCTGAAACAGTCCACGCTTTGATCGTTCCCTGGAAGACCAGTAGTAGTTTCCGATGCACTTCTGGCGGCATTCTGTAATCTGGGGATTTTCAAAGTGTTGATGAAACACAGAAATTGCATCGGGATTGAATACAACAGTCACCATCCGCAATTTCCTCCATGGGAGTAACGTCTGAAACAGTCTACGCTTTGATCGTTCCCAGGAAGACCAGTAGTAGTTTCCGATGCACATCTGGGGGCATTCTGTAATCTGTGGACTATCAGATTGTTGATGAAACACAGAAACTGCATCGGGTTTGAATACAACAGACACGGTGCGCACTTTCCTCCATGCTAGTAATGTCTCAAACAGTGTACGATTTGATCGTTCCCTGGAAGACCAGTAGTAGTATCCGATGCTCATCAGGGGGCATTCTGTAATCTGTGGACTATCTGAGTGTTGATGAAACACAGAAATTGCATCGGGATTGAATACTACAGTCACCATGCGCACTTTCCTCCACGGGAGTAATGTCTCAAACAGTCTACGCATTGATCGTTCCCTGGATGACCAGTAGTATTTTCCGATGCACATCTGAAGGCATTCTGTAATCTGTGGATCATCAGAGTGCTGATGAAACACAGAAACTGCATGGGGGTTGAATACGTCACCATGCGCAGTTTCCTACATGGGAGTAATGTCTCAAACAGTCTATGCTTTATCCGTTCCCAGGGAGACCAGTAGTAGTTTCCGACGCATATCTGGAGGCAATCTGTAATCTGTGGACTATCAGAGTGTTGATGAAACACAGAAATTGCATTGGGATTGAATATAACAGTCACCATGCGCACTTTCCACCACGGGAGTGATGTCTCAAACAATCTACGCTTTGATCGTTCCCTGGAAGGCCAGTAGTAGTTTCCGATGCACATCTGGAGGCATTCTGTCATCTGTTGACCTTCAAAGTGTTGATGAAATACAGAAATTGCATCGGGATTGAATACAACAGTCACCATGCGCACTTTCCTCCACGGGAGTAATGTCTCAAACAGTCTACGCTTTGATCGTTCCCTGGAACACCAGTAGTAGTTTCCGATGCACGTCTGGTGGCATTCTGTATTCTGTGGACTATCAGAGTGTTGATGAAACACAGAAATTGCATCGGGATTGAATACAACAGGCACCATGCTCACTTCCCTCCACAGGATTAATGTCTCAAACAGTCTACGCTTTGATCGTTCCCTGGAAGACCAGTAGTAGTTTCCGATGCACATCTGGAGGCAATCTGTAATCTGTGCACTATCAGGGTGTTGATAAACACAGAAATTGCATCGGGATTGAATACAACAGTCACCATCCGCACATTCCTCCATGGGAGTAACGTCTGAAACAGTCTACCCTTTGATCGTTCCCTGGAAGACCAGTAGTAGTTTCCGATGCACATCTGGAGGCATTCTGTAATCTGTGGACTATCAGAGTGTTGATGAAACACAGAAATTGCATCGGGATTGAATACAACATTCACCATGCACACTTTCCTCCATGGGAATAATGTCTGAAACAGTCTAAGCTTTGATCGTTCCCAGGAAAACCAGTAGTAGTTTTCGATGCACTTCTGGAGGCAATCTGTTATCTGTGGACTATCAGAGTGTTGATGAAACACAGAAATTGCATCGTGATTCAATACAACAGTCACCATGTGCACCTTCCTCCATGGGAGTAATGTCTCAAACAGTCTACGCTTTGATAGTTCCCTGGAAGACCAGTAGTAGTTTCCGATGCACATCTGGTGGCATTCTGTAATCTGTGGACTATCAGAATGTTGTTGAAACACTGAAATTGCATCGGGATTGAATACAAAAGTCACCATGCGCACTTTCCTCCATGGGAGTAATGTCTGAAACAGTCCACGCTTTGATCGTTCCCTGGAAGACCAGTAGTAGTTTCCGATGCACTTCTGGAGGCATTCTGTAATCTGGGGATTTTCAAAGTGTTGATGAAACACAGAAATTGCATCGGGATTGAATACAACAGTCACCATCCGCAATTTCCTCCATGGGAGTAACGTCTGAAACAGTCTACATTGATCGTTCCCAGGAAGACCAGTAGTAGTTTCCGATGCACATCTGGGGGCATTCTGTAATCTGTGGACTATCAGATTGTTGATGAAACACAGAAACTGCATCGGGTTTGAATACAACAGACACGATGCGCACTTTCCTCCATGCTAGTAATGTCTCAAATAGTGTACGATTTGATCGTTCCCTGGAAGACCAGTAGTAGTATCCGATGCTCATCAGGGGGCATTCTGTAATCTGTGGACTATCTGAGTGTTGATGAAACACAGAAATTGCATCGGGATTGAATACTACAGTCACCATGCGCACTTTCCACCACTGGAGTAATGTCTCAAACAGTCTACGCTTTGATCGTTCCCTGGAAGACCAGTAGTAGTTTCCGATGCACATCTGGAGGCATTCTGTCATCTGTTGACCTTCAAAGTGTTGATGAAACACAGAAATTGCATCGGGATTGGATACAACAGTCACCATGCGCACTTTCCTCCATGGGAGTAATGTCTCAAACAGTCTACGCTTTGATCGTTCCCTGGAAGACCAGTAGTACTTTCCGATGCACATCTGGTGGCATTCTATAATCTGTGGACTATCAGAGTGTTGATGTAACACAGAAATTGCATCGGGATTGGATACAACAGTCACCATGCACACTCTCCTCCATGGGAATAATGTCTCAAACAGTCTAAGGTTTGATCGTTCAGTGGAAGACCAGTAGTAGTTTCCGATGCACATCTGGAAGCATTCTGTAATCTGTGGACTATCAGAGTGTTGATGAAACACAGAAATTGCACCGGGATTGAATACAACAGTCACCATGCGCACTTTCCTCCATGAAAGTAATGTCTCAAACAGTCTGCGCTTTGATCGTTCCCTGGAAGACCAGTAGTGGTTTCCATTGCACATCTGGAGGTATTCTGTAATCTGTGGTGTATCCGGGTGTTGATAAAAGACAGAAATTGCATCGGGATTGAATACAACAGGCAGCATGCGTACACTTCTCCATGGGAGTAATGTCTCAAACTGTCATCGCTAAGGTCGTTCCCTGTTAGACCAGTAGTAGTTTCCGATGCACATCTGGAGGCATTCTGTAATCTGTGGACTATAAGAGTGTTGATGAAATACAGAAGATCCATCGGGATTGAATACAACAGTCACCATGCGCACTTTCCTCCATGGGAGTAATGTCTCAAACTGTCTACGTTTTGATCGTTCCCTGGAAGACCAGTATTAGTTTCCGATGCACATCTGGAGGTATTCTGTAATCTGTGGTCTATCCGGGTGTTGATAAAAGACAGAAATTGCATCGGGATTGAATACAACAGGCACCATGCGTGCATTTCTCCATGGGAGTAATGTCTCAAACAGTCATCGCTTTGATCGTTCCCTGAAGACCAGTAGTAGTGTCTGATGCACATCTGGAGGCATTCTGTAATCTGTGGACTATCAGGGTGTTGTTGAAACACAGAAATTGCATCAGGATTCAATACAACAGTAACCATGCGCACTTTCCTCCATGGGAGTAATGTCTCAATCAATTTACGCTTTGATCGCTCCCTGGAAGACCAGTACTAGTTTCCGATGCACATCTGGAGGTATTCTGTAATCTGTGGTCTATCCGGGTGTTGATAAAAGACATAACTTGCATCGGGATTGAATACAACAGGCACCATGCGTACATTTCTCCATGGGAGTAATGTCTCAAACTGTCATCGATTTGATCGTTCCATGTTAGACCAGTAGTAGTTTCCGACGCACATCTGGAGGCATTCTGTAATCTGTGGACTATCAGAGTGTTGATGAAACACAGAAATTCCATCGGGATTGAACGCAACTGTCACCATGACCACTTTCCTCCATGGGAGTAATGTCTCAAACAGTCTACGCTTTGATCGTTCCTTGGAAGACCAGTAGTAGTTTTCGATGCACATCTGGAGATATTCTGTAATCTGTGGTCCATCCGGGTGTTGATAAAAGACAGAAATTGCATCGGGATTGAATACAACAGGCACCATGCGTACATTTCTTCATGGGAGTAATGTCTCAAACAGTCTACTCTTTTATCGTTGCCTGGAAGACCAGTAGTAGTTTCCGATGCACATCTGGAGGCATTCTGTAATCTGTGGACTATCAGAGTGTTTTTGAAACACAGAAATTGCATCAGGATTGAATACAACAGTAACCATGCGCACTTTCCTCCATGGGAGTAATATCTCAGTCTATGCTTTGATCGTTCCCTGGAAGACCAGTAGTAGTTTCCGATGCACATCTGGAGTCATTCTGTAATCTGTGGACTATCAGAGTGTTGATGGAACACATAATTTGAATCGGGATTGAATGCAACAGTCACCATGCGCACTTTCCTCCAAGGGAGTAATGTCTCAAACTGTTTACGTTTTCATCGTTCCCTGGAATACCAGTAGTAGTTTCCGATGCACATCTGGAGGCATTCTGTAATCTGTGGACTATCAGAGTGTTGATGAAACACAGAAATTCCATCGGGATTGAATACAACAGTCACCATACGCACTTTCCTCCATGGGAGTAATGTCTCAAACAGTCTACGATTTGATCGTTCCCTGGAAGACCAGTAGTAGTGTCCGATGCACATCTGGAGGCATTCCGTAATCTGTGGACTATCAGAGTGTTGTTGAAACACTGAAATTGCATCGCGATTTAATACAACAGTCACCATGCGCACTTTCCTAAACGGGAGTAATGTTTCAAACAGTCTCTTGTTTGATCGTTCCCAGGAAGACCAGTAGCAGTTTCCGATGCACATCTGGAGGCAATCTGTAATCTGTGGACTATCAGAGTGTTGATGAAACACAGAGTTTGCTTCGGGATGGAATACATCTGTCACCATGCGCACTTTCCTCCATGGGAGTAATGTCTCAAACAGTCTACGCTATGATCGTTCCCTGGAAGACCAGTAGTAGTTTCCGATGCACATCTTTAGTCATTCTGTTATCTGTGGACTATCAGAGCTTTGATAAAACACGGAAATTGAATCGGGATTGAATACAACAGTCACCATGCGCACTTTCCTCCATGGGAGTAATGTCTCAAACTGTTTGCGCTTTGATCTTTCCCTGGAAGACCAGTAGTACTTTCCGATGCACATCTGGAGCCATTGTGTAATCTGTGGACTATCAGAGTGTTGATAAAACACAGAAAATGGATCGGGATGGAATACAACAGCCACCATGCGCACTTGCCTCCATGGGAGTAATGTCGCAAAAAGTCTACGCTTTGATCGTTCCCTGGAAGACCAGTAGTAAATTCCGATGCACATCTGGTGGCATTCTGTAATCTGTGGACTATCAGAGTGTTGATGAAACACAGAAATTGCATCGTGATTCAATACAACAGTCACCATGTGCACCTTCCTCCATGGGAGTAATGTCTCAAACAGTCTACGCTTTGATAGTTCCCTGGAAGACCAGTAGTAGTTTCCGATGCACATCTGGTGGCATTCTGTAATCTGTGGACTATCAGAATGTTGTTGAAACACTGAAATTGCATCGGGATTGAATACAAAAGTCACCATGCGCACTTTCCTCCATGGGAGTAATGTCTGAAACAGTCCACGCTTTGATCGTTCCCTGGAAGACCAGTAGTAGTTTCCGATGCACTTCTGGAGGCATTCTGTAATCTGGGGATTTTCAAAGTGTTGATGAAACACAGAAATTGCATCGGGATTGAATACAACAGTCACCATCCGCAATTTCCTCCATGGGAGTAACGTCTGAAACAGTCTACATTGATCGTTCCCAGGAAGGCCAGTAGTAGTTTCCGATGCACATCTGGGGGCATTCTGTAATCTGTGGACTATCAGATTGTTGATGAAACACAGAAACTGCATCGGGTTTGAATACAACAGACACGATGCGCACTTTCCTCCATGCTAGTAATGTCTCAAATAGTGTACGATTTGATCGTTCCCTGGAAGACCAGTAGTAGTATCCGATGCTCATCAGGGGGCATTCTGTAATCTGTGGACTATCTGAGTGTTGATGAAACACAGAAATTGCATCGGAATTGAATACTACAGTCACCATGCGCACTTTCCACCACTGGAGTAATGTCTCAAACAGTCTACGCTTTGATCGTTCCCTGGAAGACCAGTAGTAGTTTCCGATGCACATCTGGAGGCATTCTGTCATCTGTTGACCTTCAAAGTGTTGATGAAACACAGAAATTGCATCGGGATTGGATACAACAGTCACCATGCGCACTTTCCTCCATGGGAGTAATGTCTCAAACAGTCTACGCTTTGATCGTTCCCTGGAAGACCAGTAGTACTTTCCGATGCACATCTGGTGGCATTCTATAATCTGTGGACTATCAGAGTGTTGATGTAACACAGAAATTGCATCGGGATTGGATACAACAGTCACCATGCACACTCTCCTCCATGGGAATAATGTCTCAAACAGTCTAAGCTTTGATCGTTCCCTGGAAGACCAGTAGTAGTTTCCGATGCACATCTGGAAGCATTCTGTAATCTGTGGACTATCAGAGTGTTGATGAAACACAGAAATTGCACCGGGATTGAATACAACAGTCACCATGCGCACTTTCCTCCATGAAAGTAATGTCTCAAACAGTCTGCGCTTTGATCGTTCCCTGGAAGACCAGTAGTGGTTTCCATTGCACATCTGGAGGTATTCTGTAATCTGTGGTGTATCCGGGTGTTGATAAAAGACAGAAATTGCATCGGGATTGAATACAACAGGCAGCATGCGTACACTTCTCCATGGGAGTAATGTCTCAAACTGTCATCGCTAAGGTCGTTCCCTGTTAGACCAGTAGTAGTTTCCGATGCACATCTGGAGGCATTCTGTAATCTGTGGACTATAAGAGTGTTGATGAAATACAGAAGATCCATCGGGATTGAATACAACAGTCACCATGCGCACTTTCCTCCATGGGAGTAATGTCTCAAACTGTCTACGTTTTGATCGTTCCCTGGAAGACCAGTATTAGTTTCCGATGCACATCTGGAGGTATTCTGTAATCTGTGGTCTATCCGGGTGTTGATAAAAGACAGAAATTGCATCGGGATTGAATACAACAGGCACCATGCGTGCATTTCTCCATGGGAGTAATGTCTCAAACAGTCATCGCTTTGATCGTTCCCTGAAGACCAGTAGTAGTGTCTGATGCACATCTGGAGGCATTCTGTTATCTGTGGACTATCAGGGTGTTGTTGAAACACAGAAATTGCATCAGGATTCAATACAACAGTAACCATGCGCACTTTCCTCCATGGGAGTAATGTCTCAAACAATTTACGCTTTGATCGCTCCCTGGAAGACCAGTACTAGTTTCCGATGCACATCTGGAGGTATTCTGTAATCTGTGGTCTATCCGGGTGTTGATAAAAGACATAACTTGCATCGGGATTGAATACAACAGGCACCATGCGTACATTTCTCCATGGGAGTAATGTCTCAAACTGTCATCGATTTGATCGTTCCATGTTAGACCAGTAGTAGTTTCCGACGCACATCTGGAGGCATTCTGTAATCTGTGGACTATCAGAGTGTTGATGAAACACAGAAATTCCATCGGGATTGAACGCAACTGTCACCATGACCACTTTCCTCCATGGGAGTAATGTCTCAAACAGTCTACGCTTTGATCGTTCCTTGGAAGACCAGTAGTAGTTTTCGATGCACATCTGGAGATATTCTGTAATCTGTGGTCCATCCGAGTGTTGATAAAAGACAGAAATTGCATCGGGATTGAATACAACAGGCACCATGCGTACATTTCTTCATGGGAGTAATGTCTCAAACAGTCTACTCTTTTATCGTTGCCTGGAAGACCAGTAGTAGTTTCCGATGCACATCTGGAGGCATTCTGTAATCTGTGGACTATCAGAGTGTTTTTGAAACACAGAAATTGCATCAGGATTGAATACAACAGTAACCATGCGCACTTTCCTCCATGGGAGTAATATCTCAGTCTATGCTTTGATCGTTCCCTGGAAGACCAGTAGAAGTTTCCGATGCACATCTGGAGTCATTCTGTAATCTGTGGACTATCAGAGTGTTGATGGAACACATAATTTGAATCGGGATTGAATGCAACAGTCACCATGCGCACTTTCCTCCAAGGGAGTAATGTCTCAAACTGTTTACGTTTTCATCGTTCCCTGGAATACCAGTAGTAGTTTCCGATGCACATCTGGAGGCATTCTGTAATCTGTGGACTATCAGAGTGTTGATGAAACACAGAAATTCCATCGGGATTGAATACAACAGTCACCATACGCACTTTCCTCCATGGGAGTAATGTCTCAAACAGTCTACGATTTGATCGTTCCCTGGAAGACCAGTAGTAGTGTCCGATGCACATCTGGAGGCATTCCGTAATCTGTGGACTATCAGAGTGTTGTTGAAACACTGAAATTGCATCGCGATTTAATACAACAGTCACCATGCGCACTTTCCTAAACGGGAGTAATGTTTCAAACAGTCTCTTGTTTGATCGTTCCCAGGAAGACCAGTAGCAGTTTCCGATGCACATCTGGAGGCAATCTGTAATCTGTGGACTATCAGAGTGTTGATGAAACACAGAGTTTGCTTCGGGATGGAATACATCTGTCACCATGCGCACTTTCCTCCATGGGAGTAATGGCTCAAACAGTCTACGCTATGATCGTTCCCTGGAAGACCAGTAGTAGTTTCCGATGCACATCTTTAGTCATTCTGTTATCTGTGGACTATCAGAGCTTTGATAAAAAACGGAAATTGAATCGGGATTGAATACAACAGTCACCATGCGCACTTTCCTCCATGGGAGTAATGTCTCAAACTGTTTGCGCTTTGATCTTTCCCTGGAAGACCAGTAGTAGTTTCCGATGCACATCTGGAGCCATTGTGTAATCTGTGGACTATCAGAGTGTTGATAAAACACAGAAAATGGATCGGGATGGAATACAACAGTCACCATGCGCACTTGCCTCCATGGGAGTAATGTCGCAAAAAGTCTACGCTTTGATCGTTCCCTGGAAGACCAGTAGTAAATTCCGATGCACATCTGGTGGCATTCTGTAATCTGTGGACTAACTGAGTGTTGATGAAACACAGAAATTGCATCGGGATTGAATACAACAGTCACCATGCGCACTTTCCTCCACGGGAGTAATGTCTCAAACAGTCTATGCTTTGATCGTTCCCTGGAAGACCAGTAGTAGTGTCCGATGCACATCTGGAGGCATTCTGTAATCTGTGGACTATCAGAGTGTTGATGAAACACAGAAATTGAATCGGGATTTAATACAACAGTCACCATGCACACTTTCCTCCAATGGAGTAATGTGTCAAACAGTTTACGCTTTCATCGTTCCCTGGAAGACCAGTAGTAGTTTCCGATGCACATCTGGAGGCATTCTGTAATCTGTGGATTATCAGAGTGTTGATGAAACACAGAAATTACATCGGGATTGAATACAACAGTCACCATGCGCACTTTCCTCCATGGGAATAATGTCTGAAACAGTCTACGCCTTGATCGTTCCCTGGAAGACCAGTAGTAGTTTCCGATGCACATCTGGAGGCATTCTGTAATCTGTTGTCTATCCGGGTGTTGATGGAACACAGAAATTATATCGGCATTGAATACAACAGTCACCATGCGAACTTTCCTCCATGGGAGTAATCACTCAAACAGTCTACGCTTTGATCGTTCCCTGGAAGACCAGTAGTAGCTTCCGATGCACATCTGGAGGCCTTCTGTAATCTGATGAGTATCTGAGGGTTGATGAAACACACAAATTGCATCGGGATTGAATACAACAGTCACCATGCGCACTTTCCTCCATGAGAGTAATGTCTCAAACTGTCATCGATTTGATCGTTCCCTGAAGACCAGTAGTAGTTTCCGATGCACATCTGGAACCATTCTGTAATCTGTGGTCTATCCGGGTGTTGATGGAACACAGAAATTGTATCAGCATTGAATACAACAGTCACCATGCGAACTTTCCTCCATGGGAGTAATGTCTCAAACAGTCTACGCCTTGATCGCTCCCAGGAGGACCAGTAGTAGTTTCCGATGCACATCTGGAGCCATTCTGTAAACTGTGCACTATCAGAGTGTTGTTGAAACAAAGAAATTGCATCGGGATTGAAAACAACAGTCACCATGCCAACTTTCCTCCGTGGGAGTAATGACGCAAACAGTCTACGATTTGATCGTTCCCTGGAAGACCAGTAGTAGCTTCCGATGCACATCTGGAAGCATTCTGTAATCTGATGAGTATCTGAGGGTTGATGAAACACAGAAATTGCATTGTGATTGAATACAACAGTCACCATGCGCACTTTCCTCCATGGGAGTAATGTCTCAAGCTGTCTACGCTTTAATCGTTCCCTGGAAGACCAGTAGTAGTTTCCGATGCACATCTGGAGGCATTCTGTAATCTGTGGACTATCAGAGTGTTGATGAAACACAGAAATTGCATCGGGATTGAATACAACAGTCACCATGCGCACTTTCCTCCACGGGAGTAATGTCTCAAGCTGTCTACGCTTTAATCGTTCCCTGGAAGACCAGTAGTAGTTTCCGATGCACATCTGGAGGCATTCTGTAATCTGATGAGTATCTGAGTGTTGATGAAACACAGAAATTGCATTGGGATTGAATGCAACAGTCACCATGCGCACTTTCCTCCATGTGAGTAATGTCTCATACGGTCTGTTCTTTGATCGTTACCAGAAAGACCAGTAGTAGTTTCCGATGCACATCTGGAGGCAATCTGTAATCTGTGGACTATCAGAGTGTTGATGAAACACAGAAATTGCATCGGGATTGAATACAACAGTCACCATGCACACTTTCCCCCATGAGAGTAATGTCTCAAACAATCTGCGCTTTGATCGTTCCCTGTTAGACCAGTAGTGGTTTCCGATGCACATCTGAAGCCATTCTGTAATCTGTGGACTATCAGAGTGTCGATGAAACACAGAAATTGCTTCGGGATTGAATACAACAGTTACCATGCACACTTTCCTCCATGGGAGTAATGTCTGAAACAGTCTACGCCTTGATCGATCCCTGGAAGACCAGTAGTAGTTTACGATACACATCTGGAGGCATTCTGTAATCTGATGAGTATCTGAGGGTTGATGAAACACAGAAATTGCATTGGGATTGAATACAACAGTCACCATTCGCACTTTCCTCCACAGGAGTAATGTCTCAAACAGTCTGCGCTTTTGATCGTTCCCTGGAAGACCAGTAGTAGTTTCCGATGCACATCTGGAGGCATTCTGTAATCTGTGGGCCCTCAAAGTGTTGATGAAACACAGAAATTGCATCGGGATTGAATACAACAGTCACCATGCGCACTTTCCTCCACAGAAGTAATGTCTCAAGCTGTCTACGCTTTAATCGTTCCCTGGAAGACCTGTAGTAGTTTCGGATGCACATCTGGAGGCATTCTGTAATCTGATGAGTATCTGAGTGTTGATGAAACACAGAAATTGCATTGGGATTGAATACAACAGTCACCATGCGCTCTTTCCTCCATGGGAGTAATGTCTCAAACAGTCTACGCTATGATCGTTCCCTGGAAGACCAGTAGTAGTTTCCGATGCACATCTTTAGTCATTCTGTTATCTGTGGACTATCAGAGCTTTGATAAAACACGGAAATTGAATCGGGATTGAATACAACAGTCACCATGCGCACTTTCCTCCATGGGAGTAATGTCTCAAACTGTTTGCGCTTTGATCGTTCCCTGGAAGACCAGTAGTAGTTTCCGATGCACATCTGGAGCCATTGTGTAATCTGTGGACTATCAGAGTGTTGATAAAACACAGAAAATGGATCGGGATGGAATACAACAGTCACCATGCGCACTTGCCTCCATGGGAGTAATGTCGCAAAAAGTCTACGCTTTGATCGTTCCCTGGAAGACCAGTAGTAAATTCCGATGCACATCTGGTGGCATTCTGTAATCTGTGGACTAACTGAGTGTTGATGAAACACAGAAATTGCATCGGGATTGAATACAACAGTCACCATGCGCACTTTCCTCCACGGGAGTAATGTCTCAAACAGTCTATGCTTTGATCGTTCCCTGGAAGACCAGTAGTAGTGTCCGATGCACATCTGGAGGCATTCTGTAATCTGTGGACTATCAGAGTGTTGATGAAACACAGAAATTGAATCGGGATTTAATACAACTGTCACCATGCACACTTTCCTCCAATGGAGTAATGTGTCAAACAGTTTACGCTTTCATCGTTCCCTGGAAGACCAGTAGTAGTTTCCGATGCACATCTGGAGGCATTCTGTAATCTGTGGATTATCAGAGTGTTGATGAAACACAGAAATTACATCGGGATTGAATACAACAGTCACCATGCGCACTTTCCTCCATGGGAATAATGTCTGAAACAGTCTACGCCTTGATCGTTCCCTGGAAGACCAGTAGTAGTTTCCGATGCACATCTGGAGGCATTCTGTAATCTGTTGTCTATCCGGGTGTTGATGGAACACAGAAATTATATCGGCATTGAATACAACAGTCACCATGCGAACTTTCCTCCATGGGAGTAATCACTCAAACAGTCTACGCTTTGATCGTTCCCTGGAAGACCAGTAGTAGCTTCCGATGCACATCTGGAGGCCTTCTGTAATCTGATGAGTATCTGAGGGTTGATGAAACACACAAATTGCATCGGGATTGAATACAACAGTCACCATGCGCACTTTCCTCCATGGGAGTAATGTCTCAAGCTGTCTACGCTTTAATCGTTCCCTGGAAGTCCAGTAGTAGTTTCCGATGCACATCTGGAGGCATTCTGTAATCTGTGGACTATCAGAGTGTTGATGAAACACAGAAATTGCATCGGGATTGAATACAACAGTCACCATGCGCACTTTCCTCCACGGGAGTAATGTCTCAGGCTGTCTACGCTTTAATCGTTCCCTGGAAGACCAGTAGTAGTTTCCGATGCACATCTGGAGGCATTCTGTAATCTGATGAGTATCTGAGTGTTGATGAAACACAGAAATTGCATTGGGATTGAATACAACAGTCACCTTGCGCACTTTCCTCCATGTGAGTAATGTCTCATACGGTCTGTTCTTTGATCGTTACCAGAAAGACCAGTAGTAGTTTCCGATGCACATCTGGAGGCAAGCTGTAATCTGTGGACTATCAGAGTGTTGATGAAACACAGAAATTGCATCGGGATTGAATACAACAGTCACCATGCACACTTTCCCCCATGAGAGTAATGTCTCAAACAATCTGCGCTTTGATCGTTCCCTGTTAGACCAGTAGTGGTTTCCGATGCACATCTGGAGCCATTCTGTAATCTGTGGACTATCAGAGTGTCGATGAAACACAGAAATTGCTTCGGGATTGAATACAACAGTTACCATGCACACTTTCCTCCATGGGAGTAATGTCTGAAACAGTCTACGCCTTGATCGATCCCTGGAAGACCAGTAGTAGTTTACGATACACATCTGGAGGCATTCTGTAATCTGATAAGTATCTGAGGGTTGATGAAACACAGAAATTGCATTGGGATTGAATACAACAGTCACCATTCGCACTTTCCTCCACAGGAGTAATGTCACAAACAGTCTGCGCTTTTGATCGTTCCCTGGAAGACCAGTAGAAGTTTCCGATGCACATCTGGAGGCATTCTGTAATCTGTGGGCCCTCAAAGTGTTGATGAAACACAGAAATTGCATCGGGATTGAATACAACAGTCACCATGCGCACTTTCCTCCACAGAAGTAATGTCTCAAGCTGTCTACGCTTTAATCGTTCCCTGGAAGACCTGTAGTAGTTTCGGATGCACATCTGGAGGCATTCTGTAATCTGTGGATTATCAGAGTGTTGATGAAACACAGAAATTACATCGGGATTGAATACAACAGTCACCATGCGCACTTTCCTCCATGGGAATAATGTCTCAAACAGTCTACGCCTTGATCGCTCCCAGGAGGACCAGTAGTAGTTTCCGATGCACATCTGGAGCCATTCTGTAAACTGTGCACTATCAGAGTGTTGTTGAAACAAAGAAATTGCATCGGGATTGAAAACAACAGTCACCATGCCAACTTTCCTCCATGGGAGTAATGACGCAAACAGTCTACGATTTGATCGTTCCCTGGAAGACCAGTAGTAGCTTCCGATGCACATCTGGAAGCATTCTGTAATCTGATGAGTATCTGAGGGTTGATGAAACACAGAAATTGCATTGTGATTGAATACAACAGTCACCATGCGCACTTTCCTCCATGGGAGTAATGTCTCAAGCTGTCTACGCTTTAATCGTTCCCTGGAAGACCAGTAGTAGTTTCCGATGCACATCTGGAGGCATTCTGTAATCTGTGGACTATCAGAGTGTTGATGAAACACAGAAATTGCATCGGGATTGAATACAACAGTCACCATGCGCACTTTCCTCCACGGGAGTAATGTCTCAAGCTGTCTACGCTTTAATCGTTCCCTGGAAGACCAGTAGTAGTTTCCGATGCACATCTGGAGGCATTCTGTAATCTGATGAGTATCTGAGTGTTGATGAAACACAGAAATTGCATTGGGATTGAATACAACAGTCACCTTGCGCACTTTCCTCCATGTGAGTAATGTCTCATACGGTCTGTTCTTTGATCGTTACCAGAAAGACCAGTAGTAGTTTCCGATGCACATCTGGAGGCAAGCTGTAATCTGTGGACTATCAGAGTGTTGATGAAACACAGAAATTGCATCGGGATTGAATACAACAGTCACCATGCACACTTTCCCCCATGAGAGTAATGTCTCAAACAATCTGCGCTTTGATCGTTCCCTGTTAGACCAGTAGTGGTTTCCGATGCACATCTGGAGCCATTCTGTAATCTGTGGACTATCAGAGTGTCGATGAAACACAGAAATTGCTTCGGGATTGAATACAACAGTTACCATGCACACTTTCCTCCATGGGAGTAATGTCTGAAACAGTCTACGCCTTGATCGATCCCTGGAAGACCAGTAGTAGTTTACGATACACATCTGGAGGCATTCTGTAATCTGATAAGTATCTGAGGGTTGATGAAACACAGAAATTGCATTGGGATTGAATACAACAGTCACCATTCGCACTTTCCTCCACAGGAGTAATGTCACAAACAGTCTGCGCTTTTGATCGTTCCCTGGAAGACCAGTAGAAGTTTCCGATGCACATCTGGAGGCATTCTGTAATCTGTGGGCCCTCAAAGTGTTGATGAAACACAGAAATTGCATCGGGATTGAATACAACAGTCACCATGCGCACTTTCCTCCACAGAAGTAATGTCTCAAGCTGTCTACGCTTTAATCGTTCCCTGGAAGACCTGTAGTAGTTTCGGATGCACATCTGGAGGCATTCTGTAATCTGATGAGTATCTGAGTGTTGATGAAACACAGAAATTGCATTGGGATTGAATACAACAGTCACCATGCGCTCTTTCCTCCATGGGAGTAATGTCTCAAACTTTCTATTCTTTGATCGTTCCCAGAAAGACCAGTAGTAGTTTCCGATGCACGTCTGGAGTCATTCTGTAATCTGTGGACTATCAGAGTGTTGATGAAACACAGAAATTGAATCGGGATTGAATACAACAGTCACCATGCGCACCGTCCTCCAAGGGTGTAATGTCTCAAACAGTTTACGCTTTCATCGTTCCCTAGAAGACCAGTAGTAGTTTCCGATGCACATCTGGAGGCATTCTGTAATCTGTGGACTATCAGAGTGTTGATTAAACACAGAAATTGCATCGGGATTGAATACAACAGTCACCATGCGCACTTTCCTCCATGGGAGTAATGTCTCAAGCTGTCTACGCTTTAATCGTTCCCTGGAAGACCAGTAGTAGTGTCCGATACACATCTGGAGGCATTCTGTAATCTGTGGACTATCAGAGTGTTGATGAAACACAGAAATTGAATCGGGATTTAATACAACAGTCACCATGCACACTTTCCTCCAAGGGAGTAATGTCTCAAACAGTTTATGCTTTCATCGTTCCCTGGAAGACCAGTAGTAGTTTTCGATGCACATCTGGAGGCATTCTGTAATCTGTGGACTATCAGAGTGTTGATGAAACACAGAAATTTCATCGGGATTGAATACAACAGTCACCATGCACACTTTCCTCCATGGGAGTAATGTCTGAAAGAGTCTACGCCTTGATCGATCCCTGGAAGACCAGTAGTAGTTTACGATGCACATCTGGAGGCATTCTGTAATCTGTGGACTATCTGAGTCTTGATGAAACACAGATATTGCATCGGGATTAAATACAACGGTCACAATGCGCACTTTCTTCCATGAGAGTAATGTTTCAAACTGTCATCGATTTGATCGTTCCCTGAAGACAAGTAGTAGTTTCCGATGCACATCTGGAGGCATTCTGTAATCTGTGGTCTATCCGGGTGTTGATGGAACACAGAAATTGTATCGGCATTGAGTACAACAGTCACCATGTGAACTTTCCTCCATGGGAGTAATGTCTCAAACAGTCTACGCCTTGATCGTTCCCTGGAGGACCAGTAGAAGTTCCCGATGCACATCTGGAGCCATTCTGTAAACTGTGGATTATCAGAGTGTTGTCGAAACACAGAAACTGCATCTTGATTGAATACAACAGTCACCATGCACACTTTCCCCCATGGGAGTAATGTCTCAAACAATCTACGCTTTGATCGTTCCATGTTACCCCAGTAGTGGTTTCCGATGCACATCTGGAGCCATTCTGTAATCTGTGGACTATCAGAGTGTCGATGAAATACATAAATTGCTTCGGAATTAAATACAACAGTCACCATGCGCACTTTCCTATATGGGAGTAATGTCTCAAACAGTCTACGCTTTGATCGTTCCCTGGAAGACCAGTAGTGGTTTCCGATGCACATCTGGTGGCATTCTGTAATCTGTGGACCTTCAAAGTGTTGATGAAACACAGAAATTGCATCGGGATTGAATACAACAGTCATCATGACCACTTTCGTCCATGGGAGTAATGTCTCAAACAGTCACCATTCGCACTTTCCTCCATGGGAGTAATGTCTCAAAGATTCTACGCCTTGATCGTTCCATGGAGGACACGTAGTAGTTTCCGATGCACATCTGGAGCCATTCTGTAAACTGTGGATTATCAGAGTGTTGTTGAAACACAGAAATTGCATCGGGATTGAATACAACAGTCACCATGCCAACTTTCCTCCATGGGAGTAATGACTCAAACAGTCTACGCTTTGATCGTTCCTGGAAGACCAGTAGTAGCTTCCGATGCACATCTGGAGGCATTATGTATTCTGATGAGTATCTGAGGGTTGATGAAACACAGAAATTGCATTGGGATTGAATACTACAGTCGACATGCACTATTTCCTCCATGGGAGTAATGTCTCAAACGGTCTATTCTTTGGTCGTTAGCAGAAAGACCAGTAGTTTTTTCCGATGCACATCTGGAGGCAATCTATAATCTGTGGACTATCAAAGTGTTGATGAAACTCAGAATTTGCATCGGGATTGAATACAACAGTCACCATGCGCACTTTCCTCCATGGGAGTAATGTCTCAAACAGGTTACGCTTTAATCGTTCCCTGGAAGACCAGTAGTAGTGTCCGATTCACATCTGGAGCCATTCTGTAATCTGTGGACTATCAGAGTGTTGTTGAAACACAGAAATTGCATCGCGATTTAATACAACATTCACCATGCGCACTTTCCTCCATGGTAGTAATGACTCAAACAGTCTACGATTTGATCGTTCCCTGGAAGACCAGTAGTAGTTTCCGATGCACATCGTTAGTCATTCTGTTATCTGTGGACTATCAGAGTGTTAATAAAACACGGAAATTGAATCGAGATTGAATACAACTGTCACCATGCGCACTTTCCTCCATGGGAGTAATGTCTCAAACAGTTTACGTTTAGATCGTTCCCTGGAAGACCAGTAGTAGTTTCCGATGCACATCTGGAGGCATTGTGTAATCTGTGGAATATCAGAGTGTTGATGAAACACATAAACTGCATGGCGATGGAATACAAAAGTCAGCATGAGCACTTTCCTCCATGGGAGTAATGTCTCAAACAGTCTACGCTTTCATCGTTCCCTGGAAGACCAGTAGTAGTTTCCGTTGCGCATCTGGAGGCCTTCTGTAATCTGTGGACTAACTGAGTGTTGATGAAGCACAGAAATTGCATCGGGATTGAATACAACAGTCACCATGCGCACTTTCCTCCACGGGAGTAATGTCTCAAACAGTCTATGCTTTGATCGTTCCCTCGAAGACCAGTAGTAGTTCCCGATGCACATCTGGAGGCATTCTGTAATCTGTGGACTATCTGAGTGTTGATGAAACACTGAAATTGCATCGGGATTGAAAACAACAGTCACCATGCACACTTTCCCCCATGGGAGTAATGTCTGAAACATTCTACCCTTTGATCGTTCGCAGTTAGACCAGTAGTAGTTTCCGATGCACATCTGGAGGCATTCTGTAATCTGTGGACTATCAGAGTGATGATGAAACACAGAAATTGCTTCGGGATTGAATACAACAGTCACCATGCGCACTTTCCTCCATGGGAATAATGTCTGAAACAGTCTACGCCTTGATCGTTCCCTGGAAGACCAGTAGTAGTTTCCGATGCACATCTGGAGGCATTCTGTAATCTGTTGTCTATCCGGGTGTTGATGGAACACAGAAATTATATCGGCATTGAATACAACAGTCACCATGCGAACTTTCCTCCATGGGAGTAATCACTCAAACAGTCTACGCTTTGATCGTTCCCTGGAAGACCAGTAGTAGCTTCCGATGCACATCTGGAGGCCTTCTGTAATCTGATGAGTATCTGAGGGTTGATGAAACACACAAATTGCATCGGGATTGAATACAACAGTCACCATGCGCACTTTCCTCCATGAGAGTAATGTCTCAAACTGTCATCGATTTGATCGTTCCCTGAAGACCAGTAGTAGTTTCCGATGCACATCTGGAACCATTCTGTAATCTGTGGTCTATCCGGGTGTTGATGGAACACAGAAATTGTATCGGCATTGAATACAACAGTCACCATGCGAACTTTCCTCCATGGGAGTAATGTCTCAAACAAACTACGCCTTGATCGCTCCCAGGAGGACCAGTAGTAGTTTCCGATGCACATCTGGAGCCATTCTGTAAACTGTGCACTATCAGAGTGTTGTTGAAACAAAGAAATTGCATCGGGATTGAAAACAACAGTCACCATGCCAACTTTCCTCCATGGGAGTAATGACGCAAACAGTCTACGATTTGATCGTTCCCTGGAAGACCAGTAGTAGCTTCCGATGCACATCTGGAAGCATTCTGTAATCTGATGAGTATGTGAGGGTTGATGAAACACAGAAATTGCATTGTGATTGAATACAACAGTCACCATGCGCACTTTCCTCCATGGGAGTAATGTCTCAAGCTGTCTACGCTTTAATCGTTCCCTGGAAGACCAGTAGTAGTTTCCGATGCACATCTGGAGGCATTCTGTAATCTGTGGACTATCAGAGTGTTGATGAAACACAGAAATTGCATCGGGTTGAATACAACAGTCACCATGCGCACTTTCCTCCACGGGAGTAATGTCTCAAGCTGTCTACGCTTTAATCGTTCCCTGGAAGACCAGTAGTAGTTTCCGATGCACATCTGGAGGCATTCTGTAATCTGATGAGTATCTGAGTGTTGATGAAACACAGAAATTGCATTGGGATTGAATACAACAGTCACCTTGCGCACTTTCCTCCATGTGAGTAATGTCTCATACGGTCTCTTCTTTGATCGTTACCAGAAAGACCAGTAGTAGTTTCCGATGCACATCTGGAGGCAAGCTGTAATCTGTGGACTATCAGAGTGTTGATGAAACACAGAAATTGCATCGGGATTGAATACAACAGTCACCATGCACACTTTCCCCCATGAGAGTAATGTCTCAAACAATCTGCACTTTGATCGTTCCCTGTTAGACCAGTAGTGGTTTCCGATGCACATCTGGAGCCATTCTGTAATCTGTGGACTATCAGAGTGTCGATGAAACACAGAAATTGCTTCGGGATTGAATACAACAGTTACCATGCACACTTTCCTCCATGGGAGTAATGTCTGAAACAGTCTACGCCTTGATCGATCCCTGGAAGACCAGTAGTAGTTTACGATACACATCTGGAGGCATTCTGTAATCTGATGAGTATCTGAGGGTTGATGAAACACAGAAATTGCATTGGGATTGAATACAACAGTCACCATTCGCACATTTCTCCACAGGAGTAATGTCTCAAACAGTCTGCGCTTTTGATCGTTCCCTGGAAGACCAGTAGAAGTTTCCGATGCACATCTGGAGGCATTCTGTAATCTGTGGGCCCTCAAAGTGTTGATGAAACACAGAAATTGCATCGGGATTGAATACAACAGTCACCATGCGCACTTTCCTCCACAGAAGTAATGTCTCAAGCTGTCTACGCTTTAATCGTTCCCTGGAAGACCTGTAGTAGTTTCGGATGCACATCTGGAGGCATTCTGTAATCTGATGAGTATCTGAGTGTTGATGAAACACAGAAATTGCATTGGGATTGAATACAACAGTCACCATGCGCTCTTTCCTCCATGGGAGTAATGTCTCAAACGTTCTATTCTTTGATCGTTCCCAGAAAGACCAGTAGTAGTTTCCGATGCACGTCTGGAGTCATTCTGTAATCTGTGGACTATCAGAGTGTTGATGAAACACAGAAATTGAATCGGGATTGAATACAACAGTCACCATGCGCACTGTCCTCCAAGGGTGTAATGTCTCAAACAGTTTACGCTTTCATCGTTCCCTAGAAGACCAGTAGTAGTTTCCGATGCACATCTGGAGGCATTCTGTAATCTGTGGACTATCAGAGTGTTGATTAAACACAGAAATTGCATCGGGATTGAATACAACAGTCACCATGCGCACTTTCCTCCATGGGAGTAATGTCTCAAGCTGTCTACGCTTTAATCGTTCCCTGGAAGACCAGTAGTAGTGTCCGATACACATCTGGAGGCATTCTGTAATCTGTGGACTATCAGAGTGTTGATGAAACACAGAAATTGAATCGGGATTTAATACAACAGTCACCATGCACACTTTCCTCCAAGGGAGTAATGTCTCAAACAGTTTATGCTTTCATCGTTCCCTGGAAGACCAGTAGTAGTTTTCGATGCACATCTGGAGGCATTCTGTAATCTGTGGACTATCAGAGTGTTGATGAAACACAGAAATTTCATCGGGATTGAATACAACAGTCACCATGCACACTTTCCTCCATGGGAGTAATGTCTGAAAGAGTCTACGCCTTGATCGATCCCTGGAAGACCAGTAGTAGTTTACGATGCACATCTGGAGGCATTCTGTAATCTGTGGACTATCTGAGTCTTGATGAAACACAGATATTGCATCGGGATTAAATACAACGGTCACAATGCGCACTTTCTTCCATGAGAGTAATGTTTCAAACTGTCATCGATTTGATCGTTCCCTGAAGACAAGTAGTAGTTTCCGATGCACATCTGGAGGCATTCTGTAATCTGTGGTCTATCCGGGTGTTGATGGAACACAGAAATTGTATCGGCATTGAGTACAACAGTCACCATGTGAACTTTCCTCCATGGGAGTAATGTCTCAAACAGTCTACGCCTTGATCGTTCCCTGGAGGACCAGTAGAAGTTCCCGATGCACATCTGGAGCCATTCTGTAAACTGTGGATTATCAGAGTGTTGTCGAAACACAGAAACTGCATCTTGATTGAATACAACAGTCACCATGCACACTTTCCCCCATGGGAGTAATGTCTCAAACAATCTACGCTTTGATCGTTCCATGTTACCCCAGTAGTGGTTTCCGATGCACATCTGGAGCCATTCTGTAATCTGTGGACTATCAGAGTGTCGATGAAATACATAAATTGCTTCGGAATTAAATACAACAGTCACCATGCGCACTTTCCTATATGGGAGTAATGTCTCAAACAGTCTACGCTTTGATCGTTCCCTGGAAGACCAGTAGTGGTTTCCGATGCACATCTGGTGGCATTCTGTAATCTGTGGACCTTCAAAGTGTTGATGAAACACAGAAATTGCATCGGGATTGAATACAACAGTCATCATGACCACTTTCGTCCATGGGAGTAATGTCTCAAACAGTCACCATTCGCACTTTCCTCCATGGGAGTAATGTCTCAAAGATTCTACGCCTTGATCGTTCCATGGAGGACACGTAGTAGTTTCCGATGCACATCTGGAGCCATTCTGTAAACTGTGGATTATCAGAGTGTTGTTGAAACACAGAAATTGCATCGGGATTGAATACAACAGTCACCATGCCAACTTTCCTCCATGGGAGTAATGACTCAAACAGTCTACGCTTTGATCGTTCCTGGAAGACCAGTAGTAGCTTCCGATGCACATCTGGAGGCATTATGTAATCTGATGAGTATCTGAGTGTTGATGAAACACAGAAATTGCATTGGGATTGAATACTACAGTCGACATGCACTATTTCCTCCATGGGAGTAATGTCTCAAACGGTCTATTCTTTGGTCGTTAGCAGAAAGACCAGTAGTATTTTCCGATGCACATCTGGAGGCAATCTATAATCTGTGGACTATCAAAGTGTTGATGAAACTCAGAATTTGCATCGGGATTGAATACAACAGTCACCATGCGCACTTTCCTCCATGGGAGTAATGTCTCAAACAGGTTACGCTTTAATCGTTCCCTGGAAGACCAGTAGTAGTGTCCGATTCACATCTGGAGCCATTCTGTAATCTGTGGACTATCAGAGTGTTGTTGAAACACAGAAATTGCATCGCGATTTAATACAACATTCACCATGCGCACTTTCCTCCATGGTAGTAATGACTCAAACAGTCTACGATTTGATCGTTCCCTGGAAGACCAGTAGTAGTTTCCGATGCACATCGTTAGTCATTCTGTTATCTGTGGACTATCAGAGTGTTAATAAAACACGGAAATTGAATCGAGATTGAATACAACTGTCACCATGCGCACTTTCCTCCATGGGAGTAATGTCTCAAACAGTTTACGTTTAGATCGTTCCCTGGAAGACCAGTAGTAGTTTCCGATGCACATCTGGAGGCATTGTGTAATCTGTGGAATATCAGAGTGTTGATGAAACACATAAACTGCATGGCGATGGAATACAACAGTCAGCATGAGCACTTTCCTCCATGGGAGTAATGTCTCAAACAGTCTACGCTTTCATCGTTCCCTGGAAGACCAGTAGTAGTTTCCGTTGCGCATCTGGAGGCCTTCTGTAATCTGTGGACTAACTGAGTGTTGATGAAGCACAGAAATTGCATCGGGATTGAATACAACAGTCACCATGCGCACTTTCCTCCACGGGAGTAATGTCTCAAACAGTCTATGCTTTGATCGTTCCCTCGAAGACCAGTAGTAGTTCCCGATGCACATCTGGAGGCATTCTGTAATCTGTGGACTATCTGAGTGTTGATGAAACACTGAAATTGCATCGGGATTGAAAACAACAGTCACCATGCACACTTTCCCCCATGGGAGTAATGTCTGAAACATTCTACCCTTTGATCGTTCGCAGTTAGACCAGTAGTAGTTTCCGATGCACATCTGGAGGCAATCTGTAATCTGTGGACTATCAGAGTGTTGATGAAACACAGAAATTGCATCGGGATTGAATACAGCAGTCACCATTCGCACTTTCCTCCACAGGAGTAATGTCTCAAACAGTCTACGCTTTTGATCGTTCCCTGGGAGACCAGTAGTAGTTTATGATGCACATCTGGAGGCATTCTGTAATCTGTGGACCTTCAAAGTGCTGATGAAACACAGAAATTGCATCGGGATTGAATACAACAGTCACCATGACCACTTTCCTCAATGGGAGTAATTCTCAAAAAGTCTACGCCTTGATCGTTCTCTGTAAGACCAGTAGTAGTTTACGATGCACATCTGGAGGCATTCTGTAATCTGAGGACTATCTGAGTGTTGATGAAACACAGAAATTGCATCGGGATTGAATACAACAGTCACCATGCGCACTTTCCCCCATGGGAGTAATGTCTCAAGCATTCTACGATTTGATCGTTCCTTGTTAGACCAGTAGTAGTTTCCGATGCACATCTGGATTCATTGTGTAATCTGTGGACCATCACAGTGTTGATGAAAAACAGAAATTGCTTCGGGATAGAATACAAGAGTCACCATGCACACTTTCCTCCATGGGAGTAACGTCTCAAACAGTCTACGCTTTGATCCTTCCCTGGAAGACCAGTAGTGGTTTCCGATGCACATCTGGAGGCATTCTGTAATCTGTGGACTATCAGAGTGTTGATGAAACAAAGAAATTGCTTCGGGATTGAATACAACACTCACCATGCACACTTTCCCCCATGGGAGTAATGTCTCAAACAGTTTACGCTTTCATCGTTCCCTGGAAGACCAGTAATAGTTTCCGATGCACATCTGGAGGCATTCTGTAATCTGTGGACTATCAGAGTGATGATAAAACACAGAAATTGCTTCGGGACTGTATACAACAGTCACCATGCGCACTTTCCTCCATGGGAGTAATGTCTCAAACAGTATACGATTTGATCGTTCCCTGGAAGACCAGTAGTAGTTTCCGATGCACATCGTTAGTCATTCTGTTATCTGTGGACTATCAGAGTGTTGATAAAACACGGAAATTGAATCGGGATTGAATACAACAGTCACCATGCGCACTTTATTCCATGGGAGTAATGTCTCAAACAGTTTACGCTTTGATCGTTCCCTGGAAGACCAGTAGTAGTATCCGATGCACATCTGGAGGCATTCTGTAATCTGTGGACTATCTGAGTGTTGATGAAACACAGAAATTGCATCGGGATTGAAAACAAAAGTCACCATGCACAATTTCCCCCATGGGAGTAATGTCTGAAACATTCTACCCTTTGATCGTTCCCTGTTTGACCCGTAGTAGTTTCCGATGCACACCTTTAGTCATTCTGTTATCTGTGGACTATCATAGTGTTGATAAAACACGGAAATTGAATCGGGATTGAATACAACAGTCACCATGCGCACTTTCCTCCATGGGAGTAATGTCTCAAACAGTCTATGCTTTGATCGTTCCCTCGAAGACCAGTAGTAGTTCCCGATGCACATCTGGAGGCAATCTGTAATCTGTGGACTATCAGAGTGTTGATGAAACACAGAAATTGCATCGGGATTGAATACAGCAGTCACCATTCGCACTTTCCTCCACAGGAGTAATGTCTCAAACAGTCTACGCTTTTGATCGTTCCCTGGGAGACCAGTAGTAGTTTATGATGCACATCTGGAGGCATTCTGTAATCCGTGGACCTTCAAAGTGCTGATGAAACACAGAAATTGCATCGGGATTGAATACAACAGTCACCATGACCACTTTCCTCAATGGGAGTAATTCTCAAAAAGTCTACGCCTTGATCGTTCTCTGTAAGACCAGTAGTAGTTTACGATGCACATCTGGAGGCATTCTGTAATCTGAGGACTATCAGAGTGTTGATGAAACACAGAAATTTCATCGGGATTGAATACAACAGTCACCATGCACACTTTCCTCCATGGGAGTAATGTCTGAAAGAGTCTACGCCTTGATCGATCCCTGGAAGACCAGTAGTAGTTTACGATGCACATCTGGAGGCATTCTGTAATCTGTGGACTATCTGAGTCTTGATGAAACACAGATATTGCATCGGGATTAAATACAACGGTCACAATGCGCACTTTCTTCCATGAGAGTAATGTTTCAAACTGTCATCGATTTGATCGTTCCCTGAAGACAAGTAGTAGTTTCCGATGCACATCTGGAGGCATTCTGTAATCTGTGGTCTATCCGGGTGTTGATGGAACACAGAAATTGTATCGGCATTGAGTACAACAGTCACCATGTGAACTTTCCTCCATGGGAGTAATGTCTCAAACAGTCTACGCCTTGATCGTTCCCTGGAGGACCAGTAGAAGTTCCCGATGCACATCTGGAGCCATTCTGTAAACTGTGGATTATCAGAGTGTTGTCGAAACACAGAAACTGCATCTTGATTGAATACAACAGTCACCATGCACACTTTCCCCCATGGGAGTAATGTCTCAAACAATCTACGCTTTGATCGTTCCATGTTACCCCAGTAGTGGTTTCCGATGCACATCTGGAGCCATTCTGTAATCTGTGGACTATCAGAGTGTCGATGAAATACATAAATTGCTTCGGAATTAAATACAACAGTCACCATGCGCACTTTCCTATATGGGAGTAATGTCTCAAACAGTCTACGCTTTGATCGTTCCCTGGAAGACCAGTAGTGGTTTCCGATGCACATCTGGTGGCATTCTGTAATCTGTGGACCTTCAAAGTGTTGATGAAACACAGAAATTGCATCGGGATTGAATACAACAGTCATCATGACCACTTTCGTCCATGGGAGTAATGTCTCAAACAGTCACCATTCGCACTTTCCTCCATGGGAGTAATGTCTCAAAGATTCTACGCCTTGATCGTTCCATGGAGGACACGTAGTAGTTTCCGATGCACATCTGGAGCCATTCTGTAAACTGTGGATTATCAGAGTGTTGTTGAAACACAGAAATTGCATCTTGATTGAATACAACAGTCACCATGCACACTTTCCCCCATGGGAGTAATGTCTCAAACAATCTACGCTTTGATCGTTCCATGTTACCCCAGTAGTGGTTTCCGATGCACATCTGGAGCCATTCTGTAATCTGTGGACTATCAGAGTGTCGATGAAATACATAAATTGCTTCGGAATTAAATACAACAGTCACCATGCCAACTTTCCTCCATGGGAGTAATGACTCAAACAGTCTACGCTTTGATCGTTCCTGGAAGACCAGTAGTAGCTTCCGATGCACATCTGGAGGCATTATGTAATCTGATGAGTATCTGAGAGTTGATGAAACACAGAAATTGCATTGGGATTGAATACTACAGTCGACGTGCACTATTTCCTCCATGGGAGTAATGTCTCAAACGGTCTATTCTTTGGTCGTTAGCAGAAAGACCAGTAGTATTTTCCGATGCACATCTGGAGGCAATCTATAATCTGTGGACTATCAAAGTGTTTATGAAACTCAGAATTTGCATCGGGATTGAATACAACAGTCACCATGCGCACTTTCCTCCATGGGAGTAATGTCTCAAACAGGTTACGCTTTAATCGTTCCCTGGAAGACCAGTAGTAGTGTCCGATTCACATCTGGAGCCATTCTGTAATCTGTGGACTATCAGAGTGTTGTTGAAACACAGAAATTGCATCGCGATTTAATACAACATTCACCATGCGCACTTTCCTCCATGGTAGTAATGACTCAAACAGTCTACGATTTGATCGTTCCCTGGAAGACCAGTAGTAGTTTCCGATGCACATCGTTAGTCATTCTGTTATCTGTGGACTATCAGAGTGTTAATAAAACACGGAAATTGAATCGAGATTGAATACAACTGTCACCATGCGCACTTTCCTCCATGGGAGTAATGTCTCAAACAGTTTACGTTTAGATCGTTCCCTGGAAGACCAGTAGTAGTTTCCGATGCACATCTGGAGGCATTGTGTAATCTGTGGAATATCAGAGTGTTGATGAAACACATAAACTGCATGGCGATGGAATACAACAGTCAGCATGAGCACTTTCCTCCATGGGAGTAATGTCTCAAACAGTCTACGCTTTCATCGTTCCCTGGAAGACCAGTAGTAGTTTCCGTTGCGCATCTGGAGGCCTTCTGTAATCTGTGGACTAACTGAGTGTTGATGAAGCACAGAAATTGCATCGGGATTGAATACAACAGTCACCATGCGCACTTTCCTCCACGGGAGTAATGTCTCAAACAGTCTATGCTTTGATCGTTCCCTCGAAGACCAGTAGTAGTTCCCGATGCACATCTGGAGGCATTCTGTAATCTGTGGACTATCTGAGTGTTCATGAAACACTGAAATTGCATCGGGATTGAAAACAACAGTCACCATGCACACTTTCCCCCATGGGAGTAATGTCTGAAACATTCTACCCTTTGATCGTTCGCAGTTAGACCAGTAGTAGTTTCCGATGCACATCTGGAGGCATTCTGTAATCTGTGGACTATCAGAGTGATGATGAAACACAGAAATTGCTTCGGGACTGAATACAACAGTCACCATGCGCACTTTCCTCCATGGGAGTAATGTCTCAAACAGTCTACGATTTGATCGTTCCCTGGAAGACCAGTAATAGTTTCCGATGCACATCGTTAGTCATTCTGTTATCTGTGGACTATCAGAGTGTTGATAAAACACGGAAATTGAATCGGGATTGAATACAACAGTCACCATGCGCACTTTCCTCCATGGGAGTAATGTCTCAAACAGTTTACGCTTTGATCGTTCCCTGGAAGACCAGTAGTAGTTTCCGATGCACATCTGGAGGCATTCTGTAATCTGAGGACTATCTGAGTGTTGATGAAACACAGAAATTGCATCGGGATTGAATACAACAGTCACCATTCGCACTTTCCTCCACAGGAATAATGTCTCAAACAGTCTATGCTTTGACCGTTCCCTCGAAGACCAGTAGTAGTTTCCGATGCACATCTGGAGGCGTTCTGTAATCTGTGGACCTACAAAGTGTTGATGAAGCACAGAAATTACATCGTGATTGAATACAACAGTCACCATGCGCACTTTCCTCCATGGGAGTAATGTCTCAAACAGTCTATGCTCTGATCGTTCCCAGGAAGACCAGTAGTAGTTTCCGATGCACATCTGGAGGCAATCTGTAATCTGTGGACTATCAGAGTGTTGATGAAACACAGAAATTGCATCGGGATTGAATACAGCAGTCACCATTCGCACTTTCCTCCACAGGAGTAATGTCTCAAACAGTCTACGCTTTTGATCGTTCCCTGGGAGACCAGTAGTAGTTTATGATGCACATCTGGAGGCATTCTGTAATCTGTGGACCTTCAAAGTGCTGATGAAACACAGAAATTGCATCGGGATTGAATACAACAGTCACCATGACCACTTTCCTCAATGGGAGTAATTCTCAAAAAGTCTACGCCTTGATCGTTCTCTGTAAGACCAGTAGTAGTTTACGATGCACATCTGGAGGCATTCTGTAATCTGAGGACTATCTGAGTGTTGATGAAACACAGAAATTGCATCAGGATTGAATACAACAGTCACCATGCGCACTTTCCCCCATGGGAGTAATGTCTCAAGCATTCTACGATTTGATCGTTCCTTGTTAGACCAGTAGTAGTTTCCGATGCACATCTGGATTCATTGTGTAATCTGTGGACCATCACAGTGTTGATGAAAAACAGAAATTGCTTCGGGATAGAATACAAGAGTCACCATGCACACTTTCCTCCATGGGAGTAACGTCTCAAACAGTCTACGCTTTGATCCTTCCCTGGAAGACCAGTAGTGGTTTCCGATGCACATCTGGAGGCATTCTGTAATCTGTGGACTATCAGAGTGTTGATGAAACAAAGAAATTGCATCGGGATTGAATACAACACTCACCATGCACACTTTCCCCCATGGGAGTAATGTCTCAAACAGTTTACGCTTTCATCGTTCCCTGGAAGACCAGTAATAGTTTCCGATGCACATCTGGAGGCATTCTGTAATCTGTGGACTATCAGAGTGATGATAAAACACAGAAATTGCTTCGGGACTGTATACAACAGTCACCATGCGCACTTTCCTCCATGGGAGTAATGTCTCAAACAGTATACGATTTGATCGTTCCCTGGAAGACCAGTAGTAGTTTCCGATGCACATCGTTAGTCATTCTGTTATCTGTGGACTATCAGAGTGTTGATAAAACACGGAAATTGAATCGGGATTGAATACAACAGTCACCATGCGCACTTTATTCCATGGGAGTAATGTCTCAAACAGTTTACGCTTTGATCGTTCCCTGGAAGACCAGTAGTAGTATCCGATGCACATCTGGAGGCATTCTGTAATCTGTGGACTATCTGAGTGTTGATGAAACACAGAAATTGCATCGGGATTGAAAACAACAGTCACCATGCACAATTTCCCCCATAGGAGTAATGTCTGAAACATTCTAACCTTTGATCGTTCCCTGTTTGACCCGTAGTAGTTTCCGATGCACACCTTTAGTCATTCTATTATCTGTGGACTATCATAGTGTTGATAAAACACGGAAATTGAATCGGGATTGAATACAACAGTCACCATGCGCACTTTCCTCCATGGGAGTAATGTCTCAAACAGTCTATGGTTTGATCGTTCCCTGGATGACCAGTAGCAGTTTCCGTTGCACATCTGGAGGCATTCTGTAATCTGTGGACTAACTGAGTGTTGATGAAACACAGAAATTGCATCGGGATTGAATACAACAGTCACCATGCGCACTTTCCTCCACGGGAGTAATATCTCAAACAGTCTATGCTTTGATCGTTCCCTCGAAGACATGTGGCAGTTTCCGATGCACATCTGCAGGCAATCTGTAATCTGTGGACATTCAAAGTGTTGATGAAACACAGAAATTACATCGTGATTGAATACAACTGTCACCATGCGCACTTTCCTCCATGGGAGTAATGCTTCAAACAGTCTATGCTTTGATCGTTCCCAGGAAGACCAGTAGTACTTTGCGATGCACATCTGGAGGCAATCTGAAGTCTGTGGACTATCGGAGTGTTGATGAAACACAGAAATTGCATCGGGATTGAATAGAACAGTCACCATGCGCACTTTCCCCCATGGGAGTAATGTCTCAAACATTCTCCGCTTTGATCGTTCCTTGTTAGACGAGTAGTATCTTCCGATGCACATTTATAGGCTTTCTGTAATCTGTGGACTATCAGAGTGTTGATGAAACACAGAAAGTGCTTCCGAATTGAATACAACAGTCACCATGCGCACTTTCCTCCATGGGAGTAATGTCTCAAACAGTCTACGCCTTGATCGTTCCCTGGAAGACCAGTAGTAGTTTCCGATGCACATCTGGAGGCATTCTGTAATCTGTGGACTATCAGAGTATTAATGAAACACAGAAATTCCATCGGGATTGAAAGAACAGTCACCATTCGCACTTTCCTTCATTGGAGTAATGTCTCAAAGTGTTTACGCTTTGATCGTTCCCTGGAAGACCAGTAGTAGTTTAAGACGCACATCTGGAGGCATTCTGTAATCTGTGGACTATCAGTGTGTTGATGAAACAAAGAAATTGCATCGGGATTGAATACAAAAGTCACCATGCGCTCTTTCCTACATAGGAGTAATGTCTCAAACAGTCTACGCTTTGTTCGTTCCCTGTAAGACCAGTAGTTTTTTCCGTTGCACATCTGGATGCATTCTGTAATCTGTGGACTATCAGAATGTTGATGAAACACAGAAATTGCTTCGGGATTGAATACAACAGTCACCATGCGCACTTTCCTCCATGGTAGTAATGTCTCAAACAGTCTACGCTTTGATCGATCCCTGGAAGACCAGAAGTAGTTTCCGATGCACATCTGTAGGCATTCTGTTATCTGTTTACTATCAGAGTGTTGTTGAAACACAGAAATTTCCTCGGGATTGAATACAACAGTCACCATGCGCACTTTCCTCCATGGTAGTAATGTCTCAAACAGTCTACGTTTTGATCGTTCCCTGGAAGACCAGTAGTCGTTTCCCATGCACATCTTTAGTCATTCTGTTATCTGTGGACAATCAGAGTGTTGATAAAAGACGGAAATTGAATCGGGATTGAATACAACAGTCACCATGCGCACTTTCCTCCATGGGAGTAAGGTCTCAAACAGTTTACGCTTTGATCGTTCCCTGGAAAACCAGTAGTAGTTTCCGATTCACATCTGGAGTCATTCTGTAATCTGTGGACTAACTGAGTGTTGATAAAACACAGAAATTGCATCGGGATTGAATACAACAGTCACCATGCGCACTTTCCTCCATGGGAGTAATGTCTCAAACAGTCTACGCTATGATCGTTCCCAGGAAGACCAGTAGTAGTTTCCGATGCACATCTGAAGGCATTCTGTAATCTGTGGACTAACTGAGTGTTGATGAAACACAGAAATTGCAATGGGATTGAATACAACAGTCACCATGCGCACTTTCCTCCATGGGAGTAATGTCTCAAACAGTCTACGCTTTGATCCTTCCCTGGAAGACCAGTAGTAGTTACAGTTGAACATCTGGAGGCATTCTGTAATCTGTGGACTATCATAGTATTGATGAAACACTGAAATTGAATCGGGATTGAATACAACAGTCACCATGCGCACTTTCCTCCATGGGAGTAATGTCTCAAACAGTCTATGATTTGATCGTTCCCAGGAAGACCAGTAGTAGTTTCCGATGCACATCTGGAGGCAATCTGTAATCTGTGGACTATCAGAGAGTTGATGAAACACAGAAATTGCATCGGGATTGAATACAACAGTCACCATGTGCAATCTCCTCCACAGGAGTAATGTCTCAAACAGTCTACGCTTTGATCGTTCCCTGGAAGACCAGTAGTAGTTTCCGATGCACATCTGGAGGCACTATGTAATCTGTGGACCTTCAATGTGTTGATGAAACACAGAAATTCCATCGGGATTGAATACAACAGTCACCATGACCACTTTCCTCCATTGGAGTAATTCTCGAACAGTCAACGCCTTGATCGTTGCCTGGAAGGACAGTAGTAGTTTACAATGCACATCTGGAGGCATTCTGTAATCTGTGGACTAACTGAGAGTTGATGAAACACTGAAATTGCATCGGGATTTAATACAACAGTCACCATGCGCACTTTCCCCCATGGGAGTAATGTCTCAAACATTCTACGCTTTGATCGTTCCTTGTTAGATGAATAGTATCTTCCGATGCACATTTATAGGCTTTCTGTAATCTGTGGACTATCAGAGTGTTGATGAAACACAGAAATTGCTTCCGAATTGAATACAACAGTCACCATGCGCACTTTCCTCCATGGGAGTAATGTCTCAAACAGTCTACGCTTTGATCGTTCCCTGGAAGACCAGTAGTAGTTTCCGATGCTCATCTGGAGGCATTCTGTAATCTGTGGACTATCAGAGTGTTGATGAAGCAAAGAAATTGCATCGGGATTGAATACAAAAGTCACCATGCGCACTTTCCTACATAGGAGTAATGTCTCAAACAGTCTACGCTTTGTTCGTTCCCTGTAAGACCAGTAGTATTTTCCGTTGCACATCTGGATGCATTCTGTAATCTGTGGACTATCAGAATGTTGATGAAACACAGAAATTGCATCGGGATTGATTACAACAGTCACCATGCGCACTTTCCTCCATGGTAGTAATGTCTCAAACAGTCTACGCTTTGATCGTTCCCTGGAAGACCAGAAGTAGTTTCCGATGCACATCTGTAGGCATTCTGTTATCTGTTTACTATCAGAGTGTTGTTGAAACACAGAAATTGCCTCGGGATTGAATACAACAGTCACCATGCGGTCTTTCCTCCATGGTAGCGATGTCTCAAACAGTCTACGCTTTGATCGTTCCCTGGAAGACCAGTAGTAGTTTCCGATGCACATCTGGAGGCATTCTGTAACCTGCGGACTATCAGAGTGTCGTTGAAACACTGAAATTGCATCGGGATTGAATACAACAGTCACCATGCTCACTTTCATCAATGGGAGTAATGTTTCAAAAAGTCTACGCTTTGATCGTTCCCTGGAAGACCAGTAGTAGTTTCCGATGCACATCTGAAGGCATTCTGTAATCTGTGGACTAACTGAGTGTTGATGAAACACTGAAATTGCATCGGGATTGAAAACAACAGTCACCATGCACACTTTCCCCCATGGGAGTAATGTCTGAAACATTCTACCCTTTGATCGTTCGCAGTTAGACCAGTAGTAGTTTCCGATGCACATCTGGAGGCATTCTGTAATCTGTGGACTATCAGAGTGATGATGAAACACAGAAATTGCTTCGGGACTGAATACAACAGTCACCATGCGCACTTTCCTCCATGGGAGTAATGTCTAAAACAGTCTACGATTTGATCGTTCCCTGGAAGACCA
Source organism: Schistocerca gregaria (assembly GCF_023897955.1). NCBI lineage: Eukaryota > Metazoa > Arthropoda > Insecta > Orthoptera > Acrididae > Schistocerca > Schistocerca gregaria. The sequence goes on along the minus strand of NC_064922.1, from coordinate 71,906,460 downwards.
GTAATAGTTTCCGATGCACATCGTTAGTCATTCTGTTATCTGTGGACTATCAGAGTGTTGATAAAACACGGAAATTGAATCGGGATTGAATACAACAGTCACCATGCGCACTTTCCTCCATGGTAGTAATGTCTCGAACAGTCAACGCCTTGATCGTTGCCTGGAAGGACAGTAGTAGTTTACAATGCACATCTGGATGCATTCTGTAATCTGTGGACTATCAGAATGTTGATGAAACACAGAAATTGCATCGGGATTGATTACAACAGTCACCATGCGCACTTTCCTCCATGGTAGTCATGTCTCGAACAGTCAACGCCTTGATCGTTGCCTGGAAGGACAGTAGTAGTTTACAATGCACATCTGGAGGCATTCTGTAATCTGTGGACTAACTGAGAGTTGATGAAACACTGAAATTGCATCGGGATTTAATACAACAGTCACCATGCGCACTTTCCCCCATGGGAGTAATGTCTCAAACATTCTACGCTTTGATCGTTCCTTGTTAGATGAATAGTATCTTCCGATGCACATTTATAGGCTTTCTGTAATCTGTGGACTATCAGAGTGTTGATGAAACACAGAAATTGCTTCCGAATTGAATACAACAGTCACCATGCGCACTTTCCTCCATGGGAGTAATGTCTCAAACAGTCTACGCTTTGATCGTTCCCTGGAAGACCAGTAGTAGTTTCCGATGCTCATCTGGAGGCATTCTGTAATCTGTGGACTATCTGAGTGTTGATGAAACACAGAAATTGCATCGGGATTGAATACAACAGTCACCATTCGCACTTTCCTCCACAGGAATAATGTCTCAAACATTCTATGCTTTGATCGTTCCCTCGAAGACCAGTAGTAGTTTCCGATGCACATCTGGAGGCGTTCTGTAATCTGTGGACCTTCAAAGTGTTGATGAAACACAGAAATTACATCGTGATTGAATACAACAGTCACCATGCGCACTTTCCTCCATGGGAGTAATGTCTCAAACAGTCTATGCTCTGATCGTTCCCAGGAAGACCAGTAGTAGTTTCCGATGCACATCTGGAGGCAATCTGTAATCTGTGGACTATCAGAGTGTTGATGAAACACAGAAATTGCATCGGGATTGAATACAGCAGTCACCATTCGCACTTTCCTCCACAGGAGTAATGTCTCAAACAGTCTACGCTTTTGATCGTTCCCTGGAAGACCAGTAGTAGTTTTCGATGCACATCTGGAGGCATTCTGTAATCTGTGGACCTTCAAAGTGCTGATGAAACACAGAAATTGCATCGGGATTGAATACGACAGTCACCATGACCACTTTCCTCAATGGGAGTAATTCTCAAAAAGTCTACGCCTTGATCGTTCTCTGTAAGACCAGTAGTAGTTTACGATGCACATCTGGAGGCATTCTGTAATCTGAGGACTATCTGAGTGTTGATGAAACACAGAAATTGCATCGGGATTGAATACAACAGTCACCATGCGCACTTTCCCCCATGGGAGTAATGTCTCAAGCATTCTACGATTTGATCGTTCCTTGTTAGACCAGTAGTAGTTTCCGATGCACATCTGGATTCATTGTGTAATCTGTGGACCAACACAGTGTTGATGAAACACAGAAATTGCTTCGGGATAGAATACAAGTGTCACAATGCACACTTTCCTCCATGGGAGTAACGTCTCAAACAGTCTACGCTTTGATCCTTCCCTGGAAGACCAGTAGTAGTTTCCGATGCACATCTGGAGGCATTCTGTAATCTGTGGACCATCAGAGTGTTGATGAAACACAGAAATTGCATCGGGAATGAATACAATAGTCACTATGACCACTTTCCTCCATGGGAGTAATGTCTCAAACTGTCATCGATTTCATCGTTCCCTGAAGACTAGTAGTAGTTTTCGATGCACATCTGGAGGCATTCTGTAATCTGTGGTCTATCCGGGTGTTGATGAAAGACAGAAATTGTATCGTCATTGAATACAACAGTCACCATGCGAACTTTCCTCCATGGGAGTAATCTCTCAAACAGTCTACGCCTTGATCGTTCCCTGAAGGACCAGTAGTAGTTTCCGATGCACATCTGGAGCCATTCTGTAAACTGTGGACTATCAGAGTGTTGTTGAAACACAGAAATTGCATCGCGATTGAATACAACAGTCACCATGCGCACTTTTCTCCATGGGAGTAATGACTCAAACAGTCTACGCTTTGATCGTTCCCTGTTAGACCAGTAGTGGTTTCCGATGCACATCTGGAGGCATTCTGAAATCTGTGGACTATCAGAGTGTTGATGAAACACAGAAATTGCTTCGGGATTGAATACAACAGTCAACATGCGCACTTTCCTCCATGTGAGTAATGTCTCAAACAGTCTACAATTTGATCGTTCCCTGGAAGTCCAGTAGTAGTTTCCGATGCACATCTGGAGTCATTCTGTAATCTGTGGACTATCAGAGTGTTGATGAATCACAGAAATTGAATCGGGATTGAATACAACAGTCACCATGCGCACTTTCCTCCAAGGGAGTAATGTCTCAAACAGTTTACGCTTTCATCGCTCCCTGGAAGACCAGTAATAGTTTCCGATGCACATCTGGAGGCATTCTGTAATCTGTGGACTATCAGAGTGATGATAAAACACAGAAATTGCTTCGGGACTGTATACAACAGTCACCATGCGCACATTCCTCCATGGGAGTAATGTCTCAAACAGTATACGATTTGATCGTTCCCTGGAAGACCAGTAGTAGTTTCCGATGCACATCGTTTGTCATTCTGTTATCTGTGGACTATCAGAGTGTTGATAAAACACGGAAATTGAATCGGGATTGAATACAACAGTCACCATGCGCACTTTATTCCATGGGAGTAATGTCTCAAACAGTTTACGCTTTGATCGTTCCCTGGAAGACCAGTAGTAGTTTCCGATGCACATCTGGAGGCATTCTGTAATCTGAGGACTATCTGAGTGTTGATGAAACACAGAAATTGCATCGGGATTGAATACAACAGTCACCATTCGCACTTTCCTCTACAGGAATAATGTCTCAAACAGTCTATGCTTTGATCGTTCCCTCGAAGACCAGTAGTAGTTTCCGATGCACATCTGGAGGCGTTCTGTAATCTGTGGACCTTCAAAGTGTTGATGAAACACAGAAATTACATCGTGATTGAATACAACAGTCACCATGCGCACTTTCCTCCATGGGAGTAATGTCTCAAACAGTCTATGTTCTGATCGTTCCCAGGAAGACCAGTAGTAGTTTCCGATGCACATCTGGAGGCAATCTGTAATCTGTGGACTATCAGAGTGTTGATGAAACACAGAAATTGCATCGGGATTGAATACAGCAGTCACCATTCGCACTTTCCTCCACAGGAGTAATGTCTCAAACAGTCTACGCTTTGATCGTTCCCTGGAAGACCAGTAGTAGTTTCCGATGCACATCTGGAGGCACTATGTAATCTGTGGACCTTCAATGTGTTGATGAAACACAGAAATTGCATCGGGATTGAAAACAACAGTCACCATGCACACTTTCCCCCATGGGAGTAATGTCTGAAACATTTTACCCTTTGATCGTTCCCTGTTTGACCCGTAGTAGTTTCCGATGCACACCTTTAGTCATTCTGTTATCTGTGGACTATCATAGTGTTGATAAAACACGGAAATTGAATCGGGATTGAATACAACAGTCACCATGCGCACTTTCCTATATGGGAATAATGTCTTAAACAGTTTACGTTTTGATCGTTCCCTGGAAGACCAGTAGTAGTTTCCGATGCTCATCTGGAGGCATTCTGTAATCTGTGGACTATCAGAGTGTTGATGAAACACAGAAACTGCATCGGGATGGAATACAACAGTCACCATGCGCACTTTCCTCCATGGGAGTAATGTCTCAAACAGTCTACGGTTTGATCGTTCCCTGGAAGACCAGTAGCAGTTTCCGTTGCACATCTGGAGGCATTCTGTAATCTGTGGACTAACTGAGTGTTGATGAAACACAGAAATTGCATCGGGATTGAATACAACAGACACCATGCGCACTTTCCTCCACGGGAGTAATGTCTCAAACTGTCTATGCTTTGATTGTTCCCTCGAAGACCAGTGGCAGTTTCCGATGCACATCTGCTGGCAATCTGTTATCTGTGGACATTCAAAGTGTTGATGAAACACAGAAATTACATCGTGATTGAATACAACTGTCACCATGCGCACTTTCCTCCATGGGAGTAATGCTTCAAACAGTCTATGCTTTGATCGTTCCCAGGAAGACCAGTAGTAGTTTCCGATGCACATCTGGAGGCAATCTGAAGTCTGTGGACTATCAGAGTGTTGATGAAACACAGAAATTGCATCGGGATTGAATAGAACAGTCACCATGCGCACTTTCCCCCATGGGAGTAATGTCTCAAACATTCTACGCTTTGATCGTTCCTTGTTAGACGAGTAGTATCTTCCGATCCACATTTATAGGCTTTCTGTAATCTGTGGACTATCAGAGTGTTGATGAAACACAGAAATTGCTTTCGAATTGAATACAACTGTCACCATGCGCACTTTCCTCCATGGGAGTAATGTCTCAAACAGTCTACGCTTTGATCGTGCCCTGGAAGACCAGTAGTAGTTTCCGATGCACATCTGGAGGCATTCTGTAATCTGTGGACTATCAGAGTATTAATGAAACACAGAAATTCCATCGGGATTGAAACAACAGTCACCATTCGCACTTTCCTCCATTGGAGTAATGTCTCAAAGAGTTTACGCTTTGATCGTGCCCTGGAAGACCAGTAGTAGTTTAAGATGCACATCTGGAGGCATTCTGTAATCTGTGGACTATCAGAGTGTTGATGAAACAAAGAAATTGCATCGGGATTGAATACAAAAGTCACCATGTGCTCTTTCCTACTTAGGAGTAATGTCTCAAACAGTCTACGCTTTGTTCGTTCCCTGCAAGACCAGTAGCAGTTTCCGTTGCACATCTGGAGGCATTCTGTAATCTGTGGACTAACTGAGTGTTGATGAAACACAGAAATTGCATCGGGATTGAATACAACAGTCACCATGCGCACTTTCCTCCATGGTAGTAATGTCTCAAACAGTCTACGTTTTGATCGTTCCCTGGAAGACCAGTAGTAGTTTCCCATGCACATCTTTAGTCATTCTGTTATCTGTGGACAATCAGAGTGTTGATAGAAGACGGAAATTGAATCGGGATTGAATACAACAGTCACCATGCGCACTTTCCTCCATGGGAGTAATGTCTCAAACAGTTTACGCTTTGATCGTTCCCTGGAAAACCAGTAGTAGTTTCCGATTCACATCTGGAGTCATTCTGTAATCTGTGGACTAACTGAGTGTTGATAAAACACAGAAATTGCATCGGGATTGAATACAACAGTCACCATGCGCACTTTCCTCCATGGGAGTAATGTCTCAAACAGTCTACGCTTTGATCGTTCCCAGGAAGACCAGTAGTAGTTTCCGATGCACATCTGAAGGCATTCTGTAATCTGTGGACTAACTGAGTGTTGATGAAACACAGAAATTGCAATGGGATTGAATAGAACAGTCACCATGCGCACTTTCCTCCATGGGAGTAATGTCTCAAACAGTCTACGCTTTGATCCTTCCCTGGAAGACCAGTAGTAGTTACCGTTGAACATCTGGAGGCATTCTGTAATCTGTGGACTATCATAGTATTGATGAAACACTGAAATTGAATCGGGATTGAATACAACAGTCACCATGCGCACTTTCCTCCATGGGAGTAATGTCTCAAACAGTCTATGATTTGATCGTTCCCAGGAAGACCAGTAGTAGTTTCCGATGCACATCTGGAGGCAATCTGTAATCTGTGGACTATAAGAGTGTTGATGAAACACAGAAATTGCATCGGGATTGAATACAACAGTCACCATGTGCTATCTCCTCCACAGGAGTAATGTCTCAAACAGTCTACGCTTTGATCGTTCCCTGGAAGACCAGTAGTAGTTTCCGATGCACATCTGGAGGCACTATGTAATCTGTGGACCTTCAATGTGTTGATGAAACACAGAAATTCCATCGGGATTGAATACAACAGTCACCATGACCACTTTCCTCCATTGGAGTAATTCTCGAACAGTCAACGCCTTGATCGTTGCCTGGAAGACCAGTAGTAGCTTCCGATGCACATTTATAGGCTTTCTGTAATCTGTGGACTATCAGAGTGTTGATGAAATACAGAAATTGCTTCGGGATTGAATACAACAGTCACCATGCGCACTTTCCTCCATGGGAGTAATGTCTCAAACAGTCTACGCTTTGATCGTTTCCTGGAAGACCAGTAGTAGTTTCCGATGCACATCTTTAGTCATTCTGTTATCTGTGGACTATCAGAGTGTTGATAAAAGACGGAAATTGAATCGGGATTGAATATAACAGTCACCATGCGCACTTTCCTCCATGGGAGTAATGTCTTAAACAGTTTACGCTTTGATCGTTCCCTGGAAAACCAGTAGTAGTTTCCGATTCACATCTGGAGGCATTCTGTAATCTGTGGACTAACTGAGTGTTGATATAACACAGAAATTGCATCGGGATTGAATACAACAGTCACCATGCGCACTTTCCTCCATGGGAGTAATGTCTCAAACAGTCTACGCTTTGATCGTTCCCAGGAAGACCAGTAGTAGTTTCCGATGCACATCTGAAGGCATTCTGTAATCTGTGGACTAACTGAGTGTTGATGAAACACAGAAATTGCATCGGGATTGAATACAACAGTCACCATGCGCACTTTCCTCCATGGGAGTAATGTCTCAAACAGTCTACGCTTTGATCGGTCCCAGGAAGACCAGTAGTAGTTTCCGATGCACATCTGAAGGCATTCTGCAATCTGTGGACTAACTGAGTGTTGATGAAACACAGAAATTGCAATGGGATTGAATACAACAGTCACCATGCGCACTTTCCTCCATGGGAACAATGTCTCAAACAGTTTACGCTTTGATCGTTCCCTGGAAAACCAGTAGTAGTTTCCGATTCACATCCGGAGGCATTCTGTAATCTGTGGACTAACTGAGTGTTGATAAAACACAGAAATTGCATCGGGATTGAATACAACAGTCACCATGCGCACTTTCCTCCATGGGAGTAATGTCTCAAACAGTCTACGCTTTGATCGTTCCCAGGAAGACCAGTAGTAGTTTCCGATGCACATCTGAAGGCATTCTGTAATCTGTGGACTAACTGAGTGTTGATGAAACACAGAAATTGCAATGGGATTGAATCCAACAGTCACCATGCGCACTTTCCTCCATGGGAGTAATGTCTCAAACAGTCTACGCTTTGATCCTTCCCTGGAAGACCAGTAGTAGTTACCGTTGAACATCTGGAGGCATTCTGTAATCTGTGGACAATCATAGTGTTGATGAAACACTGAAATTGAATCGGGATTGAATACAACAGTCACCATGCGCACTTTCCCCCATGGGAGTAATGTCTCAAACATTCTACGCTTTGATCGTTCCTTGTTAGACCAGTAGTAGCTTCCGATGCACATTTATAGGCTTTCTGTAATCTGTGGACTATCAGAGTGTTGATGAAACAAAGAAATTGCTTCGGGATTGAATACAACAGTCACCATGCGCACTTTCCTCCATGGTAGTCATGTCTCAAACAGTCTACGCTTTGATCGTTCCCTGGAAGACCAGAAGTAGTTTCCGTTGCACATCTGGAGGCATTCTGTTATCTGCTAACTATCAGAGTGTTGTTGAAACAGAGAAATTGCAATGGGATTGAATACAACAGTCATCATGCGGTCTTTCCTCCATGGGAGTAATGTCCCAAACAGTCTACGCTTTGATCGTTCCCAGGAAGACCAGTTGTAGTTTCCGATGCATATCTGGAGGCATTCTGTAACCTGTGGACTATCAGAGTGTTGATGAAACACAGAAATTGAATCGGGATTGAATACAACAGTCACCATGCGCACTTTCCTCCATGGGAGTAATGTCTCAAACAGTCTACGCTTTGATCGTTCCCAGGAAGACCAGTAGTAGTTTCCGATGCACATCTGAAGGCATTCTGTAATCTGTGGACTAACTGAGTGTTGATGAAACACAGAAATTGCATCGGGATTGAATACAACAGTCACATTGCGCACTTTCCTACATAGGAGTAATGTCTCAAACAGTCTACGCATTGATCGTTCACTGGAAGGTCAGTAGCTGTTTCCGATGCACATCTGGAGGCATTCTGTAATCTGATGAGTATCTGAGTGTTGATGAAACACAGAAATTGCATTGGGATTGAATACAACAGTCACCATGCGCACTTTCCTCCATGGGAGTAATGTCTCAAACAATCTACGATTTGATCGTTCCCTGTTAGACCAGTAGTGGTTTCCGATGCACATCTGGAGGCATTCTGTAATCTGTGGACTATCAGAATGTCGATGAAACACAGAAATTGTTTCGGGATTGAATACAACAGTCACAATGCGCACTTTCCTCCATGTGAGTAATGTCTCAAACAGTCTACGCTTTGATCGTTCCCTGGAAGTCCAGTAGTAGTTTCCGATGCACATCTGGAGTCAATCTGTAATCTGTGGACTATCAGAGTGTTGATGAAACACAGAAATTGAATCGGGATTGAATACAACAGTCACCATGCACACTTTCCCCCATAGGAGTAATGTCTGAAACATTCTACCCTTTGATCGTACCCTGTTAGACCAGTAGTAGTTTCCGATGCACATCTGGAGGCATTCTGTAATCTGTGGACTATCAGAGGGTTGATGAAACACAGAAATTGCTTCGGGATTGAATACAACAGTCACCATGCGCACTTTCCTCCATGGGAGTAATGTCTCAAACAGTCCACGATTTGATCGTTCCCTGGTAGACCAGTAGTAGATTCCGATGCAAATCTTTAGCCATTCTGTTATCTGTGAACTATCTCAGTGTAGATAAACACGGAAATTGAATCGGGATTGAATACAACAGTCACCATGCGCACTTTCCTCCATGTGAGTAATGTCTCAAACAGTCTACGCTTTGATCGTTCCCTGGAAGTCCAGTAGTAGTTTCCGTTGCACATCTGGATGCATCCTGTAATCTGTGGACTATCAGAATGTTGATGAAACACAGAAATTGCATCGGGATTGAATACAACAGTCACCATGCGCACTTTCCTCCATGGTAGTAATGTCTCAAACAGTGTACGCTTTGATCGTTCCCTGGAAGACCAGAAGTAGTTTCCGTTGCACATCTGTAGGCATTCTGTTATCTGTTTACTATCAGAGTGTTGTTGAAACACAGAAATTGCCTCGGGATTGAATACAACAGTCACCATGCGCACTTTCCTCCATGGTAGTAATGTCTCAAACAGTCTACGTTTTGATCGTTCCCTGGAAGACCAGTAGTAGTTTCCCATGCACATCTTTAGTCATTCTGTTATCTGTGGACAATCAGAGTGTTGATAGAAGACGGAAATTGAATCGGGATTGAATACAACAGTCACCATGCGCACTTTCCACCATGGGAGTAATGTCTCAAACAGTTTACGCTTTGATCGTTCCCTGGAAAACCAGTAGTAGTTTCCGATTCACATCTGGAGTCATTCTGTAATCTGTGGACTAACTGAGTGTTGATAAAACACAGAAATTGCATCGGGATTGAATACAACAGTCACCATGCGCACTTTCCTCCATGGGAGTAATGTCTCAAACAGTCTACGCTTTGATCGTTCCCAGGAAGACCAGTAGTAGTTTCCGATGCACATCTGAAGGCATTCTGTAATCTGTGGACTAACTGAGTGTTGATGAAACACAGAAATTGCTTCGGGATTGAATACAACAGTCACCATGCGCACTTTCCTCCATGGGAGTAATGTCTCAAACAGTCTACGCTTTGATCCTTCCCTGGAAGACCAGTAGTAGTTACCGTTGAACATCTGGAGGCATTCTGTAATCTGTGGACTATCATAGTATTGATGAAACACTGAAATTGGATCGGGATTGAATACAACAGTCACCTTGCGCACTTTCCTCCATGGGAGTAATGTCTCAAACAGTCTATGATTTGATCGTTCCCAGGAAGACCAGTAGTAGTTTCCGATGCACATCTGGAGGCAATCTGTAATCTGTGGACTATCAGAGTGTTGATGAAACACAGAAATTGCATCGGGATTGAATACAACAGTCACCATGTGCAATCTCCTCCACAGGAGTAATGTCTCAAACAGTCTACGATTTGATCGTTCCCTGGAAGACCAGTAGTAGTTTCCGATGCACATCTGGAGGCACTATGTAATCTGTGGACTTTCAATGTGTTGATGAAACACAGAAATTCCATCGGGATTGAATACAACAGTCACCATGACCACTTTCCTCCATTGGAGTAATTCTCGAACAGTCAACGCCTTGATCGTTGCCTGGAAGACCAGTAGTAGCTTCCGATGCACATTTATAGGCTTTCTGTAATCTGTGGACTATCAGAGTGTTGATGAAATACAGAACTTGCTTCGGGATTGAATACAACAGTCACCATGCGCACTTTCCTCCATGGGAGTAATGTCTCAAACAGTCTACGCTTTGATCGTTTCCTGGAAGACCAGTAGTAGTTTCCGATGCACATCTTTAGTCATTCTGTTATCTGTGGACTATCAGAGTGTTGATAAAAGACGGAAATTGAATCGGGATTGAATACAACAGTCACCATGCGCACTTTCCTCCATGGGAGTAATGTCTTAAACAGTTTACGCTTTGATCGTTCCCTGGAAAACCATTAGTAGTTTCCGATTCACATCTGGAGGCATTCTGTAATCTGTGGACTAACTGAGTGTTGATATAACACAGAAATTGCATCGGGATTGAATACAACAGTCACCATGCGCACTTTCCTCCATGGGAGTAATGTCTCAAACAGTCTACGCTTTGATCGTTCCCAGGAAGACCAGTAGTAGTTTCCGATGCACATCTGAAGGCATTCTGTAATCTGTGGACTAACTGAGTGTTGATGAAACACAGAAATTGCTTGGGGATTGAATACAACAGTCACCATGCGCACTTTCCTCCATGGGAGTAATGTCTCAAACAGTCTACGCATTGATCGTTTCCTGGAAGACCAGTAGTAATTTCCGATGCACATCTTTAGTCATTCTGTTATCTGTGGACTATCAGAGTTTTGATAATAGACGGAAATTAAATCGGGATTGAATACAACAGTCACCATGCGCACTTTCCTCCATGGGAGCAATGTCTCAAACAGTTTACGCTTTGATCGTTCCCTGGAAAACCAGTAGTAGTTTCCGATTCACATCTGGAGGCATTCTGTAATCTGTGGACTAACTGAGTGTTGATAAAACACAGAAATTGCATCGGGATTGAATACAACAGTCACCATGCGCACTTTCCTCCATGGGAGTAATGTCTCAAACAGTCTACGCTTTGATCGTTCCCAGGAAGACCAGTAGTAGTTTCCGATGCACATCTGAAGGCATTCTGTAATCTGTGGACTAACTGAGTGTTGATGAAACACAGAAATTGCAATGGGATTGAATACAACAGTCACCATGCGCACTTTCCTCCATGGGAGTAATGTCTCAAACCGTCTACGCTTTGATCCTTCCCTGGAAGACCAGTAGTAGTTACCGTTGAACATCTGGAGGCATTCTGTAATCTGTGGACAATCATAGTGTTGATGAAACACTGAAATTGAATCGGGATTGAATACAACAGTCACCATGCGCACTTTCCCCCATGGGAGTAATGTCTCAAACATTCTACGCTTTGATCGTTCCTTGTTAGACCAGTAGTAGCTTCCGATGCACATTTATAGGCTTTCTGTGATCTGTGGACTATCAGAGTGTTGATGAAACACAGAAATTGCTTCGGGATTGAATACAACAGTCACCATGCGCACTTTCCTCCATGGTAGTCATGTCTCAAAGAGTCTACGCTTTGATCGTTCCCTGGAAGACCAGAGGTAGTTTCCGTTGCACGTCTGGAGGCATTCTGTTATCTGTTTACTATCAGAGTGTTGTTGAAACAGAGAAATTGCAATGGGATTGAATACAACAGTCACCATGCGGTCTTTCCTCCATGGGAGTAATGTCTCAAACAGTCTACGCTTTGATCGTTCCCAGGAAGACCAGTTGTAGTTTCCGATGCATTTCTGGAGGCATTCTGTAACCTGTGGACTATCAGAGTGTCGTTGAAACACTGAAATTGCATCGGGATTGAATACAACAATCACCATGCGCACTTTCATCCATGGGAGTAATGTCTAGAAAAGTCTACGCTTTGATCGTTCCCTGGAAAAACAGTAGTAGTTTCCTATGCACATCTGGAGGCATTCTGTAATCTGTGGACTATCAGAGTGTTGATGAAACACAGAAATTGCATCGGGATTGAATACAACAGTCACATTGCGCACTTTCCAACATAGGAGTAATGTCTCAAACAGTCTACGCTTTGATCGTTCACTGGAAGGTCAGTAGCTGTTTCCGATGCACATCTGGAGGCATTCTGTAATCTGATGAGTATCTGAGTGTTGATGAAACACAGAAATTGCATTGGGATTGAATACAACAGTCACCATGCGCACTTTCCTCCATGGGAGTAATGTCTCAAACAATCTACGATTTGATCGTTCCCTGTTAGACCAGTAGTGGTTTCCGATGCACATCTGGAGGCATTCTGTAATCTGTGGACTATCAGAATGTCGATGAAACACAGAAATTGTTTCGGGATTGAATACAACAGTCACCATGCACACTTTCCCCCATAGGAGTAATGTCTGAAACATTCTACCCTTTGATCGTACCCTGTTAGACCAGTAGTAGTTTCCGATGCACATCTGGAGGCATTCTGTAATCTGTGGACTATCAGAGGGTTGATGAAACACAGAAATTGCTTCGGGATTGAATACAACAGTCACCATGCGCACTTTCCTCCATGGGTGTAATGTCTCAAACAGTCTACGATTTGATCGTTCCCTGGAAGACCAGTAGTAGATTCCGATGCAAATCTTTAGCCATTCTGTTATCTGTGAACTATCTCAGTGTAGAGAAACACGGAAATTGAATCGGGATTGAATACAACAGTCACCATGCGCACTTTCCTCCATGTGAGTAATGTCTCAAACAGTCTACGCTTTGATCGTTCCCTGGAAGTCCAGTAGTAGTTTCCGATGCACATCTGGAATCAATCTGTAATCTGTGGACTATCAGAGTGTTGATGAAACACAGAAATTGAATCGGGATTGAATACAACAGTCACCATGCACACTTTCCCCCATGGGAGTAATGTCTGAAACGTTCTACCCTTTGATCGTACCCTATTAGACCAGTAGTAGTTTTCGATGCACATCTGGAGGCATTCTGTAATCTGTGGACTATCAGAGGGTTGATGAAACACAGAAATTGCTTCGGGATTGAATACAACAGTCACCATGCGCACTTTCCTCCATGGGAGTAATGTCTCAAACAGTCTACGATTTGATCGTTCCCTGGAAGACCAGTAGTAGATTCCGATGCAAATCTTTAGTCATTCTGTTATCTGTGAACTATCTCAGTGTCGATAAAACACGGAAATTGAATCGGGATTGAATACAACAGTCACCATGCGCACTTTCCTCCATGGGAGTAATGTCTCAAACAATCTACGATTTGATCGTTCCCTGTTAGACCAGTAGTGGTTTCCGATGCACATCTGGAGGCATTCTGCAATCTGTGGACTATCAGAGTGTCGTTGAAACATTGAAATTGCTTCGGGATTGAATACAACAGTCACCATGCACACTTTCATCCATGGCAGTAATGTCTCAAAAAGTCTACGCTTTGATCGTTCCCTGGAAGACCAGTAGTAGTTTCCGATGCACATGTGAAGGCATTCTGTAATCTGTGGACTAACTGAGTGTTGATGAAACACAGAAATTGCAATGGGATTGAATACAACAGTCACCATGCGCACTTTCCTCCATGTGAGTAATGTCTCAAACAGTCTACGCTTTGATCGTTCCCTGGAAGTCCAGTTGTAGTTTCTGATGCACATCTGGAGTCAATCTGTAATCTGTGGACTATCAGAGTGTTGATGAAACACAGAAATTGTTTCGGGATTGAATACAACAGTCACCATGAGCACTTTCCCCCATGGTAGTAATGTCTCAAACAGTCTACGCTTTGATCGTGCCCTGGAAGACCACTAGTAGTTTCCGATGCACATCTGTAGGCTTTCTGTTATCTGTTTACTATCAGAGTGATGTTGAAACACAGAAATTGCCTCGGGATTGAATACAACAGTCACCATGCGGTCTCTCCTCCATGGGAGTAATGTCTCAAACAGTCTACGCTATGATCGTTACCTGGAAGACCAGTAGTAGTTTCTGATGCACATCTGGAGGTATTCTGTAACCTGTGGACTATCAAAGTGTCGTTGAAACATTGAAATTGCATCGGGATTGAATACAACAGTCACCATGCACACTTTCATCCATGGCAGTAATGTCTCAAAAAGTCTACGCTTTGATCGTTCCCTGGAAGTCCAGTAGTAGTTTCCGTTGCACATCTGGATGCATCCTGTAATCTGTGGACTATCAGAATGTTGATGAAACACAGAAATTGCAATGGGATTGAATACAACAGTCACCATGCGCACTTTCCTCCATGTGAGTAATGTCTCAAACAGTCTACGCTTTGATCGTTCCCTGGAAGTCCAGTTGTAGTTTCTGATGCACATCTGGAGTCAATCTGTAATCTGTGGACTAACTGAGTGTTGATAAAACACAGAAATTGCATCGGGATTGAATACAACAGTCACCATGCGCACTTTCCTCCATGGGAGTAATGTCTCAAACAGTCTACGCTTTGATCGTTCCCAGGAAGACCAGTAGTAGTTTCCGATGCACATCTGAAGGCATTCTGTAATCTGTGGACTAACTGAGTGTTGATGAAACACAGAAATTGCTTCGGGATTGAATACACACAGTCACCATGCGCACTTTCCTCCATGGGAGTAATGTCTCAAACAGTCTACGCTTTGATCCTTCCCTGGAAGACCAGTAGTAGTTACCGTTGAACATCTGGAGGCATTCTGTAATCTGTGGACTATCATAGTATTGATGAAACACTGAAATTGAATCGGGATTGAATACAACAGTCACCATGCGCACTTTCCTCCATGGGAGTAATGTCTCAAACAGTCTATGATTTGATCGTTCCCAGGAAGACCAGTAGTAGTTTCCGATGCACATCTGGAGGCAATCTGTAATCTGTGGACTATCAGAGTGTTGATGAAACACAGAAATTGCATCGGGATTGAATACAACAGTCACCATGTGCAATCTCCTCCACAGGAGTAATGTCTCAAACAGTCTACGATTTGATCGTTCCCTGGAAGACCAGTAGTAGTTTCCGATGCACATCTGGAGGCACTATGTAATCTGTGGACTTTCAATGTGTTGATGAAACACAGAAATTCCATCGGGATTGAATACAACAGTCACCATGACCACTTTCCTCCATTGGAGTAATTCTCGAACAGTCAACGCCTTGATCGTTGCCTGGAAGACCAGTAGTAGCTTCCGATGCACATTTATAGGCTTTCTGTAATCTGTGGACTATCAGAGTGTTGATGAAATACAGAACTTGCTTCGGGATTGAATACAACAGTCACCATGCGCACTTTCCTCCATGGGAGTAATGTCTCAAACAGTCTACGCTTTGATCGTTTCCTGGAAGACCAGTAGTAGTTTCCGATGCACATCTTTAGTCATTCTGTTATCTGTGGACTATCAGAGTGTTGATAAAAGACGGAAATTGAATCGGGATTGAATACAACAGTCACCATGCGCACTTTCCTCCATGGGAGTAATGTCTTAAACAGTTTACGCTTTGATCGTTCCCTGGAAAACCATTAGTAGTTTCGATTCACATCTGGAGGCATTCTGTAATCTGTGGACTAACTGAGTGTTGATATAACACAGAAATTGCATCGGGATTGAATACAACAGTCACCATGCGCACTTTCCTCCATGGGAGTAATGTCTCAAACGGTCTACGCTTTGATCGTTCCCAGGAAGACCAGTAGTAGTTTCCGATGCACATCTGAAGGCATTCTGTAATCTGTGGACTAACTGAGTGTTGATGAAACACAGAAATTGCTTGGGGATTGAATACAACAGTCACCATGCGCACTTTCCTCCATGGGAGTAATGTCTCAAACAGTCTACGCATTGATCGTTTCCTGGAAGACCAGTAGTAATTTCCGATGCACATCTTTAGTCATTCTGTTATCTGTGGACTATCAGAGTTTTGATAATAGACGGAAATTAAATCGGGATTGAATACAACAGTCACCATGCGCACTTTCCTCCATGGGAGCAACGTCTCAAACAGTTTACGCTTTGATCGTTCCCTGGAAAACCAGTAGTAGTTTCCGATTCATATCTGGAGGCATTCTGTAATCTGTGGACTAACTGAGTGTTGATAAAACACAGAAATTGCATCGGGATTGAATACAACAGTCACCATGCGCACTTTCCTCCATGGGAGTAATGTCTCAAACAGTCTACGCTTTGATCGTTCCCAGGAAGACCAGTAGTAGTTTCCGATGCACATCTGAAGGCATTCTGTAATCTGTGGACTAACTGAGTGTTGATGAAACACAGAAATTGCAATGGGATTGAATACAAGAGTCACCATGCGCACTTTCCTCCATGGGAGTAATGTCTCAAACCGTCTACGCTTTGATCCTTCCCTGGAAGACCAGTAGTAGTTACCGTTGAACATCTGGAGGCATTCTGTAATCTGTGGACAATCATAGTGTTGATGAAACACTGAAATTGAATCGGGATTGAATACAACAGTCACCATGCGCACTTTCCCCCATGGGAGTAATGTCTCAAACATTCTACGCTTTGATCGTTCCTTGTTAGACCAGTAGTAGCTTCCGATGCACATTTATAGGCTTTCTGTGATCTGTGGACTATCAGAGTGTTGATGAAACACAGAAATTGCTTCGGGATTGAATACAACAGTCACCATGCGCACTTTCCTCCATGGTAGTCATGTCTCAAAGAGTCTACGCTTTGATCGTTCCCTGGAAGACCAGAAGTAGTTTCCGTTGCACGTCTGGAGGCATTCTGTTATCTGTTTACTATCAGAGTGTTGTTGAAACAGAGAAATTGCAATGGGATTGAATACAACAGTCACCATGCGGTCTTTCCTCCATGGGAGTAATGTCTCAAACAGTCTACGCTTTGATCGTTCCCAGGAAGACCAGTTGTAGTTTCCGATGCATTTCTGGAGGCATTCTGTAACCTGTGGACTATCAGAGTGTCGTTGAAACACTGAAATTGCATCGGGATTGAATACAACAATCACCATGCACACTTTCATCCATGGGAGTAATGTCTAAAAAAGTCTACGCTTTGATCGTTCCCTGGAAAAACAGTAGTAGTTTCCTATGCACATCTGGAGGCATTCTGTAATCTGTGGACTATCAGAGTGTTGATGAAACACAGAAATTGCATCGGGATTGAATACAACAGTCACATTGCGCACTTTCCAACATAGGAGTAATGTCTCAAACGGTCTACGCTTTGATCGTTCACTGGAAGGTCAGTAGCTGTTTCCGATGCACATCTGGAGGCATTCTGTAATCTGATGAGTATCTGAGTGTTGATGAAACACAGAAATTGCATTGGGATTGAATACAACAGTCACCATGCGCACTTTCCTCCATGGGAGTAATGTCTCAAACAATCTACGATTTGATCGTTCCCTGTTAGACCAGTAGTGGTTTCCGATGCACATCTGGAGGCATTCTGTAATCTGTGGACTATCAGAATGTCGATGAAACACAGAAATTGTTTCGGGATTGAATACAACAGTCACCATGCACACTTTCCCCCATAGGAGTAATGTCTGAAACATTCTACCCTTTGATCGTACCCTGTTAGACCAGTAGTAGTTTCCGATGCACATCTGGAGGCATTCTGTAATCTGTGGACTATCAGAGGGTTGATGAAACACAGAAATTGCTTCGGGATTGAATACAACAGTCACCATGCGCACTTTCCTCCATGGGAGTAATGTCTCAAACAGTCTACGATTTGATCGTTCCCTGGAAGACCAGTAGTAGAATCCGATGCAAATCTTTAGCCATTCTGTTATCTGTGAACTATCTCAGTGTAGAGAAACACGGAAATTGAATCGGGATTGAATACAACAGTCACCATGCGCACTTTCCTCCATGTGAGTAATGTCTCAAACAGTCTACGCTTTGATCGTTCCCTGGAAGTCCAGTAGTAGTTTCCGATGCACATCTGGAATCAATCTGTAATCTGTGGACTATCAGAGTGTTGATGAAACACAGATATTGAATCGGGATTGAATACAACAGTCACCATGCACACTTTCCCCCATGGGAGTAATGTCTGAAACGTTCTACCCTTTGATCGTACCCTATTAGACCAGTAGTAGTTTTCGATGCACATCTGGAGGCATTCTGTAATCTGTGGACTATCAGAGGGTTGATGAAACACAGAAATTGCTTCGGGATTGAATACAACAGTCACCATGCGCACTTTCCTCCATGGGAGTAATGTCTCAAACAGTCTACGATTTGATCGTTCCCTGGAAGACCAGTAGTAGATTCCGATGCAAATCTTTAGTCATTCTGTTATCTGTGAACTATCTCAGTGTTGATAAAACATGGAAATTGAATCGGGATTGAATACAACAGTCACCATGCGCACTTTCCTCCATGGGAGTAATGTCTCCAACAATCTACGATTTGATCGTTCCCTGTTAGACCAGTAGTGGTTTCCGATGCACATCTGGAGGCATTCTGCAATCTGTGGACTATCAGAGTGTCGTTGAAACATTGAAATTGCATCGGGATTGAATACAACAGTCACCATGCACACTTTCATCCATGGCAGTAATGTCTCAAACAGTCTACGCTTTGATCGTTCCCTGGAAAACCAGTAGTAGTTTCCGATGCACATCTGAAGGCATTCTGTAATCTGTGGACTAACTGAGTGTTGATGAAACACAGAAATTGCAATGGGATTGAATACAACAGTCACCATGCGCACTTTCCTCCATGTGAGTAATGTCTCAAACAGTCTACGCTTTGATCGTTCCCTGGAAGTCCAGTTGTAGTTTCTGATGCACATCTGGAGTCAATCTGTAATCTGTGGACTATCAGAGTGTTGATGAAACACAGAAATTGTTTCGGGATTGAATACAACAGTCACCATGAGCACTTTCCCCCATGGTAGTAATGTCTCAAACAGTCTACGCTTTGATCGTACCCTGGAAGACCACTAGTAGTTTCCGATGCACATCTGTAGGCTTTCTGTTATCTGTTTACTATCAGAGTGATGTTGAAACACAGAAATTGCCTCGGGATTGAATACAACAGTCACCATGCGGTCTCTCCTCCATGGGAGTAATGTCTCAAACAGTCTACGCTATGATCGTTCCCTGGAAGACCAGTAGTAGTTTCTGATGCACATCTGGAGGTATTCTGTAACCTGTGGACTATCAAAGTGTCGTTGAAACATTGAAATTGCATCGGGATTGAATACAACAGTCACCATGCACACTTTCATCCATGGCAGTAATGTCTCAAAAAGTCTACGCTTTGATCGTTCCCTGGAAGACCAGTAGTAGTTTCCGATGCACATCTGAAGGCATTCTGTAATCTGTGGACTAACTGAGTGTTGATGAAACACAGAAATTGCAATGGGATTGAATACAACAGTCACCATGCGCACTTTCCTCCATGTGAGTAATGTCTCAAACAGTCTACGCTTTGATCGTTCCCTGGAAGTCCAGTTGTAGTTTCTGATGCACATCTGGAGTCAATCTGTAATCTGTGGACTATCAGAGTGTTGATGAAACACAGAAATTGAATCGGGATTGAATACAACAGTCACCATGCACACTTTCCCCCATGGGAGTAATGTCTGAAACATTCTACCCTTTGATCGTACCCTGTTAGACCAGTAGTAGTTTCCGATGCACATCTGGAGGCATTCTGTAATCTGTGGACTATCAGAGGGTTGATGAAACACAGAAATTGCTTCGGGATTGAATACAACAGTCACCATGCGCACTTTCCTCCATGGGAGTAATGTCTCAAACCGTCTATGCTTTGATCGTTCCCAGGAAGACCAGTAGTAGTTTCCGATGTACATTTGGAGGCAATCTGTAATCTGTGGACTATCAGAGTGTTGATGAAACACAGAAATTGCATCGAGATTGAATACAACAGTCACCATGTGCAATCTCCTCCACAGGAGTAATGTCTCAAACAGTCTACGCTTTGATCGTTCCCTGGAAGACCAGTAGTAGTTTCCGATGCACATCTGGAGGCATTATGTAATCTGTGGACCTTCAATGTGTTGATGAAACACAGAAATTGCATCGGGATTGAACACAACAGTCACCATGTGCAATCTCCTCCACAAGAGTAATGTCTCAAACAGTCTACGCTTTGATCGTTCCCTGGAAGACCAGTAGTAGTTTCCGATGCACATCTGGAGGCATTATGTAATCTGTGGATCTTCAATGTGTTGATGAAACACAGAAATTGCATCGGGATTGAATACAACAGTCACCATGACCACTTTCCTCCATGGGAGTAATTCTCAAACAGTCTACGCCTTGATCGTTCCCTGGAAGACCAGTAGTAGTTTACGATGCACATCTGGAGGCATTCTGTAATCTGTGGACTAACTGAGTGTTGATGAAACACTGAAATTGCATCGGGATTGAATACAACAGTCACCATGCGCACTTTACCCCATGGGAGTAATGTCTCAAACATTCTACGCTTTGATCGTTCCTTGTTAGACCAGTAGTAGCTTCCGATGCACATTTATAGGCTTTCTGTAATCTGTGGACTATCAGAGTGTTGATGAAACACAGAAATTGCTTCGGGATTGAATACAACAGTCACCATGCGCGCTTTCCTCCATGGTAGTAATGTCTCAAACAGTCTACGCTTTGATCGTTCCCTGGAAGACCAGAAGTAGTTTCCGTTGCACATCTGGAGGCATTCTGTTATCTGTTTACTATCAGAGTGTTGTTGAAACACAGAAATTGCCTCGGGATTGAATACAACAGTCACCATGCGGTCTTTCCTCCATGGGAGTAATGTCTCAAACAGTCTACGCTTTGATCGTTCCCAGGAAGACCAGTAGTAGTTTCCGATGCATATCTGGAGGCATTCTGTAACCTGTGGACTATCAGAGTGTCGTTGAAACACTGAAATTGCATCGGGATTGCATACAACAGTCACCAAGCGCACTTTCATCCATGGGAGTAATGTCTCAAAAAGTCTACGTTTTGATCGTTCCCTGGAAGAACAGTAGTAGTTTCCGATGCACATCTGGAGGCATTCTGTAATCTGTGGACTATCAGAGTGTTGATGAAACACAGAAATTGCATCGGGATTGAATACAACAGTCACATTGCGCAATTTCCTACATAGGAGTAATGTCTCAAAAAGTCTACGCTTTGATCGTTCACTGGAAGGTCAGTACCTGTTTCCGATGCACATATGGAGGCATTCTGTAATCTGATGAGTATCTGGGTGTTGATGAAACACAGAAATTGCATTGGGATTGAATACAACAGTCACCATGCGCACTTTCCTCCATGGGAGTAATGTCTCAAACAATCTACGATTTGATCGTTCCCTGTTAGACCTGTAGTGGTTTCCGACGCACATCTGGAGGCATTCTGTAATCTGTGGACTATCAGAATGTCGATGAAACACAGAAATTGTTTCGGGATTGAATACAACAGTCACCATGCGCACTTTCCTCCATGTGAGTAATGTCTCAAACAGTCTACGCTTTGATCGTTCCCTGGAAGTCCAGGAGTAGTTTCCGATGCACATCTGGAGTCAATCTGTAATCTGTGGACTATCAGAGTGTTGATGAAACACAGAAATTGAATCGGGATTGAATACAACAGTCACCATGCACACTTTCCCCCACGGGAGTAATGTCTGAAACATTCTACCCTTTGATCGTACCCTGTTAGACCAGTAGTAGTTTCCGATGCACATCTGGAGGCATTCTGTAATCTGTGGACTATCAGAGGGTTGATGAAGCACAGAAATTGCTTCGGGATTGAATAGAACAGTCACCATGCGCACTTTCCTCCATGGGAGTAATGTCTCAAACAGTCTACGATTTGATCGTTCCCTGGAAGACCAGTAGTAGATTCCGATGCAAATCTTTAGTCATTCTGTTATCTGTGAACTATCTCAGTGTAGATAAACACGGAAATTGAATCGGGATTGAATACAACAGTCACCATGCGCACTTTCCTCCATGGGAGTAGTGTCTCAAACAGTTTACGCTTTGATCGTTCCCTGGAAGACCAGTAGTAGTTTCCGATGCACATCTGGAGGCATTGTGTAATCTGTGGACTATCAGAGTGTTGATGAAACACAGATATTGCATCGGGATTGAATACAACAGTCACCATGCGCACTTTCCCTCATGGTAGTAATGTCTCAAACAGTCTACGCTTTAATCGTGCCCTGGAAGACCAGTAGTAGTTTCCGATGCACATCTGTAGGCCTTTTGTTATCTGTTTACTATCAGAGTGTTGTTGAAACACAGAAATTGCCTCGGGATTGAATACAACAGTCACCATGCGGTCTCTCCTCCATGGGAGTAATGTCTCAAACAGTCTACGCTTTGATCGTTCCCTGGAAGACCAGTAGTAGTTTCTGATGCACATCTGGAGGTATTCTGTAACCTGTGGACTATCAGAGTGTCGTTGAAACATTGAAATTGCATCGGGATTGAATACAACAGTCACCACGCGCACTTTCATCCATGGGAGTAATGTCTCAAGAAGTCTACGCTTTGATCGTTCCCTGGAAGACCAGTAGTAGTTTCCGATGCACATCTGAAGGCATTCTGTAATCTGTGGACTATCAGAGTGTTGATGAAACACAGAAATTGAATCGGGATTGAATACAACAGTCACCATGCGCACTTTCCTCCATGGGAGTAATGTCTCAAAGAGTCTACGCTTTGATCGTACCCTGTTAGACCAGTAGTAGATTCCGATGCACATCTGGAGGCATTCTGTAATCTGTGGACTATCATAGTGTTGATGAAACACAGAAATTACTTCGGGATTGAATACAACAGTCACCATGCGCACTTTCCTCCATGGGAGTAATGTCTCAAACCGTCTATGCTTTGATCGTTCCCAGGATGACCAGTAGTAGTTTCCGATACACATCTGGAGGCAATCTGTAATCTGTGGACTATCAGAGTGTTGATGAAACACAGAAATTGCATCGAGATTGAATACAACAGTCACCATGTGCAATCTCCTCCACAGGAGTAATGTCTCAAACAGTCTACGCTTTGATCGTTCCCTGGAAGACCAGTAGTAGTTTCCGATGCACATCTGGAGGCATTATGTAATCTGTGGACCTTCAACGTGTTGATGAAACACAGAAATTGCATCGGGATTGAATACAACAGTCACCATGACCACTTTCCTCCATGTGAGTAATGTCTCAAACAGTTTACGCTTTGATAGTTCCTTGGAAAACCAGTAGTAGTTTCCGATTCACATCAGGAGGCATTCTGTAATCTGTGGACTAACTGAGTGTTGATAAAACACAGAAATTGCATCGGGATTGAATACAACAGTCACCATGCGCACTTTCCTCCATGGGAGTAATGTCTGAAACAGTCTACGCTTTGATCGTTTCCTGGAAGACCAGTAGTAGTTTCCGATGCACATCTTTAGTCATTCTGTTATCTGTGGACTATCAGAGTGTTGATAAAAGACGGAAATTGAATCGGGTTGAATACAACAGTCACCATGCGCACTTTCCTCCATGGGAGTAATGTCTCAAACAGTTTACGCTTTGATCGTTCCTTGGAAAACCAGTAGTAGTTTCCGATTCACATCTGGAGGCATTCTGTAATCTGTGGACTAACTGAGTGTTGATAAAACACAGAAATTGGATCGGGATTGAATACAACAGTCACCATGCGCACTTTCCTCCATGGGAGTAATGTCTCAAACAGTCTACGCTTTGATCGTTCCCAGGAAGACCAGTAGTAGCTTCCGATGCACATCTGAAGGCATTCTGTAATCTGTGGACTAACTGAGTGTTGATGAAACACAGAAATTGCAATGGGATTGAATACAACAGTCACAATGCGCACTTTCCTCCATGGGAGTAATGTCTCAAACAGTCTACGCTATGATCCTTCCTTGGAAGACCAGTAGTAGTTACCGTTGAACATCTGGAGGCATTCTGTAATCTGTGGACTATCATAGTGTTGATGAAACACTGAAGTTGAATCGGGATTGAATACAACAGTCACCATGCGGTCTTTCCTCCATGGGAGTAATGTCTCAAACAGTCTACGCTTTGATCGTTCCCTGTTAGACCAGTAGTGGTTTCCGATGCACATCTGGAGGCATTCTGTAATCTGTGGACTATCAGAATGTCGATGAAACACAGAAATTGTTTCGGGATTGAATACAACAGTCACCATGCGCACTTTCCTCCATGTGAGTAATGTCTCAAACAGTATACGCTTTGATCGTTCCCTGGAAGTCCAGTAGTAGTTTCCGATGCACATCTGGAGTCAATCTGTAATCTGTGGACTATCAGAGTGTTGATGAAACACAGAAATTGAATCGGGATTGAATACAACAGTCACCATGAACACTTTCCCCCATGGGAGTAATGTCTGAAACATTCTACCCTTTGATCGTACCCTGTTAGACCAGTAGTAGTTTCCGATGCACATCTGGAGGCATTCTGTAATCTGTGGACTATCAGAGGGTTGATGAAACACAGAAATTGCTTCGGGATTGAATACAACAGTCACCATGCGCACTTTCCTCCATGGGAGTAATGTCTCAAACAGTCTACGATTTGATCGTTCCCTGGAAGACCAGTAGTAGATTCCGATGCAAATCTTTAGTCATTCTGTTATCTGTGAACTATCTCAGTGTTGATAAAACACGGAAATTGAATCGGGATTGAATACAACAGTCACCATGCGCACTTTCCTATATGGGAGTAATGTCTCAAACAGTTTACGCTTTGATCGTTCCCTGGAAGACCAGTAGTAGTTTTCGATGCACATCTGGAAGCATTGTGTAATCTGTGGACTATCAGAGTGTTGATGAAACACAGAAACTGCATCGGGATTGAATACAACAGTCACCATGCGCACTTTCCCCCATGGTAGTAATGTCTCAAACAGTCTACGCTTTGATCGTTCCCTGGAAGACCGGTAGTAGTTTCCGATGCACATCTGTAGGCCTTCTGTTATCTGTTTACTATCAGAGTGTTGTTGAAACACAGAAATTGCCTCGGGATTGAATACAACAGTCACCATGCGGTCTCTCCTCCATGGGAGTAATGTCTCAAACAGTCTACGCTTTGATCGTTCCCTGGAAGACCAGTAGTAGTTTCTGAGGCACATCTGGAGGTATTGTGTAACCTGTTTACTATCAGAGTGTCGTTGAGACATTGAAATTGCATCGGGATTGAATACAACAGTCACCATGCGCACTTTCATCCATGGGAGTAATGTCTCAAAAAGTCTACGCTTTGATCGTTCCCTGGAAGACCAGTAGTAGTTTCCGATGCAAATCTTTAGTCATTCTGTAATCTGTGGACTAACTAAGTGTTGATGACACACTGAAATTGCAATGGGACTGAATACAACAGTCACCATGCGCACTTTCCTCCATGGGAGTAATTCTCAAAGAGTCTACGCTTTGATCCTTCCCTGGAAGACCAGTAGTAGTTACCGTTGAACATCTGGAGGCATTCTGTAATCTGTGGACTATCATAGTGTTGATGAAACACTGAAATTGAATCGGGATTGAATACAATAGTCACCATGCGCACTTTCCTCCATGGGAGTAATGTCTCAAACCGTCTATGCTTTGATCGTTCCCAGGATGACCAGTAGTAGTTTCCGATACACATCTGGAGGCAATCTGTAATCTGTGGACTATCAGAGAGTTGATGAAACACAGAAATTGCATCGAGATTGAATACAACAGTCACCATGTGCAATCTCCTCCACAGGAGTAATGTCTCAAACAGTCTACCCTTTGATCGTTCCCTGGAAGACCAGTAGTAGTTTCCGATGCACATCTGGAGGCATTATGTAATCTGTGGACCTTCAACGTGTTGATGAAACACAGAAATTGCATCGGGATTGAATACAACAGTCACCATGACCACTTTCCTCCATGTGAGTAATGTCTCAAACAGTTTACGCTTTGATACTTCCTTGGAAAACAAGTAGTAGTTTCCGATTCACATCAGGAGGCATTCTGTAATCTGTGGACTAACTGAGTGTTGATAAAACACAGAAATTGCATCGGGATTGAATACAACAGTCACCATGCGCACTTTCCTCCATGGGAGTAATGTCTGAAACAGTCTACGCTTTGATCGTTTCCTGGAAGACCAGTAGTAGTTTCCGATGCACATCTTTAGTCATTCTGTTATCTGTGGACTATCAGAGTGTTGATAAAAGACGGAAATTGAATCGGGATTGAATACAACAGTCACCATGCGCACTTTCCTCCATGGGAGTAATGTCTCAAACAGTTTACGCTTTGATCGTTCCTTGGAAAACCAGTAGTAGTTTCCGATTCACATCTGGAGGCATTCTGTAATCTGTGGACTAACTGAGTGTTGATAAAACACAGAAATTGGATCGGGATTGAATACAACAGTCACCATGCGCACTTTCCTCCATGGGAGTAATGTCTCAAACAGTCTACGCTTTGATCGTTCCCAGGAAGACCAGTAGTAGTTTCCGATGCACATCTGAAGGCATTCTGTAATCTGTGGACTAACTGAGTGTTGATGAAACACAGAAATTGCAATGGGATTGAATACAACAGTCACAATGCGCACTTTCCTCCATGGGAGTAATGTCTCAAACAGTCTACGCTTTGATCCTTCCTTGGAAGACCAGTAGTAGTTACCGTTGAACATCTGGAGGCATTCTGTAATCTGTGGACTATCATAGTGTTGATGAAACACTGAAATTGAATCGGGATTGAATACAACAGTCACCATGCGGTCTTTCCTCCATGGGAGTAATGTCTCAAACAGTCTACGCTTTGATCGTTCCCTGTTAGACCAGTAGTGGTTTCCGATGCACATCTGGAGGCATTCTGTAATCTGTGGACTATCAGAATGTCGATGAAACACAGAAATTGTTTCGGGATTGAATACAACAGTCACCATGCGCACTTTCCTCCATGTGAGTAATGTCTCAAACAGTATACGCTTTGATCGTTCCCTGGAAGTCCAGTAGTAGTTTCCGATGCACATCTGGAGTCAATCTGTAATCTGTGGACTATCAGAGTGTTGATGAAACACAGAAACTGAATCGGGATTGAATACAACAGTCACCATGCACACTTTCCCCCATGGGAGTAATGTCTGAAACATTCTACCCTTTGATCGTACCCTGTTAGACCAGTAGTAGTTTCCGATGCACATCTGGAGACTTTCTGTAATCTGTGGACTATCAGAGGGTTGATGAAACACAGAAATTGCTTCGGGATTGAATACAACAGTCACCATGCGCACTTTCCTCCATGGGAGTAATGTCTCAAACAGTCTACGATTTGATCGTTCCCTGGAAGACCAGTAGTAGATTCCGATGCAAATCTTTAGTCATTCTGTTATCTGTGAACTATCTCAGTGTTGATAAAACACGGAAATTGAATCGGGATTGAATACAATAGTCACCATGCGCACTTTCCTCCATGGGAGTAATGTCTCAAACAGTTTACGCTTTGATCGTTCCCTGGAAGACCAGTAGTAGTTTCCGATGCACATCTGGAAGCATTGTGTAATCTGTGGACTATCAGAGTATGATGAAACACAGAAATTGCATCGGGAATGAATACAACAGTCACCATGCGCACTTTCCCCCCTGGTAGTAATGTCTCAAACAGTCTACGCTTTGATCGTTCCCTGGAAGACCGGTAGTAGTTTCCGATGCACATCTGTAGGCCTTCTGTTATCTGTTTACTATCAGAGTGTTGTTGAAACACAGAAATTGCCTCGGGATTGAATACAACAGTCACCATGCGGTCTCTCCTCCATGGGAGTAATGTCTCAAACAGTCTACGCTTTGATCGTTCCCTGGAAGACCAGTAGTAGTTTCTGAGGCACATCTGGAGGTATTGTGTAACCTGTGGACTATCAGAGTGTCGTTGAAACATTGAAATTGCATCGGGATTGAATACAACAGTCACCATGCGCACTTTCATCCATGGGAGTAATGTCTCAAAATTCTACGCTTTGATCGTTCCCTGGAAGACCAGTAGTAGTTTCCGATGCACATCTGGAGGCAATCTGTAATCTGTGGACTATCAGAGTGTTGATGAAACTCAGAAATTGCATCGGGATTGAATACAACAGTCACCATGCTCACTTTCCTCCATGTGAGTAATGTCACAAACAGTCTACGCTTTGATCGTTTTCTGGAAATCCAGTAGTAGTTTCCGATGCACATCTGGAGGCAATCTGTAATCTGTGGACTATCAGAGTGTAGATGAAACTCAGAAATTGCATCGGGATTGAATACAACAGTCACCATGCACACTTTCACCCATGGGAGTAATGTCTCAAACAAACTACGCTTTGGTCGTTAACTGTTAGAACAGTAGTGGTTTCCGATGCACATCTAGAGGCATTCTGCAATCTGTGGACTATCAGAGTGTTGATGAAACAAAGAAATTGCATCGGGATGGAATACAACAGTCACCATGCGCACTTTCCTCCATGGGAGTAATGTCTGAAACATTCTACCCTTTGATCGTTCCCTGTTAGACCAGTAGTAGTTTCCGATGCACATCTTTAGGCATTCTGTAATCTGTGGACTATCAGAGTGTTGATGAAACACAGAAATTGCTTCGGGATTGAATAGAACAGTCACCATGCGCACTTTCCTCCATGGGAGTAAAGTCTGAAACAGTCTACGCTTTGATCGTTCCCTGGAAGACCAGTAGTAGTTTCCGATGCACATCTTTAGTCATTCTGTTATCTGTGGACTATCAGAGTGTTGATAAAAGACGGAAATTGAATCGGGATTGAATACAACAGTCCTCATGCGCACTTTCCTCCATGGGAGTAATGTCTCAAACAGTCTATGCTTTGATCGTTCCCTTGAAGACCAGTAGTAGTTTCCGATGCACATCTGGAGGCAATCTGTAATCTGTGGACTATCAGAGTGTTGATGAAACACAGAAATTGCATCGGGATTGAATACAACAGTCACCATGTGCAATCTCCTCCACAGGAGTAATGTCTCAAACAGTCTACGCTTTGATCGTTAGCTCGAAGACCAGTAGTAGTTTCCGATGCACATCTGGAGGCATTATGTAATCTGTGGACCTTCAATGTGTTGATGAAACACAGCAATTGCATCGGGATTGAATACAACAGTCACCATGCGCACTTTCCTCCATGGGAGTAATGTCTCAAACAGTCTACGATTTGATCGTTCCCTGGAAGACCAGTAGTAGATTCCGATGCAAATCTTTAGTCATTCTGTTATCTGTGAACTATCTCAGTGTTGATAAAACACGGAAATTGAATCGGGATTGAATACAACAGTCACCATGCGCACTTTCCTCCATGGGAGTAATGTCTCAAACAGTTTACGCTTTGATCGTTCCCTGGAAGACCAGTAGTAGTTTCCGATGCACATCTGGAAGCATTGTGTAATCTGTGGACTATCAGAGTATGATGAAACACAGAAATTGCATCGGGAATGAATACAACAGTCACCATGCGCACTTTCCCCCCTGGTAGTAATGTCTCAAACAGTCTACGCTTTGATCGTTCCCTGGAAGACCGGTAGTAGTTTCCGATGCACATCTGTAGGCCTTCTGTTATCTGTTTACTATCAGAGTGTTGTTGAAACACAGAAATTGCCTCGGGATTGAATACAACAGTCACCATGCGGTCTCTCCTCCATGGGAGTAATGTCTCAAACTGTCTACGCTTTGATCGTTCCCTGGAAGACCAGTAGTAGTTTCTGAGGCACATCTGGAGGTATTGTGTAACCTGTGGACTATCAGAGTGTCGTTGAAACATTGAAATTGCATCGGGATTGAATACAACAGTCACCATGCGCACTTTCATCCATGGGAGTAATGTCTCAAAATTCTACGCTTTGATCGTTCCCTGGAAGACCAGTAGTAGTTTCCGATGCACATCTGGAGGCAATCTGTAATCTGTGGACTATCAGAGTGTTGATGAAACTCAGAAATTGCATCGGGATTGAATACAACAGTCACCATGCTCACTTTCCTCCATGTGAGTAATGTCACAAACAGTCTACGCTTTGATCGTTTTCTGGAAATCCAGTAGTAGTTTCCGATGCACATCTGGAGGCAATCTGTAATCTGTGGACTATCAGAGTGTAGATGAAACTCAGAAATTGCATCGGGATTGAATACAACAGTCACCATGCACACTTTCACCCATGGGAGTAATGTCTCAAACAATCTACGCTTTGGTCGTTAACTGTTAGAACAGTAGTGGTTTCCGATGCACATCTAGAGGCATTCTGCAATCTGTGGACTATCAGAGTGTTGATGAAACAAAGAAATTGCATCGGGATGGAATACAACAGTCACCATGCGCACTTTCCTCCATGGGAGTAATGTCTGAAACATTCTACCCTTTGATCGTTCCCTGTTAGACCAGTAGTAGTTTCCGATGCACATCTTTAGGCATTCTGTAATCTGTGGACTATCAGAGTGTTGATGAAACACAGAAATTGCTTCGGGATTGAATACAACAGTCACCATGCGCACTTTCCTCCATGGGAGTAATGTCTGAAACAGTCTACGCTTTGATCGTTCCCTGGAAGACCAGTAGTAGTTTCCGATGCACATCTTTAGTCATTCTGTTATCTGTGGACTATCAGAGTGTTGATAAAAGACGGAAATTGAATCGGGATTGAATACAACAGTCCTCATGCGCACTTTCCTCCATGGGAGTAATGTCTCAAACAGTCTATGCTTTGATCGTTCCCTTGAAGACCAGTAGTAGTTTCCGATGCACATCTGGAGGCAATCTGTAATCTGTGGACTATCAGAGTGTTGATGAAACACAGAAATTGCATCGGGATTGAATACAACAGTCACCATGTGCAATCTCCTCCACAGGAGTAATGTCTCAAACAGTCTACGCTTTGATCGTTAGCTCGAAGACCAGTAGTAGTTTCCGATGCACATCTGGAGGCATTATGTAATCTGTGGACCTTCAATGTGTTGATGAAACACAGCAATTGCATCGGGATTGAATACAACAGTCACCATGACCACTTTCCTCCATGGGAGTTATTCTCAAACAGTCTACGCCTTGATCGTTCCCTGGAATACCAGTAGTAGTTTACGATGCAAATCTGGAGGCATTCTGTAATCTGTGGACTAACTGAGTGTTGATGAAACACTGAAATTGCATCGGGATTGAATACAACAGTCACCATGCGCACTTTCCCCCATGGGAGTAATGTCTCAAACATTCTACGCTTTGATCGTTCCTTGTTAGACCAGTAGTAGCTTCCGTTGCACATTTATAGGCTTTCTGTAATCTGTGGACCATCAGAGTGTTGATGAAACACAGAAATTGCTTCGGGATTGAATACAACAGTCACCATGCGCACTTTCCTCCATGGAAGTAATGTCTCAAACAGTCTACGCATTGATCGTTCCGTGGAATACCAGTAATAGTTTCCGATGCACATCTGGAGGCATCTGTAATCTGTGGACTATCAGAGTATTAATGAAACACAGAAATTCCATCGGGATTGAAACAACAGACACCATTCGCACTTTCCTCCATTGGAGTAATGTCTCAAAGAGTTTGCGCTTTGATCGTTCCCTGGAAGACCAGTAGTAGTTTCCGATGCACATCTGGAGGCATTCTGTAACCTGTGGATTATCAGAGTGTCGTTGAAACACTGAAATTGCATCGGGATTGAATACAACAGTCACCATGCGCACTTTCATCCATGGGAGTAATGTCTCAAAAAGTCTACGCTTTGGTCGTTTACTGGAAGAACAGTAGTAGTTTCCGATGCACATCTGGAGGCATTCTGTAATCTGTGGACTATCAGAGTGTTGATGAAACACAGAAATTGCATCGGGATTGAATGCAACAGTCACATTGCGCACTTTCCTACATAGGAGTAATGTCTCAAACAGTCTACGCTTTGATCGTTCACTGGAAGGTCAGTAGCTGTTTCCGATGCACATCTGGAGGCATTCTGTAATCTGATGAGTATCTGAGTGTTGATGAAACACAGAAATTGCATTGGGATTGAATACAACAGTCACCATGCGCACTTTCCTCCATGGGAGTAATGTCTCAAAGAATCTACGCTTTGATCGTTCCCTGTTAGACCAGTAGTGGTTTCCGATGCACATCTGGAGGCGTTCTGTAATCTGTGGACTATCAGAATGACGATGAAACACAGAAATTGCTTCGGGATTGAATACAACAGTCACCATGCGCACTTTCCTCCATGTGAGTAATGTCTCAAACAGTCTACGCTTTGATCGTTCCCTGGAAGTCCAGTAGTAGTTTCCGATGCACATCTGGAGTCATTCTGTAATCTGTGGACTATCAGAGTGTTGATGAAACACAGAAATTGAAACGGGATTGAATACAACAGTCACCATGCACACTTTCCCCCATGGGAGTAATGTCTGAAACATTCTACCCTTTGATTGTTCCCTGTTAGACCAGTAGTAGTTTCCGATGCACATCTGGAGGCATTCTGTAATCTGTGGACTATCAGAGTGTTGATGAAACAAAGAAATTGCATCGCGATGGAATACAACAGTCACCATGCGCACTTTCCTCCATGGGAGTAATGTCTGAAACATTCTACCCTTTGATCGTTCCCTGTTAGACCAGTAGTAGTTTCCGACGCACATCTGGAGGCAATGTGTAATCTGTGGACTATCAGAGTGTTGATGAAACTCAGAAATTGCATCGGGATTGAATACAACAGTCACCATGCGCACTTTCCTCCATGTGAGTAATGTCACAAACAGTCTACGCTTTGATCGTTTTCTGGAAATCTAGTAGTAGTTTCCGATGCACATCTGGAGGCAATCTGTAATCTGTGGACTATCAGAGTGTAGATGAAACTCAGAAATTGCATCGGGATTGAATACAACAGTCACCATGCGCACTTTCCTCCATGGGAGTAATGTCTCAAACAGTCTATGCTTTGATCGTTCCCAGAAAGACCAGTAGTAGTTTCCGATGCACATCTGGAGGCATTCTGTAATCTGTGGACTATCAGAGTATTAATGAAACACAGAAATCCCATCGGGATTGAAGCAACAGTCACCATTCGCACTTTCCTCCATTGGAGTAATGTCTCAAAGAGTTTACGCTTAGATCGTTCCCTGGAAGACCAGTAGTAGTTTCCGATGCACATCTGGAGGCATTCTGTAATCTGTGGACTATTAGAGTGTTTATGAAACAAAGAAATTGCATCGGGATTGAATACAACAGTCACCATGCGCACTTTCCTACATAGGAGTAATGTCTCAAACAGTCTACGTTTTGTTCGTTCCCTGGAAGACCAGTAGTATTTTAAGTTGCACATCTGGAGGCATTCTGTAATCTGTGGACTATCAGAATGTTGATGAAACAAAGAAATTGCATCGGGATTGAATACAACAGTCACCATGCGCACTTTCCTCCATGGTAGTAATGTCTCAAACGGTCTACGCTTTGATCGTTCCCTGGAAGACCAATAGTAGTTTCCGATGCACATCTGGAGGCATTCTGTAATCTGTGGTCTATCAGAGTGTTGATGAAACACAGAAATTGCATCGGGATTGAATACAACAGTCAGCATACGCACTTTCCTACATTGGAGTAATGTCTCAAACAGTCTATGCTTTGATCGTTCCCTGGAAGGTCAGTAGCTGTTTCCGATGCACATCTGGAGGCATTCTGTAATCTGATGAGTATCTGAGTCTTGATGAAACACAGAAATTGCATTGGGATTGAATACAACAGTCACCATGCATACTTTCCTCCATGGTAGTAATGTCTCAAACGGTCTATTATTTGATCGTTCCCAGAAAAACCAGTAGTAGTTTCCGATGCACATCTGGAGGCATTCTGTAATCTGTGGAATATCAGAGTGTTGATGAAACTCAGAAATTGCATCGGGATTGAATACAACAGTCACCATGCGCACTATCCTCCATGTGAGTAATGTCTCAAACAGTCTACGCTTTGATCGTTCCCTGGAAGACCAGTAGTAGTTTCCGATGCACATCTGGAGGCATTCTGAAATCTATGGACTATCAGAGTGTTGATGAAACACAGAAATTGCATCGGGATTGAATACAACAGTCACATTGCGCCCTTTCCTACATTGGAGTAATGTCTCAAACAGTCTACGCTTTGATCGTTTCCTGGAAGGTCAGTAGCTGTTTCCGATGCATATCTGGAGGCATTCTGTAATCTGATGAGTATCTGAGTGTTGATGAAACACAGAAATTGCATTGGGATTGAATACAACTGTGACCATGCGCAATTTCCTCCATGGTAGTAATGTCTCAAACGGTCTATTCTTTGATCGTTCCCAGAAAAACCAGTAGTAGTTTCCGATTCACATCTGGAGGCAATCTGTAATCTGTGGACTATCAGAGTGTTGATGAAACTCAGAAATTGCATCGGGATTGAATACAACAGTCACCATGCGCACTTTCCTACATTGGAGTAATGTCTCAAACAATCTACGCTTTGATCGTTCCCTGTTAGACCAGTAGTGGTTTCCGATGCACATCTGGAGGCATTCTGTAATCTGTGGACTATCAGAGTGTTGATGAAACTCAGAAATTGCATCGGGATTGAATACAACAGTCACCATGCGCACTTTCCTCCATGTGAGTAATGTTTCAAACAGTCTACGCTTTGATCGTTCCGTGGAAGACCAGTAGTAGTTTCCGACGCACATCTGGAGGCAATCTGTAATCTGTGGACTATCAGAGTGTTGATGAAACTCAGAAATTGCATCAGGATTGAATACAACAGTCACCATGCGCACTTTCCTCCATGTGAGTAATGTCACAAACAGTCTACGCTTTGATAGTTTTCTGGAAATCCAGTAGTAGTCTCCGATGCACATCTGGAGGCAATCTGTAATCTGTGGACTATCAGAGTGTAGATGAAACTCAGAAATTGCATCGGGATTGAATACAACAGTCACCATGCACACTTTCACCCATGGGAGTAATGTCTCAAACAATCTACGCTCTGGTCGTTAACTGTTAGAACAGTAGTGGTTTCCGATGCACATCTAGAGGCATTCTGCAATCTGTGGACTATCAGAGTTTTGATGAAACAAAGAAATTGCATCGGGATGGAATACAACAGTCACCATGTGCAATCTCCTCTACAGGAGTAATGTCTCAAACAGTCTACGCTTTGATCGTTAGCTCGAATACCAGTAGTAGTTTCCGATGCACATCTTTAGGCATTATGTAATCTGTGGACCTTCAATGTGTTGATGAAACACAGCAATTGCATCGGGATTGAATACAACAGTCACCATGACCACTTTCCTCCATGGGAGTAATTCTCAAACAGTCTACGCCTTGATCGTTCCCTGGAATACCAGTGGTAGTTTACGATGCAAATCTGGAGGCATTCTGTAATCTGTGGACTAACTGAGTGTTGATGCAACACTGAAATTGCATCGGGATTGAATACAACAGTCACCATGCGCACTTTCCTCCATGGAAGTAATGTCTCAAACAGTCTACGCTTTGATCGTTCCGTGGAATACCAGTAGTAGTTTCCGATGCACATCTGGAGGCATTCTGTAATCTGTGGACTATCAGAGTATTAATGAAATACAGAAATTCCATCGGGATTGAAACAACAGACACCATTCGCACTTTCCTCCATTGGAGTAATGTCTCAAAGAGTTTGCGCTTTGATCGTTCCCTGGAAGACCAGTAGTAGTTTCCGATGCACATCTTTAGTCATTCTGTTATCTGTGGACTATCAGAGTGTTGATAAAAGACGGAAATTGAATCGGGATTGAATACAACAGTCCTCATGCGCACTTTCCTCCATGGGAGTAATGTCTCAAACAGTCTATGCTTTGATCGTTCCCAGAAAGACCAGTAGAAGTTTCCGATGCACATCTGGAGGCAATCTGTAATCTGTGGACTATCAGAGTGTTGATGAAACACAGAAATTGCATCGGGATTGAATACAACAGTCACCATGTGCAATCTCCTCCACAGGAGTAATGTCTCAAACAGTCTACGCTTTGATCGTTAGCTCGAAGACCAGTAGTAGTTTCCGATGCACATCTGGAGGTATTATGTAATCTGTGGACCTTCAATGTGTTGATGAAACACAGCAATTGCATCGGGATTGAATACAACAGTCACCATGACAACTTTCCTCCATGGGAGGAATTCTCAAACAGTCTACGCCTTGATCGTTCCCTGGAATACCAGTAGTAGTTTACGATGCAAATCTGGAGGCATTCTGTAATCTGTGGACTAACTGAGTGTTGATGAAACACTGAAATTGCATCGGGATTGAATACAACAGTCACCATGCACATATTCCCCCATGGGAGTAATGTCTCAAAATTCTACGCTTTAATCGTTCCGTGTTAGACCAGTAGTAGCTTCCGTTGCACATTTATAGGCTTTCTGTAATCTGTGGACCATCAGAGTGTTGATGAAACACAGAAATTGCTTCGGGATTGAATACAACAGTCACCATGCGCACTTTCCTCCATGGAAGTAATGTCTCAAACAGTCTACGCTTTGATCGTTCAGTGGAATACCAGTAGTAGTTTCCGATGCACATCTGGAGGCATTCTGCAATCTGTGGACTATCAGAGTATTAATGAAACACAGAAATTCCATCGGGATTGAAACAACAGACACCATTCGCACTTTCCTCCATTGGAGTAATGTCTCAAAGAGTTTGCGCTTTGATCGTTCCCTGGAAGACCAGTAGTAGTTTCCGATGCGCATCTGGAGGCATTCTGTAACCTGTGGACTATCAGAGTGTCGTTGAAACACTGAAATTGCATCGGGATTGAATACAACAGTCACCATGCGCACTTTCATCCATGGGAGTAATGTCTCAAAAAGTCTACGCTTTGATCGTTCCCTGTAAGACCAGTAGTAGTTTCCGATGCACATCTGGAGGCATTCTGCAATCTGTGGACTATTAGAGTGTTGATGAAACACAGAAATTGCATCGGGATTGAATACAACAGTCACATTGCGCACTTTCCTACATAGGAGTAATGTCTCAAACAGTCTACGCTTTGATCATTCACTGGAAGGTCAGTAGCGGTTTCCGATGCACATCTGGAGGCATTCTGTAATCTGATGAGTATCTGAGTGTTGATGAAACACAGAAATTGCATTGGGATTGAATACAACAGTCACCATGCGCACTTTCCTCCATGGGAGTAATGTCTCAAACAATCTACACTTTGATCGTTCCCTGGAAGACCAGTAGTAGTTTCCGATGCACATCTGGAGGCATTGTGTAATCTGTGGACTATCAGAGTGTTGATGAAACACAGAAAATGCATCGGGATGGAATACAACAGTCACCATGCGCACTTTCCTCGATGGGAGTAATGTCTCAAACAGTCTACGCTTTGATCGTTCAATGGAAGTCCAGTAGTAATTTCCGATGCACATCTGGAGGCATTCTGTAATCTGTGGACTATCAGAGTGCTGTTGAAACAAAGAAATTGCATCGGGATTGAATACAACAGTCACCATGCGCACTTTCCTACATAGGAGTAATGTCTCAAACAGTCTACGTTTTGTTCGTTCCCTGGAGGACCAGTAGTATTTTCATTTGCACATCTGGAGGCATTCTGAAATCTGTGGACTACCAGAATGTTGATGAAACAAAGAAATTGCATCGGGATTGAATACAACAGTAACCATGCGCACTTTCCTCCATGGTAGTAATGTCTCAAACAGTCTACGCTTTGACCGTTCCCTGGAAGACCAGTAGTAGTTTCCGATGCACATCTGGAGGCATTCTGTAATCTGTGGTCTATCAGAGTGTTGATGAAACACAGAAATTGCATCGGGATTGAATACAACAGTCAGCATGCGCACTTTCCTACATTGGAGTAATGTCTCAAACAGTCTACGCTTCGATCGTTAGCTCGAAGACCAGTAGTAGTTTCCGATGCACATCTTTAGGCATTATGTAATCTGTGGACCTTCAATGTGTTGATGAAACACAGCAATTGCATCGGGATTGAATACAACAGTCACCATGACCACGTTCCTCCATGGGAGTAATTCTCAAACAGTCTACGCCTTGATCGTTCACTGGAAGGTCAGTAGCTGTTTCCGATGCACATCTGGAGGCATTCTGTAATCTGATGAGTATCTGAGTGTTGATGAAACACAGAAATTGCATTGGGATTGAATACAACAGTCACCATGCGCACTTTCCCCCACGGGAGTAATGTCTCAAACAATCTACACTTTGATCGTTCCCTGGAAGACCAGTAGTAGTTTCCGATGCTCATCTGGAGGCATTCTGTAATCTGTGGACTATCAGAGTGTTGATGAAACACAGAAAATGCATCGGGATGGAATACAACAGTCACCATGCGCACTTTCATCGATGGGAGTAATGTCTCAAACAGTCTACGCTTTGATCGTTCCCTGGAAGTCCAGTAGTAGTTTCCGATGCACATCTGGAGGCATTCTGTAATCTGTGGACTATCAGAGTGTTGATGTAACAAAGAAATTGCATCGGGTTTGAATACAACAGTCACCATGCGCACTTTCCTACATAGGAGTAATGTCTCAAACAGTCTACGTTTTGTTCGTTCCCTGGAAGACCAGTAGTATTTTCATTTGCACATCTGGAGGCATTCTGTAATCTGTGGACTATCAGAATGTTGATGAAACAAAGAAATTGCATCGGGATTGAATACAACAGTCACCATGCGCACTTTCCTCCATGGTAGTAATGTCTCAAACAGTCTACGCTTTGACCGTTCCCTGGAAGACCAGTAGTAGTTTCCGATGCACATCTGGAGGCATTCTGTAATCTGTGGTCTATCAGAGTGTTGATGAAACACAGAAATTGCATCGGGATTGAATACAACAGTCAGCATGCGCACTT
Source organism: Schistocerca gregaria (assembly GCF_023897955.1). Lineage (NCBI taxonomy): Eukaryota > Metazoa > Arthropoda > Insecta > Orthoptera > Acrididae > Schistocerca > Schistocerca gregaria. The sequence continues at coordinate 71,867,214 of NC_064922.1, read as the reverse complement.
TCCTACATTGGAGTAATGTCTCAAACAGTCTATGCTTTGATCGTTCCCTGGAAGGTCAGTAGCTGTTTCCGATGCACATCTGGAGGCATTCTGTAATCTGATGAGTATCTGAGTGTTGATGAAACACAGAAATTGCATTGGGATTGAATACAACAGTCACCATGCGCACTTTCCTCCATGGTAGTAATGTCTCAAACGGTCTATTATTTGATCGTTCCCAGAAAAACCAGTAGTAGTTTCCGATGCACATCTGGAGGCAATCTGTAATCTGTGGACTATCAGAGTGTTGATGAAACTCAGAAATTGCATCGGGATTGAATACAACAGTCACCATGCACACTTTCCCCCATGGGAGTAATGTCTCAAACAATCTACGCTTTGATCGTTCCCTGTTAGACCAGTAGTGGTTTCCGATGCACATCAGGAGGCATTCTGTAATCTGTGGACTATCAGAGTGTCGATGAAACACAGAAATTGCTTCGGGATTGAATACAACAGTCACCATGCGCACTTTCCTCCATGTGAGTAATGTCTCAAACAGTCTACGCTTTGATCATTCCCTGGAAGTGCAGTAGTAGTTTCCGATGCACATCTGGAGGCAATCTGTAATCTGTGGACTATCAGAGTGTTGATGAAACTCAGAAATTGCATCGGGATTGAATACAACAGTCACCACGCACACTTTCCCCCATGGGAGTAATGTCTCAAAGAATCTACGCCTTGATCGTTCCCTGTTAGACTAGTAGTGGTTTCCGATGCACATCTGGAGGCATTCTGTAACCTGTGGACTATCAGAGTATCGATGAAACACAGAAATTGCTTCGGGATTGAATACAACAGTCACCATGCGCACTTTCCTCCATGTGAGTAATGTCTCAAACAGTCTACGCTTTGATCGTTCCCTGGAAGACCAGTACTAGTTTCCGATGCACATCTCTAGGCAATCTGTAATCTGTGGACTATCAGAGTGTAGATGAAACTCAGAAATTGCATCGGGATTGAATACAACAGTCACCATGCACACTTTCCCCCATGGGAGTAATGTCTCAAACAATCTACGCTTTGATCGTTCACTGGAATGTCAGTAGCTGTTTCCGATGCACATCTGGAGGCATTCTGTAATCTGATGTGTATCTGTGTGTTGACGAAACACAGAAATTGCATTGGGATTGAATACAACAGTCACCATGCGCACTTTCCTCCATGGGAGTAATGTCTCAAACAATCTACGCTTTGATCGTTCCCTGTTAGACCAGTAGTGGTTTCCGATGCACATCTGGAGGCATTCTGTAATCTGTGGACTATCAGAATGTCGATGAAACACAGAAATTGTTTCGGGATTGAATACAACAGTCACCATGCGCACTTTCCTCCATGTGAGTAATGTCTCAAACAGTCTACGCTTTGATCGTTCCCTGGAAGTCCAGTAGTAGTTCCCGATGCACATCTGGAGTCATTCTGTAATCTGTGGACTATCAGAGTGTTGATGAAACACAGAAATTGAATCGGGATTGAATACAACAGTCACCATGCACACTTTCCACCATGGGAGTAATGTCTGAAACATTCTACCCTTTGATCGTTCCCTGTTAGACCAGTAGTAGTTTCCGATGCACATCTGGAGGCATTCTGTAATCTGTGGACTATCAGAGTATTAATGAAACACAGAAATTCCATCGGGATTGAAACAACAGTCACCATTCGCACTTTCCTCCATTGGAGTAATGTCTCAAAGAGTTTACGCTTAGATCGTTCCCTGGAAGACCAGTAGTAGTTTCCGATGCACATCTGGAGGCATTCTGTAATCTGTGGACTATCAGGGTGTTGATGAAACAAAGAAATTGCATCGGGATTGAATACAACAGTCACCATGCGCACTTTCCTACATAGGAGTAATGTCTCAAAGAGTCTACGCTTTGTTCGTTCACTGGAAGACCAGTAGTATTTTCCGTTGCACATCTGGAGGCATTCTGTAATCTGTGGACTATCAGAATGTTGATGAAACAAAGAAATTGCATCGGGGTTGAATACAACAGTCACCATGCGCACTTTCCCCCATGGTAGTAATGTCTCAAACAGTCTACGCTTTGATCGTTCCCTGGAAGACCAGTAGTAGTTTCCGATGGACATCTGGAGGCATTCTGTAAACTGTGGACTATCAGAGTGTTGATGAAACACAGAAATTGCATCGGGATTGAATACAACAGTCACCATGCGCACTTTCCTACATTGGAGTAATGTCTCAAACAGTCTATGCTTTGATCGTTCCCTGGAAGGTCAGTAGCTGTTTCCGATGCACATCTGGAGGCATTCTATAATCTGATGAGTATCTGAGTGTTGATGAAGCACAGAAATTGCATTGGGATTGAATACAACAGTCACCATGCACACTATCCCCCATGGGAGTAATGTCTCAAACAATCTACGCTTTGATCGTTCCCTGTTAGACGAGTAGTGGTTTCCGATGCACATCTCGAGGCATTCTGTAATCTGTGGACTATCAGAGTGTCGATGAAACACAGAAATTGCTTCGGGATTGAATACAACAGTCACCATGCACACTTTCCCCAATGGGAGTAATGTCTCAAACAATCTACGCTTTGATCGTTAACTGTTAGAACAGTAGTGGTTTCCGATGAACATCTGGAGGTATTCTGTAATCTGTGGACTATCAGATTGTCAATGAAACACAGAAAGTGCTTCGGGATTGAATACAACAGTCACCATGCACACTTTCCCCCATGGGAGTAATGTCTCAAACAATCTACGCTTTGATCGTTCCCTGTTAGACCAGTAGTGGTTTCCGATGCACATCTGGAGGCATTCTGTAATCTGTGGACTAACTGAGTGTTGATGAAACACAGAAATTGCATCGGGATTGAATACAACAATCACCATGCGCACTTTCCTCCACGGGAGTAATGTCTCAAACAGTCTATGCTTTGATCGTTCCCTCGAAGACCAGTAGTTGTTTCCGATGCACATCTGGAGGCATTCTGTAATCTGTGGACTATCAGAGTATTAATGAAACACAGAAATTCCATCGGGATTGAAACAACAGTCACCATTCGCACTTTCCTCCATTGGAGTAATGTCTCAAAGAGTTTGCGCTTTGATCGTTCCCTGGAAGACCAGTAGTAGTTTCCGATGCACATCTGGAGGCATTCTGTAACCTGTGGATTATCAGAGTGTCGTTGAAACACTGAAATTGCATCGGGATTGAATACAACAGTCACCATGCGCACTTTCATCCATGGGAGTAATGTCTCAAAAAGTCTACGCTTTGGTCGTTTACTGGAAGAACAGTAGTAGTTTCCGATGCACATCTGGAGGCATTCTGTAATCTGTGGACTATCAGAGTGTTGATGAAACACAGAAATTGCATCGGGATTGAATGCAACAGTCACATTGCGCACTTTCCTACATAGGAGTAATGTCTCAAACAGTCTACGCTTTGATCGTTCACTGGAAGGTCAGTAGCTGTTTCCGATGCACATCTGGAGGCATTCTGTAATCTGATGAGTATCTGAGTGTTGATGAAACACAGAAATTGCATTGGGATTGAATACAACAGTCACCATGCGCACTTTCCTCCATGGGAGTAATGTCTCAAACGGTCTATTATTTGATCGTTCCCAGAAAAACCAGTAGCAGTTTCCGATGCACATCTGGAGGCAATCTGTAATCTGTGGACTATCAGAGTGTTGATGAAACTCAGAAATTGCATCGGGATTGAATACAACAGTCACCATGCACACTTTCCCCCATGGGAGTAATGTCTCAAACAATCTACGCTTTGATCGTTCCCTGTTAGACCAGTAGTGGTTTCCGATGCACATCAGGAGGCATTCTGTAATCTGTGGACTATCAGAGTGTCGATGAAACACAAAAATTGCTTCGGGATTGAATACAACAGTCACCATGCGCACTTTCCTCCATGTGAGTAATGTCTCAAACAGTCTACGCTTTGATCGTTCCCTGGAAGTGCAGTAGTAGTTTCCGATGCACATCTGGAGGCAATCTGTAATCTGTGGACTATCAGAGTGTTGATGAAACTCAGAAATTGCATCGGGATTGAATACAACAGTCACCATGCACACTTTCCCCCATGGGAGTAATGTCTCAAAGAATCTACGCCTTGATCGTTCCCTGTTAGACTAGTAGTGGTTTCCGATGCACATCTGGAGGCATTCTGTAACCTGTGGACTATCAGAGTATCGATGAAACACAGAAATTGCTTCGGGATTGAATACAACAGTCACCATGCGCACTTTCCTCCATGTGAGTAATGTCTCAAACAGTCTACGCTTTGATCGTTCCCTGGAAGACCTGTACTAGTTTCCGATGCACATCTCTAGGCAATCTGTAATCTGTGGACTATCAGAGTGTAGATGAAACTCAGAAATTGCATCGGGATTGAATACAACAGTCACCATGCACACTTTCCCCCATGGGAGTAATGTCTCAAACAATCTACGCTTTGATCGTTCACTGGAATGTCAGTAGCTGTTTCCGATGCACATCTGGAGGCATTCTGTAATCTGTGGACTATCAGAATGTCGATGAAACACGGAAATTGTTTCGGGATTGAATACAACAGTCACCATGCGCACTTTCCTCCATGTGAGTAATGTCTCAAACAGTCTACGCTTTGATCGTTCCCTGTTAGACTAGTAGTGGTTTCCGATGCACATCTGGAGGCATTCTGTAATCTGTGGACTATCAGAATGTCGATGAAACACAGAAATTGAATCGGGATTGAATACAACAGTCACCATGCACACTTTCCACCATGGGAGTAATGTCTGAAACATTCTACCCTTTGATCGTTCCCTGTTAGACCAGTAGTAGTTTCCGATGCACATCTGGAGGCATTCTGTAATCTGTGGACTATCAGAGGGTTGATGAAACACAGAAATTGTATCGGGATTGAATACAACAGTCACCATGCGCACTTTCCTCCATGGGAGTAATGTCTCAAACAGTTTACACACTGATTGTTCCCTGGAAGACCAGTAGTAGTTTCCGATGCACCTCTGGAGGCATTGTGTAATCTGTGGACTATCAGAGTGTTGATTAAACACAGAAACTGCATCGGGATGGAATACAACAGTCACCATGCGCACTTTCCTCGATGGGAGTAATGTCTCAAACAGTCTACGGTTTGATCGTTCCCTGGAAGACCAGTAGCAGTTTCCGTTGCACATCTGGAGGCATTCTGTAATCTGTGGACTAACTGAGTGTTGATGAAACACAGAAATTGCATCGGGATTGAATACAACAATCACCATGCGCACTTTCCTCCACGGGAGTAATGTCTCAAACAGTCTATGCTTTGATCGTTCCCTCGAAGACCAGTAGTAGTTTCCGATGCACATCTGGAGGCATTCTGTAATCTGTGGACTATCAGAGTATTAATGAAACACAGAAATTCCATCGGGATTGAAACAACAGTCACCATTCGCACTTTCCTCCATTGGAGTAATGTCTCAAAGAGTTTACGCTTAGATCGTTCCCTGGAAGACCAGTAGTAGTTTCCGATGCACATCTGGAGGCATTCTGTAATCTGTGGACTATCAGAGTGTTGATGAAACAAAGAAATTGCATCGGGATTGAATACAACAGTCACCATGCGCACTTTCCTACATAGGAGTAATGTCTCAAAGAGTCTACGCTTTGTTCGTACACTGGAAGACCAGTAGTATTTTCCGTTGCACATCTGGAGGCATTCTGTAATCTGTGGACTATCAGAATGTTGATGAAACAAAGAAATTGCATCGGGGTTGAATACAACAGTCACCATGCGCACTTTCCCCCATGGTAGTAATGTCTCAAACAGTCTACGCTTTGATCGTTCCCTGGAAGACCAGTAGTAGTTTCCGATGCACATCTGGAGGCATTCTGTAATCTGTGGACTATCAGAGTGTTGATGAAACACAGAAATTGCATCGGGATTGAATACAACAGTCACCATGCGCACTTTCCTACATTGGAGTAATGTCTCAAACAGTCTATGCTTTGATCGTTCCCTGGAAGGTCAGTAGCTGTTTCCGATGCACATCTGGAGGCATTCTATAATGTGATGAGTATCTGAGTGTTGATGAAACACAGAAATTGCATTGGGATTGAATACAACAGTCACCATGCGCACTTTCCTCCATGGGAGTAATGTCTCAAACGGTCTATTGTTTGATCGTTCATAGAAAAACCAGTAGTAGTTTCCGATGCACATCTGGAGGCAATCGGTAATCTGTGGACTATCAGAGTGTTGATGAAACTCAGAAATTGCATCGGGATTGAATACAACAGTCACCATGCACACTATCCCCCATGGGAGTAATGTCTCAAACAATCTACGCTTTGATCGTTCCCTGTTAGACCAGTAGTGGTTTCCGATGCACATCTGGAGGCATTCTGTAATCTGTGGACTATCAGAGTGTCGATGAAACACGGAAATTGCCTCGGGATTAAATACAACAGTCACCATGCACACTTTCCCCAATGGGAGTAATGTCTGAAACAATCTACGCTTTGATCGTTAACTGTTAGAACAGTAGTGGTTTCCGATGCACATCTGGAGGTATTCTGTAATCTGTGGACTATCAGATTGTCGATGAAACACAGAAATTGCTTCGGGATTGAATACAACAGTCACCATGCGCACTTTCATCCATGGGAGTAATGTCTCAAAAAGTCTACGCTTTGGTCGTTTACTGGAAGAACAGTAGTAGTTTCCGATGCACATCTGGAGGCATTCTGTAATCTGTGGACTATCAGAGTGTTGATGAAACACAGAAATTGCATCGGGATTGAATGCAACAGTCACATTGCGCACTTTCCTACATAGGAGTAATGTCTCAAACAGTCTACGCTTTGATCGTTCACTGGAAGGTCAGTAGCTGTTTCCGATGCACATCTGGAGGCATTCTGTAATCTGATGAGTATCTGAGTGTTGATGAAACACAGAAATTGCATTGGGATTGAATACAACAGTCACCATGCGCACTTTCCTCCATGGGAGTAATGTCTCAAAGAATCTACGCTTTGATCGTTCCCTGTTAGACCAGTAGTGGTTTCCGATGCACATCTGGAGGCGTTCTGTAATCTGTGGACTATCAGAATGACGATGAAACACAGAAATTCCTTCGGGATTGAATACAACAGTCACCATGCGCACTTTCCTCCATGTGAGTAATGTCTCAAACAGTCTACGCTTTGATCGTTCCCTGGAAGTCCAGTAGTAGTTTCCGATGCACATCTGGAGTCATTCTGTAATCTGTGGACTATCAGAGTGTTGATGAAACACAGAAATTGAAACGGGATTGAATACAACAGTCACCATGCACACTTTCCCCCATGGGAGTAATGTCTGAAACATTCTACCCTTTGATCGTTCCCTGTTAGACCAGTAGTAGTTTCCGATGCACATCTGGAGGCATTCTGTAATCTGTGGACTATCAGAGTGTTGATGAAACAAAGAAATTGCATCGCGATGGAATACAACAGTCACCATGCGCACTTTCCTCCATGGGAGTAATGTCTGAAACATTCTACCCTTTGATCGTTCCCTGTTAGACCAGTAGTAGTTTCCGACGCACATCTGGAGCCAATGTGTAATCTGTGGACTATCAGAGTGTTGATGAAACTCAGAAATTGCATCGGGATTGAATACAACAGTCACCATGCGCACTTTCCTCCATGTGAGTAATGTCACAAACAGTCTACGCTTTGATCGTTTTCTGGAAATCTAGTAGTAGTTTCCGATGCACATCTGGAGGCAATCTGTAATCTGTGGACTATCAGAGTGTAGATGAAACTCAGAAATTGCATCGGGATTGAATACAACAGTCACCATGCACACTTTCACCCATGGGAGTAATGTCTCAAACAATCTACGCTTTGGTCGTTAACTGTTAGAACAGTAGTGGTTTCCGATGCACATCTAGAGGCATTCTGCAATCTGTGGACTATCAGAGTGTTGATGAAACAAAGAAATTGCATCGCGATGGAATACAACAGTCACCATGCGCACTTTCCTCCATGGGAGTAATGTCTGAAACATTCTACCCTTTGATCGTTCCCTGTTAGACCAGTAGTAGTTTCCGATGCACATCTTTAGGCATTCTGTAATCTGTGGACTATCAGAGTGTTGATGAAACACAGAAATTGCTTCGGGATGGAATACAACAGTCACCATGCGCACTTTCCTCGATGGGAGTAATGTCTCAAACAGTCTACACTTTGAACGTTCCCTGGAAGACCAGTAGCAGTTTCCGTTGCACATCTGGAGGCATTCTGTAATCTGTGGACTAACTGAGTGTTGATGAAACACAGAAATTGCATCGGGATTGAATACAACAGTCACCATGCGCACTTTCCTCCACGGGAGTAAATATCTCTAACAGTCTATGCTTTGATCGTTCCCTCGAAGACCAGTAGCAGTTTCCGATGCACATCTGGAGGCATTCTGTAATCTGTGGACTATCAGAGTATTAATGAAACACAGAAATCCCATCGGGATTGAAGCAACAGTCACCATTCGCACTTTCCTCCATTGGAGTAATGTCTCAAAGAGTTTACGCTTAGATCGTTCCCTGGAAGACCAGTAGTAGTTTCCGATGCACATCTGGAGGCATTCTGTAATCTGTGGACTATTAGAGTGTTTATGAAACAAAGAAATTGCATCGGGATTGAATACAACAGTCACCATGCGCACTTTCCTACATAGGAGTAATGTCTCAAACAGTCTACGTTTTGTTCGTTCCCTGGAAGACCAGTAGTATTTTAAGTTGCACATCTGGAGGCATTCTGTAATCTGTGGACTATAAGAATGTTGATGAAACAAAGAAATTGCATCGGGATTGAATACAACAGTCACCATGCGCACTTTCCTCCATGGTAGTAATGTCTCAAACGGTCTACGCTTTGATCGTTCCCTGGAAGACCAATAGTAGTTTCCGATGCACATCTGGAGGCATTCTGTAATCTGTGGTCTATCAGAGTGTTGATGAAACACAGAAATTGCATCGGGATTGAATACAACAGTCAGCATGCGCACTTTCCTACATTGGAGTAATGTCTCAAACAGTCTATGCTTTGATCGTTCCCTGGAAGGTCAGTAGCTGTTTCCGATGCACATCTGGAGGCATTCTGTACTCTGATGAGTATCTGAGTCTTGATGAAACACAGAAATTGCATTGGGATTGAATACAACAGTCACCATGCATACTTTCCTCCATGGTAGTAATGTCTCAAACGGTCTATTATTTGATTGTTCCCAGAAAAACCAGTAGTAGTTTCCGATGCACATCTGGAGGCATTCTGTAATCTGTGGAATATCAGAGTGTTGATGAAACTCAGAAATTGCATCGGGATTGAATACAACAGTCACCATGCGCACTATCCTCCATGTGAGTAATGTCTCAAACAGTCTACGCTTTGATCGTGCCCTGGAAGACCAGTAGTAGTTTCCGATGCACATCTGGAGGCATTCTGAAATCTATGGACTATCAGAGTGTTGATGAAACACAGAAATTGCATCGGGATTGAATACAACAGTCACATTGCGCCCTTTCCTACATTGGAGTAATGTCTCAAACAGTCTACGCTTTGATCGTTTCCTGGAAGGTCAGTAGCTGTTTCCGATGCATATCTGGAGGCATTCTGTAATCTGATGAGTATCTGAGTGTTGATGAAACACAGAAATTGCATTGGGATTGAATACAACTGTGACCATGCGCAATTTCCTCCATGGTAGTAATGTCTCAAACGGTCTATTCTTTGATCGTTCCCAGAAAAACCAGTAGTAGTTTCCGATTCACATCTGGAGGCAATCTGTAATCTGTGGACTATCAGAGTGTTGATGAAACTCAGAAATTGCATCGGGATTGAATACAACAGTCACCATGCGCACTTTCCTACATTGGAGTAATGTCTTAAACAATCTACGCTTTGATCGTTAACTGTTAGACCAGTAGTGGTTTCCGATGCACATCTGGAGGCATTCTGTAATCTGTGGACTATCAGAGTGTTGATGAAACTCAGAAATTGCATCGGGATTGAATACAACAGTCACCATGCGCACTTTCCTCCATGTGAGTAATGTTTCAAACAGTCTACGCTTTGATCGTTCCGTGGAAGTCCAGTAGTAGTTTCCGACGCACATCTGGAGGCAATCTGTAATCTGTGGACTATCAGAGTGTTGATGAAACTCAGAAATTGCATCAGGATTGAATACAACAGTCACCATGCGCACTTTCCTCCATGTGAGTAATGTCACAAACAGTCTACGCTTTGATCGTTTTCTGGAAATCCAGTAGTAGTTTCCGATGCACATCTGGAGGCAATCTGTAATCTGTGGACTATCAGAGTGTAGATGAAACTCAGAAATTGCATCGGGATTGAATACAACAGTCACCATGCACACTTTCACCCATGGGAGTAATGTCTCAAACAATCTACGCTCTGGTCGTTAACTGTTAGAACAGTAGTGGTTTCCGATGCACATCTAGAGGCATTCTGCAATCTGTGGACTATCAGAGTTTTGATGAAACAAAGAAATTGCATCGGGATGGAATACAACAGTCACCATGCGCACTTTCCTCCATGGGAGTAATGTCTGAAACATTCTACCCTTTGATCGTTCCCTGTTAGACCAGTAGTAGTTTCCGATGCACATCTTTAGGCATTCTGTAATCTGTGGACTATCAGAGTGTTGATGAAACACAGAAATTGCTTCGGGATTGAATACGACAGTCCTCATGCGCACTTTCCTCCATGGGAGTAATGTCTCAAACAGTCTATGCTTTGATCGTTCCCAGGAAGACCAGTAGTAGTTTCCGATGCACATCTGTAGGCAATCTGTAATCTGTGGACTATCAGAGTGTTGATGAAACACAGAAATTGCATCGGGATTGAATACAACAGTCACCATGTGCAATCTCCTCTACAGGAGTAATGTCTCAAACAGTCTACGCTTTGATCGTTAGCTCGAATACCAGTAGTAGTTTCCGATGCACATCTTTAGGCATTATGTAATCTGTGGACCTTCAATGTGTTGATGAAACACAGCAATTGCATCGGGATTGAATACAACAGTCACCATGACCACTTTCCTCCATGGGAGTAATTCTCAAACAGTCTACGCCTTGATCGTTCCCTGGAATACCAGTAGTAGTTTACGATGCAAATCTGGAGGCATTCTGTAATCTGTGGACTAACTGAGTGTTGATGCAACACTGAAATTGCATCGGGATTGAATACAACAGTCACCATGCGCACTTTCCTCCATGGAAGTAATGTCTCAAACAGTCTACGCTTTGATCGTTCCGTGGAATACCAGTAGTAGTTTCCGATGCACATCTGGAGGCATTCTGTAATCTGTGGACTATCAGAGTATTAATGAAACACAGAAATTCCATCGGGATTGAAACAACAGACACCATTCGCACTTTCCTCCATTGGAGTAATGTCTCAAAGAGTTTGCGCTTTGATCGTTCCCTGGAAGACCAGTAGTAGTTTCCGATGCACATCTTTAGTCATTCTGTTATCTGTGGACTATCAGAGTGTTGATAAAAGACGGAAATTGAATCGGGATTGAATACAACAGTCCTCATGCGCACTTTCCTCCATGGGAGTAATGTCTCAAACAGTCTATGCTTTGATCGTTCCCAGAAAGACCAGTAGTAGTTTCCGATGCACATCTGGAGGCAATCTGTAATCTGTGGACTATCAGAGTGTTGATGAAACACAGAAATTGCATCGGGATTGAATACAACAGTCACCATGTGCAATCTCCTCCACAGGAGTAATGTCTCAAACAGTCTACGCTTTGATCGTTAGCTCGAAGACCAGTAGTAGTTTCCGATGCACATCTGGAGGTATTATGTAATCTGTGGACCTTCAATGTGTTGATGAAACACAGCAATTGCATCGGGATTGAATACAACAGTCACCATGACAACTTTCCTCCATGGGAGGAATTCTCAAACAGTCTACGCCTTGATCGTTCCCTGGAATACCAGTAGTAGTTTACGATGCAAATCTGGAGGCATTCTGTAATCTGTGGACTAACTGAGTGTTGATGAAACACTGAAATTGCATCGGGATTGAATACAACAGTCACCATGCGCATATTCCCCCATGGGAGTAATGTCTCAAAATTCTACGCTTTGATCGTTCCGTGTTAGACCAGTAGTAGCTTCCGTTGCACATTTATAGGCTTTCTGTAATCTGTGGACCATCAGAGTGTTGATGAAACACAGAAATTGCTTCGGGATTGAATACAACAGTCACCATGCGCACTTTCCTCCATGGAAGTAATGTCTCAAACAGTCTACGCTTTGATCGTTCAGTGGAATACCAGTAGTAGTTTCCGATGCACATCTGGAGGCATTCTGCAATCTGTGGACTATCAGAGTATTAATGAAACACAGAAATTCCATCGGGATTGAAACAACAGACACCATTCGCACTTTCCTCCATTGGAGTAATGTCTCAAAGAGTTTGCGCTTTGATCGTTCCCTGGAAGACCAGTAGTAGTTTCCGATGCGCATCTGGAGGCATTCTGTAACCTGTGGACTATCAGAGTGTCGTTGAAACACTGAAATTGCATCGGGATGGAATACAACAGTCACCATGCGCACTTTCCTCCATGGGAGTAATGTCTGAAACATTCTACCCTTTGATCGTTCCCTGTTAGACCAGTAGTAGTTTCCGATGCACATCTTTAGGCATTCTGTAATCTGTGGACTATCAGAGTGTTGATGAAACACAGAAATTGCTTCGGGATTGAATACGACAGTCCTCATGCGCACTTTCCTCCATGGGAGTAATGTCTCAAACAGTCTATGCTTTGATCGTTCCCAGGAAGACCAGTAGTAGTTTCCGATGCACATCTGTAGGCAATCTGTAATCTGTGGACTATCAGAGTGTTGATGAAACACAGAAATTGCATCGCGATTGAATACAACAGTCACCATGTGCAATCTCCTCTACAGGAGTAATGTCTCAAACAGTCTACGCTTTGATCGTTAGCTCGAATACCAGTAGTAGTTTCCGATGCACATCTTTAGGCATTATGTAATCTGTGGACCTTCAATGTGTTGATGAAACACAGCAATTGCATCGGGATTGAATACAACAGTCACCATGACCACTTTCCTCCATGGGAGTAATTCTCAAACAGTCTACGCCTTGATCGTTCCCTGGAATACCAGTAGTAGTTTATGATGCAAATCTGGAGGCATTCTGTAATCTGTGGACTAACTGAGTGTTGATGCAACACTGAAATTGCATCGGGATTGAATACAACAGTCACCATGCGCACTTTCCTCCATGGAAGTAATGTCTCAAACAGTCTACGCTTTGATCGTTCCGTGGAATACCAGTAGTAGTTTCCGATGCACATCTGGAGGCATTCTGTAATCTGTGGACTATCAGAGTATTAATGAAACACAGAAATTCCATCGGGATTGAAACAACAGACACCATTCGCACTTTCCTCCATTGGAGTAATGTCTCAAAGAGTTTGCGCTTTGATCGTTCCCTGGAAGACCAGTAGTAGTTTCCGATGCACATCTTTAGTCATTCTGTTATCTGTGGATTATCAGAGTGTTGATAAAAGACGGAAATTGAATCGGGATTTAATACAACAGTCCTCATGCGCACTTTCCTCCATGGGAGTAATGTCTCAAACAGTCTATGCTTTGATCGTTCCCAGAAAGACCAGTAGTAGTTTCCGATGCACATCTGGAGGCAATCTGTAATCTGTGGACTATCAGAGTGTTGATGAAACACAGAAATTGAATCAGGATTGAATACAACAGTCACCATGTGCAATCTCCTCCACAGGAGTAATGTCTCAAACAGTCTACGCTTTGATCGTTAGCTCGAAGACCAGTAGTAGTTTCCGATGCACATCTGGAGGTATTATGTAATCTGTGGACCTTCAATGTGTTGATGAAACACAGCAATTGCATCGGGATTGAATACAACAGTCACCATGACAACTTTCCTCCATGGGAGGAATTCTCAAACAGTCTACGCCTTGATCGTTCCCTGGAATACCAGTAGTAGTTTACGATGCAAATCTGGAGGCATTCTGTAATCTGTGGACTAACTGAGTGTTGATGAAACACTGAAATTGCATCGGGATTGAATACAACAGTCACCATGCGCATATTCCCCCATGGGAGTAATGTCTCAAAATTCTACGCTTTGATCGTTCCGTGTTAGACCAGTAGTAGCTTCCGTTGCACATTTATAGGCTTTCTGTAATCTGTGGACCATCAGAGTGTTGATGAAACACAGAAATTGCTTCGGGATTGAATACAACAGTCACCATGCGCACTTTCCTCCATGGAAGTAATGTCTCAAACAGTCTACGCTTTGATCGTTCAGTGGAATACCAGTAGTAGTTTCCGATGCACATCTGGAGGCATTCTGCAATCTGTGGACTATCAGAGTATTAATGAAACACAGTAATTCCATCGGGATTGAAACAACAGACACCATTCGCACTTTCCTCCATTGGAGTAATGTCTCAAAGAGTTTGCGCTTTGATCGTTCCCTGGAAGACCAGTAGTAGTTTCCGATGCGCATCTGGAGGCATTCTGTAACCTGTGGACTATCAGAGTGTCGTTGAAACACTGAAATTGCATCGGGATTGAATACAACAGTCACCATGCGCACTTTCATCCATGGGAGTAATGTCTCAAAAAGTCTACGCTTTGATCGTTCCCTGTAAGACCAGTAGTAGTTTCCGATGCACATCTGGAGGCATTCTGCAATCTGTGGACTATTAGAGTGTTGATGAAACACAGAAATTGCATCGGGATTGAATACAACAGTCACATTGCGCACTTTCCTACATAGGAGTAATGTCTCAAACAGTCTACGCTTTGATCATTCACTGGAAGGTCAGTAGCGGTTTCCGATGCACATCTGGAGGCATTCTGTAATCTGATGAGTATCTGAGTGTTGATGAAACACAGAAATTGCATTGGGATTGAATACAACAGTCACCATGCGCACTTTCCTCCATGGGAGTAATGTCTCAAACAATCTACACTTTGATCGTTCCCTGGAAGACCAGTAGTAGTTTCCGATGCACATCTGGAGGCATTGTGTAATCTGTGGACTATCAGAGTGTTGATGAAACACAGAAAATGCATCGGGATGGAATACAACAGTCACCATGCGCACTTTCCTCGATGGGAGTAATGTCTCAAACAGTCTACGCTTTGATCGTTCAATGGAATTCCAGTAGTAATTTCCGATGCACATCTGGAGGCATTCTGTAATCTGTGGACTATCAGAGTGCTGATGAAACAAAGAAATTGCATCAGGATTGAATACAACAGTCACCATGCGCACTTTCCTACATAGGAGTAATGTCTCAAACAGTCTACGTTTTGTTCGTTCCCTGGAGGACCAGTAGTATTTTCATTTGCACATCTGGAGGCATTCTGTAATCTGTGGACTACCAGAATGTTGATGAAACAAAGAAATTGCATCGGGATTGAATACAACAGTCACCATGCGCACTTTCCTCCATGGTAGTAATGTCTCAAACAGTCTACGCTTTGACCGTTCCCTGGAAGACCAGTAGTAGTTTCCGATGCACATCTGGAGGCATTCTGTAATCTGTGGTCTATCAGAGTGTTGATGAAACACAGAAATTGCATCGGGATTGAATACAACAGTCAGCATGCGCACTTTCCTACATTGGAGTAATGTCTCAAACAGTCTACGCTTCGATCGTTAGCTCGAAGACCAGTAGTAGTTTCCGATGCACATCTTTAGGCATTATGTAATCTGTGGACCTTCAATGTGTTGATGAAACACAGCAATTGCATCGGGATTGAATACAACAGTCACCATGACCACGTTCCTCCATGGGAGTAATTCTCAAACAGTCTACGCCTTGATCGTTCACTGGAAGGTCAGTAGCTGTTTCCGATGCACATCTGGAGGCATTCTGTAATCTGATGAGTATCTGAGTGTTGATGAAACACAGAAATTGCATTGGGATTGAATACAACAGTCACCATGCGCACTTTCCTCCATGGGAGTAATGTCTCAAACAATCTACACTTTGATCGTTCCCTGGAAGACCAGTAGTAGTTTCCGATGCTCATCTGGAGGCATTCTGTAATCTGTGGACTATCAGAGTGTTGATGAAACACAGAAAATGCATCGGGATGGAATACAACAGTCACCATGCGCACTTTCCTCGATGGGAGTAATGTCTCAAACAGTCTACGCTTTGATCGTTCCCTGGAAGTCCAGTAGTAGTTTCCGATGCACATCTGGAGGCATTCTGTAATCTGTGGACTATCAGAGTGTTGATGAAACAAAGAAATTGCATCGGGATTGAATACAACAGTCACCATGCGCACTTTCCTACATAGGAGTAATGTCTCAAACAGTCTACGTTTTGTTCGTTCCCTGGAAGACCAGTAGTATTTTCATTTCCACATCTGGAGGCATTCTGTAATCTGTGGACTATCAGAATGTTGATGAAACAAAGAAATTGCATCGGGATTGAATACAACAGTCACCATGCGCACTTTCCTCCATGGTAGTAATGTCTCAAACAGTCTACGCTTTGACCGTTCCCTGGAAGACCAGTAGTAGTTTCCGATGCACATCTGGAGGCATTCTGTAATCTGTGGTCTATCAGAGTGTTGATGAAACACAGAAATTGCATCGGGATTGAATACAACAGTCAGCATGCGCACTTTCCTACATTGGAGTAATGTCTCAAACAGTCTATGCTTTGATCGTTCCCTGGAAGGTCAGTAGCTGTTTCCGATGCACATCTGGAGGCATTCTGTAATCTGATGAGTATCTGAGTGTTGATGAAACACAGAAATTGCATTGGGATTGAATACAACAGTCACCATGCGCACTTTCCTCCATGGTAGTAATGTCTCAAACGGTCTATTATTTGATCGTTCCCAGAAAAACCAGTAGTAGTTTCCGATGCACATCTGGAGGCAATCTGTAATCTGTGGACTATCAGAGTGTTGATGAAACTCAGAAATTGCATCGGGATTGAATACAACAGTCACCATGCACACTTTCCCCCATGGGATTAATGTCTCAAACAATCTACGCTTTGATCGTTCCCTGTTAGACCAGTAGTGGTTTCCGATGCACATCAGGAGGCATTCTGTAATCTGTGGACTATCAGAGCGTCGATGAAACACAGAAATTGCTTCGGGATTGAATACAACAGTCACCATGCGCACTTTCCTCCATGTGAGTAATGTCTCAAACAGTCTATGCTTTGATCGTTCCTTGTTAGACCAGTAGTAGTTTCCGATGCACATCTGGAGGCAATCTGTAATCTGTGGACTATCAGAGTGTTGATGAAACTCAGAAATTGCATCGGGATTGAATACAACAGTCACCATGCACACTTTCCCCCATGGGAGTAATGTCTCAAAGAATCTACGCCTTGATCGTTCCCTGTTAGACCAGTAGTGGTTTCCGATGCACATCTGGAGGCATTCTGTAACCTGTGGACTATCAGAGTATCGATGAAACACAGAAATTGCTTCGGGATTGAATACAACAGTCACCATGCGCACTTTCCTCCATGTGAGTAATGTCTCAAACAGTCTACGCTTTGATCGTTCCCTGGAAGACCAGTACTAGTTTCCGATGCACATCTCTAGGCAATCTGTAATCTGTGGACTATCAGAGTGTAGATGAAACTCAGAAATTGCATCGGGATTGAATACAACAGTCACCATGCACACTTTCCCCCATGGGAGTAATGTCTCAAACAATCTACGCTTTGATCGTTCACTGGAATGTCAGTAGCTGTTTCCGATGCACATCTGGAGGCATTCTGTAATCTGATGAGTATCTGAGTGTTGACGAAACACAGAAATTGCATTGGGATTGAATACAACAGTCACCATGCGCACTTTCCTCCATGGGAGTAATGTCTCAAACAATCTACGCTTTGATCGTTCCCTGTTAGACCAGTAGTGGTTACCGATGCACATCTGGAGGCATTCTGTAATCTGTGGACTATCAGAATGTCGATGAAACACAGAAATTGTTTCGGGATTGAATACAACAGTCACCATGCGCACTTTCCTCCATGTGAGTAATGTCTCAAACAGTCTACGCTTTGATCGTTCCCTGGAAGTCCAGTAGTAGTTCCCGATGCACATCTGGAGTCATTCTGTAATCTGTGGACTATCAGAGTGTTGATGAAACACAGAAATTGAATCGGGATTGAATACAACAGTCGCCATGCACACTTTCCACCATGGGAGTAATGTCTGAAACATTCTACCCTTTGATCGTTCCCTGTTAGACCCGTAGTAGTTTCCGATGCACATCTGGAGGCATTCTGTAATCTGTGGACTATCAGAGGGTTGATGAAACACAGAAATTGTATCGGGATTGAATACAACAGTCACCATGCGCACTTTCCTCCATGGGAGTAATGTCTCAAACAGTTTACACACTGATTGTTCCCTGGAAGACCAGTAGTAGTTTCCGATGCACCTCTGGAGGCATTGTGTAATCTGTGGACTATCAGAGTGTTGATGAAACACAGAAACTGCATCGGGATGGAATACAACAGTCACCATGCGCACTTTCCTCGATGGGAGTAATGTCTCAAACAGTCTACGGTTTGATCGTTCCCTGGAAGACCAGTAGCAGTTTCCGTTGCACATCTGGAGGCATTCTGTAATCTGTGGACTAACTGAGTGTTGATGAAACACAGAAATTGCATCGGGATTGAATACAACAATCACCATGCGCACTTTCCTCCACGGGAGTAATGTCTCAAACAGTCTATGCTTTGATCGTTCCCTCGGAGACCAGTAGTAGTTTCCGATGCACATCTGGAGGCATTCTGTAATCTGTGGACTATCAGAGTATTAATGACACACAGAAATTCCATCGGGATTGAAACAACAGTCACCATTCGCACTTTCCTCCATTGGAGTAATGTCTCAAAGAGTTTACGCTTAGATCGTTCCCTGGAAGACCAGTAGTAGTTTCCGATGCACATCTGGAGGCATTCTGTAATCTGTGGACTATCAGAGTGTTGATGAAACAAAGAAATTGCATCGGGATTGAATACAACAGTCACCATGCGCACTTTCCTACATAGGAGTAATGTCTCAAAGAGTCTACGCTTTGTTCGTTCACTGGAAGACCAGTAGTATTTTCCGTTGCACATCTGGAGGCATTCTGTAATCTGTGAACTATCAGAATGTTGATGAAACAAAGAAATTGCATCGGGGTTGAATACAACAGTCACCATGCGCACTTTCCCCCATGGTAGTAATGTCTCAAACAGTCTACGCTTTGATCGTTCCCTGGAAGACCAGTAGTAGTTTCCGATGCACATCTGGAGGCATTCTGTAATCTGTGGACTATCAGAGTGTTGATGAAACACAGAAATTGCATCGGGATTGAATACAACAGTCACCATGCGCACTTTCCTACATTGGAGTAATGTCTCAAACAGTCTATGCTTTGATCGTTCCCTGGAAGGTCAGTAGCTGTTTCCGATGCACATCTGGAGGCATTCTATAATCTGATGAGTATCTGAGTGTTGATGAAACACAGAAATTGCATTGGGATTGAATACAACAGTCACCATGCGCACTTTCCTCCATGGTAGTAATGTCTCAAACGGTCTATTGTTTGATCGTTCATAGAAAAACCAGTAGTAGTTTCCGATGCACATCTGGAGGCAATCGGTAATCTGTGGACTATCAGAGTGTTGATGAAACTCAGAAATTTCATCGGGATTGAATACAACAGTCACCATGCACACTTTCCCCAATGGGAGTAATGTCTGAAACAATCTACGCTTTGATCGTTAACTGTTAGAACAGTAGTGGTTTCCGATGCACATCTGGAGGTATTCTGTAATCTGTGGACTATCAGATTGTCGATGAAACACAGAAATTGCTTCGGGATTGAATACAACAGTCACCATGCACACTTTCCCCCATGGAAGTAATGTCTCAAACAATCTACGCTTTGATCGTGCCCTGTTAGACCAGTAGTGGTTTCCGATGCACATCTGGAGGCATTCTGTAATCTGTGGACTAACTGAGTGTTGATGAAGCACTGAAATTGCATCGGGGTTGAATACAACAGTCACCATGCACACTATCCCCCATGGGAGTAATGTCTCAAACAATCTACGCTTTGATCGTTCCCTGTTAGACCAGTAGTGGTTTCCGATGCACATCTGGAGGCGTTCTGTAATCTGTGGACTATCAGAGTGTCGATGAAACACGGAAATTGCCTCGGGATTAAATACAACAGTCACCATGCACACTTTCCCCAATGGGAGTAATGTCTGAAACAATCTACGCTTTGATCGTTAACTGTTAGAACAGTAGTGGTTTCCGATGCACATCTGGAGGTATTCTGTAATCTGTGGACTATCAGATTGTCGATGAAACACAGAAATTGCTTCGGGATTGAATACAACAGTCACCATGCACACTTTCCCCCATGGAAGTAATGTCTCAAACAATCTACGCTTTGATCGTGCCCTGTTAGACCAGTAGTGGTTTCCGATGCACATCTGGAGGCATTCTGTAATCTGTGGACTAACTGAGTGTTGATGAAGCACTGAAATTGCATCGGGGTTGAATACAACAGTCACCATGCACACTATCCCCCATGGGAGTAATGTCTCAAACAGTCTACGCTTTGTTCGTTCACTGGAAGACCAGTAGTAGTTTCCGATGCACATCTGGAGGCATTCTGTAACCTGTGGGCTATCAGAATGTTGATGAAACAAAGAAATTGCATCGGGGTTGAATACATCAGTCACCATGCGCACTTTCCCCCATGGTAGTAATGTCTCAAACAGTCTACGCTTTGATCGTTCCCTGGAAGACCAGTAGTAGTTTCCGATGCACATCTGGAGGCATTCTGTAATCTGTGGACTATCAGAGTGTTGATGAAACACCGAAATTGCATCGGGATTGAATACAACAGTCACCATGCGCACTTTCCTCCATGGTAGTAATGTCTCAAACGGTCTATTCTTTGATCGTTCCCAGAAAAACCAGTAGTAGTTTGCGATGCACATCTGGAGACAATCTGTAATCTGTGGACTATCAGAGTGTTGATGAAACTCAGAAATTGCATCGGGATTGAATACAACAGTCACCATGCACACTTTCCCCCATGGGAGTAATGTCTCAAACAATCTACTCTTTGATCGTTCCCTGTTAGACCAGTAGTGGTTTCCGATGCACATCTGGAGGCATTCTGTAATCTGTGGACTATCAGAGTGTCGATGAAACACAGAAATTGCTTCGGGATTGAATACAACAGTCACCATGCGCACTTTCCTCCATGTGAGTAATGTCTCAAACAGTCTACGCTTTGATCGTTCCCTGGAAGTCCAGTAGTAGTTTCCGATGCACATCTGGAGGCAGTCTGTAATCTGTGGACTATCAGAGTGTTGATGAAACTCAGAAATTGCATCGGGATTGAATACAACAGTCACCATGCACACTTTCCCCCATGGAAATAATGTCTCAAACAATCTACGCTTTGATCGTTCCCTGTTAGACCAGTAGTGGTTTCCGATGCACGTCTGGAGGCATTCTGTAATCTGTGGACCTTCAAAGTGTTGATGAAACACAGAAATTACATGGTGATTGAATACAACAGTCACCATGCGCACTTTTCTCCATGGGAGTAATGTCTCAAACACTCTATGCTTTGATCGTTCCCAGGAAGACCAGTAGTAGTTTTCGATGCACATCTGGAGGCTATCTGTAATCTGTGGACTATCAGAGTTTTGATGAAACACAGAAATTGCATCGTTATTGAATACAACAGTCACAATGCGCACTTTCCCAAATGGGAGTAATGTGTGAAACATTCTACGCTTTGATCGTTCCTTGTTAGACCAGTAGTAGTTTCCGATGCACATATGAATTTTTTCTGTAATCTGTAGACTACCAGAGTGTTGATGAAACACAGAAATTGCTTCGGGATTGAATACAACAGTCACCATGCGCACTTTCCTCCATGTGAGTAATGTCTCAAACAGTCTACGCTTTGATCGTTCCCTGGAAGACCAGTAGTGGTATCCGATGCACATCTGGAGGCATTCTGTAATCTGTGGACTATCAGAGTATTAATGAAACACAGAAATTCCATCTGGATTGAATACAACAGTCACCATACGCACATTCCTCCATGGGGGTAATGTCTCAAAGAGTTTGCGCTTTGATCGTCCCCTGCTAGACCAGTAGTAGTTTCCGATGCACATCTGGAGGCATTCTATAATCTGATGGACTATGAGAGTGTTGATGAAACAAAGAAATTGCATCGGGATGGAATACAACAGTCACCATGCGCACTTTCTTCCATGGGAGTATTGTCTGAAACATTCTACCCTTTGATCGTTCCTTGTTAGACCAGTAGTAGCTTCCGATGCACATCTGGAGGCATTCTGTAATCTGTGGACTATCAGAGTGTTGATGAAACACAGAAATTGCTTCGGGATTGAATACAACAGTCACCATGCGCACTTTCCTCCATGGGAGTAATGTCTCAAACAGTCTATGCTTTGATCGTTCCCTGCAAGACCAGTAGTAGTTTCCGATGCACATCTTTAGTCATTCTGTTATCTGTGGACTATCAGAGTGTTGATAAAAGACGGAAATTGAATCGGGATTGAATACAACAGTCACCATGCGCACTTTCCTCCATGGGAGTAATGTCTCAAACAGTTTACGCTTTGATTGTTCCCTGGAAGACCAGTAGTAGTTTCAAATGCACATCTGGAGGCATTGTGTAATCTGTGGACTATCAGAGTGTTGATGAAACACAGAAACTGCATCGGGATGGAATACAACAGTAACTATGCGCACTTTCCCCCATTGGAGTAATGTCTCAAACAGTCTACGCTTTGATCGTTCCCTGGAAGGCCAGTAGTAGTTTCCGATTCACATCTGGAGGCATTCTGTAATCTGTGGACTAACTGAGTGTTGATTAAACACATAAATTGAATCGGGAGTTAATGCAACAGTCACCATGCGCACTTTCCTCCATGGGAGTTATGTCTCAAACAGTCTGCGCTTTGATCGTTCCCAGGAAGACCAGTAGTAGTTTCCGATGCACATCGGGAGGCATTCTGTAATCTGTGGACTAACTGAGTGTTGATGAAACACAGAAATTGCATCGGGATTGAATACAACAGTCACATTGCGCACTTTCCTACATTGGAGTAATGTCTCAAACAGTCTACGCTTTCATCGTTCCCTGGAAGTCCAGTAGTAGTTTCCGATGCATATCTGGAGGCAATCTGTAATCTGTGGACTATCAGAGTGTTGATGAAACTCAGAAATTGCATCGGGATTGAAAACAACAGTCACCATGCACACTTTCCCCCATGGGAGTAATGTGTCAAACAATCTACGCTTTTGATCGTTCCCTGTTAGACCAGTAGTGGTTTCCGATGCACATCTGGAGGCATTCTGTAATCTGTGGACTATCAGAGTGTCGATGAAACACAGAAATTGCTTCGGGATTGAATACAACAGTCACCATGCGCACTTTCCCCCATGGGAGAAATGTCTCAAACACTCTATGCTTTGATCGTTCCTTGTTAGACCAGTAGTAGTTTCCGATGCACATCTGAATACATTCTGTAATCTGTGGACTATCAGAGTGTTGATGAAACACAGAAATTGCTTCGGGATTGAATACAACAGTCACCATGCGCACTTTCCTCCATGGAAGTAATGTCTCAAACAGTCTACGCTTTGATCGTTCCCTGGAAGACCAGTAGTGGTTTCCGATGCACATCTGGAGGCATTCTGTAATCTGTGGACTAGCAGAGTATTAATGAAACACAGAAATTGCTTCGGGATTGAATACAACAGTCACCATGCGCACTTTCCCCCATGGGAGTAACGTCTCAAACAGTCTACGCTTTGATCGTTCCCTGGAAGACCAGTGGTGGTTTCCGATGCTCATCTGGAGGCATTCTGTATTCTGTGGACTATCAGAGTATTAATGAAACATAGAAATTCCATCGGGTTGAATACAACAGTCACCATGCGCACTTTCCTCCATGGGAGTATTGTCTGAAACATTCTACCCTTTGATCGTTCCCTGTTAGACCAGTAGTAGTTTCCGATGCAATCTGGAGGCATTCTGTAATCTGATGGACTATCAGAGTGTTGATGAAACAAGGAAATTGCATCGGGATGGAATACAACAGTCACCATGCGCACTTTCCTCCATGGGAGTATTGTCTGAAACATTCTACCCTTTGATCGTTCCCTGTTAGACCAGTAGTAGTTTCCGATGCACATCTGGAGGCATTCTGTAATCTGTGGACTATCAGAGTGTTGATGAAACTCAGAAATTGCATCGGGATTGAATAAAACAGTCACCATGCACACGTTCCCCCATGGGAGTAATGTCTCAAACAATCTACGCTTTGATCGTTCCCTGTTAGACCAGTAGTGGTTTCCGATGCACATCTGGAGGCATTCTGTAATCTGTGGACTATCAGGGTGTCGGTGAAACACAGAAATTGCTTCGGGATTGAATACAACAGTCGCCATGCGCACTTTCCTCCATGGGAGTAATGTCTCAAACAGTCTACGATTTGATCGTTCCCTGGAAGACCAGTAGTAGATTCCGATGCACATCTTTAGTCATTCTGTTATCTGTGAACTATCATAGTGTTGTTAAAACACGGAAATTGAATCGGGATTGAATGCAACAGTCACCATGCGCACTTTCCTCCATGGGAGTAATGTCACAAACAGTCTACGCTTTGATCGTTCCCTGGAAGACCAGTAGCAGTTTCCGTTGCACATCTGGAGGCATACTGTAATCTGTGGACTAACTGAGTGTTGAAGAAACACAGAAATTGCATCGGGATTGAATACAACAGTCACCATGCCCACTTTCCTCCACGGGAGTAATGTCTCAAACAGTCTATGCTTTGATCGTTCCCTCGAAGACCAGTAGTAGTTTCCGATGCACATCTGGAGGCATTCTGTAACCTGTGGACTATCAGAGTATTAATGAAACACAGAAATTCCATCGGGATTGAAACAACAGTCACCATTCGAACTTTCCTCCATTGGAGTAATGTCTCAAAGAGTTTACGCTTTGATCGTTCCCTGGAAGACCAGTAGTAGTTTCAGATGCACATCTGGAGGCATTCTGTAATCTGTGGACTATCAGAGTGTTGATGAAACAAAGAAATTCCATCGGGATTGAATACAACAGTCACCATGCCCACTTTCCTACATAGGAGTAATGTCTCAAACAGTCTACGCTTCGTTCGTTCCCTGGAAGACCAGTAGTATTTTCCGTTGCACATCTGGTGGCATTCTGTAATCTGTGGACTATCAGAGTGTTGATGAAACTCAGAAATTGCATCGGGATTGAATACAACAGTCACCATGCACACTTTCCCCCATGGGAGTAATGTCTCAAACAATCTACGCTTTGATCGTTAACTGTTAGAACAGTAATGGTTTCCGATGCACATCTGGAGGCATACTGTAATCTGTGGACTATCAGAGTGTCGATGAAACACAGAAATTGCTTCGGGAATGAATACAACAGTCACCATGCGCACATTCCTCTATGTGAGTAATGTCTCAAACAGTCTACCTTTTGATCGTTCCCTGTTAGACCAGTAGTAGTTTCCGATGCACACCTGGAGTCATTCTGTAATCTGTGGACTATCAGAGTGTCGATGAATCACAGAAATTGCTTCGGGATTGAATACAACAGTCACCATGCGGACATTCCTCTATGTGAGTAATGTCTCAAACAGTCTACCATTTGATCGTTCCCTGGAAGAACAGTAGAAGTTTCCGATGCACATCTGGAGGCATTGTGTAATCTGTGGACTATCAGAGTGTTGATGAAACACAGAAACTGCATCGGGATGGAATACAACAGTCACCATGCGCACTTTCCTCCATGGGAGTAATGTCTCAAACAGTCTACGCTTTGATCGTTCCCTTGAAGACCAGTAGTAGTTTCCGATGCACATCTGGAGGCATTCTGTAATCTGTGGAACTACAAAGTGTTGATGAAACACAGAAATTACATCGTGATTGAACACAACAGTCACCATGCGCACTTTCCTCCATGGGAGTAATGTCTCAAACACTCTGTGCTTTGATCGTTCCCAGGAAGACCAGTAGTAGTTTTCGATGCACATCTGGAGGCAATCTGTAATCTGTGGACTATCAGAGTGTTGATGAAACACAGAAATTGCATCGTTATTGAATACAACAGTCACCATGCGCACTTTCCTCCATGTGAGTAATGTCTCAAACAGTCTACGCTTTGATCGTTCCCTGGAAGACCAGTAGTAGTTTCCGATGCACATCTGGAGTCATTCTGTAATCTGTGGACTATCAGAGTGTCGATGAAACACAGAAATTGCTTCGGGATTGAATACAACAGTCACCATGCGCACTTTCCTCCATGTGAGTAATGTCTCAAACAGTCTACCTTTTGATCGTTCCCTGTTAGACCAGTAGTAGTTTCCGATGCACATCTGGAGGCATTGTGTAATCTGTGGACTATCAGAGTGTTGATGAAACACAGAAACTGCATCGGGATGGAATACAACAGTCACCATGCGCACTTTCCTCCATGGGAGTAATGTCTCAAACAGTCTACGCTTTGATCGTTCCCTGGAAGAAAAGTAGCAGTTTCCGTTGCACATCTGAAGGCATTCTGTAATCTGTGGACTAACTGAGTGTTGATGAAACACAGAAATTGCATCGGGATTGAATACAACAGTCACCATGCGCACTTTCCTCCACGGGAGTAATGTCTCAAACACTCTATGCTTTGATCGTTCCCAGGAAGAACAGTAGTAGTTTTCGATGCACATCTGGAGGCAATCTGTAATCTGTGGACTATCAGAGTGTTGATGAAACACAGAAATTGCATCGTTATTGAATACAACAGTCACCATGCGCACTTTCCCCCATGGGAGTAATGTGTCAAACATTCTACGCTTTGATCGTTCCTTGTTAGACCAGTAGTAGTTTACGATTCACATCTGAATTCATTCTGTAATCTGTGGACCATCAGAGTGTTGATGAAACACAGAAATTGCTTCGGGATTGAATACAACAGTCGCCATGCGCACTTTCCTCCATGGGAGTAATGTCCCAAACAGTCTACGCTTTGATCGTTAACTGGAAGACCAGTAGTAGTTTCCGATGCACATCTGGAGGCATTCTGTAATCTGTGGACTATCAGAGTATTAATGAAACACAGAAATTCCATCGGGATTGAATACAACAGTCACCATGCGCACTTCCCTCCATGAGAGTATTGTCTGAAACATTCTACCATTTGATCGTTCCCTGTTAGACCAGTAATAGTTTCCGATGCACATCTGGGGGCATTCTGTAATCTGTGGACTATCAGAGTGTTGATGAAACACAGAAATTGCTTCGGGATTGAATACAACAGTCACCATGCGCACTTTCCTCCATGGGAGTAATGTCTCAAACAGTCTACGCTTTGATCGTTCCCTGGAAGACCAGTAGTAGTTTCCGATTCACATCTGGAGGCATTCTGTAATCCGTGGACTAACTGAGTGTTGATTAAACACAGAAATTACAATGGGATTGAATAAAACAGTCACCATGCGCACTTTCCTCCATGGGAGTAATGTCTCAAACAGACTACGCTTTGATCGTTCCCTGTTAGACCAGTAGTAGTTACCGTTGAACATCTGGAGGCATTCTGTAATTTGTGGACTAACTGAGTGTTCATTAAACACATAAATTGCATCGGGATTTAATGCAACAGTCACCATGCGCACTTTCCTCCATGGGAGTAATGTCTCAAACAGTCTACGCTTTGATCGTTCCCTGGAAGTCCAGTACTAGTTTCCGATGCACATCTGGAGGCAATCTGTAATCTGTGGACTATCAGAGTGTAGATGAAACTCAGAAATTGCATCGGGATTGAATACAACAGTCACCATGCACACTTTCCCCCATGGGAGTAATGTCTCAAACAATCTACGCTTTGATCGTTAACTGTTAGAACAGTAATGGTTTCCGATGCACATCTGGAGTCATTCTGTAATCTGTGGACTATCAGAGTGTCGATGAAACACAGAAATTGCTTCGGGATTGAATACAACAGTCACCATGCGCA
Organism: Schistocerca gregaria; assembly: GCF_023897955.1. Taxonomy (NCBI): domain Eukaryota; kingdom Metazoa; phylum Arthropoda; class Insecta; order Orthoptera; family Acrididae; genus Schistocerca; species Schistocerca gregaria. The sequence goes on along the minus strand of NC_064922.1, from coordinate 71,839,017 downwards.
CATTCCTCTATGTGAGTAATGTCTCAAACAGTCTACCTTTTGATCGTTCCCTGTTAGACCAGTAGTAGTTTCCGATGCACATCTGGAGGCATTGTGTAATCTGTGGACTATCAGAGTGTTGATGAAACACAGAAACTGCATCGGGAAGGAATACAACAGTCACAATGCGCACTTTCCTCCACGGGAGTAATGTCTCAAACAGTCTATTCTTTGATCGTTCCCTTGAGGACCAGTAGTAGTTTCCGATGCACATCTGGAGGCATTCTGTAATCTGTGGACCTTCAAAGTGTTGATGAAACACAGAAATTACATCGTGATGGAACACAACAATCACCATGCGCACTTTCCTGCATGGGAGTAATGTCTCAAACACTCTATGCTTTGATCGTTCCCTGGAAGACCAGTAGTAGTTTTCGATGCACATCTGGATGCAGTCTGTAATCTGTGGACTATCAGAGTGTTGATGAAACACAGAAATTGCATCGTTATTGAATACAACAGTCACCATGCGCACTTCCCTCCATGTGAGTAATGTCTCAAACAGTCTACGCTTTGATCGTTCCCTGGAAGACCAGTAGTAGTTTCCGATGCACATCTGGAGTCATTCTGTAATCTGTGGACTATCAGAGTGTCGATGAAACACAGAAATTGCTTCGGGATTGAATACAACAGTCACCATGCGCACTTTCCCCCATGGGAGTAATGTGTCAAACATTCTACGCTTTGATCGTTCCTTGTTAGACCAGTAGTAGTTTACGATGCACATCTGATTTCATTCTGTAATCTGTGGACTATCAGAGTGTTGATGAAACACTGAAATTGCTTCGGGATTGAATACAACAGTCGCCATGCGCACTTTCCTCCATGGGAGTAATGTCTCAAACAGTCTACGCTTTGATCGTTAACTGGAAGACCAGTAGTGGTTTCCGATGCACATCTGGAGGCATTCTGTAATCTGTGGACTATCAGAGTATTAATGAAACACAGAAATTCCATCGGGATTGAATACAACAGTCACCATACGCACTTTCCTCCATGGGAGTAATGTCTCAAAGAGTTTGCGCTTTGATCGTTCCCTGGAAGACCAGTAGTAGTTTCCGATGCACATCTGGAGGCATTCTGTAATCTGATGGACTATCAGAGTGTTGATGAAACAAAGAAATTGCATCGGGATGGAATACAACAGTCATCATGCGCACTTTCCTCCATGAGAGTATTGTCTGAAACATTCTACCCTTTGATCGTTCCCTTTTAGACTAGTAGTAGTTTCCGATGCACATCTGGAGGCATACTGTAATCTGTGGACTATCAGAGTGTCGATGAAACACAGAAATTGCTTCGGGATTGAATACAACAGTCACCATGGGCACATTCCTCCATGTGAGTAATGTCTCAAACAGTCTACGCTTTGATCTTTCCCTGGAAGACCAGTAGTAGTTTCCGATGCACATCTGGAGTCATTCTGTAATCTGTGGACTATCAGAGTGTCGATGAAACACAGAAATTGCTTCGGGATTGAATACAACAGTCACCATGCGCACTTTCCTCCATGTGAGTAATGTCTCAAACAGTCTACCTTTTGATCGTTCCCTGTTAGACCAGTAGTAGTTTCCGATGGACATCTGGAGGCATTGTGTAATCTGTGGACTATCAGAGTGTTGATGAAACACAGAAACTGCATCGGGATGGAATACAACAGTCACCATGCGCACTTTCCTCCATGGGAGTAATGTCTCAAACAGTCTACGCTTTGATCGTTCCCTGGAAGAAAAGTAGCAGTTTCCGTTGCACATCTGAAGGCATTCTGTAATCTGTGGACTAACTGAGTGTTGATGAAACACAGAAATTGCATCGGGATTGAATACAACAGTCACCATGCGCACTTTCCTCCACGGGAGTAATGTCTCAAACACTCTATGCTTTGATCGTTCCCAGGAAGAACAGTAGTAGTTTTCGATGCACATCTGGAGGCAATCTGTAATCTGTGGACTATCAGAGTGTTGATGAAACACAGAAATAGCATCGTTATTGAATACAAAAGTCACCATGCGCACTTTCCCCCATGGGAGTAATGTGTCAAACATTCTACGCTTTGATCGTTCCTTGTTAGACCAGTAGTAGTTTACGATTCACATCTGAATTCATTCTGTAATCTGTGGACCATCAGAGTGTTGATGAAACACAGAAATTGCTTCGGGATTGAATGCAACAGTCGCCATGCGCACTTTCCTCCATGGGAGTAATGTCTCAAACAGTCTGCGCTTTGATCGTTAACTGGAAGACCAGTAGTGGTTTCCGATGCACATCTGGAGGCATTCTGTAATCTGTGGACTATCAGAGTATTAATGAAACACAGAAATTCCATCGGGATTGAATACAACAGTCACCATGCGCACTTTCCTCCATGAGAGTATTGTCTGAAACATTCTACCCTTTGATCGTTCCCTGTTAGACCAGTAATAGTTTCCGATGCACATCTGGAGGCATTCTGTAATCTGTGGACTATCAGAGTGTTGATGAAACACAGAAATTGCTTCGGGATTGAATACAACAGTCACCATGCGCACTTTCCTCCATGGGAGTTATGTCTCAAACAGTCTACGCTTTGATCGTTCCCTGGAAGACCAGTAGTAGTTTCCGATTCACATCTGGAGGCATTCTTTAATCTGTGGACTAACTGAGTGTTGATTAAACACAGAAATTACAATGGGATTGAATAGAACAGTCACCATGCGCACTTTCCTCTATGGGAGTAATGTCTCAAACAGACTACGCTTTGATCGTTCCCTGTTAGACCAGTAGTAGTTACTGTTGAACATCTGGAGGCATTCTGTAATTTGTGGACTAACTGAGTGTTCATTAAACACATAAATTGCATCGGGATTTAATGCAACAGTCACCATGCGCACTTTCCTCCATGGGAGTAATGTCTCAAACAGTCTACGCTTTGATCGTTCCCTGGAAGTCCAGTACTAGTTTCCGATGCACATCTGGAGGCAATCTGTAATCTGTGGACTATCAGAGTGTAGATGAAACTCAGAAATTGCATCGGGATTGAATACAACAGTCACCATGCGCACTTTCCTCCATGGGAGTAACGTCTCAAACAATCTACGCTTTGATCGTTAACTGTTAGAACAGTAATGGTTTCCGATGCACATCTGGAGTCATTCTGTAATCTGTGGACTAACTGAGTGTTGATGAAACACAGAAATTGCATCGGGATTGAATACAAGAGTCACCATGCGCACTTTCCTCCACAGGAGTAATGTCTCAAACACTCTATGCTTTGATCGTTCCCAGGAAGAACAGTAGTAGTTTTCGATGCACATCTGGAGGCAATCTGTAATCTGTGGACTATCAGAGTGTTGATGAAACACAGAAATTGCATCGTTATTGAATACAACAGTCACCATGCGCACTTTCCCCCATGGGAGTAATGTCTCAAACACTCTATGCTTTGATCGTTCCCAGGAAGAACAGTAGTAGTTTTCGATGCACATCTGGAGTCATTCTGTAATCTGTGGACTATCAGAGTGTTGATGAAACACAGAAATTGCATCGTTATTGAATACAACAGTCACCATGCGCACTTTCCCCCATGGGAGTAATGTCTCAAACACTCTATGCTTTGATCGTTCCCAGGAAGAACAGTAGTAGTTTTCAATGCACATCTGGAGTCATTCTGTAATCTGTGGACTATCAGAGTGTCGATGAAACACAGAAATTGCTTCGGGATTGAATACAACAGTCACCATGCGCACATTCCTCGATGTGAGTAATGTCTCAAACAGTCTACCTTTTGATCGTTCCCTGTTAGACCAGTAGTAGTTTCCGATGCACATCTGGAGGCATTGTGTAATCTGTGGACTATCAGAGTGTTGATGAAACACAGAAACTGCATCGGGAAGGAATACAACAGTCACAATGCGCACTTTCCTCCACGGGAGTAATGTCTCAAACAGTCTATTCTTTGATCGTTCCCTTGAGGACCAGTAGTAGTTTCCGATGCACATCTGGAGGCATTCTGTAATCTGTGGACCTTCAAAGTGTTGATGAAACACAGAAATTACATCGTGATGGAACACAACAATCACCATGCGCACTTTCCTGCATGGGAGTAATGTCTCAAACACTCTATGCTTTGATCGTTCCCTGGAAGACCAGTAGTAGTTTTCGATGCACATCTGGATGCAGTCTGTAATCTGTGGACTATCAGAGTGTTGATGAAACACAGAAATTGCATCGTTATTGAATACAACAGTCACCATGCGCACTTTCCTCCATGTGAGTAATGTCTCAAACAGTCTACGCTTTGATCGTTCCCTGGAAGACCAGTAGTAGTTTCCGATGCACATCTGGAGTCATTCTGTAATCTGTGGACTATCAGAGTGTCGATGAAACACAGAAATTGCTTCGGGATTGAATACAACAGTCACCATGCGCACTTTCCTCCATGTGAGTAATGTCTCAAACAGTCTACGCTTTGATCGTTCCCTGGAAGACCAGTAGCAGTTTCCGTTGCACATCTGAAGGCATTCTGTAATCTGTGGACTAACTGAGTGTTGATGAAACACAGAAATTGCATCGGGATTGAATACAACAGTCACCATGCGCACTTTCCTCCATGGGAGTAATGTCTCAAACACTCTATGCTTTGATCGTTCCCAGGAAGACCAGTAGCAGTTTTCGATGCACACCTGGAGGCAATCTGTAATCTGTGGACTATCAGAGTGTTGATGAAGCACGGAAATTGCATCGTTATTGAATACAACAGTCACCATGCGCACTTTCCCCCATGGGAGTAATGTGTCAAACATTCTACGCTTTGATCGTTCCTTGTTAGACCAGTAGTAGTTTACGATGCACATCTGATTTCATTCTGTAATCTGTGGACTATCAGAGTGTTGATGAAACACTGAAATTGCTTCGGGATTGAATACAACAGTCGCCATTCGCACTTTCCTCCATGGGAGTAATGTCTCAAACAGTCTACGCTTTGATCGTTAACTGGAAGAGCAGTAGTGGTTTCCGATGCACATCTAGAGGCATTCTGTAATCTGTGGACTATCAGAGTATTAATGAAACACAGAAATTCCATCGGGATTGAATACAACAGTCACCATACGCACTTTCCTCCATGGGAGTAAAGTCTCAAAGAGTTTGCGCTTTGATCGTTCCCTGGAAGACCAGTAGTAGTTTCCGATGCACATCTGGAGGCATTCTGTAATCTGATGGACTATCAGAGTGTTGATGAAACAAAGAAAATGCATCGGGATGGAATACAACAGTCACCATGCGCACTTTCCTCCATGAGAGTATTGTCTGAAACATTCTACCCTTTGATCGTTCCCTTTTAGACTAGTAGTAGTTTCCGATGCACATCTGGAGGCATACTGTAATCTGTGGACTATCAGAGTGTCGATGAAACACAGAAATTGCTTCGGGATTGAATACAACAGTCACCATGCGCACATTCCTCTATGTGAGTAATGTCTCAAACAGTCTACCTTTTGATCGTTCCCTGTTAGACCAGTAGTAGTTTCCGATGCACACCTGGAGTCATTCTGTAATCTGTGGACTATCAGAGTGTCGATGAATCACAGAAATTGCTTCGGGATTGAATACAACAGTCACCATGCGGACATTCCTCTATGTGAGTAATGTCTCAAACAGTCTACCATTTGAACGTTCCCTGTTAGACCAGTAGTAGTTTCCGATGCACATCTGGAGGCATTTTGTAATCTGTGGACTATCAGAGTGTTGATGAAACGCAGAAACTGCATCGGGAAGGAATACAACAGTAACCATGCACACTTTCCTCCACGGGTGTAATGTCTCAAACAGTCTATGCTTTGATCGTTCCCTTGAAGACCAGTAGTAGTTTCCGATGCACATCTGGAGGCATTCTGTAATCTGTGGACCTACAAAGTGTTGATGAAACACAGAAATTACATCGTGATTGAACACAACAGTCACCATGCGCACTTTCCTCCATGGGAGTAATGTCTCAAACACTCTATGCTTTGATCGTTCCCAGGAAGACCAGTAGTAGTTTTCGATGCACATCTGGAGGCAATCTGTAATCTAAGGACTATCAGAATGTTGATGAAACACAGAAATTGCATCGTTATTGAATACAACAGTCACCATGCGCACTTTCCTCCATGTGAGTAATGTCTCAAACAGTCTACGCTTTCATCGTTCCCTGGAAGACCAGTAGTAGTTTCCGATGCACATCTGGAGTCATTCTGTAATCTGTGGACTATCAGAGTGTTGATGAAACACAGAAATTGCATCGTTATTGAATACAAAAGTCACCATGCGCACTTTCCCCCATGGGAGTAATGTGTCAAACATTCTACGCTTTGATCGTTCCTTGTTAGACCAGTAGTAGTTTACGATTCACATCTGAATTCATTCTGTAATCTGTGGACCATCAGAGTGTTGATGAAACACAGAAATTGCTTCGGGATTGAATACAACAGTCGCCATGCGCACTTTCCTCCATGGGAGTAATGTCTCAAACAGTCTACGCTTTGATCGTTAACTGGAAGACCAGTAGTGGTTTCCGATGCACATCTGGAGGCATTCTGTAATCTGTGGACTATCAGAGTATTAATGAAACACAGAAATTCCATCGGGATTGAATACAACAGTCACCATGCGCACTTTCCTCCATGAGAGTATTGTCTGAAACATTCTACCCTTTGATCGTTCCCTGTTAGACCAGTAATAGTTTCCGATGCACATCTGGAGGCATTCTGTAATCTGTGGACTATCAGAGTGTTAATGAAACACAGAAATTGCTTCGGGATTGAATACAACAGTCACCATGCGCACTTTCCTCCATGGGAGTAATGTCTCAAACAGTCTACGCTTTGATCGTTCCCTGGAAGACCAGTAGTAGTTTCCGATTCACATCTGGAGGCATTCTGTAATCTGTGGACTAACTGAGTGTTGATTAAACACAGAAATTACAATGGGATTGAATAGAACAGTCACCATGCGCACTTTCCTCCATGGGAGTAATGTCTCAAACAGACTACGCTTTGATCGTTCCCTGTTAGACCAGTAGTAGTTACTGTTGAACATCTGGAGGCATTCTGTAATTTGTGGACTAACTGAGTGTTCATTAAACACATAAATTGCATCGGGATTTAATGCAACAGTCACCATGCGCACTTTCCTCCATGGAGTAATGTCTCAAACAGTCTACGCTTTGATCGTTCCCTGGAAGTCCAGTACTAGTTTCCGATGCACATCTGGAGGCAATCTGTAATCTGTGGACTATCAGAGTGTAGATGAAACTCTGAAATTGCATCGGGATTGAATACAACAGTCACCATGCGCACTTTCCTCCATGGGAGTAACGTCTCAAACAATCTACGCTTTGATCGTTAACTGTTAGAACAGTAATGGTTTCCGATGCACATCTGGAGTCATTCTGTAATCTGTGGACTAACTGCGTGTTGATGAAACACAGAAATTGCATCGGGATTGAATACAACAGTCACCATGCGCACTTTCCTCCACAGGAGTAATGTCTCAAACACTCTATGCTTTGATCGTTCCCAGGAAGAACAGTAGTAGTTTTCGATGCACATCTGGAGGCAATCTGTAATCTGTGGACTATCAGAGTGTTGATGAAACACAGAAATTGCATCGTTATTGAATACAACAGTCACCATGCGCACTTTCCCCCATGGGAGTAATGTCTCAAACAATCTACGCTTTGATCGTTAACTGTTAGAACAGTAATGGTTTCCGATGCACATCTGGAGTCATTCTGTAATCTGTGGACTATCAGAGTGTCGATGAAACACAGAAATTGCTTCGGGATTGAATACAACAGTCACCATGCGCACATTCCTCTATGTGAGTAATGTCTCAAACAGTCTACCTTTTGATCGTTCCCTGTTAGACCAGTAGTAGTTTCCGATGCACATCTGGAGGCATTGTGTAATCTGTGGACTATCAGAGTGTTGATGAAACACAGAAACTGCATCGGGAAGGAATTCAACAGTCACAATGCGCACTTTCCTCCACGGGAGTAATGTCTCAAACAGTCTATTCTTTGATCGTTCCCTTGAGGACCAGTAGTAGTTTCCGATGCACATTGGAGGCATTCTGTAATCTGTGGACCTTCAAAGTGTTGATGAAACACAGAAATTACATCGTGATGGAACACAACAATCACCATGCGCACTTTCCTGCATGGGAGTAATGTCTCAAACACTCTATGCTTTGATCGTTCCCAGGAAGACCAGTAGTAGTTTTCGATGCACATCTGGAGGCAATCTGTAATCTGTGGACTATCAGAGTGTTGATGAAACACAGAAATTGCATCGTTATTGAATACAACAGTCACCATGCGCACTTTCCTCCATGTGACTATTGTCTCAAACAGTCTACGCTTTGATCATTCCCTGGAAGACCAGTAGTAGTTTCCGATGCACATCTGGAGTCATTCTGTAATCTGTGGACTATCAGAGTGTCGATGAAACACAGAAATTGCTTCGGGATTGAATATAACAGTCACCATGCGCACTTTCCTCCATGTGAGTAATGTCTCAAACAGTCTACGCTTTGATCGTTCCCTGGAAGACCAGTAGCAGTTTCCGTTGCACATCTGAAGGCATTCTGTAATCTGTGGACTAACTGAGTGTTGATGAAACACAGAAATTGCATCGGGATTGAATACAACAGTCACCATGCGCACTTTCCTCCATGGGAGTAATGTCTCAAACACTCTATGCTTTGATCGTTCCCAGGCAGACCGGTGGCAGTTTTCGATGCACATCTGGAGGCAATCTGTAATCTGTGGACTATCAGAGTGTTGATGAAACACGGAAATTGCATCGTTATTGAATACAACAGTCACCATGCAAACTTTCCCCCATGGGAGTAATGTGTCAAACATTCTACGCTTTGATCGTTCCTTGTTAGACCAGTAGTAGTTTACGATGCACATCTGATTTCATTCTGTAATCTGTGGACTATCAGAGTGTTGATGAAACACTGAAATAGCTTCGGGATTGAATACAACAGTCGCCATGCGCACTTTCCTCCATGGGAGTAATGTCTCAAACAGTCTACGCTTTGATCGTTAACTGGAAGACCAGTAGTGGTTTCCGATGCACATCTGGAGGCATTCTGTAATCTGTGGACTATCAGAGTATTAATGAAACACAGAAATTCCATCGGGATTGAATACAACAGTCACCATACGCACTTTCCTCCATGGGAGTAAAGTCTCAAAGAGTTTGCGCTTTGATCGTTCCCTGGAAGACCAGTAGTAGTTTCCGATGCACATCTGGAGGCATTCTGTAATCTGATGGACTATCAGAGTGTTGATGAAACAAAGAAATTGCATCGGGATGGAATACAACAGTCACCATGCGCACTTTCCTCCATGAGAGTATTGTCTGAAACATTCTACCCTTTGATCGTTCCCTTTTAGACCAGTAGTAGTTTATGATGCACATCTGGAGGCATTCTGTAATCTGTGGACTATCAGAGTGTTGATGAAACACAGAAATTGCTTCGGGATTGAATACAACAGTCACCATGCGCACTTTCCTCCATGGGAGTAATGTCTCAAACAGTCTACGCTTTGATCGTTCCCTGGAAGACCAGTAGTAGTTTCCGATTCACATCTGGAGGCATTCTGTAATCTGTGGACTAACTGAGTGTTGATTAAACACATAAATTGCATCGGGATTTAATGCAACAGTCACCATGCGCACTTTCCTCCATGGGAGTAATGTCTCAAACAGTCTACGCTTTGATCGTTCCCAGGAAGACCAGTAGTAGTTTCCGATGCACATCTGGAGGTATTCTGTAATCTGTGGACTAACTGAGTGTTGATGAAACACAGAAATTACAATGGGATTGAATAGAACAGTCACCATGCGCACTTTCCTCCATGGGAGTAATGTCTCAAACAGACTACGCTTTGATCGTTCCTTGTTAGACCAGTAGTAGTTACCGTTGAACATCTGGAGGCATTCTGTAATTTGTGGACTAACTGAGTGTTCATTAAACACATAAATTGCATCGGGATTTAATGCAACAGTCACCATGCGCACTTTCCTCCATGGGAGTAATGTCTCAAACAGTCTACGCTTTGATCGTTCCCAGGAAGACCAGTAGTAGTTTCAGATGCACATCTGGAGGCATTCTGTAATCTGTGGACTATTTGAGTGTTGATGAAACACAGAAATTGCAATGGGATTGAATAGAACAGTCACCATGCGCACTTTCCTCCATGGGAGTAATGTCTCAAACAGTCTACGCTTTGATCGTTCCCTGGAAGACCAGTAGTAGTTTCCGATGCACATCTGGAAGCATTCTGTAACCTGTGGACTATCAGAGTATTAATCAAACACAAAAATTATATCGGGATTGAAACAACAGTTACCATACGCACTTTCCTCCATTGGAGTAATGTCTCAAGGAGTTTACGCATTGATCGTTCCCTGGAAGACCAGTAGTAGTTTCCGATGCACAACTGGAGGCATTGTGTAATCTGTGGACTATCAGAGTGTTGATGAAACACAGAAACTGCATCGGGATGGAATACAACAGTCACCATGCGCACTTTCCTCCATGGGAGTAATGTCTCAAACAGTCTACGCTTTGATCGTTTCCTGGAAGACCAGTAGTAGTTTCCGATGCACATCTGGAGGCATTCTGTAATCTGTGGACTAACTGAGTGTTGACGAAACACAGAAATTGCATCGGGATTGAATACAAAAGTCACCATGCGCACTTTCCTCCACGGGAGTAATGTCTCAAACAGTCTATGCTTTGATCGTTCCCTCGAAGACCAGTATTAGTTTCCGATGCACATCTGGAGGCATTCTGTAATCTGTGGACTATCAGAGTGTTGATGAAACACAGAAATTGCATCGGGATTGAATAGAACAGTCCCCATTCGCACTTTCCTCCACAGGAGTAATGTCTCAAACAGTCTACGCTTTGATCGTTCCCTGGAAGACCAGTAGTAGTTTCCGATGCACATCTGGAGGCATTCTGTAATCTGTGGACTATCCGAGTGCTAATGAAACACAGAAATTGCATCGGGATTGAATACACCAGTCACCATGACCACTTTCCTCCATGGGAGTAATGTCTCAAACAGTCTACGCTTTGATCGTTCCCTGGAAGGCCAGTAGTAGTTTCCGCTGCATATCTGGAGGCATTCTGTAATCTGTTTACTATCAGAGTGTTGTTGAAACACAGAAATTGCATCCGGATTGAATACAACAGTCACTATACGGACTTTCGTCAATGGGAGTAATGTCTCAAACAGTCTACGCTTTGATCGTTCATTGGGAGACCAGTAGTAGTTTCCGATGCACATCTGGTATCATTCTGTAATCTGTGGACTATCAGAGTGTTGTTGAAACACAGAAATTGCATCGGGATTGAATACAACAGTAACCATGCGCACTTTTCTCCATGGGAGAAATATCTCAAACAGTCTACGCTTTGATCGTTCCCTGGAAGACCAGTAGTAGTTTCCGATGCACATCTTGAGGCATTCTGTAATCTGTAGACCTTCAAAGTGTTGATGAAACACAGAAATTGCATCGGGATTGAATACAACAGTCACCATGCGCACTTTCCTCCACTGGAGTAATATCTTATACAGTCTACGGTTTGATCGTTCCCTGGAAGACCAGTAGTAGTTTCCGATGCACATCTGGTGGCATTCTGTAATCTGTGGACTATCAGAGTGTTGATGAAACACAGAAATTGCATCGGGATTGAATACAACAGTCACCATTCGCACTTTCCTCCATGGGAGTAATGTCTCAAACAGTCTACGCTTTGATCGTTCCCTGGAAGACCAGTAGTAGTTTCCGATGCACATCTGGAGGCATTCTGAAACCTGTGGACTATCAGAGTGTTGATGAAACACCGAAATTGCATCGGGATTGAATTCAACAGTCACCATGCGCACTTTCCTCCATGGGAGTAATGTCTCAAACAGTCTACGCTTTGATCGTTCCCTGGAAGACCAGTAGTAGCGTCCGATGCACATCTGGCGGCATTCTGCAGTCTGTGGACTAGCAGAGTGTTCTTGAATCACAGAAATTGCATCGCGACTTAATACAACAGTCACCACGCGCAATTTTCTCCATGGGAGTAATGACTCAAACAGTCTACGCTTTGATCGTTCCCTGGAAGACCAGTAGTAGTTTCCGATTCACATCTGGAGGCATTCTGTAATCTGATGAGTATCTGAGTGTTGATGAAACACAGAAATTGCATCGGGATTGAAAACAACAGTCACCATGCGCACTTTCCTCCATGGGAGTAATGTCTCAAACAGTCTACGATTTGATCGTTCCCTGGAAGACCAGTAGTAGATTCCGATGCACATTTTTAGTCATTCTGTCATCTGTGAACTATCTCAGTGTTGATAAAACACGGAAATTGAATCGGGATTGAATACAAAAGTCACCATGCGCACTTTCCTCCATGGGAGTAATGTCTCAAACAGTTTACGCTTTGATCGTTCCCAGGAAGACCAGTAGTAGTTTCCGATGCACATCTGGAGGCATTGTGTAATCTGTGGACTATCAGTGTGTTGATGAAACACAGAAACCGCATCGGGATGGAATACAACAGTCACCATGCGCACTTCCCTCCATGGGAGTAATGTCTCAAACAGTCTACGCTTTGATCGTTCCCTGGAAGACCAGTAGTAGTTTCCGATGCACATCTTTACTCATTCTGTTATCTGTGGACTATCAGAGTGTTGATAAAACACGGAAATTGAATCGGGATTGGATACAACAGTCACCATGCGCACTTTCCTCCATGGGAGTAATGTCTCAAACAGTCTACGATTTGATCGTTCCCTGGAAGACCAGTAGTAGTTTCCGATGCACATCTGGAGGTATTCTGTAATCTGTGGACTAACTGAGTGTTGATGAAACACAGAAATTACAATGGGATTGAATAGAACAGTCACCATGCGCACTTTCCTCCATGGGAGTAATGTCTCAAACAGACTACGCTTTGATCGTTCCCTGGAAGACCAGTAGTAGTTACCGTTGAACATCTGGAGGCATTCTGTAATTTGTGGACTAACTGAGTGTTCATTAAACACATAAATTGCATCGGGATTTAATGCAACAGTCTCCATGCGCACTTTCCTCCATGGGAGTAATGTCTCAAACAGTCTACGCTTTTAATCGTTCCCAGGAAGACCAGTAGTAGTTTCAGATGCACATCTGGAGGCATTCTGTAATCTGTGTACTAACTGAGTGTTGATGAAACACAGAAATTGCAATGGGATTGAATAGAACAGTCACCATGCGCACTTTCCTCCATGGGAGTAATGTCTCAAACAGTCTACGCTTTGATCGTTCCCTGTTAGACCAGTAGTAGTTTACGATGCACATCTGGAGGCATTCTGTAACCTGTGGACTATCAGAGTATTAATGAAACACAGAAATTATATCGGGATTGAAACAACAGTTACCATACGCACTTTCCTCCATTGGAGTAATGTCTCAAGGAGTTTACGCTTTGATCGTTCCCTGGAAGACCAGTAGTAGTTTCCGATGCACATCTGGAGGCATTGTGTAATCTGTGGACTATCAGAGTGTTGATGAAACACAGAAACTGCATCGGGATGGAATACAACAGTCACCATGCGCACTTTCCTCCATAGGAGTAATGTCTCAAACAGTCTACGTTTTGATCGTTTATTGGAAGACCAGTAGTAGTTTCCGATGCACATCTGGAGGCATTCTGTAATCTGTGGACTAACTGAGTGTTGACGAAACACAGAAATTGCATCGGGATTGAATACAAAAGTCACCATGCGCACTTTCCTCCACGGGAGTAATGTCTCAAACAGTCTATGATTTGATCGTTCCCTCGAAGACCAGTATTAGTTTCCGATGCACATCTGGAGGCATTCTGTAATCTGTGGACTATCAGAGTGTTGATGAAACACAGAAATTGCATCGGGATTGAATAGAACAGTCACCATTCGCACTTTCCTCCACAGGAGTAATGTCTCAATCAGTCTACGCTTTGATCGTTCCCTGGAAGACCAGTAGTAGTTTCCGATGCACATCTGGAGGCATTCTGTAATCTGTGGACTATCCGAGTGCTAATAAAACACAGAAATTGCATCGGGATTGAATACACCAGTCACCATGACCACTTTCCTCCATGGGAGTAATGTCTCAAACAGTCTACGCTTTGATCGTTCCCTTGAAGGCCAGTAGTAGTTTCCGATGCATATCTGGAGGCATTCTGTAATCTGTTTACTATCAGAGTGTTGTTGAAACACAGAAATTGCATCGGGATTGAATACAACAGTCACTATGCGGACTTTCGTCAATGGGGGTAATGTCTCAAACAGTCTACGCTTTGATCGTTCATTGGGAGACCAGTAGTAGTTTCCGATGCACATCTGGTATCATTCTGTAATCTGTGGACTATCAGAGTGTTGTTGAAACACAGAAATTGCATCGGGATTGAATACAACAGTAACCATGCGCACTTTTCTCCATGGGAGAAATATCTCAAACAGTCTACGCTTTGATCGTTCCCTGGAAGACCAGTAGTAGTTTCAGATGCACATCTGGAGGCATTCTGTAATCTGTGGACTATCTGAGTGTTGATGAAACACAGAAATTGCATCGGGATTGAAAACAACAGTCACCATGCACACTTTCCCCCATGGGAGTATTGTCTGAAACATTCTACCCTTTGATCGTCTCTGTTAGACCAGTAGTAGGTTCCGATGCACATCTGGAGGCATTCTGTAAACTGTGGACTATCAGAGTGTTGATGAAACACAGAAATTGCATCGGGATTGAATTCAACAGTCACCATGCGCACTTTCCTCCATGGGAGTAATGTCTCAAACAGTCTACGCTTTGATCGTTCCCTGGAAGACCAGTAGTAGCGTCCGATGCACATCTGGCGGCATTCTGCAGTCTGTGGACTAGCAGAGTGTTCTTGAAACACAGAAATTGCATCGCGACTTAATACAACAGTCACCACGCGCAATTTTCTCCATGGGAGTAATGACTCAAACAGTCTACGCTTTGATCGTTCCCTGGAAGACCAGTAGTAGTTTCCGATTCACATCTGGAGGCATTCTGTAATCTGATGAGTATCTGAGTGTTGATGAAACACAGAAATTGCATCGGGATTGAAAACAACAGTCACCATGCGCACTTTCCTCCATGGGAGTAATGTCTCAAACAGTCTACGATTTGATCGTTCCCTGGAAGACCAGTAGTAGATTCCGATGCACATTTTTAGTCATTCTGTTATCTGTGAACTATCTCAGTGTTGATAAAACACGGAAATTGAATCGGGATTGAATACAAAAGTCACCATGCGCACTTTCCTCCATGGGAGTAATGTCTCAAACAGTTTACGCTTTGATCGTTCCCAGGAAGACCAGTAGTAGTTTCCGATGCACATCTGGAGGCATTGTGTAATCTGTGGACTATCAGAGTGTTGATGAAACACAGAAACCGCATCGGGATGGAATACAACAGTCACCATGCGCACTTCCCTCCATGGGAGTAATGTCTCAAACAGTCTACGCTTTGATCGTTCCCTGGAAGACCAGTAGTAGTTTCCGATGCACATCTTTACTCATTCTGTTATCTGTGGACTATCAGAGTGTTGATAAAACACGGAAATTGAATCGGGATTGGATACAACAGTCACCATGCGCACTTTCCTCCATGGGAGTAATGTCTCAAACAGTCTACGATTTGATCGTTCCCTGGAAGACCAGTAGTAGTTTCCGATGCACATCTGGAGGTATTCTGTAATCTGTGGACTAACTGAGTGTTGATGAAACACAGAAATTACAATGGGATTGAATAGAACAGTCACCATGCGCACTTTCCTCCATGGGAGTAATGTCTCAAACAGACTACGCTTTGATCGTTCCCTGGAAGACCAGTAGTAGTTACCGTTGAACATCTGGAGGCATTCTGTAATTTTTGGACTAACTGAGTGTTCATTAAACACATAAATTGCATCGGGATTTAATGCAACAGTCTCCATGCGCACTTTCCTCCATGGGAGTAATGTCTCAAACAGTCTACGCTTTGATCGTTCCCAGGAAGACCAGTAGTAGTTTCAGATGCACATCTGGAGGCATTCTGTAATCTGTGTACTAACTGAGTGTTGATGAAACACAGAAATTGCAATGGGATTGAATACAACAGTCACCATGCGCACTTTCCTCCATGGGAGTAATGTCTCAAACAGTCTACGCTTTGATCGTTCCCTGTTAGACCAGTAGTAGTTTACGATGCACATCTGGAGGCATTCTGTAACCTGTGGACTATCAGAGTATTAATGAAACACAGAAATTATATCGGGATTGAAACAACAGTTACCATACGCACTTTCCTCCATTGGAGTAATGTCTCAAGGAGTTTACGCTTTGATCGTTCCCTGGAAGACCAGTAGTAGTTTCCGATGCACATCTGGAGGCATTGTGTAATCTGTGGACTATCAGAGTGTTGATGAAACACAGAAACTGCATCGGGATGGAATACAACAGTCACCATGCGCACTTTCCTCCATGGGAGTAATGTCTCAAACAGTCTACGCTTTGATCGTTTATTGGAAGACCAGTAGTAGTTTCCGATGCACATCTGGAGGCATTCTGTAATCTGTGGACTAACTGAGTGTTGACGAAACACAGAAATTGCATCGGGATTGAATACAAAAGTCACCATGCGCACTTTCCTCCACGGGAGTAATGTCTCAAACAGTCTATGATTTGATCGTTCCCTCGAAGACCAGTATTAGTTTCCGATGCACATCTGGAGGCATTCTGTAATCTGTGGACTATCAGAGTGTTGATGAAACACAGAAATTGCATCGGGATTGAATAGAACAGTCACCATTCGCACTTTCCTCCACAGGAGTAATGTCTCAAACAGTCTACGCTTTGATCGTTCCCTGGAAGACCAGTAGTAGTTTCCGATGCACATCTGGAGGCATTCTGTAATCTGTGGACTATCCGAGTGCTAATAAAACACAGAAATTGCATCGGGATTGAATACACCAGTCACCATGACCACTTTCCTCCATGGGAGTAATGTCTCAAACAGTCTACGCTTTGATCGTTCCCTTGAAGGCCAGTAGAAGTTTCCGATGCATATCTGGAGGCATTCTGTAATCTGTTTACTATCAGAGTGTTGTTGAAACACAGAAATTGCATCGGGATTGAATACAACAGTCACTATGCGGACTTTCGTCAATGGGGGTAATGTCTCAAACAGTCTACGCTTTGATCGTTCATTGGGAGACCAGTAGTAGTTTCCGATGCACATCTGGTATCATTCTGTAATCTGTGGACTATCAGAGTGTTGTTGAAACACAGAAATTGCATCGGGATTGAATACAACAGTAACCATGCGCACTTTTCTCCATGGGAGAAATATCTCAAACAGTCTACGCTTTGATCGTTCCCTGGAAGACCAGTAGTAGTTTCCGATGCACATCTTGAGGCATTCTGTAATCTGTAGACCTTCAAAGTGTTGATGAAACACAGAAATAGCATCGGGATTGAATACAACAGTCACCATGCGCACTTTCCTCCACTGGAGTAATATCTTAAACAGTCTACGCTTTGATCGTTCCCTGGAAGACCAGTAGTAGATTCCAATGCACATTTTTAGTCGTTCTGTTATCTGTGAACTATCTCAGTGTTGATAAAACACGGAAATTGAATCGGGATTGAATACAAAAGTCACCATGCGCACTTTCCTCCATGGGAGTAATGTCTCAAACAGTTTACGCTTTGATCGTCCCCAGGAAGACCAGTAGTAGTTTCAGATGCACATCTGGAGGCATTCTGTAATCTGTGGACTATCTGAGTGTTGATGAAACACAGAAATTGCATCGGGATTGAAAACAACAGTCACCATGCACACTTTCCCCCATGGGAGTATTGTCTGAAACATTCTACCCTTTGATCGTCTCTGTTAGACCAGTAGTAGGTTCCGATGCACATCTGGAGGCATTCTGTAAACTGTGGACTATCAGAGTGTTGATGAAACACAGAAATTGCTTCGGGATTGAATACAACAGTCACCATGCGCACTTCCCTCCATGGGAGTAATGTCTCAAACAGTCTACGCTTTGATCGTTCCCTGGAAGACCAGTAGTAGTTTCCGATGCACATCTTTAGTCATTCTGTTATCTGTGGACTATCAGAGTGTTGATAAAACACGGAAATTGAATCGGGATTGAATACAACAGTCACCATGCGCACTTCCCTCCATGGGAGTAATGTCTCAAAGAGTTTACGTTTTGATCGTTCCCTGGTAGACCAGTAGAAGTTTCCGATGCACATCTGGAGGCATTGTGTAATCTGTGGACTATCAGAGTGTTGATGAAACACAGAAACTGCATCGGGATGGAATACAACAGTCACCATGCGCACTTCCCTCCATGGGAGTAATGTCTCAAATAGTCTACGCTTTGATCGTTCCCTGGAAGACCAGTAGTAGTTTCCGATGCACATCTTTAGTCATTCTGTTATCTGTGGACTATCAGAGTGTTGATGAAACACAGAAACTGCATCGCGATGGAATACAACAGTCACCATGCACACTTCCCTCCATGGGAGTAATGTCTCAAACAGTCTACGCTTTGATCGTTCCCTGGAATCCCAGTAGTAGTTTCCGATGCATATCTGGAGGCATTCTGTAATCTGTTTACTATCAGAGTGTTGTTGAAACACAGAAATTGCATCGGGATTGAATACAACAGTCACTATGACGGACTTTCGTCCATGGGAGTAATGTCTCAAACAGTCTACGCTTTCATCGTTCCCTGGAAGACCAGTAGTAGTTTCCGATGCACATCTGGAGGCATTCTGTAATCTGTGGACGTTCAAAGTGTTGATGAAACACAGAAATTGCATCGTGATTGAATACAACAGTCAATATGCGCACTTTCCTACATGCGAGTAATATCTCAAACTGTCATCGATTTGATCGACCCCTGAAGAACAGTAGTAGTTTCCGATGCACATCTAAAGGAATTCTGTAATTTGTTTTCTATCCGGGTGTTTATGAAACACAGAAATTGCATCGGGATTGAATACAACAGTCACCATGCGCACTTTCCTCAACGGGAGTAATGTCTCAAACAGTCTACGATTTGATCGTTCCCTGGAAGACCAGTAGTTATTTCCCATGCACATCTGGTGTCATTCTGTAATCTGTGCAATATCAGAGTGTTGATGAAACACAGAAATTGCATCGGGATTGAATACAACAGTCACCATGCGCACTTTCTTCCACGGGAGTAGTGTCTCAAACAGTCTACGCTTTGATCGTTTCCTCGAAGACCAGTAGTAGTTTCCGATGCACATCTTGAGGCATTCTGTAATCTGTGGACCTTCAAAGTGTTGATGAAACACAAAAATTGCATCGTGATTGAATACAACAGTCACCATGCGCACTTTCCTCCATGGGAGTAATGTCTCAAACAGTCTATGCCTTGATCGATCCCTGGAAGAAAAGTAGTAGTTTCCCATGCACATCTGGAGGCATTCTGTACTGTGTGGACTATCAGAGTGTTGATGAAAGACAGAAACTGTATCGGGATTGAATATAACTGCCACCATGCGCACTTTCCTCCATGGGAGTAATGTCTCAAACAGTCTACGCCATGATCGTTCCCTGGAAGAAAAGTAGTAGTTTCCCATGCACATCTGGAGGCATTCTGTAATCTGTGGACTATCAGAGTGTTGATGAAACACAGAAATTACATCGGGATTGAATACAACCGTCACCATGCGCACTTTCCTCCATGAGAGTAATGTCTCAAACAGATTACGCTTTGATCGTTCCCTGGAAGACCAGTAGTAGTATCCGATGGACATCTGGAGGCATTCTGTAATCTGAGGACTATGAGAGTGTTGATGAACACAGAAATTGCATCGGGATTGAATACAACAGTTACCATGGGCACTTTCCCCCATGGGAGTATTGTCTCAAACAGTCTACGCTTTGATCGCTCCCTGGAAGACCAGTAGTATTTTCCGGTGCACATCTGGAGGCATTCTGTAATCTGTGGACTGTCAGAATGTTGATGAAACACAGAAATTGCATCGGGATTGAATACAACAGTCACTGTCCGCACTTTCATGCATGGGAGTAATGTCTCAAACAGTCAACGCTTTGATCGTTCAATGGAAGACCAGTAGTAGTTTCCGATGCACATCTGTAGGCATTCTGTTATCTGTTTACCATCGGAGTGGTGTTGAAACACAGAAATTGCCTCGCGATTGAATACAACAGTCACCATTCGGACATTCCTCTATGTGAGTAGTGTCTCAAACAGTCTACGCTTTGATCGTTCACTGGAAGACCAGTAGTGGTTTCCGATGCACATCTGGAGGCATTCTGTAATCTGTGGACTATCAGAGTGTTGTTGAAACACAGAAATTGCATCGGGATTGAATACAAAAGTCACCACGCGCTCTTTCCTCAATGGGAGTTATGTCTCAAACAGTCTACGGTTTGATCGTTCCCTGGAAGACCAGTAGAAGATTCCGATGCACATCTCGAGGCAATCTGTAATCCGTGGACCTTCAAAGTGTTGATGAAACACAGAATTTGCATCGGGATTTAATACATCAGTAACCATGCGCAATTTTCTCCATGGGAGTAGTGCCTCAAACAATCTTCGCTTTAATCGTTCCCTAGAAGACCAGTAGTTGTTTCCGATGCACATCTGGTGGCATTCTGTAAGCTGTGGACTATCAGAGTGTTGTTGAAACACAGAAATTGCATCGGGATTGAATACAACAGTAACCATGCGCACTTTCCTCCATGGGAGTAATATCTCAAACAGTCTACGGCTTCATCGTTCCCTGGAAGACCAGTAGAAGATTCTAATGCACATCTGGAGGCATTCTGTAATCTGTGGAGCTTCAAAGTGTTGATGAAACACAGAAATTGCATCGCGGTTTAATACAACAGTCACCAAGCGCACTTCCCTCCATGGGAGTAATACCTCAAACAGTCTATGCTTTGATCGTTCCCAGGAAGACCAGTAGTAGTTTCCGATGCACATCTGGAGTCATTCTGTAATCTGTGGACTAACTGAGTGTTGATGAAACACAGAAATTGCATCGGGATTGAATACAACAGTCACCATGCGCACTTTCCTCCATGGGAGTAATGTCTCAAACAGTCTACTCTTTTATCGTTCCCTGGAAGACCAGTAGTAGTTTCCGATGCACATCTGGAGGCATTCTGTAATCTGTGGACCTTCAAAGTGTTGATGAAACACAGAAATTGCATCGTGAGTGAATACAAGTCACCATGCGCACCTCCCTCCATGGGAGTAATGTCTCAATCAGTCTATTGTTTGATCGTTCCCAGGAAGACCAGTAGCAGTTTCCGATGCACATCTGGAGGCAATCTGTAATCTATGGACTATCAGAGTGTTGATGAAACTCAGAAATTGCATCGGGATTGAATACAACAGTCACCATGCACACTTTCCTCCGTGGGAGTAATGTCACAACAGTCTACTCTTTGATCGTTCCCAGGAAGACCAGTAGTAGTTTCAGATGCACATCTGGAGGCATTCTGTAATCTGTGGACTATCTGAGTGTTGATGAAACACAGAAATTGCATCGGGATTGAAAACAACAGTCACCATACACACTTTCCCACATGGGAATATTGTCTGAAACGTTCTACCCTTTGATCGTTCCCTGTTAGACCAGTAGTAGGTTCCGATGCACATCTGGAGGCATTCTGTAAACTGTGGACTATCAGAGTGTTGATGAAACACAGAAATTGCATCGGGATTGAATACAACAGTCACCATGCGCACTTCCCTCCATGGGAGTAATGTCTCAAACAGTCTACGATTTGATCGTTCCCTGGAAGACCATTAGTAGTCTCCGATGCACATCTTTAGTCATTCTGTTATCTGTGGACTATCAGAGTGTTGATAAAACACGGAAATTGAATCGGGAATGAATACAACAGTCACCATGCGCACTTTCCTCCATGGGAATAATGTCTCATAGAGTTTACGCTTTGATCGTTCCCTGGAAGACCACTAGAAGTTTCCGATGCACATCTGGAGGCATTGTGTAATCTGTGGACTATCAGAGTGCTGATGTAACACAGAAACTGCATCGGGATGGAATACAACAGTCACCATGCGCACTTTCCTCCATGGGAGTAATGTCTCAAACAGTTTACGCTTTGATCGTTTCCTGGAAGACCAGTAGTAGTTTCCGATGCACATCTGGAGGCATTCTGTAATCTGTGGACTAAATGAGTGTTGACGAAACACAGAAATTGCCTCGGGATTGAATACAAAAGTCACCATGCGCACTTTCCTCCACGGGAGTAAAGTCTTAAACAGTCTATGCTTTGATCGTTCCCTCGAAGACCAGTATTAGTTTCCGATGCACATCTGGAGGCATTCTGTAATCTGTGGACTATCAGAGTGTTGATGAAACACAGAAATTGCGTCGGGATTGAATACAACAGTAACCATGCGCTCTTTCCTCCATGGGAGTAATATCTCAAACAGTCTATGGCTTGATCGTTCCCTGGAAGACCAGTAGAAGATTCCAATGGACATCTGGAGGCATTCTGTAATCTGTGGAGCTTCAAAGTGTTGATGAAACACAGAAATTGCATCGCGGTTTAATACAACAGTCACCAAGCGCACTTCCCTCCATGGGAGTAATACCTCAAACAGTCAATGCTTTGATCGATCCCAGGAAGACCAGTAGTAGTTTCCGATGCACATCTGGAGTCATTCTGTAATCTGTGGACTAACTGAGTGTTGATGAAACACAGAAATTGCATCGGGATTGAATACAACAGTCACCATGCGCACTTTCCTCCATGGGAGTAATGTCTCAAACAGTCTACTCTTTTATCGTTTCCTGGAAGACCAGTAGTAGTTTCCGATCCACATCTGGAGGCATTCTGTAATCTGTGGACTAAATGAGTGTTGACGAAACACAGAAATTGCCTCGGGATTGAATACAAAAGTCACCATGCGCACTTTCCTCCACGGGAGTAATGTCTTAAACAGTCTATGCTTTGATCGTCCCTCGAAGACCAGTATTAGTTTCCGATGCACATCTGGAGGCATTCTGTAATCTGTGGACTATCAGAGTGTTGATGAAACACAGAAATTGCATCGGGATTGAATACAACAGTAACCATGCGCACTTTCCTCCATGGGAGTAATATCTCAAACAGTCTACGGCTTGATCGTTCCCTGGAAGACCAGTAGAAGATTCCAATGCACATCTGGAGGCATTCTGTAATCTGTGGAGCTTCAAATTGTTGATGAAACACAGAAATTGCATCGCGATTTAATACAACAGTCACCAAGCGCACTTCCCTCCATGGGAGTAATACCTCAAACAGTCTATGCTTTGATCGTCCCCTGGAAGACCAGTAGTAGTTTCCGATGCACATCTGGAGTCATTCTGTAATCTGTGGACTAACTGAGTGTTGGTGAAACACAGAAATTGCATCGGGATTGAATACAACAGTCACCATGCGCACTTTCCTCCATGGGAGTAATACCTCAAACAGTCTATGTTTGATCGTTCCCAGGAAGACCAGTAGTAGTTTCCGATGCACATCTGGAGGCATTCTGTAATCTGTGGACCTTCAAAGTGTTGATGAAACACAGAAATTGCATCGGGATTGAAAACAACAGTCACCATGCGCACTTTCCCCCATGGGAGGATTGTCTGAAACGTTCTACCCTTTGATCGTTTCCTGTTAGACCAGTAGTAGGTTCCGATGCGCATCTGGAGGCATCCTGTAAACTGTGGACTATCAGAGTGTTGATGAAACACAGAAATTGCTTCGGGATTGAATACAACAGTCACCATGCGCACTTCCCTCCATGGGAGTAATGTCTCAAACAGTCTACGCTTTGATCGTTCCCTGGAAGACCAGTAGTAGTTTCCGATGCACATCTTTAGTCATTCTGTTATCTGTGGACTATCAGAGTGTTGATAAAACACGGAAATTGAATCGGGATTGAATACAACAGTCACCATACGCACTTTCCTCCATGGGAGTAATACCTCAAACAGTCTATGTTTGATCGTTCCCTGGAAGACCAGTAGAAGTTTCCGATGGACAGCTGGAGGCATTGTGTAATCTGTGGACTATCAGAGTGTTGATGAAACACAGAAATTGCTTCGGGATTGAATACAACAGTCACCATGCGCACTTCCCTCCATGGGAGTAATGTCTCAAACAGTATACGCTTTGATCGTTCCCTGGAAGACCAGTAGTAGTTTCCGATGCACATCTTTAGTCATTCTGTTATCTGTGGACTATCAGAGTGTTGATGAAACACAGAAACTGCATCGGGATGGAATACAACAGTCACCATGCGCACCTCCCTCGATGGGTGTAATGTCTCAAACAGTCTACGCCTTGATCGATCCCTGGAAGAAAAGTAGTAGTTTCCCATGCACATCTGGAGGCATTCTGTACTGTGTGGACTATCAGAGTGTTGATGAAAGACAGAAACTGTATCGGGATTGAATATAACTGCCACCATGCGCACTTTCCTCCATGGGAGTAATGTCTCAAACAGTCTACGCCATGATCGTTCCCTGGAAGAAAAGTAGTAGTTTCCCATGCACATCTGGAGGCATTCTGAAATCTGTGGACTATCAGAGTGTTGATGAAACACAGAAATTGCATCGGGATTGAATACAACAGTCACCATGCGCACTTTCCTCCATGAGAGTAATGTCTCAAACAGATTACGCTTTGATCGTTCCCTGGAAGACCAGTAGTAGTATCCGATGGACATCTGGAGGCATTCTGTAATCTGAGGACTATGAGAGTGTTGATGAACACAGAAATTGCATCGGGATTGAATACAACAGTTACCATGGGCACTTTCCCCCATGGGAGTATTGTCTCAAACAGTCTACGCTTTGATCGCTCCCTGGAAGACCAGTAGTATTCTCCGGTGCACATCTGGAGGCATTCTGTAATCTGTGGACTATCAGAATGTTGATGAAACACTGAAATTGCAACGGGATTGAATACAACAGTCACTGTCCGCACTTTCCTGCATGGGAGTAATGTCTCAAACAGTCAACGCTTTGATCGTTCCCTGGAAGACCAGTAGTAGTTTCCGATGCAGATCTGTCGGCATTCTGTTATCTGTTTACCATCGGAGTGGTGTTGAAACACAGAAATTGCCTCGCGATTGAATACAACAGTCACCATTCCGACTTTCCTCCATGGGAGTAGTGTCTCAAACAGTCTACGCTTTGATCGTTCACTGGAAGACCAGTAGTGGTTTCCGATGCACATCTGGAGGCATTCTGTAATCTGTGGACTATCAGCGTGTTGTTGAAACACTGAAATTGCATCGGGATTGAATACAACAGTCACCATGCGCACTTTCCTCCATGGGAGTAATGTCTCAAACAGTCTACGCTTTGATCGTTTCCTGGAAGACCAGTAGTAGTTTCCGATGCACATCTGGAGGCATTCTGTAATCTGTGGACTAAATGAGTGTTGACGAAACACAGAAATTGCCTCGGGATTGAATACAAAAGTCACCATGCGCACTTTCCTCCACGGGAGTAATGTCTTAAACAGTCTATGCTTTGATCGTCCCTCGAAGACCAGTATTAGTTTCCGATGCACATCTGGAGGCATTCTGTAATCTGTGGACTATCAGAGTGTTGATGAAACACAGAAATTGCATCGGGATTGAATACAACAGTAACCATGCGCACTTTCCTCCATGGGAGTAATATCTCAAACAGTCTACGGCTTGATCGTTCCCTGGAAGACCAGTAGAAGATTCCAATGCACATCTGGAGGCATTCTGTAATCTGTGGAGCTTCAAAGTGTTGATGAAACACAGAAATTGCATCGCGATTTAATACAACAGTCACCAAGCGCACTTCCCTCCATGGGAGTAATACCTCAAACAGTCTATGCTTTGATCGTTCCCTGGAAGACCAGTAGTAGTTTCCGATGCACATCTGGAGTCATTCTGTAATCTGTGGACTAACTGAGTGTTGGTGAAACACAGAAATTGCATCGGGATTGAATACAACAGTCACCATGCGCACTTTCCTCCATGGGAGTAATACCTCAAACAGTCTATGTTTGATCGTTCCCAGGAAGACCAGTAGTAGTTTCCGATGCACATCTGGAGGCATTCTGTAATCTGTGGACCTTCAAAGTGTTGATGAAACACAGAAATTGCATCGGGATTGAAAACAACAGTCACCATGCGCACTTTCCCCCATGGGAGGATTGTCTGAAACGTTCTACCCTTTGATCGTTTCCTGTTAGACCAGTAGTAGGTTCCGATGCGCATCTGGAGGCATCCTGTAAACTGTGGACTATCAGAGTGTTGATGAAACACAGAAATTGCTTCGGGATTGAATACAACAGTCACCATGCGCACTTCCCTCCATGGGAGTAATGTCTCAAACAGTCTACGCTTTGATCGTTCCCTGGAAGACCAGTAGTAGTTTCCGATGCACATCTTTAGTCATTCTGTTATCTGTGGACTATCAGAGTGTTGATAAAACACGGAAATTGAATCGGGATTGAATACAACAGTCACCATACGCACTTTCCTCCATGGGAGTAATACCTCAAACAGTCTATGTTTGATCGTTCCCTGGAAGACCAGTAGAAGTTTCCGATGGACAGCTGGAGGCATTGTGTAATCTGTGGACTATCAGAGTGTTGATGAAACACAGAAATTGCTTCGGGATTGAATACAACAGTCACCATGCGCACTTCCCTCCATGGGAGTAATGTCTCAAACAGTATACGCTTTGATCGTTCCCTGGAAGACCAGTAGTAGTTTCCGATGCACATCTTTAGTCATTCTGTTATCTGTGGACTATCAGAGTGTTGATGAAACACAGAAACTGCATCGGGATGGAATACAACAGTCACCATGCGCACTTCCCTCCATGGGTGTAATGTCTCAAACAGTCTACGCCTTGATCGATCCCTGGAAGAAAAGTAGTAGTTTCCCATGCACATCTGGAGGCATTCTGTACTGTGTGGACTATCAGAGTGTTGATGAAAGACAGAAACTGTATCGGGATTGAATATAACTGCCACCATGCGCACTTTCCTCCATGGGAGTAATGTCTCAAACAGTCTACGCCATGATCGTTCCCTGGAAGAAAAGTAGTAGTTTCCCATGCACATCTGGAGGCATTCTGAAATCTGTGGACTATCAGAGTGTTGATGAAACACAGAAATTGCATCGGGATTGAATACAACAGTTACCATGGGCACTTTCCCCCATGGGAGTATTGTCTCAAACAGTCTACGCTTTGATCGCTCCCTGGAAGACCAGTAGTATTCTCCGGTGCACATCTGGAGGCATTCTGTAATCTGTGGACTATCAGAATGTTGATGAAACACAGAAATTGCCTCGCGATTGAATACAACAGTCACCATTCCGACTTTCCTCCATGGGAGTAGTGTCTCAAACAGTCTACGCTTTGATCGTTCACTGGAAGACCAGTAGTGGTTTCCGATGCACATCTGGAGGCATTCTGTAATCTGTGGACTATCAGCGTGTTGTTGAAACACTGAAATTGCATCGGGATTGAATACAACAGTCACCATGCGCACTTTCCTCCATGGGAGTAATGTCTCAAACAGTCTACGCTTTGATCGTTCCCTGGAAGACCAGTAGTAGATTCCGATGCACATCTGGAGTCATTCTGTAATCTGTGGACCTTCAAAATGTTGATGAAAGGCAGAAATTGCATCGGGATTGAATACAACAGTCACCATGCGCACTTTCCTCTTTGGGAGTAATGTTACAAAGAGGGTTCCCTTTGTTCGGTCCCTGGAAGACCAGTAGTGCTTTCCGATGCACATCTGGAGGCGTTCTGTAATCTGTGGACTATCAGAGTGTTGTTGAAACACAGAAATTGCATCGGGATTGAATACAAAAGTCACCATGCGCTCTTTCCTCAATGGGAGTTATGTCTCAAACAGTCTACGGTTTGATCGTTCCCTGGAAGACCAGTAGAAGATTCCGATGCACATCTCGAGGCATTCTGTAATCCGTGGACCTTCAAAGTGTTGATGAAACACAGAATTTGCATCGGGATTTAATACATCAGTAACCATGCGCAATTTTCTCCATGGGAGTAGTGCCTCAAACAATCTTCGCTTTAATCGCTCCCTAGAAGACCAGTAGTTGTTTCCGATGCACATCTGGTGGCATTCTGTAAGCTGTGGACTATCAGAGTGTTGTTGAAACACAGAAATTGCATCGGGATTGAATACAACAGTAACCATGCGCACTTTCCTCCATGGGAGTAATATCTCAAACAGTCTACGGCTTCATCGTTCCCTGGAAGACCAGTAGAAGATTCCAATGCACATCTGGAGGCATTCTGTGATCTGTGGAGCTTCAAAGTGTTGATGAAACACAGAAATTGCATCGCGATTTAATACAACAGTCACCAAGCGCACTTCCCTCCATGGGAGTAATACCTCAAACAGTCTATGCTTTGATCGTTCCCTGGAAGACCAGTAGTAGTTTCCGATGCACATCTGGAGTCATTCTGTAATCTGTGGACTAACTGAGTGTTGATGAAACACAGAAATTGCATCGGGATTGAATACAACAGTCACCATGCGCACTTTCCTCCAAGGGAGTAATACCTCAAACAGTCTGTGTTTTGATCGTTCCCTCGAAGACCAGTATTAGTTTCCGATGCACATCTGGAGGCATTCTGTAATCTGTGGACTATCAGAGTGTTGATGAAACACA
This sequence comes from Schistocerca gregaria, assembly GCF_023897955.1. NCBI lineage: Eukaryota > Metazoa > Arthropoda > Insecta > Orthoptera > Acrididae > Schistocerca > Schistocerca gregaria. The sequence goes on along the minus strand of NC_064922.1, from coordinate 71,810,172 downwards.
GAAATTGCATCGGGATTGAATACAACAGTAACAATGCGCACTTTCCTCCATGGGAGTAATGTCTCAAACAGTCTACGATTTGATCGTTCCCTGGAAGACCAGTAGCAGTTTCCGATGCACATCTGGAGTCATTCTGTAATCTGTGGACTAACTGAGTGTTGGTGAAACACAGAAATTGCATCGGAATTGAATACAACTGCCACCATGCGCACTTTCCTCCATGGGAGTAATACCTCAAACAGTCTATGCTTTGATCGTTCCCAGGAAGACCAGTAGTAGTTTCCGATGCACGTCTGTAGGCATTCTGTAATCTGTGGACCTTCAAAGTGTTGATGAAACACAGAAATTGCATTGTGATTGAATACAAGTCACCATGCGCACATCTCTCCATTGGAGTAATGTCTCAAACAGTCTATTGTTTGATCGTTCCCAGGAAGACCAGTAGCAGTTTCCGATGCACATCTGGAGGCAATCTGTAATCTGTGGACTATCAGAGTGTTGATGAAACTCAGAAATTGCATCGGGATTGAATACAACAGTCACCATGCGCACTTTCCTCCGTGGGAGTAATGTCACAAACAGTCTACTCTTTGATCGTTCCCAGGAAGACCAGTAGTAGTTTCAGATGCACATCTGGAGGCACTCTGTAATCTGTGGACTATCTGAGTGTTGATGAAACACAGAAATTGCATCGGGATTGAAAACAACAGTCACCATGCGCACTTTCCCCCATGGGAGTATTGTCTGAATCGTTCTACCCTTTGATCGTTTCCTGTTAGTCCAGTAGTAGGTTCCGATGTGCATCTGGAGGCATCCTGTAAACTGTGGACTTTCAGAGTGTTGATGAAACACAGAAATTGCTTCGGGATTGAATACAACAGTCACCATGCGCACTTCCCTCCATGGGAGTAATGTCTCAAACAGTATACGCTTTGATCGTTCCCTGGAAGACCAGTAGTAGTTTCCGATGCACATCTTTAGTCATTCTGTTATCTGTGGACTATCAGAGTGTTGATAAAACACGGAAATTGAATCGGGATTGAATACAGCAGTCACCATGCGCACTTTCCTCAATGGGAGTAATGTCTCAAAGAGTTTACGCTTTGATCGTTCCCTGGAAGACCAGTAGAGGTTTCCGATGGACAGCTGGAGGCATTGTGTAATCTGTGGACTATCAGAGTGTTGATGAAACACAGAAATTGCATCGCGATTGAATACAAAAGTCACCATGCGCACTTTCCTCCATGGGAGTAATGTCTCAAACAGTGTATGCTTTGATCGTCCCCTCGAAGTCTAGTATTAGTTTCCGATGCACATCTGGAGGCATTCTGTAATCTGTGGACTATCAGAGTGTTGATGAAACACAGAAATTGCATCGGGATTGAATACAACAGTCACCATTCGCACTTTCCTCCACAGGAGTAATGTCTCAAACAGTCTACGCTTTGATCGTTTCCTGGAAGACCAGTAGTAGTTTCCGATGCACATCTGGAGGCATTCTGTAATCTGTGGACTATCCGAGTGCTAATGAAACACAGAAATTGCATCGGGATTGAATACAACAGTCACCATTCGCACTTTCCTCCTTGGGAGTAATGTCTCAAAGAGGGTACCCTTTGTTCGGTCCCTGGAAGCCCAGTAGTGCTTTCCGATGCACATCTGGAGGCGTTCTCTAATCTGTGGACTATCAGAGTATTGTTGAAACACAGAAATTGCATCGGGATTGAAAACAACAGTCACCATGCGCACTTTCCTCAATGGGAGTAATGTCTCAAACAGTCTACGGTTTGATCGTTCCCTGGAAGACCAGTAGAAGATTCCGATGCACATCTCGAGGCATTCTGTAATCCGTGGACATTCAAAGTGTTGATGAAACACAGAATTTGCATCGGGATTTAGTACATCAGTAACCATGCGCAATTTTCTCCATGGGAGTAGTGCCTCAAACAATCTTCGCTTTAATCGTTCCCTAGAAGACCAGTAGTAGTTTCCGATGCCCATCTTTAGTCATTCTGTTATCTGTGGACTATCAGAGTGTTGATAAAACACGGAAATTGAATTGGGATTGAATACAACAGTCACCATGCGCACTTTCCTCAAGGGGAGTAATGTCTCAAGGACTTTACGCTTTTATCGTTCCCTGGAAGACCAGTAGAAGTTTCCGATGCTCATCTGGAGGCATTGTGTAATCTGTGGACTATCTGAGTGTTGATGAAACACAGAAATTGCATCGGGATTTAAAACAACAGTCACCATGCACACTTTCCCACATGGGAATATTGTCTGAAACGTTCTACCCTTTGATCGTTCCCTGTTAGACCAGTAGTAGGTTCCGATGCACATCTGGAGGCATTTTGTAATCTGTGGACTAACTGAGTGTTGACGAAACACAGAAATTGCATCGGGATTGCATACAAAAGTCACCATGCGCACTTTCCTCCATGGGAGTAATGTCTCAAACAGTCTATGCGTTGATCGTTCCCTCGAAGACCAGTATTAGTTTCCGATGCACGTCTGGAAGCATTCTGTAATCTGTGGACTAACTGAGTGTTTATGAAACACAGAAATTGCATCGGGATTGAATACAACAGTCACCATGCGCACTTTCCTCCAAGGGAGTAATACCTCAAACAGTCTATGCTTTGATCGTTCCCTCGAAGACCAGTATTAGTTTCCGATGCACATCTGGAGGCATTCTGTAATCTGTGGACTATCAGAGTGTTGATGAAACACAGAAATTGCATCGGGATTGAATACAACAGTAACAATGCGCACTTTCCTCCATGGGAGTAATGTCTCAAACAGTCTACGATTTGATCGTTCCCTGGAAGACCAGTAGCAGTTTCCGATGCACATCTGGAGTCATTCTGTAATCTGTGGACTAACTGAGTGTTGGTGAAACACAGAAATTGCATCGGAATTGAATACAACAGTCACCATGCGCACTTTCCTCCATGGGAGTAATACCTCAAACAGTCTATGCTTTGATCGTTCCCAGGAAGACCAGTAGTAGTTTCCGATGCACGTCTGGAGGCATTCTGTAATCTGTGGACCTTCAAAGTGTTGATGAAACACAGAAATTGCATTGTGATTGAATACAAGTCACCATGCGCACATCTCTCCATTGGAGTAATGTCTCAAACAGTCTATTGTTTGATCGTTCCCAGGAAGACCAGTAGCAGTTTCCGATGCACATCTGGAGGCAATCTGTAATCTGTGGACTATCAGAGTGTTGATGAAACTCAGAAATTGCATCGGGATTGAATACAACTGTCACCATGCGCACTTTCCTCCGTGGGAGTAATGTCACAAACAGTCTACTCTTTGATCGTTCCCAGGAAGACCAGTAGTAGTTTCAGATGCACATCTGGAGGCACTCTGTAATCTGTGGACTATCTGAGTGTTGATGAAACACAGAAATTGCATCGGGATTGAAAACAACAGTCACCATGCGCACTTTCCCCCATGGGAGTATTGTCTGAATCGTTCTACCCTTTGATCGTTTCCTGTTAGACCAGTAGTAGGTTCCGATGTGCATCTGGAGGCATCCTGTAAAATGTGGACTATCAGAGTGTTGATGAAACACAGAAATTGCTTCGGGATTGAATACAACAGTCACCATGCGCACTTCCCTCCATGGGAGTAATGTCTCAGTCTACGCTTTGATCGTTCCCTGGAAGACCAGTAGTAGTTTCCGATGCACATCTTTAGTCATTCTGTTATCTGTGGACTATCAGAGTGTTGATAAAACACGGAAATTGAATCGGGATTGAATACAACAGTCACCATGCGCACTTTCCTCAATGGGAGTAATGTCTCAAAGAGTTTACGCTTTGATCGTTCCCTGGAAGACCAGTAGAAGTTTCCGATGGACAGCTGGAGGCATTGTGTAATCTGTGGACTATCAGAGTGTTGATGAAACACAGAAATTGCATCGCGATTGAATACAAAAGTCACCATGCGCACTTTCCTCCATTGGAGTAATCTCTCAAACAGTGTATGCTTTGATCGTCCCCTCGAAGTCTAGTATTAGCTTCCGATGCACATCTGGAGGCATTCTGTAATCTGTGGACTATCAGAGTGTTGATGAAACACAGAAATTGCATCGGGATTGAATACAACAGTCACCATTCGCACTTTCCTCCACAGGAGTAATGTCTCAAACAGTCTACGCTTTGATCGTTCCCTGGAAGACCAGTAGTAGTTTCCGATGCACATCTGGAGGCATTCTGTAATCTGTGGACTATCCGAGTGCCAATGAAACACAGAAATTGCATCGGGATTGAATACAACAGTCACCATTCGCACTTTCCTCCTTGGGAGTAATGTCTCAAAGAGGGTACCCTTTGTTCGGTCCCTGGAAGCCCAGTAGTGCTTTCCGATGCACATCTGGAGGCGTTCTCTAATCTGTGGACTATCAGAGTATTGTTGAAACACAGAAATTGCATCGGGATTGAAAACAACAGTCACCATGCGCACTTTCCTCAATGGGAGTAATGTCTCAAACAGTCTACGGTTTGATCGTTCCCTGGAAGACCAGTAGAAGATTCCGATGCACATCATGAGGCATTCTGTAATCCGTGGACATTCAAAGTGTTGATGAAACACAGAATTTGCATCGGGATTTAGTACATCAGTAACCATCCGCAATTTTCTCCATGGGAGTAGTGCCTCAAACAATCTTCGCTTTAATCGTTCCCTAGAAGACCAGTAGTAGTTTCCGATGCCCATCTTTAGTCATTCTGTTATCTGTGGACTATCAGAGTGTTGATAAAACACGGAAATTGAATTGGGATTGAATACAACAGTCACCATGCGCACTTTCCTCAAGGGGAGTAATGTCTCAAGGACTTTACGCTTTGATCGTTCCCTGGAAGACCAGTAGAAGTTTCCGATGCTCATCTGGAGGCATTGTGTAATCTGTGGACTATCTGAGTGTTGATGAAACACAGAAATTGCATCGGGATTTAAAACAACAGTCACCATGCACACTTTCCCACATGGGAATATTGTCTGAAACGTTCTACCCTTTGATCGTTCCCTGTTAGACCAGTAGTAGGTTCCGATGCACATCTGGAGGCATTCTGTAATCTGTGGACTAACTGAGTGTTGACGAAACACAGAAATTGCATCGGGATTGCATACAAAAGTCACCATGCGCACTTTCCTCCATGGGAGTAATGTCTCAAACAGTCTATGCGTTGATCGTTCCCTCGAAGACCAGTATTAGTTTCCGATGCACGTCTGGAAGCATTCTGTAATCTGTGGACTAACTGAGTGTTTATGAAACACAGAAATTGCATCGGGATTGAATACAACAGTCACCATGCGCACTTTCCTCCAAGGGAGTAATACCTCAAACAGTCTATGCTTTGATCGTTCCCTCGAAGACCAGTATTAGTTTCCGATGCACATCTGGAGGCATTCTGTAATCTGTGGACTATCAGAGTGTTGATGAAACACAGAAATTGCATCGGGATTGAATACAACAGTAACAATGCGCACTTTCCTCCATGGGAGTAATGTCTCAAACAGTCTACGATTTGATCGTTCCCTGGAAGACCAGTAGAAGTTTCCGATGCACATCTGGAGTCATTCTGTAATCTGTGGACTAACTGAGTGTTGGTGAAACACAGAAATTGCATCGGAATTGAATACAACAGTCACCATGCGCACTTTCCTCCATGGGAGTAATACCTCAAACAGTCTATGCTTTGATCGTTTACAGGAAGACCAGTAGTAGTTTCCGATGCACGTCTGGAGGCATTCTGTAATCTGTGGACCTTCAAAGTGTTGATGAAACACAGAAATTGCATTGTGATTGAATACAAGTCACCATGCGCACATCTCTCCATTGGAGTAATGTCTCAAACAGTCTATTGTTTGATCGTTCCCAGGAAGACCAGTAGCAGTTTCCGATGCACATCTGGAGGCAATCTGTAATCTGTGGACTATCAGAGTGTTGATGAACTCAGATATTGCATCGGGATTGAATACAACTGTCACCATGCGCACTTTCCTCCGTGGGAGTAATGTCACAAACAGTCTACTCTTTGATCGTTCCCAGGAAGACCAGTAGTAGTTTCAGATGCACATCTGGAGGCACTCTGTAAACTGTGGACTATCAGAGTGTTGATGAAACACAGAAATTGCTTCGGGATTGAATACAACAGTCACCATGCGCACTTCCCTCCATGGGAGTAATGTCTCAGTCTACGCTTTGATCGTTCCCTGGAAGACCAGTAGTAGTTTCCGATGCACATCTTTAGTCATTCTGTTATCTGTGGACTATGAGAGTGTTGATAAAACACTGAAATTGAATCGGGATTGAATTCAACAGTCACCATGCGCACTTTCCTCAATGGGAGTAATGTCTCAAAGAGTTTACGCTTTGATCGTTCCCTGGAAGACCAGTAGAAGTTTCCGATGGACAGCTGGAGGCATTGTGTAATCTGTGGACTATCAGAGTGTTGATGAAACACAGAAATTGCATCGCGATTGAATACAAAAGTCACCATGCGCACTTTCCTCCATTGGAGTAATCTCTCAAACAGTGTATGCTTTGATCGTCCCCTCGAAGTCTAGTATTAGCTTCCGATGCACATCTGGAGGCATTCTGTAATCTGTGGACTATCAGAGTGTTGATGAAACACAGAAATTGCATCGGGATTGAATACAACAGTCACCATTCGCACTTTCCTCCACAGGAGTAATGTCTCAAACAGTCTACGCTTTGATCGTTCCCTGGAAGACCAGTAGTAGTTTCCGATGCACATCTGGAGGCATTCTGTAATCTGTGGACTATCCGAGTGCTAATGAAACACAGAAATTGCATCGGGATTGAATACAACAGTCACCATTCGCACTTTCCTCCTTGGGAGTAATGTCTCAAAGAGGGTACCCTTTGTTCGGTCCCTGGAAGCCCAGTAGTGCTTTCCGATGCACATCTGGAGGCGTTCTCTAATCTGTGGACTATCAGAGTGTTGTTGAAACACAGAAATTGCATCGGGATTGAAAACAACAGTCACCATGCGCACTTTCCTCAATGGGAGTAATGTCTCAAACAGTCTACGGTTTGATCGTTCCCTGGAAGACCAGTAGAAGATTCCGATGCACATCTCGAGGCATTCTGTAATCCGTGGACATTCAAAGTGTTGATGAAACACAGAATTTGCATCGGGATTTAGTACATCAGTAACCATCCGCAATTTTCTCCATGGGAGTAGTGCCTCAAACAATCTTCGCTTTAATCGTTCCCTAGAAGACCAGTAGTAGTCTCCGATGCACATCTTTAGTCATTCTGTTATCTGTGGACTATCAGAGTGTTGATAAAACACGGAAATTGAATTGGGATTGAATACAACAGTCACCATGCGCACTTTCCTCAAGGGGAGTAATGTCTCAAAGAGTTTACGCTTTGATCGTTCCCTGGAAGACCAGTAGAAGTTTCCGATGCTCATCTGGAGGCATTGTGTAATCTGTGGACTATCTGAGTGTTGATGAAACACAGAAATTGCATCGGGATTTAAAACAACAGTCACCATGCACACTTTCCCACATGGGAATATTGTCTGAAACGTTCTACCCTTTGATCGTTCCCTGTTAGACCAGTAGTAGGTTCCGATGCACATCTGGAGGCATTCTGTAATCTGTGGACTAACTGAGTGTTGACGAAACACAGAAATTGCATCGGGATTGCATACAAAAGTCACCATGCGCACTTTCCTCCATGGGAGTAATGTCTCAAACAGTCTATGCGTTGATCGTTCCCTCGAAGACCAGTATTAGTTTCCGATGCACGTCTGGAAGCATTCTGTAATCTGTAAACTATCAGAGTGTTGATGAAACACAGAAATTGCATCGGGATTGAATACAACAGTCACCATGCGCACTTTCCTCAATGGGAGTAATGTCTCAAACAGTCTATGGTTTGATCGTTCCTGGAAGACCAGTAGAAGATTCCGATGCACATCTCGAGGCATTCTGTAATCTGTGGAGCTTCAAAGTGTTGATGAAACACAGAAATTGCATCGCGATTTAATACAACAGTCACCAAGCGCACTTCCCTCCATGGGAGTAATACCTCAAACAGTCTATGCTTTGATCGTTCCCAGGAAGACCAGTAGTAGTTTCCGATGCACATTTGGAGGCATTCTGTAATCTGTGGACCTTCAAAGTGTTGATGAAACACAGAAATTGCATAGCGATTGAATACAAGTCACCATGCGCATTTCCCTACATGGGAGTAATGTCTCAAACAGTCTATTGTTTGATCGTTCCCAGGAAGACCAGTAGCAGTTTCCGATGCACGTCTGGAGGCAATCTGTAATCTGTGGACTATCAGAGTGTTGATGAAACTCAGAAATTGCATCGGGATTGAATACAACAGTCACCATGCCACTTTCCTCCGTGGGAGTAGTGTCACAAACAGTCTACTCTTTGATCGTTCCCAGGAAGACCAGTAGTAGTTTCATATGCACATCTGGAGGCATTCTGTAACCTGTGGACTATCTGAGTGTTGATGCAACACAGAAATTGCATCGGGATTGAAAACAACAGTCACCATGCACACTTTCCCCCATGGGTGTATTGTCTGAAACGTTCTACCCTTTGATCGTTCCCTGTTAGACCAGTAGTAGGTTCCGATGCACATCTGGAGGCATTCTGTAAACTGTGGACTATCAGAGTGTTGATGAAACACAGAAATTGCTTCGGGATTGAATACAACAGTCACCATGCGCACTTCCCTCCATGGGAGTAATGTCTCAAATAGTCTACGCTTTGATCGATTCCTGGAAGACCAGTAGTAGTTTCCGATGCACATCTTTAGTCATTCTGATATCTGTGGACTATCAGAGTGTTGATAAAACACGGAAATTGAATCGGGATTGAATACAACAGTCACCATGCGCACTTTCCTCCATGGGAGTAATGTCTCAAAGAGTTTACGCTTTGATCGTTCCCTGGAAGACCAGTAGAAGTTTCCGATGCACATCTGGAGGCATTGTGTAACCTGTGGACTATCAGAGTGTTGATGAAACACAGAAACTGCATCGGGATGGAATACAACAGTCACCATGCGCTCTTTCCTCCATGGGAGTAATGTCTCAAACAGTCTACGCTTTGATCGTTTCCTGGAAGACCATTAGTAGTTTCCGATGCACATCTGGAGGCATTCTGTAATCTGTGGACTAACTGAGTGTTGACGAAACACAGAAATTGCATCGGGATTGAATACAAAAGTCACCATGCGCACTTTCCTCCAAGGGAGTAATGTCTCTAACAATCTATGCTTTGATCGTTCCCTCGAAGACCAGTATTAGTTTCCGATGCACATCTGGAGGCATTCTGTAATCTGTGGACTATCAGAGTGTTGATGAAACACAGAAATTGCATCGGGATTGAATACAACAGTCACAATTCGCACTTTCCTCCACAGGAGTAATGTCCCAAACAGTCTACACTTTGATCGTTCCCTGGAAGACCAGTAGTAGTTTCCAATGCACATCTGGAGGCATTCTGTAAGCTGTGGACTATCAGAGTGTTGTTGAAACACAGAAATTGCATCGGGATTGAATACAACAGTAACCATGCGCACTTTCCTCCATGGGAGTAATATCTCAAACAGTCTACGGCTTGATCGTTCCCTGGAAGACCAGTAGAAGATTCCAATGCACATCTGGAGGCATTCTGTAATCTGTGGACTAACTGAGTGTTGATGAAACAGAGAAATTGGATCGGGATTGAATACAACAGTCACCATGCGCACTTCCCTCCATGGGAGTAATGTCTCAAACAGTCTACGCTTTGATCGTTCCCTGGAAGACCGATAGTAGTTTCCGATGCACATCTTTAGCCATTCTGTTATCTGTGGACTATCAGAGTGTTGATAAAACACGGAAATTGAATCGGGATTGAATACAACAGTCACCATGCGCACTTTCCTCCATGGGAATAATGTCTCAAAGAGTTTACGCTTTGATCGTTATCTGGAAGAACAGTAGTAGTTTCCGATGCACATCTTTAGCCATTCTGTTATCTGTGGACTATCTGAGTGTTGATGAAACACAGAAATTGCATCAAGATTGAAAACAACAGTCACCATGCGCACTTTCCCCCATGGGAGTATTGTCTGAATCGTTCTACCCTTTGATCGTTTCCTGTTAGACCAGTAGTAGGTTCCGATGTGCATCTGGAGGCATCCTGTAAACTGTGGACTATCAGAGTGTTGATGAAACACAGAAATTGCTTCGGGATTGAATACAACAGTCACCATGCGCACTTCCCTCCATGGGAGTAATGTCTCAAACAGTCTACGCTTTGATCGTTCCCTGGAAGACCAGTAGTAGTTTCCGATGCACATCTTTAGTCATTCTGTTATCTGTGGACTATCAGAGTGTTGATAAAACACGGAAATTGAATCGGGATTGAATACAACAGTCACCATGCGCACTTTCCTCAATGGGAGTAATGTCTCAAAGAGTTTACGCTTTGATCGTTCCCTGGAAGACCAGTAGAAGTTTCCGATGGACAGCTGGAGGCATTGTGTAATCTGTGGACTATCAGAGTGTTGATGAAACACAGAAATTGCATCGCGATTGAATACAAAAGTCACCATGCGCACTTTCCTCCATGGGAGTAATGTCTCAAACAGTGTATGCTTTGATCGTCCCCTCGAAGTCTAGTATTAGTTTCCGATGCACATCTGGAGGCATTCTGTAATCTGTGGACTATCAGAGTGTTGATGAAACACAGAAATTGCATCGGGATTGAATACAACAGTCACCATTCGCACTTTCCTCCACAGGAGTAATGTCTCAAACAGTCTACGCTTTGATCGTTCCCTGGAAGACCAGTAGTAGTTTCCGATGCACATCTGGAGGCATTCTGTAATCTGTGGACTATCCGAGTGCTAATGAAACACAGAAATTGCATCGGGATTGAATACAACAGTCACCATTCGCACTTTCCTCCTTGGGAGTAATGTCTCAAAGAGGGTACCCTTTGTTCGGTCCCTGGAAGCCCAGTAGTGCTTTCCGATGCACATCTGGAGGCGTTCTCTAATCTGTGGACTATCAGAGTGTTGTTGAAACACAGAAATTGCATCGGGATTGAAAACAACAGTCACCATGCGCACTTTCCTCAATGGGAGTAATGTCTCAAACAGTCTACGGTTTGATCGTTCCCTGGAAGACCAGTAGAAGATTCCGATGCACATCTCGAGGCATTCTGTAATCCGTGGACATTCAAAGTGTTGATGAAACACAGAATTTGCATCGGGATTTAGTACATCAGTAACCATGCGCAATTTTCTCCATGGGAGTAGTGCCTCAAACAATCTTCGCTTTAATCGTTCCCTAGAAGACCAGTAGTAGTTTCCGATGCACATCTATAGTCATTCTGTTATCTGTGGACTATCAGAGTGTTGATAAAACACGGAAATTGAATTGGGATTGAATACAACAGTCACCATGCGCACTTTCCTCAAGGGGAGTAATGTCTCAAAGAGTTTACGCTTTGATCGTTCCCTGGAAGACCAGTAGAAGTTTCCGATGCTCATCTGGAGGCATTGTGTAAGCTGTGGACTATCAGAGTGTTGTTGAAACACAGAAATTGCATCGGGATTGAATACAACAGTAACCATGCGCACTTTCCTCCATGGGAGTAATATCTCAAACAGTCTACGGCTTGATCGTTCCCTGGAAGACCAGTAGAAGATTCCAATGCACATCTGGAGGCATTCTGTAATCTGTGGAGCTTCAAAGTGTTGATGAAACACAGAAATTGCATCGCGATTTAATACAACAGTCACCAAACGCACTTCCCTCCATGGGAGTAATACTTCAAACAGTCTATGCTTTGATCGTTCCCTGGAAGACCAGTAGTAGTTTCCGATGCACATCTGGAGCCATTCTGTAATCTGTGGACTAACTGAGTGTTGATGAAAAAGAGAAATTGGATCGGGATTGAATACAACAGTCACCATGCGCACTTCCCTCCATGGGAGTAATGTCTCAAACAGTCTACGCTTTGATCGTTCCCTGGAAGACCGATAGTAGTTTCCGATGCACATCTTTAGCCATTCTGTTATCTGTGGACTATCAGAGTGTTGATAAAACACGGAAATTGAATCGGGATTGAATACAACAGTCACCATGCGCACTTTCCTCCATGGGAATAATGTCTCAAAGAGTTTACGCTTTGATCGTTATCTGGAAGAACAGTAGTAGTTTCCGATGCACATCTTTAGCCATTCTGTTATCTGTGGACTATCTGAGTGTTGATGAAACACAGAAATTGCATCGGGATTGAAAACAACAGTCACCATGCGCACTTTCCCCCATGGGAGTATTGTCTGAATCGTTCTACCCTTTGATCGTTTCCTGTTAGACCAGTAGTAGGTTCCGATGTGCATCTGGAGGCATCCTGTAAACTGTGGACTATCAGAGTGTTGATGAAACACAGAAATTGCTTCGGGATTGAATACAACAGTCACCATGCGCACTTCCCTCCATGGGAGTAATGTCTCAAACAGTCTACGCTTTGAACGTTCCCTGGAAGACCAGTAGTAGTTTCCGATGCACATCTTTAGTCATTCTGTTATCTGTGGACTATCAGAGTGTTGATAAAACACGGAAATTGAATCGGGATTGAATACAACAGTCACCATGCGCACTTTCCTCAATGGGAGTAATGTCTCAAAGAGTTTACGCTTTGATCGTTCCCTGGAAGACCAGTAGAAGTTTCCGATGGACAGCTGGAGGCATTGTGTAATCTGTGGACTATCAGAGTGTTGATGAAACACAGAAATTGCATCGCGATTGAATACAAAAGTCACCATGCGCACTTTCCTCCATGGGAGTAATGTCTCAAACAGTGTATGCTTTGATCGTCCCCTCGAAGTCTAGTATTAGTTTCCGATGCACATCTGGAGGCATTCTGTAATCTGTGGACTATCAGAGTGTTGATGAAACACAGAAATTGCATCGGGATTGAATACAACAGTCACCATTCGCACTTTCCTCCACAGGAGTAATGTCTCAAACAGTCTACGCTTTGATCGTTCCCTGGAAGACCAGTAGTAGTTTCCGATGCACATCTGGAGGCATTCTGTAATCTGTGGACTATCCGAGTGCTAATGAAACACAGAAATTGCATCGGGATTGAATACAACAGTCACCATTCGCACTTTCCTCCTTGGGAGTAATGTCTCAAAGAGGGTACCCATTGTTCGGTCCCTGGAAGCCCAGTAGTGCTTTCCGATGCACATCTGGAGGCGTTCTCTAATCTGTGGACTATCAGAGTGTTGTTGAAACACAGAAATTGCATCGGGATTGAAAACAACAGTCACCATGCGCACTTTCCTCAATGGGAGTAATGTCTCAAACAGTCTACGGTTTGATCGTTCCCTGGAAGACCAGTAGAAGATTCCGATGCACATCTCGAGGCATTCTGTAATCCGTGGACATTCAAAGTGTTGATGAAACACAGAATTTGCATCGGGATTTAGTACATCAGTAACCATGCGCAATTTTCTCCATGGGAGTAGTGCCTCAAACAATCTTCGCTTTAATCGTTCCCTAGAAGACCAGTAGTAGTTTCCGATGCACATCTATAGTCATTCTGTTATCTGTGGACTATCAGAGTGTTGATAAAACACGGAAATTGAATTGGAATTGAATACAACAGTCACCATGCGCACTTTCCTCAAGGGGAGTAATGTCTCAAAGAGTTTACGCTTTGATCGTTCCCTGGAAGACCAGTAGAAGTTTCCGATGCTCATCTGGAGGCATTGTGTAATCTGTGGACTATCTGAGTGTTGATGAAACACAGAAATTGCATCGGGATTTAAAACAACAGTCACCATGCACACTTTCCCACATGGGAATATTGTCTGAAACGTTCTACCCTTTGATCGTTCCCTGTTAGACCAGTAGTAGGTTCCGATGCACATCTGGAGGCATTCTGTAATCTGTGGACTAACTGAGTGTTGACGAAACACAGAAATTGCATCGGGATTGCATACAAAAGTCACCATGCGCACTTTCCTCCATGGGAGTAATGTCTCAAACAGTCTATGCGTTGATCGTTCCCTCGAAGACCAGTATTAGTTTCCGATGCACGTCTGGAAGCATTCTGTAATCTGTGGACTATCAGAGTGTTGATGAAACACAGAAATTGCATCGGGATTGAATACAACAGTCACCATGCGCACTTTCCTCAATGGGAGTAATGTCTCAAACAGTCTATGGTTTGATCGTTCCTGGAAGACCAGTAGAAGATTCCGATGCACATCTCGAGGCATTCTGTAATCTGTGGAGCTTCAAAGTGTTGATGAAACACAGAAATTGCATCGCGATTTAATACAACAGTCACCAAGCGCACTTCCCTCCATGGGAGTAATACCTCAAACAGTTTATGCTTTGATCGTTCCCAGGAAGACCAGTAGTAGTTTCCGATGCACATCTGGAGGCATTCTGTAATCTGTGGACCTTCAAAGTGTTGATGAAACACAGAAATTGCATAGCGATTGAATACAAGTCACCATGCGCATTTCCCTACATGGGAGTAATGTCTCAAACAGTCTATTGTTTGATCGTTCCCAGGAAGACCAGTAGCAGTTTCCGATGCACGTCTGGAGGCAATCTGTAATCTGTGGACTATCAGAGTGTTGATGAAACTCAGAAATTGCATCGGGATTGAATACAATAGTCACCATGCCACTTTCCTCCGTGGGAGTAGTGTCACAAACAGTCTACTCTTTGATCGTTCCCAGGAAGACCAGTAGTAGTTTCATATGCACATCTGGAGGCATTCTGTAACCTGTGGACTATCTGAGTGTTGATGCAACACAGAAATTGCATCGGGATTGAAAACAACAGTCACCATGCACACTTTCCCCCATGGGTGTATTGTCTGAAACGTTCTACCCTTTGATCGTTCCCTGTTAGACCAGTAGTAGGTTCCGATGCACATCTGGAGGCATTCTGTAAACTGTAGACTATCAGAGTGTTGATGAAACACAGAAATTGCTTCGGGATTGAATACAACAGTCACCATGCGCACTTCCCTCCATGGGAGTAGTGTCTCAAATAGTCTACGCTTTGATCGATTCCTGGAAGACCAGTAGTAGTTTCCGATGCACATCTTTAGTCATTCTGATATCTGTGGACTATCAGAGTGTTGATAAAACACGGAAATTGAATCGGGATTGAATACAACAGTCACCATGCGCACTTTCCTCCATGGGAGTAATGTCTCAAACAGTCTACGCTTTGATCGTTTCCTGGAAGACCATTAGTAGTTTCCGATGCACATCTGGAGGCATTCTGTAATCTGTGGACTAACTGAGTGTTGACGAAACACAGAAATTGCATCGGGATTGAATACAAAAGTCACCATGCGCACTTTCCTCCACGGGAGTAATGTCTCTAACAATCTATGCTTTGATCGTTCCCTCGAAGACCAGTATTAGTTTCCGATGCACATCTGGAGGCATTCTGTAATCTGTGGACTATCAGAGTGTTGATGAAACACAGAAATTGCATCGGGATTGAATTCAACAGTCACCATGCGCACTTTCCTCCATGGGAGTAATGTCTCAAACAGTCTACGCTTTGACCGTTCCCTGGAAGACCAGTAGTAGCGTCCGATGCACATCTGGAGGCATTCTGTAGTCTGTGGACTAGCAGAGTGTTCTTGAAACACAGAAATTGCATCGCGATTTAATACAACAGTCACCACGCGCAATTTCCTCCATGGGAGTAATGACTCAAACAGTCTATTGTTTGATCGTTCCCAGGAAGACCAGTAGCAGTTTCCGATGCACATCTGGAGGCAATCTGTAATCTGTGGACTATCAGAGTGTTGATGAAACTCAGAAATTGCATCGGGATTGAATACAACAGTCACCATGCGCACTTTCCTTCGTGGGAGTAATGTCACAAACAGTCTACTCTTTGATCGTTCCCAGGAAGACCAGTAGTAGTTTCAGATGCACATCTGGAGGCATTATGTAATCTGTGGACTATCTGAGTGTTGATGAAACACAGAAATTGCATCGGGATTGAAAACAACAGTCACCATGCGCACTTTCCCCCATGGGAGTATTGTCTGAATCGTTCTACCCTTTGATCGTTTCCTGTTAGACCAGTAGTAGGTTCCGATGTGCATCTGGAGGCATCCTGTAAACTGTGGACTATCAGAGTGTTAATGAAACACAGAAATTGCTTCGGGATTGAATACAACAGTCACCATGCGCACTTCCCTCCATGGGAGTAATGTCTCAAACAGTCTACGCTTTGATCGTTCCCTGGAAGACCAGTAGTAGTTTCCGATGCACATCTTTAGTCATTCTGTTATCTGTGGACTATCAGAGTGTTGATAAAACACGGAAATTGAATCGTGATTGAATACAACAGTCACCATGCGCACTTTCCTCAATGGGAGTAATGTCTCAAAGAGTTTACGCTTTGATCGTTCCCTG
Organism: Schistocerca gregaria; assembly: GCF_023897955.1. Lineage (NCBI taxonomy): Eukaryota > Metazoa > Arthropoda > Insecta > Orthoptera > Acrididae > Schistocerca > Schistocerca gregaria. The sequence goes on along the minus strand of NC_064922.1, from coordinate 71,793,686 downwards.
GAAGACCAGTAGAAGTTTCCGATGGACAGCTGGAGGTATTGTGTAATCTGTGGACTATCAGAGTGTTGATGAAACACAGAAATTGCATCGGGAATGAATACAACAGTCACCATTCGCACTTTCCTCCACAGGAATAATGTCTCAAACAGTCTACGCTTTGATCGTTCCCTGGAAGACCAGTAGTAGTTTCCGATGCACATCTGGAGGCATTCTGTAATCTGTGGACTATCTGAGTGTTGATGAAACACAGAAATTGCATCGGGATTGAAAACAACAGTCACCATGCGCACTTTCCCCCATGGGAGTATTGTCTGAATCGTTCTACCCTTTGATCGTTTCCTGTTAGACCAGTAGTAGGTTCCGATGTGCATCTGGAGGCATCCTGTAAACTGTGGACTATCAGAGTGTTAATGAAACACAGAAATTGCTTCGGGATTGAATACAACAGTCACCATGCGCACTTCCCTCCATGGGAGTAATGTCTCAAACAGTCTACGCTTTGATCGTTCCCTGGAAGACCAGTAGTAGTTTCCGATGCACATCTTTAGTCATTCTGTTATCTGTGGACTATCAGAGTGTTGATAAAACACGGAAATTGAATCGTGATTGAATACAACAGTCACCATGCGCACTTTCCTCAATGGGAGTAATGTCTCAAAGAGTTTACGCTTTGATCGTTCCCTGGAAGACCAGTAGAAGTTTCCGATGGACAGCTGGAGGCATTGTGTAATCTGTGGACTATCAGAGTGTTGATGAAACACAGAAATTGCATCGCGATTGAATACAAAAGTCACCATGCGCACTTTCCTCCATGGGAGTAATGTCTCAAACAGTGTATGCTTTGATCGTCCCCTCGAAGTCTAGTATTAGTTTCCGATGCACATCTGGAGGCATTCTGTAATCTGTGGACTATCAGAGTGTTGATGAAACACAGAAATTGCATCGGGAATGAATACAACAGTCACCATTCGCACTTTCCTCCACAGGAGTAATGTCTCAAACAGTCTACGCTTTGATCGTTCCCTGGAAGACCAGTAGTAGTTTCCGATGCACATCTGGAGGCATTCTGTAATCTGTGGACTATCCGAGTGCTAATGAAACACAGAAATTGCATCGGGATTGAATACAACAGTCACCATTCGCACTTTCCTCCTTGGGAGTAATGTCTCAAAGAGGGTACCCTTTGTTCGGTCCCTGGAAGACCAGTAGTGCTTTCCGATGCACATCTCGAGGCGTTCTCTAATCTGTGGACTATCAGAGTGTTGTTGAAACACAGAAATTGCATCGGGATTGAATACAACAGTAACCATGCGCACTTTCCTCCATGGGAGTAATATCTCAAACAGTCTACGGCTTGATCGTTCCCTGGAAGACCAGTAGAAGATTCCAATGCACATCTGGAGGCATTCTGTAATCTGTGGAGCTTCAAAGTATTGATGAAACACAGAAATTGCATCGCGATTTAATACAACAGTCACCAAGCGCACTTCCCTCCATGGGAGTAATACTTCAAACAGTCTATGCTTTGATCGTTCCCTGGAAGACCAGTAGTAGTTTCCGATGCACATCTGGAGCCATTCTGTAATCTGTGGACTAACTGAGTGTTGATGAAACAGAGAAATTGGATCGGGATTGAATACAACAGTCACCATGTGCACTTCCCTCCATGGGAGTAATGTCTCAAACAGTCTACGCTTTGATCGATCCCTGGAAGACCGATAGCAGTTTCCGATGCACATCTTTAGCCATTCTGTTATCTGTGGACTATCAGAGTGTTGATAAAACACGGAAATTGAATCGGGATTGAATACAACAGTCACCATGCGCACTTTCCTCCATGGGAGTAATGTCTCAAAGAGTTTACGCTTTGATCGTTCCCTGGAAGAACAGTAGAAGTTTCCGATGCACATCTGGAGGCATTGTGTAATCTGTGGACTATCAGTGTGTTGATGAAACACAGAAACTGAATCGGGATGGAATACAACAGTCACCATGCGCACTTTCCTCCATGGGAGTAATGTCTCAAACAGTCTACGCTTTGATCGTTCCCTGGAAGGTCAGTAGTAGTTTCCGATGCATATCTGGAGGCATTCTGTAATCTGTTTACTATCAGAGTGTTGTTGAAACACAGATATTGCATCGGGATTGAATACAACAGTCACCATTCGCACTTTCCTCCATGGGAGTAATGTCTCAAACAGTCTACGCTTTGATCGTTCACTGGAAGACCAGTAGTAGTTTCCGATGCACATCTGGAGGCATTCTGTAACCTGTTAACTATCAGAGTGTTGATGAAACACCGAAATTGCATCGGGATTGAATTCAACAGTCACCATGCGCACTTTCCTCCATGGGAGTAATGTCTCAAACAGTCTACGCTTTGACCGTTCCCTGGAAGACCAGTAGTAGCGTCCGATGCACATCTGGAGGCATTCTGTAGTCTGTGGACTAGCAGAGTGTTCTTGAAACACAGAAATTGCATCGCGATTTAATACAACAGTCTCCACGCGCAATTTCCTCCATGGGAGTAATGACTCAAACAGTCTATTGTTTGATCGTTCCCAGGAAGACCAGTAGCAGTTTCCGATGCACATCCGGAGGCAATCTGTAATCTGTGGACTATCAGAGTGTTGATGAAACTCAGAAATTGCATCGGGATTGAATACAACAGTCACCATGCGCACTTTCCTTCGTGGGAGTAATGTCACAAACAGTCTACTCTTTGATCGTTCCCAGGAAGACCAGTAGTAGTTTCAGATGCACATCTGGAGGCATTATGTAATCTGTGGACTATCTGAGTGTTGATGAAACACAGAAATTGCATCGGGATTGAAAACAACAGTCACCATGCGCACTTTCCCCCATGGGAGTATTGTCTGAAACGTTCTACCCTTTGATCGTTTCCTGTTAGACCAGTAGTAGGTTCCGATGTGCATCTGGAGGCATCCTGTAAACTGTGGACTATCAGAGTGTTAATGAAACACAGAAATTGCTTCGGGATTGAATACAACAGTCACCATGCGCACTTCCCTCCATGGGAGTAATGTCTCAAACAGTCTACGCTTTGATCGTTCCCTGGAAGACCAGTAGTAGTTTCCGATGCACATCTTTAGTCATTCTGTTATCTGTGGACTATCAGAGTGTTGATAAAACACGGAAATTGAATCGTGATTGAATACAACAGTCACCATGCGCACTTTCCTCAATGGGAGCAATGTCTCAAAGAGTTTACGCTTTGATCGTTCCCTGGAAGACCAGTAGAAGTTTCCGATGGACAGCTGGAGGCATTGTGTAATCTGTGGACTATCAGAGTGTTGATGAAACACAGAAATTGCATCGCGATTGAATACAAAAGTCACCATGCGCACTTTCCTCCATGGGAGTAATGTCTCAAACAGTGTATGCTTTGATCGTCCCCTCGAAGTCTAGTATTAGTTTCCGATGCACATCTGGAGGCATTCTGTAATCTGTGGACTATCAGAGTGTTGATGAAACACAGAAATTGCATCGGGAATGAATACAACAGTCACCATTCGCACTTTCCTCCACAGGAGTAATGTCTCAAACAGTCTACGCTTTGATCGTTCCCTGGAAGACCAGTAGTAGTTTCCGATGCACATCTGGAGGCATTCTGTAATCTGTGGACTATCCGAGTGCTAATGAAACACAGAAATTTCATCGCGATTGAATACAAAAGTCACCATGCGCACTTTCCTCCATGGGAGTAATGTCTCAAACAGTGTATGCTTTGATCGTCCCCTCGAAGTCTAGTATTAGTTTCCGATGCACATCTGGAGGCATTCTGTAATCTGTGGACTATCAGAGTGTTGATGAAACACAGAAATTGCATCGGGATTGAATACAACAGTCACCATTCGCACTTTCCTCCACAGGAGTAATGTCTCAAACAGTCTACGCTTTGATCGTTCCCTGGAAGACCAGTAGTAGTTTCCGATGCACATCTGGAGGCATTCTGTAATCTGTGGACTATCCGAGTGCTAATGAAACACAGAAATTGCATCGGGATTGAATACAACAGTCACCATTCGCACTTTCCTCCTTGGGAGTAATGTCTCAAAGAGGGTACCCTTTGTTCGGTCCCTGGAAGCCCAGTAGTGCTTTCCGATGCACATCTGGAGGCGTTCTCTAATCTGTGGACTATCAGAGTATTGTTGAAACACAGAAATTGCATTGGGATTGAAAACTACAGTCACCATGCGCACTTTCCTCAATGGGAGTAATGTCTCAAACAGTCTACGGTTTGATCGTTCCCTGGAAGACCAGTAGAAGATTCCGATGCACATCTCGAGGCATTCTGTAATCCGTGGACATTCAAAGTGTTGATGAAACACAGAATTTGCATCGGGATTTAGTACATCAGTAACCATGCGCAATTTTCTCCATGGGAGTAGTGCCTCAAACAATCTTCGCTTTAATCGTTCCCTAGAAGACCAGTAGTAGTTTCCGATGCACATCTTTAGTCATTCTGTTATCTGTGGACTATCAGAGTGTTGATAAAACACGGAAATTGAATTGGGATTGAATACAACAGTCACCATGCGCACTTTCCTCAAGGGGAGTAATGTCTCAAGGAGTTTACGCTTTGATCGTTCCCTGGAAGACCAGTAGAAGTTTCCGATGCTCATCTGGAGGCATTGTGTAATCTGTGGACTATCTGAGTGTTGATGAAACACAGAAATTGCATCGGGATTTAAAACAACAGTCACCATGCACACTTTCCCACATGGGAATATTGTCTGAAACGTTCTACCCTTTGATCGTTCCCTGTTAGACCAGTAGTAGGTTCCGATGCACATCTGGAGGCATTCTGTAATCTGTGGACTAACTGAGTGTTGACGAAACACAGAAATTGCATCGGGATTGCATACAAAAGTCACCATGCGCACTTTCCTCCATGGGAGTAATGTCTCAAACAGTCTATGCGTTGATCGTTCCCTCGAAGACCAGTATTAGTTTCCGATGCACGTCTGGAAGCATTCTGTAATCTGTGGACTAACTGAGTGTTTATGAAACACAGAAATTGCATCGGGATTGAATACAACAGTCACCATGCGCACTTTCCTCCAAGGGAGTAATACCTCAAACAGTCTATGCTTTGATCGTTCCCTCGAAGACCAGTATTAGTTTCCGATGCACATCTGGAGGCATTCTGTAATCTGTGGACTATCAGAGTGTTGATGAAACACAGAAATTGCATCGGGATTGAATACAACAGTAACAATGCGCACTTTCCTCCATGGGAGTAATGTCTCAAACAGTCTACGATTTGATCGTTCCCTGGAAGACCAGTAGCAGTTTCCGATGCACATCTGGAGTCATTCTGTAATCTGTGGACTAACTGAGTGTTGGTGAAACACAGAAATTGCATCGGAATTGAATACAACAGTCACCATGCGCACTTTCCTTCATGGGAGTAATACCTCAAACAGTCTATGCTTTGATCGTTCCCAGGAAGACCAGTAGTAGTTTCCGATGCACGTCTGGAGGCATTCTGTAATCTGTGGACCTTCAAAGTGTTGATGAAACACAGAAATTGCATTGTGATTGAATACAAGTCACCATGCGCACATCTCTCCATTGGAGTAATGTCTCAAACAGTCTATTGTTTGATCGTTCCCAGGAAGACCAGTAGCAGTTTCCGATGCACATCTGGAGGCAATCTGTAATCTGTGGACTATCAGAGTGTTGATGAAACTCAGAAATTGCATCGGGATTGAATACAACTGTCACCATGCGCACTTTCCTCCGTGGGAGTAATGTCACAAACAGTCTACTCTTTGATCGTTCCCAGGAAGACCAGTAGTAGTTTCAGATGCACATCTGGAGGCACTCTGTAATCTGTGGACTATCTGTGTGTTGATGAAACACAGAAATTGCATCGGGATTGAAAACAACAGTCACCATGCGCACTTTCCCCCATGGGAGTATTGTCTGAATCGTTCTACCCTTTGATCGTTTCCTGTTAGACCAGTAGTAGGTTCCGATGTGCATCTGGAGGCAATCTGTAATCTGTGGACTATCAGAGTGTTGATGAAACTCAGAAATTGCATCGGGATTGAATACAACTGTCACCATGCGCACTTTCCTCCGTGGGAGTAATGTCACAAACAGTCTACTCTTTGATCGTTCCCAGGAAGACCAGTAGTAGTTTCAGATGCACATCTGGAGGCACTCTGTAATCTGTGGACTATCTGAGTGTTGATGAAACACAGAAATTGCATCGGGATTGAAAACAACAGTCACCATGCGCACTTTCCCCCATGGGAGTATTGTCTGAATCGTTCTACCCTTTGATCGTTTCCTGTTAGACCAGTAGTAGGTTCCGATGTGCATCTGGAGGCATCCTGTAAACTGTGGACTATCAGAGTGTTGATGAAACACAGAAATTGCATCGCGATTGAATACAAAAGTCACCATGCGCACTTTCCTCCATGGGAGTAATGTCTCAAACAGTGTATGCTTTGATCGTCCCCTCGAAGTCTAGTATTAGTTTCCGATGCACATCTGGAGGCATTCTGTAATCTGTGGACTATCGGAGTGTTGATGAAACACAGAAATTGCATCGGGATTGAATACAACAGTCACTATTCGCACTTTCCTCCACAGGAGTAATGTCTCAAACAGTCTACGCTTTGATCGTTCCCTGGAAGACCAGTAGTAGTTTCCGATGCACATCTGGAGGCATTCTGTAATCTGTGGACTATCCGAGTGCTAATGAAACACAGAAATTGCATCGGGATTGAATACAACAGTCACCATTCGCACTTTCCTCCTTGGGAGTAATGTCTCAAAGAGGGTACCCTTTGTTCGGTCCCTGGAAGCCCAGTAGTGCTTTCCGATGCACATCTGGAGGCGTTCTCTAATCTGTGGACTATCAGAGTGTTGTTGAAACACAGAAATTGCATCGGGATTGAAAACAACAGTCACCATGCGCACTTTCCGCAATGGGAGTAATGTCTCAAACAGTCTACGGTTTGATCGTTCCCTGGAAGACCAGTAGAAGATTCCGATGCACATCTCGAGGCATTCTGTAATCCGTGGACATTCAAAGTGTTGATGAAACACAGAATTTGCATCGGGATTTAGTACATCAGTAACCATGCGCAATTTTCTCCATGGGAGTAGTGCCTCAAACAAATTTCGCTTTAATCGTTCCCTAGAAGACCAGTAGTAGTTTCCGATGCACATCTTTAGTCATTCTGTTATCTGTGGACTATCAGAGTGTTGATAAAACACGGAAATTTAATTGGGATTGAATACAACAGTCACCATGCGCACTTTCCTCAAGGGGAGTAATGTCTCAAAGAGTTTACGCTTTGATCGTTCCCTGGAAGACCAGTAGAAGTTTCCGATGCTCATCTGGAGGCATTGTGTAATCTGTGGACTATCTGAGTGTTGATGAAACACAGAAATTGCATCGGGATTTAAAACAACAGTCACCATGCACACTTTCCCACATGGGAATATTGTCTGAAACGTTCTACCCTTTGATCGTTCCCTGTTAGACCAGTAGTAGGTTCCGATGCACATCTGAAGGCATTCTGTAATCTGTGGACTAACTGAGTGTTGAAGAAACACAGAAATTGCATCGGGATTGCATACAAAAGTCACCATGCGCACTTTCCTCCATGGGAGTAATGTCTCAAACAGTCTATGCGTTGATCGTTCCCTCGAAGACCAGTATTAGTTTCCGATGCACGTCTGGAAGCATTCTGTAATCTGTGGACTATCAGAGTGTTGATGAAACACAGAAATTGCATCGGGATTGAATACAACAGTCACCATGCGCACTTTCCTCAATGGGAGTAATGTCTCAAACAGTCTATGGTTTGATCGTTCCTGGAAGACCAGTAGAAGATTCCGATGCACATCTCGAGGCATTCTGTAATCTGTGGAGCTTCAAAGTGTTGATGAAACACAGAAATTGCATCGCGATTTAATACAACAGTCACCAAGCGCACTTCCCTCCATGGGAGTAATACCTCAAACAGTCTATGCTTTGATCGTTCCCAGGAAGACCAGTAGTAGTTTCCGATGCACATCTGGAGGCATTCTGTAATCTGTGGACCTTCAAAGTGTTGATGAAACACAGAAATTGCATAGCGATTGAATACAAGTCACCATGCGCATTTCCCTACATGGGAGTAATGTCTCAAACAGTCTATTGTTTGATCGTTCCCAGGAAGACCAGTAGCAGTTTCCGATGCACGTCTGGAGGCAATCTGTAATCTGTCGACTATCAGAGTGTTGATGAAACTCAGAAATTGCATCGGGATTGAATACAACAGTCACCATGCCACTTTCCTCCGTGGGAGTAGTGTCACAAACAGTCTACTCTTTGATCGTTCCCAGGAAGACCAGTAGTAGTTTCATATGCACATCTGGAGGCATTCTGTAACCTGTGGACCATCTGAGTGTTGATGCAACACAGAAATTGCATCGGGATTGAAAACAACAGTCACCATGCACACTTTCCCCCATGGGTGTATTGTCTGAAACGTTCTACCCTTTGATCGTTCCCTGTTAGACCAGTAGTAGGTTCCGATGCACATCTGGAGGCATTCTGTAAACTGTGGACTATCAGAGTGTTGATGAAACACAGAAATTGCTTCGGGATTGAATACAACAGTCACCATGCGCACTTCCCTCCATGGGAGTAATGTCTCAAATAGTCTACGCTTTGATCGATTCCTGGAAGACCAGTAGTAGTTTCCGATGCACATCTTTAGTCATTCTGATATCTGTGGACTATCAGAGTGTTGATAAAACACGGAAATTGAATCGGGATTGAATACAACAGTCACCATGCGCACTTTCCTCCATGGGAGTAATGTCTCAAAGAGTTTACGCTTTGATCGTTCCCTGGAAGACCAGTAGAAGTTTCCGATGCACATCTGGAGGCATTGTGTAACCTGTGGACTATCAGAGTGTTGATGAAACACAGAAACTGCATCGGGATGGAATACAACAGTCACCATGCGCTCTTTCCTCCATGGGAGTAATGTCTCAAACAGTCTACGCTTTGATCGTTTCCTGGAAGACCATTAGTAGTTTCCGATGCACATCTGGAGGCATTCTGTAATCTGTGGACTAACTGAGTGTTTTTGACGAAACACAGAAATTGCATCGGGATTGAATACAAAAGTCACCATGCGCACTTTCCTCCACGGGAGTAATGTCTCTAACAATCTATGCTTTGATCGTTCCCTCGAAGACCAGTATTAGTTTCCGATGCACATCTGGAGGCATTCTGTAATCTGTGGACTATCAGAGTGTTGATGAAACACAGAAATTGCATCGGGATTGAATACAACAGTCACAATTCGCACTTTCCTCCACAGGAGTAATGTCCCAAACAGTCTACACTTTGATCGTTCCCTGGAAGACCAGTAGTAGTTTCCAATGCACATCTGGAGGCATTCTGTAAGCTGTGGACTATCAGAGTGTTGTTGAAACACAGAAATTGCATCGGGATTGAATACAACAGTAACCATGCGCACTTTCCTCCATGGGAGTAATATCTCAAACAGTCTACGGCTTGATCGTTCCCTGGAAGACCAGTAGAAGATTCCAATGCACATCTGGAGGCATTCTGTAATCTGTGGAGCTTCAAACTGTTGATGAAACACAGAAATTGCATCGCGATTTAATACAACAGTCACCAAGCGCACTTCCCTCCATGGGAGTAATACTTCAAACAGTCTATGCTTTGATCGTTCCCTGGAAGACCAGTAGTAGTTTCCGATGCACATCTGGAGCCATTCTGTAATCTGTGGACTAACTGAGTGTTGATGAAACAGAGAAATTGGATCGGGATTGAATACAACAGTCACCATGCGCACTTCCCTCCATGGGAGTAATGTCTCAAACAGTCTACGCTTTGATCGTTCCCTGGAAGACCGATAGTAGTTTCCGATGCACATCTTTAGCCATTCTGTTATCTGTGGACTATCAGAGTGTTGATAAAACACGGAAATTGAATCGGGATTGAATACAACAGTCACCATGCGCACTTTCCTCCATGGGAGTAATGTCTCAAAGAGTTTACGCTTTGATCGTTCCCTGGAAGAACAGTAGTAGTTTCCGATGCACATCTTTAGCCATTCTGTTATCTGTGGACTATCTGAGTGTTGATGAAACACAGAAATTGCATCGGGATTGAAAACAACAGTCACCATGCGCACTTTCCCCCATGGGAGTATTGTCTGAATCGTTCTACACTTTGATCGTTCCCTGGAAGACCAGTAGTAGTTTCCAATGCACATCTGGAGGCATTCTGTAAGCTGTGGACTATCAGAGTGTTGTTGAAACACAGAAATTGCATCGGGATTGAAAACAACAGTCACCATGCGCACTTTCCTCAATGGGAGTAATGTCTCAAACAGTCTACGGTTTGATCGTTCCCTGGAAGACCAGTAGAAGATTCCGATGCACATCTCGAGGCATTCTGTAATCCGTGGACATTCAAAGTGTTGATGAAACACAGAATTTGCATCGGGATTTAGTACATCAGTAACCATGCGCAATTTTCTCCATGGGAGTAGTGCCTCAAACAATCTTCGCTTTAATCGTTCCCTAGAAGACCAGTAGTAGTTTCCGATGCACATCTATAGTCATTCTGTTATCTGTGGACTATCAGAGTGTTGATAAAACACGGAAATTGAATTGGGATTGAATACAACAGTCACCATGCGCACTTTCCTCAAGGGGAGTAATTTCTCAAAGAGTTTACGCTTTGATCGTTCCCTGGAAGACCAGTAGAAGTTTCCGATGCTCATCTGGAGGCATTGTGTAATCTGTGGACTATCTGAGTGTTGATGAAACACAGAAATTGCATCGGGATTTAAAACAACAGTCACCATGCACACTTTCCCACATGGGAATATTGTCTGAAACGTTCTACCCTTTGATCGTTCCCTGTTAGACCAGTAGTAGGTTCCGATGCACATCTGGAGGCATTCTGTAATCTGTGGACTAACTGAGTGTTGACGAAACACAGAAATTGCATCGGGATTGCATACAAAAGTCACCATGCGCACTTTCCTCCATGGGAGTAATGTCTCAAACAGTCTATGCGTTGATCGTTCCCTCGAAGACCAGTATTAGTTTCCGATGCACGTCTGGAAGCATTCTGTAATCTGTGGACTATCAGAGTGTTGATGAAACACAGAAATTGCATCGGGATTGAATACAACAGTCACCATGCGCACTTTCCTCAATGGGAGTAATGTCTCAAACAGTCTATGGTTTGATCGTTCCTGGAAGACCAGTAGAAGATTCCGATGCACATCTCGAGGCATTCTGTAATCTGTGGAGCTTCAAAGTGTTGATGAAACACAGAAATTGCATAGCGATTGAATACAAGTCACCATGCGCATTTCCCTACATGGGAGTAATGTCTCAAACAGTCTATTGTTTGATCGTTCCCAGGAAGACCAGTAGCAGTTTCCGATGCACGTCTGGAGGCAATCTGTAATCTGTGGACTATCAGAGTGTTGATGAAACTCAAAAATTGCATCGGGATTGAATACAACAGTCACCATGCCACTTTCCTCCGTGGGAGTAGTGTCACAAACAGTCTACTCTTTGATCGTTCCCAGGAAGACCAGTAGTAGTTTCATATGCACATCTGGAGGCATTCTGTAACCTGTGGACTATCTGAGTGTTGATGCAACACAGAAATTGCATCGGGATTGAAAACAACAGTCACCATGCACACTTTCCCCCATGGGTGTATTGTCTGAAACGTTCTACCCTTTGATCGTTCCCTGTTAGACCAGTAGTAGGTTCCGATGCACATCTGGAGGCATTCTGTAAACTGTGGACTATCAGAGTGTTGATGAAACACAGAAATTGCTTCGGGATTGAATACAACAGTCACCATGCGCACTTCCCTCCATGGGAGTAATGTCTCAAATAGTCTACGCTTTGATCGATTCCTGGAAGACCAGTAGTAGTTTCCGATGCACATCTTTAGTCATTCTGATATCTGTGGACTATCAGAGTGTTGATAAAACACGGAAATTGAATCGGGATTGAATACAACAGTCACCATGCGCACTTTCCTCCATGGGAGTAATGTCTCAAAGAGTTTACGCTTTGATCGTTCCCTGGAAGACCAGTAGAAGTTTCCGATGCACATCTGGAGGCATTGTGTAACCTGTGGACTATCAGAGTGTTGATGAAACACAGAAACTGCATCGGGATGGAATACAACAGTCACCATGCGCTCTTTCCTCCATGGGAGTAATGTCTCAAACAGTCTACGCTTTGATCGTTTCCTGGAAGACCATTAGTAGTTTCCGATGCACATCTGGAGGCATTCTGTAATCTGTGGACTAACTGAGTGTTGACGAAACACAGAAATTGCATCGGGATTGAATACAAAAGTCACCATGCGCACTTTCCTCCACGGGAGTAATGTCTCTAACAATCTATGCTTTGATCGTTCCCTCGAAGACCAGTATTAGTTTCCGATGCACATCTGGAGGCATTCTGTAATCTGTGGACTATCAGAGTGTTGATGAAACACAGAAATTGCATCGGGATTGAATACAACAGTCACAATTCGCACTTTCCTCCACAGGAGTAATGTCCCAAACAGTCTACACTTTGATCGTTCCCTGGAAGACCAGTAGTAGTTTCCAATGCACATCTGGAGGCATTCTGTAAACTGTAGACTATCAGAGTGTTGATGAAACACAGAAATTGCTTCGGGATTGAATACAACAGTCACCATGCGCACTTCCCTCCATGGGAGTAATGTCTCAAACAGTCTACGCTTTGATCGTTCACTGGAAGACCAGTAGTAGTTTCCGATGCACATCTGGAGGCATTCTGTAACCTGTTAACTATCAGAGTGTTGATGAAACACCGAAATTGCATCGGGATTGAATTCAACAGTCACCATGCGCACTTTCCTCCATGGGAGTAATGTCTCAAACAGTCTACGCTTTGACCGTTCCCTGGAAGACCAGTAGTAGCGTCCGATGCACATCTGGAGGCATTCTGTAGTCTGTGGACTAGCAGAGTGTTCTTGAAACACAGAAATTGCATCGCGATTTAATACAACAGTCACCACGCAAAATTTCCTCCATGGGAGTAATGACTCAAACAGTCTATTGTTTGATCGTTCCCAGGAAGACCAGTAGCAGTTTCCGATGCACATCTGGAGGCAATCTGTAATCTGTGGACTATCAGAGTGTTGATGAAACTCAGAAATTGCATCGGGATTGAATACAACAGTCACCATGCGCACTTTCCTTCGTGGGAGTAATGTCACAAACAGTCTACTCTTTGATCGTTCCCAGGAAGACCAGTAGTAGTTTCAGATGCACATCTGGAGGCATTATGTAATCTGTGGACTATCTGAGTGTTGATGAAACACAGAAATTGCATCGGGATTGAAAACAACAGTCACCATGCGCACTTTCCCCCATGGGAGTATTGTCTGAAACGTTCTACCCTTTGATCGTTTCCTGTTAGACCAGTAGTAGGTTCCGATGTGCATCTGGAGGCATCCTGTAAACTGTGGACTATCAGAGTGTTAATGAAACACAGAAATTGCTTCGGGATTGAATACAACAGTCACCATGCGCACTTCCCTCCATGGGAGTAATGTCTCAAACAGTCTACGCTTTGATCGTTCCCTGGAAGACCAGTAGTAGTTTCCGATGCACATCTTTAGTCATTCTGTTATCTGTGGACTATCAGAGTGTTGATAAAACACGGAAATTGAATCGTGATTGAATACAACAGTCACCATGCGCACTTTCCTCAATGGGAGTAATGTCTCAAAGAGTTTACGCTTTGATCGTCCCCTCGAAGTCTAGTATTAGTTTCCGATGCACATCTGGAGGCATTCTGTAATCTGTGGACTATCAGAGTGTTGATGAAACACAGAAATTGCATCGGGAATGAATACAACAGTCACCATTCGCACTTTCCTCCACAGGAGTAATGTCTCAAACAGTCTACGCTTTGATCGTTCCCTGGAAGACCAGTAGTAGTTTCCGATGCACATCTGGAGGCATTCTGTAATCTGTGGACTATCCGAGTGCTAATGAAACACAGAAATTGCATCGGGATTGAATACAACAGTCACCATTCGCACTTTCCTCCTTGGGAGTAATGTCTCAAAGAGGGTACCCTTTGTTCGGTCCCTGGAAGACCAGTAGTGCTTTCCGATGCACATCTCGAGGCGTTCTCTAATCTGTGGACTATCAGAGTGTTGTTGAAACACAGAAATTGCATCGGGATTGAATACAACAGTCACCATGCGCACTTTCCTCAATGGGAGTAATGTCTCAAACAGTCTACGGTTTGATCGTTCCCTGGAAGACCAGTAGAAGATTCCGATGCACATCTCGAGGCATTCTGTAATCCGTGGACCTTCAAAGTGTTGATGAAACACAGAAATTGCATCGCGATTTAATACAACAGTCACCAAGCGCACTTCCCTCCATGGGAGTAATACTTCAAACAGTCTATGCTTTGATCGTTCCCTGGAAGACCAGTAGTAGTTTCCGATGCACATCTGGAGCCATTCTGTAATCTGTGGACTAACTGAGTGTTGATGAAACAGAGAAATTGGATCGGGATTGAATACAACTGTCACCATGCGCACTTCCCTCCATGGGAGTAATGTCTCAAACAGTCTACGCTTTGATCGTTCCCTGGAAGACCGATAGTAGTTTCCGATGCACATCTTTAGCCATTCTGTTATCTGTGGACTATCAGAGTGTTGATAAAACACGGAAATTGAATCGGGATTGAATACAACAGTCACCATGCGCACTTTCCTCCATGGGAGTAATGTCTCAAAGAGTTTACGCTTTGATCGTTCCCTGGAAGAACAGTAGAAGTTTCCGATGCACATCTGGAGGCATTGTGTAATCTGTGGACTATCAGAGTGTTGATGAAACACAGAAACTGCATCGGGATGGAATACAACAGTCACCATGCGCACTTTCCTCCATGGGAGTAATGTCTCAAACAGTCTACGCTTTGATCGTTCCCTGGAAGGTCAGTAGTAGTTTCCGATGCATATCTGGAGGCATTCTGTAATCTGTTTACTATCAGAGTGTTGTTGAAACACAGAAATTGCATCGGGATTAAATACAACAGTCACCATTCGCACTTTCCTCCATGGGAGTAATGTCTCAAACAGTCTACGCTTTGATCGTTCACTGGAAGACCAGTAGTAGTTTCCGATGCACATCTGGAGGCATTCTGTAACCTGTTAACTATCAGAGTGTTGATGAAACACCGAAATTGCATCGGGATTGAATTCAACAGTCACCATGCGCAATTTCCTCCATGGGAGTAATGTCTCAAACAGTCTACGGTTTGATCGTTCCCTGGAAGACCAGTAGAAGATTCCGATGCACATCTCGAGGCATTCTGTAATCCGTGGACCTTCAAAGTGTTGATGAAACACAGAATTTGCATCGGGATTTAGTACATCAGTAACCATGCGCAATTTTCTCCATGGGAGTAGTGCCTCAAACAATCTTCGCTTTAATCGTTCCCTAGAATACCAGTAGTAGTTTCCGATGCACATCTTTAGTCATTCTGTTATCTGTGGACTATCAGAGTGTTGATAAAACACGGAAATTGAATCGGGATTGAATACAACAGTCACCATGCGCACTTTCCTCAAGGGGAGTAATGTCTCAAAGAGTTTACGCTTTGATCGTTCCCTGGAAGACCAGTAGAAGTTTCCGATGCACATCTGGAGGCATTGTGTAATCTGTGGACTATCAGAGTGTTGATGAAACACAGAAACTGCATCGGGATGGAATACAACAGTCAGCATGCGCACTTTCCTGCATGGGAGTAATGTCTCAAACAGTCTACGCTTTGATCGTTTCCTGGAAGACCAGTAGTAGTTTCCGATGCACATCTGGAGGCATTCTGTAATCTGTGGACTACATGAGTGTTGACGAAACACAGAAATTGCATCGGGATTGCATACAAAAGTCACCATGCGCACTTTCCTCCATGGGAGTAATGTCTCAAACAGTCTATGCGTTGATCGTTCCCTCGAAGACCAGTATTAGTTTCCGATGCACGTCTGGAAGCATTCTGTAATCTGTGGACTATAAGAGTGTTGATGAAACACAGAAATTGCATCGGGATTGAATACAACAGTCACCATGCGCACTTTCCTCAATGGGAGTAATGTCTCAAACAGTCTACGGTTTGATCGTTCCTGGAAGACCAGTAGAAGATTCCGATGCACATCTCGAGTCATTCTGTAATCTGTGGAGCTTCAAAGTGTTGATGAAACACAGAAATTGCATCGCGATTTAATACAACAGTCACCAAGCGCTTTTCCCTCCATGGGAGTAATACCTCAAGCAGTCTATGCTTTGATCGTTCCCAGGAAGACCAGTAGTAGTTTCCGATGCACATCTGGAGGCATTCTGTAATCTGTGGACCTTCAAAGTGTTGATGAAACACAGAAATTGCATCGCGATTGAATTCAAGTCACCATGCGCATTTCCCTCCATGGGAGTAATGTCTCAAACAGTCTATTGTTTGATCGTTCCCAGGAAGGCCAGTAGCAGTTTCCGATGCACATCTGGAGGCAATCTGTAATCTGTGGACTATCAGAGTGTTGATGAAACTCAGAAATTGCATCGGGATTGAATTCAACAGTCACCATGCCACTTTCCTCCGTGGGAGTAGTGTCACAAACGGTCTACTCTTTGATCGTTCCCAGGAAGACCAGTAGTAGTTTCAGATGCACATCTGGAGGCATTCTGTAACCTGTGGACTATCTGAGTGTTGATGCAACACAGAAATTGCATCGGGATTGAAAACAACAGTCACCATGCACACTTTCCCCCATGGGTGTATTGTCTGAAACGTTCTACCCTTTGATCGTTCCCTGTTAGACCAGTAGTAGGTTCCGATGCACATCTGGAGGCATTCTGTAAACTGTGGACTATCAGAGTGTTGATGAAACACAGAAATTGCTTCGGGATTGAATACAACAGTCACCATGCGCACTTCCCTCCATGGGAGTAATGTCTCAAACAGTCTACGCTTTGATCGATCCCTGGAAGACCAGTAGTAGTTTCCGATGCACATCTTTTGTCATTCTGATATCTGTGGACTATCAGAGTGTTGATAAAACACGGAAATTGAATCGGGATTGAATACAACAGTCGCCATGCGCACTTTCTTCCATGGGAGTAATGTCTCAAAGAGTTTACGCTTTGATCGTTCCCTGGAAGACCAGTAGAAGTTTCCGATGCACATCTGGAGGCATTGTGTAATCTGTGGACTATCAGAGTGTTGATGAAACACAGAAACTGCATCGGGATGGAATACAACAGTCACCATGCGCTCTTTCCTCCATGGGAGTAATGTCTCAAACAGTCTACGCTTTGATCGTTTCCTGGAAGACCATTAGTAGTTTCCGATGCACATCTGGAGGCATTCTGTAATCTGTAGACTAACTGAGTGTTGACGAAACACAGAAATTGCATCGGGATTGAATACAAAAGTCACCATGCGCACTTTCCTCCACGGGAGTCATGTCTCTTACAATCTATGCTTTGATCGTTCCCTCGAAGACCAGTATTAGTTTCCGATGCACATCTGGAGGCATTCTGTAATCTGTGGACTATCAGAGTGTTGATGAAACACAGAAATTGCATCGGGATTGAATACAACAGTCACCATTCGCACTTTCCTCCACAGGAGTAATGTCTCAAACAGTCTACACTTTGATCGTTCCCTGGAAGACCAGTAGTAGTTTCCAATGCACATCTGGAGGCATTCTGTAAGCTGTGGACTCTCAGAGTGTTGTTGAAACACAGAAATTGCATCGGGATTGAATACAACAGTAACCATGCGCACTTTCCTCCATGGGAGTAATATCTCAAACAGTCTACGGCTTGATCGTTCCCTGGAAGACCAGTGGAAGATTCCATTGCACATCTGGAGGCATTCTGTAATCTGTGGAGCTTCAAAGTGTTGGTGAAACACAGAAATTGCATCGCGATTTAATACAACAGTCACCAAGCGCACTTCCCTCCATGGGAGTAATACCTCAAACAGTCTATGCTTTGATCGTTCACTGGAAGACCAGTAGTAGTTTCCGATGCACATCTGGAGCCATTCTGTAATCTGTGGACTAACTGAGTGTTGATGAAACAGAGAAATTGCATCGGGATTGAATACAACAGTAACCATGCGCACTGCCCTCCATGGGAGTAATGTCACAAACTACTCTTTGATCGTTCCCAGGAAGACCAGTAGTAGTTTCAGATGCACATCTGGAGGCATTCTGTATTCTGTGGACTATCTGAGTGTTGATGAAACACAGAAATTGCATCGGGATTTAAAACAACAGTCACCATGCACACTTTCCCCCATGGGAGTATTGTCTGAAACGTTCTACCCTTTGATCGTTCCCTGTTAGACCAGTAGTAGGTTCCGATGCACATCTGGAGGCTTTCTGTAAACTGTGGACTATCAGAGTGTTGATGAAACACAGAAATTGCTTCGGGATTGAATACAACAGTCACCATGCGCACTTCCCTCCATGGGAGTAATGTCTCAAACAGTCTACGCTTTGATCGTTCCCTGGAAGACCAGTAGTAGCGTCCGATGCACATCTGGAGGCATTCTGTAGTCTGTGGACTAGCAGAGTGTTCTTGAAACACAGAAATTGCATCGCGATTTAATACAACAGTCACCACGCGCAATTTCCTCCATGGGAGTAATGACTCAAACAGTCTACGCTTTGATCGTTCCCTGGAAGACCAGTAGTAATTTCAGATGCACATCTGGAGGCATTCTGTAATCTGATGAGTATCTGAGTGTTGATGAAACACAGAAATTGCATCGGGATTGAAAACAACAGCCACCATGCGCACTTTCCTCCATGGGAGTAATGTCTCAAACAGTTTACTCTTTGATCGTTCCCAGGAAGACCAGTAGTAGTTTCCGATGTACATCTGGCGACATTCTGTAATCTGATGAGTATCTGAGTGTTGATGAAACACAGAAATTGCATCGGGATTGAAAACAACAGTCACCATGCGCGCTTTCCTCCACGGCAGTAATGTCTCAAACAGTCTATGCCTTGATCGTTCCCTCGAAGACCAGTAGTAGTTTCCGATGCACATCTGGCGGCATTCTGTAATCTGTGGACTATCAGAGTGTTGATGAAACACAGAAATTGCATCGGGATGGAATACAACAGTCACCATGCGCACTTTCCTCCATGGGAGTAATCTCTCAAACAGTCTACGTTTTGATCGTTTCCTGGAAGACCAGTAGTAGTTTCCGATGCACATCTGGAGACATTCTGTAATCTGTGGACTAACTCAGTGTTGACGAAACACAGAAATTTCATCGGGACTGAATACAAAAGTCTCCATGCGCACTTTCCTCCACGGGAGTAATGTCTCAAACAGTCTATGCTTTGATCGTTCCCTCGAAGACCAGTATTAGTTTCCGATGCACATCTGGAGGCAATCTGTAATCTGTGGACTATCAGAGTGTTGATGAAACACAGAAATTGCATCGGGATGGAATACAACAGTCACCATGCGCACTTTCCTCCATGGGAGTAATGTCTCAAACAGTCTACGCTTTGATCGTTTCCTGAAAGACCAGTAGTAGTTTCCGATGCACATCTGGAGGCATTCTGTAATCTGTGGACTAACTGAGTGTTGACGAAACACAGAAATTGCATCGGGACTGAATACAAAAGTCACCATGCCCACTTCCCTCCACGGGAGTAATGTCTCAAACAGTCTATGCTTTGATCGTTCCCTCGAAGACCAGTATTAGTTTCCGATGCACATCTGGAGGCAATCTGTAATCTGTGGACTATCAGAGTGTTGTTGAAACACTGAAATTGCACCGGGATTGAATACAACAGTGACCATGCGCACTTTTCTCCATGGGAGTAATATCTCAAACAGTCTACGATTTGATCGTTCCCTGGAAGACCAGTAGTAGTTTCCGATGCACATCTCGGGGCATTCTGTAATCTGTGGACCTTCAAAGTGTTGATGAAACACAGAAATTGCATCGTGATTGAATACAACAGTCACCATGCGCACTTTCCTACATGGGAGTAATGTCTCAAACTGTCATCGATTTGATCGTTCCCTGAAGAACAGTAGTAATTTCCGATGCACATCTAAAGGCATTCTGTAATTTGTTTTCTATCCGGGTGTTTATGAAACACAGAAATTGCATCGGGATTGAATACAACAGTCACCATGCGCACTTTCTCTAGGGGAGTAATATCTTAAACAGTCTACGCTTTGATCGTTCCCTGGAAGACCAGTAGTAGTTTCCGATGCACATCTGGTGGCTTTCTGTAATCTGTGGACTATCAGAGTGTTGATGAAACACCGAAGTTGCATCGGGATTCAATACAACAGTCACCATTCGCACTTTCCTCCATGGAGTAATGTCTCAAACAGTCTACGCTTTGATCGTTCCCTGGAAGACCAGTAGTAGTTTCCGATGCACATCTGGAGGCATTCTGTAATCTGTGGACTAACTGAGTGATGATAAAACACAGAAATTGCATCGGGATTGAATACAACAGTCACCATGCGCACTTTCTTCCATGGGAGTAATGTCCCAAACAGTCAATGCTTTGATCGTTTCCTCGAAGACCAGTAGTAGTTACCGATGCACATCTTGAGACATTCTGTAATCTGTGGACTTTCAAAGTGTTGATGAAACACATAAATTGCATCGTGATTGAATACAACAGTCACCATGCGCACTTTCCTCCATGGGAGTAATGTCTCAAACAGTCTACGCCTTGATCGTTCCTTGGAAGAAAAGTAGTAGTTTCCCATGCACATCTGGAGGCATTCTGTAATGTGTGGACTATCAGAGTGTTGATGAAAGACAGAAATTGTATCGGGATTGAATACAACAGAAACCATGCGCACTTTCCTCCATGGGAGTAATGTCTAAAACAGTGTACGCCTTGATCGTTCCCTGGAAGAAAAGTAGTAGTTTCCCATGCACATCTGGAGGCATTCTGTAATCTGTGGACTATCAGAGTTTTGTTGAAACACAGAAATTGCATCACTATTTAATACAACAGTCACCAAGCGTACTTTCATCTATGATAGTAATGGCTCAAACAGTCTACGCTTTGATCGTTAGCTGGAATACCAGTAGTAGTTTCCGATGCACATCTGTAGGCATTCTGTAATCTGTGGACTATCAGAGTGTTGATGAAACACAGAAATTGCATCGAGATTGAATACAACAGTCACCACGCGCACTTTCCTCCATGAGAGTAATGTCTGAAACAGATTACGCTTTGATCGTTCCCTGGAAGACCAGTAGTAGTATCCGATGCACATCTGGAGGCATTCTGTAATCTGAGGACTATGAGGGTGTTGATGAACACAGAAATTGCATCGGGATTGAATACAACAGTCACCATGCGCACTTTCCCCCACGGGAGTCTTGTCTCAAACAGTCTATGATTTGATCGTTCCCTCGAAGACCAGTAGTAGTTTCCGATGCACATCTGGAGACATTGTGTAATCTGTAAACCTTCAAAGTGTTGATGAAACACAGAAGTTGCATCGTGATTGAATGCAACAGTCACCATGCGCACTTTCCTCCATGGGAGTAATGTCTCAAACAGTCTATGCTTTGATCGTTCCAGGAAGACCAGTAGTAGTTTCCGATGCACATCTGGAGGCAATCTGTAATCTGTGGACTACCAGAGTGATGATGAAACACAGAAATTGCATCGGGATTGAATACAACAGTCACCATTCGCACTTTCCTCCATGGGAGTAATGTCTCAAACAGTCTACGTTTTGATCGTTCCCTGGAAGACCAGTAGCAGTTTCCGATGCACATCTGGAGGAATTCTGTAATCTGTGGACTATCAGAGTGTTGATGAAACACTGAAATTGCATCGGGATTGAATACAACAGTCACCATGCGCACTTTCTCCATGGGAGTAATGTCACAAACTGTCATCGATTTGATCGCTCCCTGAAGACCAGTAGTAGTTTCCGATGCACATCTGGAGGCATTCTGTAATCTGTGGTCCATCCGGGTGTTGATGAAACACAGAAATTGTATCGGCATTGAATACAACAGTCACCATGCGAACATTCCCCCATGGGAGTAATGTCTCAAACAGTCTGCGCCTTAATCTATCCCTGGAGGACCAGTAGTAGTTTCCGATGCACATCTGGAGTCACTATGTAATCTGTGGACCTTCAAAGTGTTGATGAAACACAGAAATTGCATCGTGATTGAATACAACAGTCACCATGCGCACTTTCCTCCATGGGACTAATGTCTCAAACAGTCTATGATTTGATCGTTCCCTCGAAGACCAGTAGTAGTTTCCGATGCACATCTGGAGGCATTGTGTAATCTGTAAACCTTCAAAGTGTTGATGAAACACAGAAGTCGCATCGTGATTGAATGCAACAGTCACCATGCGCACTTTCCTCCATGGGAGTAATGTCTCAAACAGTCTATGCTTTGATCGTTCCCAGGAAGACCAGTAGTAGTTTCCGATGCACATCTGGAGGCATTCAGTAATCTGTGGACTAACTGAGTGTTGATGAAACACAAAATTGCATCGTGATTGAATACAACAGTCACCATGAGCACTTTCTTCCACGGGAGTAATGTCTCAAACAGTCTATGTTTTGATCGTTTCCTCGATGACCAGTAGTAGTTCCCGATGCACATCTGGAGGCATTCTGTAATCAGTGGACCTTCAAAGTGTTGATGAAACACAGAAATTGCATCGTGATTGAATACAACAGTGACCATGCTCACATTCCTCCATGGGAGTAATGTCTCAAACAGTCTACGCTTTGATCGTTCCCTGGAAGGCCAGTAGTAGTTTCCGATGCACATCTGGAGGTATTCTGTAATCTGTGGCCTATCCGGGTGCTGATAAAAGACAGAAATTGCATCGGGATTGAATACAACAGTCCCCATGCGCACTTTCCTCCATGGGAGTAATGTCTCAAAGAGTCTACGCTTTGATCGTTCCTTGGAAGACCAGTAGTAGTTTCGATTCACATCTGGAGTCATTCTGTAATCTGTGGTTCCTCAAAGTGTTGATGAAACACAGATATTGCATCGGGATTGAATACAACAGTCACCATACGCACTTTCCTCAATGGGAGTAATATCTCAAACTGTCATCGATTTGATCGTTCCCTGAAGACCAGTAGTAGTTTCCGATGCACATCTGGAGGCATTGTGTAATCTGTGGTCTATCTGGGTGTTGATGAAACACAGAAATTGCATCGGGATTGAATACAACAGTCAGAATGCGCACTTTCCACCATGGGAGTAATATCTCAAACAGTCTACGGTTTGATCGTTCCCTGGAAGACCAGTAGTTGTTTCCGATGCACATCTGGTATCATTCTGTAATCTGTGGACTATCAGAGTGTTGATGAAACACAGAAATTGCATCGGGATTGAATACAACAGTCACCATTCGCACTTTCCTCCATGGGAGTAAAGTCGCAAACAGTCTACGCTTTGATCGTTCCCTGGAAGACCAGTAGTAGTTTCCGATGCACATCAGCAGGCATTCTGAAATCTGTGGACTAACAGAGTGTTGATGAAACACAGAAATTGCATCGGGATTGAATACAACAGTCACCATGCGCACTTTCTTCCACGGGAGTAATGTCTAAAACAGTCTATGCTTTGATCGTTTCCTCGAAGACCAGTAGTAGTTTCCGATGCACATCTGGAGGCATTCTGTAATCTGTGGACCTTCAAAGTGTTGATGAAACACAGAAATTGCATCGTGATTGAATACAACGGTCACCATGCGCAATTTCTTCCATGGGAGTAATACCTCAAACAGTCTATGCTTTGATCGTTCCCAGGAAGCCTAGCAGTAGTTTCCGATGCACATCTGGAGAAGATCTGTAATCTGTGGACTATCAGAGTGTTGATGAAACACAGAAATTGCATCGGGATTGAATACAACAGTCACCATCCGCACTTTCTTCCACAGGAGTAATTTCTCAATTAGTCTATGCTTTGATCGTTCCCTCGAAGACCAGTATTAGTTTCCGATGCACATCTGGAGGCAATCTGTAATCTGTGGACTATCAGAGTGTTGATGAAACACAGAAATTGCATCGGGATTGAATACAACAGTCACCATCCGCACTTTCTTCCACGGGAGTAACTTCTCAAACAGTCTATGCTTTGATCGTTTCCTCGACGACCAGTAGTAGTTTCCGATGCACATCTGGTGGCATTCTGTAATCTGTGGACTATCAGAGTGTTGATGAAACACAGAGATTGAATGGGGATTGAATACAACAGTCCCCATGCGCACTTTCCTCATGGGAGTAATGTCTCAAACAGTCTACGCTTTGATCGTTCCCTGGAAGACCAGTAGCAGTTTCCGATGCACATCTGGAGGCAACCTGTAATCTGTGGACTATCAGAGTGTTGATGAAAGACAGAAATTGCTTCAGGATTGAATACAACAGTCACCATGACCACTTTCCTCCATGGGAGTAATTCTCAAACAGTCTACGCCTTGATCGTTCCCTGGAAGACCAGTAGTAGTTTCCGATGCACATCATGAGGCATTCTGTAATCTGTGGACTATCAGAGTGTTGATGAAACACAGAAATCGCTTCGGGATTGAATACAACTGTTACCATGCGCACTTCCCTCCATGGGAGTAATGTCTCAAAGAGTATACGCTTTGATCGTTCCCTGGAAGACCAGTAGTTGTTTCCGATGCACATCTGGAGGCATTCTGTAATCTGTGGACATTCAGAGTGTTGAAGAAACAAAGAAATTGCATCGGGATTGAATACAACAGTCACCATGCGCACTTTCCTCCATGGGAGTAATGTCTCAAACAGTCTACGGTAGATCGTTCCCTGGAAGACCAGTACTTGTTTCCGATGCACATCTGGTGGCATTCTGTAGTCTGTGGACTATCAGAGTGTTGTTGAAACACAGAAATTGCATCAGGATTGAATACAACAGTAAAAAAGGGCACTTTCCTCCTTGGGAGTAATATCTCAGTCTACGCTTTGATCGTTCCCTGGAAGACCAGTAGTAGTTTCCGATGCACATCTGGAGGTATTCTGTAATCTGATGATTATCTGAGTGTTGATGAAACACAGAAATTGCATTGAGATTGAATGCAACAGTCACTATGCACACTTTGCTCCATGGGAGTAATGTCTCAAGCAGTCTATTCTTTGATCGTTCCCAGGAAGACCAGTAGTAGTTTCCGATGCACATCTGGAGGCAATCTGTAATCTGTGGACTATCAGAGTGTTGATGAAACTCAGACATTGCATCGGGATTGAATACAACAGTCACCATGCGCACTTTCCTCCGTGGGAGTAATGTCGCAAACAGTCTACGCTTTGATCGTTCCCAGGAAGACCAGTAGTAGTTTCCGATGCACATCTTGAGGCATTCTGTAATCTGTAGACTATCTTAGTGTTGATGAGATACAGAAATTGCATCGGGATTGAAACAACAGTCATCATGCACACTTTCCCCCATGAGAGTAATGTCTCAAACATTCTATGCTTTGATCGTTCCCAGTTAGACCAGTAGTGGTTTCCGATGCACATCTGGAAGCATTCTGTAATCTGTGGACTGTCAGAGTGTCGATGAAACACAGAAATTGCTTCGGGATTGAATACAACAGTCACCATCCGCACTTTCTTCCACGGGAGTAATTTCTCAAACAGTCTATGCTTTGATCGTTCCCTCGAAGACCAGTATTAGTTTCCGATGCACATCTGGAGGCAATCTGTAATCTGTGGACTATCAGAGTGTTGATGAAACACAGAAATTGCATCGGGATTGAATACAACAGTCACCATCCGCACTTTCTTCCACGGGAGTAATTTCTCAAACAGTCTATGCTTTGATCGTTTCCTCGATGACCAGTAGTAGTTTCCGATGCACATCTGGTGGCATTCTGTAATCTGTGGACTATCTGAGTGTTGATGAAACACAGAGATTGAATGGGGATTGAATACAACAGTCCCCATGCGCACTTTCCTCCATGGGAGTAATGTCTCAAACAGTCTACGCTTTGATCGTTCCCTCGAAGACCAGTAGCAGTTCCGATGCACATCTGGAGGCAATCTGTAATCTGTGGACTATCAGAGTGTTGATGAAAGACAGAAATTGCTTCGGGATTGAATACAACAGTCACCATGACCACTTTCCTCCATGGGAGTAATTCTCAAACAGTCTACGCCTTGATCGTTCCCTGGAAGACCAGTAGTAGTTTCCAATGCACATCTGGAGGCATTCTGTAATCTGTGGACTATCAGAGTGTTGATGAAACACAGAAATCGCTTCGGGATTGAATACAACAGTCACCATGCGCACTTCCCTCCATGGGAGTAATGTCTCAAAGAGTATACGCTTTGATCGTTCCCTGGAAGACCAGTAGTAGTTTCCGATGCACATCTGGAGGCATTCTGTAATCTGTGGACGTTCAGAGTGTTGATGAAACAAAGAAATTGCATCGGGATTGAATACAACAGTCACCATGCGCACTTTCCTCCATGGGAGTAATGTCTCAAACAGTCTACGGTAGATCGTTCCCTGGGAAACCAGTAGTTGTTTCCGATGCACATCTGGTGGCATTCTGTAGTCTGTGGACTATCAGAGTGTTGTTGAAACACAGAAATTGCATCAGGATTGAATACAACAGTTAGAAACGGCACTTTCCTCCTTGGGAGTAATATCTCAGTCTACGCTTTGATCGTTCCCTGGAAGACCAGTAGTAGTTTCCGTTGCACATCTGGAGGCATTCTGTAATCTGATGATTATCTGAGTGTTGATGAAACACAGAAATTGCATTGAGATTGAATGCAACAGTCACCATGCACACTTTGCTCCATGGGAGTAATGTCTCAAGCAGTCTATTCTTTGATCGTTCCCAGGAAGACCAGTAGTAGTTTCCGATGCACATCTGGAGGCAGTCTGTAATCTGTGGACTATCAGAGTGTTGATGAAACTCAGACATTGCATCGGGATTGAATACAACAGTCACCATGCGCACTTTCCTCCGTGGGAGTAATGTCACAAACAGTCTACGCTTTGATCGTTCCCAGGAAGACCAGTAGTAGTTTCCGATGCACATCTTGAGGCATTCTGTAATCTGTAGACTATCTTAGTGTTGATGAGATACAGAAATTGCATCGGGATTGAAACAACAGTCATCATGCACACTTTCCCCCATGAGAGTAATGTCTCAAACATTCTATGCTTTGATCGTTCTCAGTTAGACCAGTAGTGGTTTCCGATGCACATCTGGAAGCATTCTGTAATCTGTGGACTGTCAGAGTGTCGATGAAACACAGAAATTGCTTCGGGATTGAATACAACAGTCACCATCCGCACTTTCTTCCACGGGAGTAATTTCTCAAACAGTCTATGCTTTGATCGTTTCCTCGATGACCAGTAGTAGTTTCCGATGCACATCTGGAGTCATTCTGTAATCTGTGGACTATCAGAGTGTTGATGAAACACAGAGATTGAATGGGGATTGAATACAACAGTCCCCATGCGCACTTTCCTCCATGGGAGTAATGTCTCAAACAGTCTACGCTTTGATCGTTCCCTGGAAGACCAGTAGTACTTTCCGATGCACATCTGGAGGCATTCGGTAATCTGTGGACTATCAGAGTGTTGTTGAAACACAGAAATTGCAACGCGATTTAATTCAACAGACACCATGCGCTCTTTCCTCCATGGGAGTAATGACTCAAACAGTCTACGCTTTGATCGTTCCCTGGAAGACCAGTAGTAGTTTCAGATGCACATCTGGAGGCATTCTGTTATCTGATGAGTATCTGAGTGTTGATGAAACACAGAGATTGAATGGGGATTGAATACAACAGTCCCCATGCACACTTTCCTCCATGGGAGTAATGTCTCAAACAGTCTACGCTTTGATCGTTCCCTCGAAGACCAGTAGCAGTTTCCGATGCACATCTGGAGGCAATCTGTAATCTGTGGACTATCAGAGTGTTGATGAAAGACAGAAATTGCTTCGGGATTGAATACAACAGTCACCATGACCACTTTCCTACATGGGAGTAATTCTCAAACAGTCTACGCCTTGATCGTTCCCTGGAAGACCAGTAGTAGTTTCCGATGCACATCATGAGGCATTCTGTAATCTGTGGACTATCAGAGTGTTGATGAAACACAGAAATCGCTTCGGGATTGAATACATCAGTCACCATGCGCACTTCCCTCCATGGGAGTAATGTCTCAAAGAGTATACGCTTTGATCGTTCCCTGGAGGACCAGTAGTAGTTTCCGATGCACATCTGGAGGCATTCTGTAATCTGTGGACATTCAGAGTGTTGATGAAACACAGAAATTGCATCGGGATTGAATACAACAGTCACCATGCGCACTTTCCTCCATGGGAGTAATGTCTCAAACAGTCTACGGTAGATCGTTCCCTGGAAGACCAGTAGTTGTTTCCGATGAACATCTGGTGGCATTCTGTAGTCTGTGGTTTATCAGAGTGTTGTTGAAACACAGAAATTGCATCAGGATTGAATACAACAGTAAAAAAGGGCACTTTCCTCCTTGGGAGTAATATCTCAGTCTACGCTTTGATCGTTCCCTGGACGACCAGTAGTAGTTTCCGATGCACATCTGGAGGCATT
This sequence comes from Schistocerca gregaria, assembly GCF_023897955.1. NCBI lineage: Eukaryota > Metazoa > Arthropoda > Insecta > Orthoptera > Acrididae > Schistocerca > Schistocerca gregaria. The sequence continues at coordinate 71,764,965 of NC_064922.1, read as the reverse complement.
CTGTAATCTGATGATTATCTGAGTGTTGATGAAACACAGAAATTGCATTGAGATTGAATGCAACAGTCACCATGCACACTTTGCTCCATGGGAGTAATGTCTCAAGCAGTCTATCCTTTGATCGTTCCCAGGAAGACCAGTAGTAGTTTCCGATGCACATCTGGAGGCAATCTGTAATCTGTGGACAATCAGAGTGTTGATGTAACTCAGTCATTGCATCGGGATTGAATACAACAGTCACCATGCGCACTTTCCTCCGTGGGAGTAATGTCACAAACAGTCTACGCTTTGATCGTTCCCAGGAGGACCAGTAGTAGTTTCCGATGCACATCTTGAGGCATTCTGTAATCTGTAGTCTATCTTAGTGTTGATGAAATACAGAAATTGCATCGGGATTGAAACAACAGTCATCATGCACACTTTCCCCCATGAGAGTAATGTCTCAAACATTCTATGCTTTGATCGTTCCCAGTTAGACCAGTAGTGGTTTCCGATGCACATCTGGAAGCATTCTGTAATCTGTGGACTGTCAGAGTGTCGATGAAACACAGAAATTGCTTCGGGTTTGAATACAACAGTCACTATGGGCACTTTCCTCCATGGGAATAATGTCTCAAACAGTCTACGCTTTGATCGTTCCCTGGAAGACGAGTAGTAGTTTCCGATGCACATCTGGAGTCATTCTGTTATCTGTGGACTATCAGAGTGTTGATGAAACACAGAGATTGAATGGGGACTGAATACAACAGTCACCATGCGCACTTCCCTCCAAGGCAGTTATGTCTCAAACAGTTTACGCTTTGATCGTTCCCTGGAAGACCAGTAGTAGTTTGCGATGTACATCTGGATGCATTCTGTAATCTGTGGACTATCAGAGTGTTGATGAAACACAGAGATTGAATGGGGATTGGATACAACAGTCACCATGCGCACTTTCCTCCATGGGAGTAATGTTTCAAACAGTCTACGCTTTGATCGTTCCCTGGAAGACCAGTAGTACTTTCCGATGCACATCTGGAGGCATTCGGTAATCTGAGGACTATCAGAGTGTTGCTGAAACACAGAAATTGCATCGCAATTTAATTCAACAGCCACCATTCGCTCTTTCCTCCATGGGAGTAATGACTCAAACAGTCTACGCTTTGATCGTTCCCTGGAAGACCAGTCGTAGTTTCAGATGCACATCTGGAGGCATTCTGTAATCTGATGAGTATCTGAGTATTGATGAAACACAGAAAATGCATTGGGATTGAATACAACAGTCACCATGCGCACTTTCCTCCATGGGAGTGATGTCTCAAACAGTCTATTCTTTGATCGTTCCCAGGAAGACCAGTAGCAGTTTCCGATGCACATCTGGAGGCAATCTGTAATCTGTGGACTATCAGAGTGTTGATGAAACTCAGAAATTGCATCGGGATTGAATACAACAGTCACCAAGCGCACTTTCCCCTATGGGAGTAATGTCTCAAACATTCTACGTTTTGATCGTTCCCTGTTAGACCAGTAGTAGTTTCCGATGCACATCTGGAGGCATTCTGTAATCTGTGGACTATCAGAGTGTTGATGAAACACAGAAATTTTTTCGGGATTGAATACAACAGTCACCATGCGCACTTCCCTCCATGGGAGTAATGTCTCAAAGAGTATACGCTTTGATCGTTACCTGGAAGACCAGTAGTAGTTTCCGATGCACATCTGGAGGCATTCTGTAATCTGTGGACTATCAGAGTGTTGATGAAACAAAGAAATTGCATCGGGATTGAATACAACAGTCACCATGCGCACTTTCCTCCATGGGAGTAATGTCTCAAACCGTCTGCGCTTTGATCGTTCCCTGGTAGACCAATAGTAGTTTCCGATGCACATCAGGAGGCATTCTGTAATCTGTGGACTATCAGAGTGTTGATGAAACACAGAAATTACATCGGGATTGAATACAACAGTCACCATGCGCACTTTCCTCCGTGGGAGTAATGTCTCAAACAGTCTACTCTTTTATCGTTCCCTGGAAGACCAGTAGTAGTTTCCGATGCACATCTGGAGGCATTCTGTAATCTGTGGACTATCAGAGTGTTGTTGAAACACAGAAATTGCAGCGGGATTGAATACAAGAGTCACCATGCGCACTTTCCTCCATGGGAGTAATGTCTCAAACAGTCTACGGTTTCATCTTCCCCTGGAAGACCAGTAGTTGTTTCCGATGCACATCAGGTGGCATTATGTAGTCTGTGGACTATCAGAGTGTTGATGAAACACAGAAATTACATCGGGATTGTATACAACAGTCACCATGCGCACTTTCCTACATAGGAGTAATGTCTCAAACAGTCTACGCTTTGATCGTTCCCTGGAAGACCAGTAGTAGTTTCCGATGCGCATCTGGAAGCATTCTGTAATCTGTGGACTATGAGAGTGTTTATGAACGCAGAAATTGCATCGGGATTGAATACAACAGTTACCATGCGCACTTTCCCCCATGGGAGTAATGTCTGAAACAGTCTATGATTTGATCGTTCCCTAGAAGACCAGTAGTAGTTTCGGATGCACATATGGAGGCATTCTCTAATCTGAGACTTTCAAAGTGTTGATGAACACAGAAATTGCACCGGGATTGAATACAACAGTCACCATGACCACTTTCCTCCATGGGAGTAATTCTCAAACAGTCTACGCCTTGATCGTTCTCTGGAAGACCAGTAGTAGTTTCCGATGCACATCTGGAGGCATTCTGTAATCTGTGGACTAACTGAGTGTTGATGAAACATAGAAATTGCATCGGGATTGAATACAACAGTCACCACGCGCACTTTCTTCCACGGGAGTAATGTCTCAAACAGTCTATGTTTTGATCGTTTCCTCGATGACCAGTAGTAGTTTCCGATGCACATCTGGAGGCATTCTGTAATCTGTGGACTATCAGAGTGTTGATGAAACACAGAAATTACATCGGGATTGAATACAACAGTCACCATTCGCACTTTCATCCATGGGAGTAATGTCTCAAACAGTCTACGCTTTGATCGTTCCCTGGAAGACCAGTAGCAGTTTCCGATGCACATCTGGAGGCATTCTGTAATCTGTGGACTATCAGAGTGTTGATGAAGCAAAGAAATTGCATCGGGATTGAATACAACAGTCACCATGCGCACTTTCCTCCATGGGAGAAATGTCTCAAACAGTCTACGCTTTGATCGTACCCTGGAGGACCAGTAGTAGTTTCCGATGCACATCTGGAGGCATTGTGTAATCTGTGGACTACCAGAGTGTTGATGAAACACAGAAATTACATCGGGATTGAATACAACAGTCACCATGCGCACCTTCCTACATAGGAGTTATGTCTCAAACAGTCTACGCTTTGATCGTTCCCTGGAAGACCAGTATTAGTTTCCGATGCTCATCTGGAAGCATTCTGTAATCTGTGCACTGTCAGAGTGTTGATGAAACACAGAAATTGCATCGTGATTGAATACATCAGTCACCATGCGCACTTTCCTCCATGGGAGTAATATCTGAAACAGTCTATGATTTGATCGTTCCCTCGAAGACCAGTAGTGGTTTCCGATGCACATCTAGAGGTATTCTGTAATCTGTGGTCTATCCGGGTGTTGATAAAAGACAGAAATTGAATCGGGATTGAATACAACAGTCACCATGCGCACTTTCCTCCATGGGAGTAATGTCTCAAACAGTCTACGCTTTGATCGTTCCCTGGAAGACCAGTAGTAGTTTCGATTCACATCTGGAGGCATTCTGTAATCTGTGGTTCATCAAAGTGTTGATGAAACCCAGGAATTGCATCGTGATTGAATGCAACAGTCACCATGGGTACTTTCCTCCATGGGAGTAATGTCTCAAACAGTCTACTCTTTTATCGTTCCCTGGAAGACCAGTAGTAGTTTCCGATGCACATCTGGAGGCATTCAGTAATCTGTGGACTATCAGAGTGTTGTTGAAACACAGAAATAGCAGCGGGATTGAATACAAGAGTCAGCATGCGCACTTTCCTCCATGGGAGTAATGTCTCAAACTGTCATCGGTTTGATCGTCCCCTGAAGACCAGTAGTAGTTTCCGATGCACATCTGGAAGCATTCTGTAATCTGTGGTCTATCCGGGTGTTGATGAAACACAGAAATTGCATTGGGATTGAATACAACAGTAACCATGCGCACTTTCCTCCATGGGAGTAATATCTCAGTCTACGCTTTGATCGTTCCCTGGAAGACCAACAGTAGTTTCCGATGAACATCTTGAGGCATTCTGTAATCTGTGGACCTTCAAAGTGTTGATGAAACACAGAATTTGCCTCGGGATTGAATACAACAGTCACCATGCGCACTTTCCTCCATGGGAGTAATGTCTCAAACAGTCTACGCTTTGATTGTTGCCTGGAAGAACAGTAGCAGTTTCCGATGCACATCTGGAGGCATTCTATAATCAGTGGACTATCAGAGTGTTGATGAACACAGAAATTACATCGGGATTGAATACAACGGTCACCATGCGCACTTTCCTCCATGGGAGTAATGTCTCAATTGTCATCGATTTGATCGTTTCCTCGAAGACCAGTAGTAGTTTCCGATGCACATCTGGAAGCACTATGTAATCTGTTTTCTATCCGGGTGTTGATGAAACACAGAAAGTGTATCGGCATTGATTACAACAGTCACCAATGCGATCTTTCCTCCTTGGAGTAATGTCTCAAACAGTCTACTCCTTGATCGTTCCCTGGAGGACCAGTAGTAGTTTCCGATGCACATCTGGAGCCATTCTGTAAACTGTGGACTGAAACACAGAAATTGCATCGCGAATTAATACTACACACACCATGCGCACTTTCCTCCATGGGAGCAATGACTCAAACAGTCTACGATTTGGTCGTTCCCTGGAAGACCAGTAGTAGTTTCCGATGCACATCTGGAGGCATTCTGTAATCTGATGAATATCTGAGTGTTGATGAAACACAGAAATTGCATTGGAATTGAATACAACAGTCACCATGCGCACTTTCTTCCATGGGAGTAATGTCTCAAACAGTCTACGCTTTGATCGTTCCCAGGAAGACCAGTAGTAGTTTCCGATGAACATCTGGAGGCAATCTGCAATCTGTGGAGTATCAGAGTGTTGATGAAACTCAGAAATTGCATCTGGATTGAATACAACAGTCACCATGCGCACTTTCATCCATGGGAGTAATGTCTCAAACATTCTGCGATTTGTTCGTTCCCTGTTAGACCAGTAGTGGATTCCGATGCACAACTGGAGGCATTCTGTAATCTGTGGACTATCAGAGTGTCGATGAAACAGAGAAATTGCTTCGGGATTGAATACAACTGTCACCATGCGTACTTTCCTCCATGGGAGTAATGTCTCAAACAGTCTACGGTTTGATCGTTCCCTGGAAGACCAATAGTAGTTTACGATGCACATCTGGAGGCATTCTGTAATCTGTGGACTATCAGAGTGTTGATGAAACACAGAAATTACATCGGGATTGTATACAACAGTCACCATGCGCACTTTCCTCCATGGGAGTAATTACTCAAACAGTCTACGATTTGATCGTTCCCTGGAAGACCAGTAGTAGTTTCCGATGAACATCTGGAGGCAATCTGTAATCTGTGGAGTATCAGAGTGTTGATGAAACTCAGAAATTGCATCTGGATTGAATACAACAGTCACCATGCGCACTTTCATCCATGGGAGTAATGTCTCAAACATTCTGCGCTTTGTTCGTTCCCTGTTAGACCAGTAGTGGATTCCGATGCACAACTGGAGGCATTCTGTAATCTGTGGAATATCAGAGTGTTGATGAAACACAGAAATTACATCGGGATTGTATACAACAGTCACCATGCCCACTTTCCTACATAAGAGTAATGTCTCAAACAGTCTACGCCTTGATCGTTCCCTTGAAGACCAGTAGCATTTTCCGATGCACATCTGGAAGCATTCTGTAATCTGTGGACTATGAGAGTTTTGATGAACACAGAAAATGCATCGGGATTGAATACAACAGTTACCATGCGCACTTTCCCCCATGGGAGTAATGTCTGAACAGTCTATGCTTTGATCGTTCCCTCGAAGACCAGTAGTAGTTTCCGATGCACATCTGGAGGCATTCTGTAATCTGTAGACCTTCAAAGTGTTGATGAACACAGAAATTGCATCGGGATTGAATACAACAGTCACCATGACCACTTTCCTCCATGGGAGTAATTCTCAAACAGTCTACGACTTGATCGTTCCCTGGAAGACCAGTAGTAGTTTCCGATGCACATCTGGAGGCATTCTGTAGTCTGTGGACTAACTGAGTGTTGATGAAACATAGAAAGTGCATCGGGATTGAATACAACAGTCACCATGCGCACTTTCTTCCACGGGGGTAAAGTCTCAAACAGTCTATGCTTTGATCGTTTCCTCGATGACCAGTAGTAGTTTCCGATGCACATCTGGAGGCATTCTGTAATCTGTGGACTATCAGAGTGTTGATGAAACACAGAAATTAGATCGGGATTGAATACAACAGTCACCATTCGCACTTTCATCCATGGGAGTAATGTCTCAAACAGTCTACGCTTTGATCGCTCCCTGGAAGACCAGTAGCAGTTTCCGATGCACATCTGGAGGCATTCTGTAATCTGTGGACTATCAGAGTGTTGATGAAGCAAAGAAATTGCATCGGGATTGAATACAACAGTCACCATGCGCACTTTCCTCCATGGGAGAAATGTCTCAAACAGTCTACGATTTGATCGTACCCTGGAAGACCAGTAGTAGTTTCCGATGCACATATGGAGGCATTGTGTAATCTGTGGACTATCAGAGTGTTGATGAAACACAGAAATTACATCGGGATTGAATACAACAGTCACCATTCGCACTTTCATCCATGGGAGTAATGTCTCAAACAGTCTACGCTTTGATCGCTCCCTGGAAGACCAGTAGCAGTTTCCGATGCACATCTGGAGGCATTCTGTAATCTGTGGACTATCAGAGTGTTGATGAAGCAAAGAAATTGCATCGGGATTGAATACAACAGTCACCATGCGCACTTTCCTCCATGGGAGAAATGTCTCAAACAGTCTACGCTTTGATCGTACCCTGGAGGACCAGTAGTAGTTTCCGATGCACATCTGGAGGCATTGTGTAATCTGTGGACTACCAGAGTGTTGATGAAACACAGAAATTACATCGGGATTGAATACAACAGTCACCATGCGCACCTTCCTACATAGGAGTTATGTCTCAAACAGTCTACGCTTTGATCGTTCCCTGGAAGACCAGTATTAGTTTCCGATGCTCATCTGGAAGCATTCTGTAATCTGTGCACTGTCAGAGTGTTGATGAAACACAGAAATTGCATCGTGATTGAATACATCAGTCACCATGCGCACTTTCCTCCATGGGAGTAATATCTGAAACAGTCTATGATTTGATCGTTCCCTCGAAGACCAGTAGTGGTTTCCGATGCACATCTAGAGGTATTCTGTAATCTGTGGTCTATCCGGGTGTTGATAAAAGACAGAAATTGAATCGGGATTGAATACAACAGTCACCATGCGCACTTTCCTCCATGGGAGTAATGTCTCAAACAGTCTACGCTTTGATCGTTCCCTGGAAGACCAGTAGTAGTTTCGATTCACATCTGGAGGCATTCTGTAATCTGTGGTTCATCAAAGTGTTGATGAAACCCAGGAATTGCATCGTGATTGAATGCAACAGTCACCATGGGTACTTTCCTCCATGGGAGTAATGTCTCAAACAGTCTACTCTTTTATCGTTCCCTGGAAGACCAGTAGTAGTTTCCGATGCACATCTGGAGGCATTCAGTAATCTGTGGACTATCAGAGTGTTGTTGAAACACAGAAATAGCAGCGGGATTGAATACAAGAGTCAGCATGCGCACTTTCCTCCATGGGAGTAATGTCTCAAACTGTCATCGGTTTGATCGTCCCCTGAAGACCAGTAGTAGTTTCCGATGCACATCTGGAAGCATTCTGTAATCTGTGGTCTATCCGGGTGTTGATGAAACACAGAAATTGCATTGGGATTGAATACAACAGTAACCATGCGCACTTTCCTCCATGGGAGTAATATCTCAGTCTACGCTTTGATCGTTCCCTGGAAGACCAACAGTAGTTTCCGATGAACATCTTGAGGCATTCTGTAATCTGTGGACCTTCAAAGTGTTGATGAAACACAGAATTTGCCTCGGGATTGAATACAACAGTCACCATGCGCACTTTCCTCCATGGGAGTAATGTCTCAAACAGTCTACGCTTTGATTGTTGCCTGGAAGAACAGTAGCAGTTTCCGATGCACATCTGGAGGCATTCTATAATCAGTGGACTATCAGAGTGTTGATGAACACAGAAATTACATCGGGATTGAATACAACGGTCACCATGCGCACTTTCCTCCATGGGAGTAATGTCTCAATTGTCATCGATTTGATCGTTTCCTCGAAGACCAGTAGTAGTTTCCGATGCACATCTGGAAGCACTATGTAATCTGTTTTCTATCCGGGTGTTGATGAAACACAGAAAGTGTATCGGCATTGATTACAACAGTCACCAATGCGATCTTTCCTCCTTGGAGTAATGTCTCAAACAGTCTACTCCTTGATCGTTCCCTGGAGGACCAGTAGTAGTTTCCGATGCACATCTGGAGCCATTCTGTAAACTGTGGACTGAAACACAGAAATTGCATCGCGAATTAATACTACACACACCATGCGCACTTTCCTCCATGGGAGCAATGACTCAAACAGTCTACGATTTGGTCGTTCCCTGGAAGACCAGTAGTAGTTTCCGATGCACATCTGGAGGCATTCTGTAATCTGATGAATATCTGAGTGTTGATGAAACACAGAAATTGCATTGGAATTGAATACAACAGTCACCATGCGCACTTTCTTCCATGGGAGTAATGTCTCAAACAGTCTACGCTTTGATCGTTCCCAGGAAGACCAGTAGTAGTTTCCGATGAACATCTGGAGGCAATCTGCAATCTGTGGAGTATCAGAGTGTTGATGAAACTCAGAAATTGCATCTGGATTGAATACAACAGTCACCATGCGCACTTTCATCCATGGGAGTAATGTCTCAAACATTCTGCGATTTGTTCGTTCCCTGTTAGACCAGTAGTGGATTCCGATGCACAACTGGAGGCATTCTGTAATCTGTGGACTATCAGAGTGTCGATGAAACAGAGAAATTGCTTCGGGATTGAATACAACTGTCACCATGCGTACTTTCCTCCATGGGAGTAATGTCTCAAACAGTCTACGGTTTGATCGTTCCCTGGAAGACCAATAGTAGTTTACGATGCACATCTGGAGGCATTCTGTAATCTGTGGACTATCAGAGTGTTGATGAAACACAGAAATTACATCGGGATTGTATACAACAGTCACCATGCGCACTTTCCTCCATGGGAGTAATTACTCAAACAGTCTACGATTTGATCGTTCCCTGGAAGACCAGTAGTAGTTTCCGATGAACATCTGGAGGCAATCTGTAATCTGTGGAGTATCAGAGTGTTGATGAAACTCAGAAATTGCATCTGGATTGAATACAACAGTCACCATGCGCACTTTCATCCATGGGAGTAATGTCTCAAACATTCTGCGCTTTGTTCGTTCCCTGTTAGACCAGTAGTGGATTCCGATGCACAACTGGAGGCATTCTGTAATCTGTGGAATATCAGAGTGTTGATGAAACACAGAAATTACATCGGGATTGTATACAACAGTCACCATGCCCACTTTCCTACATAAGAGTAATGTCTCAAACAGTCTACGCCTTGATCGTTCCCTTGAAGACCAGTAGCATTTTCCGATGCACATCTGGAAGCATTCTGTAATCTGTGGACTATGAGAGTTTTGATGAACACAGAAAATGCATCGGGATTGAATACAACAGTTACCATGCGCACTTTCCCCCATGGGAGTAATGTCTGAACAGTCTATGCTTTGATCGTTCCCTCGAAGACCAGTAGTAGTTTCCGATGCACATCTGGAGGCATTCTGTAATCTGTAGACCTTCAAAGTGTTGATGAACACAGAAATTGCATCGGGATTGAATACAACAGTCACCATGACCACTTTCCTCCATGGGAGTAATTCTCAAACAGTCTACGACTTGATCGTTCCCTGGAAGACCAGTAGTAGTTTCCGATGCACATCTGGAGGCATTCTGTAGTCTGTGGACTAACTGAGTGTTGATGAAACATAGAAAGTGCATCGGGATTGAATACAACAGTCACCATGCGCACTTTCTTCCACGGGGGTAAAGTCTCAAACAGTCTATGCTTTGATCGTTTCCTCGATGACCAGTAGTAGTTTCCGATGCACATCTGGAGGCATTCTGTAATCTGTGGACTATCAGAGTGTTGATGAAACACAGAAATTAGATCGGGATTGAATACAACAGTCACCATTCGCACTTTCATCCATGGGAGTAATGTCTCAAACAGTCTACGCTTTGATCGCTCCCTGGAAGACCAGTAGCAGTTTCCGATGCACATCTGGAGGCATTCTGTAATCTGTGGACTATCAGAGTGTTGATGAAGCAAAGAAATTGCATCGGGATTGAATACAACAGTCACCATGCGCACTTTCCTCCATGGGAGAAATGTCTCAAACAGTCTACGATTTGATCGTACCCTGGAAGACCAGTAGTAGTTTCCGATGCACATATGGAGGCATTGTGTAATCTGTGGACTATCAGAGTGTTGATGAAACACAGAAATTACATCGGGATTGAATACAACAGTCACCATGCGCACCTTCCTACATAGGAGTTATGTCTCAAACAGTCTACGCTTTGATCGTTCCCTGGGAGTCCAGTATTAGTTTCCGATGCTCATCTGGAAGCATTCTGTAATCTGTGGACTGTCAGAGTGTTGATGAAACACAGAAATTGCATCGTGATTGAATACAACAGTTACCATGCGCACTTTCCCCCATGGGAGTAATGTCTCATACAGTCTATGATTTGATCGTTCCCTCGAAGACCAGTAGTATTTTTCGATGCACATCTGGAGGCATTCTGTAATCTGTGGTTCATCAAAGTGTTGATGAAACCCAGAAATTGCATCGTGATTTAATACAACAGTCACCATGGGTACTTTCCTCCATGGGAGTAATGTCTCAAACAGTCCACTCTTTTATCGTTCCCTGGAAGACCAGTAGTAGTTTCCGATGCACATCTGGAGGCATTCTGTAATCTGTGGACTATCAGAGTGTTGTTGAAACACAGAAATAGCAGCGGGATTGAATACAAGAGTCACCATGCGCACTTTCCTCCATGGGTGTAATGTCTCAAACAATCTACGGTTTGATCGTTCCCTGGAAGACCAATAGTAGTTTCCGATGAACATCTTGAGGCATTCTGTAATCTGTGGACCTTCAAAGTGTTGATGAAACACAGAATTTGCCTCGGGATTGAATACAACAGTCACCATGCCCACTTTCTTCCATGGGAGTAATGTCTCAAACAGTCTACGCTTTGATCGTTCCCTGGAAGAACAGTAGTAGTTTCCGATGCACATCTGGAGGCATTCTGTAATCTGTGGACTATCAGAGTGTTGATGAAACACAGAAATTACATCGGGATTGAATACAACGGTCACCATGCGCACTTTCCTCCTTGGCAGTAATGTCTCAATTGTCATCGATTTGATCGTTCCCTAAAGACCAGTAGTAGTTTCCGATGCACATCTGGAAGCACTCTGTAATCTGTGGTCTATCCGAGTGTTGATGAAACCCAGAAAGTGTATCGGCATTGAATACAACAGTCACCAATGCGATCTTTCCTCCTTGGAGTAATGTCTCAAACAGTCTACTCCTTGATCGTTCCCTGGAGGACCAGTAGTAGTTTCCGATGCACATCTGGAGCCATTCTGTAAACTGTGGACTATCAGAGTGTTGATGAAACACAGAAATTGCATCGTGATTGAATACAACAGTTACCATGCACACTTTCCCCCATGGGAGTAATGTCTCATACAGTCTATGATTTGATCCTTCCCTCGAAGACCAGTAGTATTCTTCGATGCACATCTGGAGGCATTCTGTAATCTGTGGTTCATCAAAGTGTTGATGAAACCCAGAAATTGCATCGTGATTGAATACAACAGTCACCATGGGTACTTTCCTCCATGGTAGTAATGTCTCAAACAGTCTACTCTTTTATCGTTCCCTGGAAGACCAGTAGTAGTTTCCGATGCACATCTGGAGGCATTCTGTAATCTGTGGACTATCAGAGTGTTGTTGAAACACAGAAATAGCAGCGGGATTGAATACAAGAGTCACCATGCGCACTTTCCTCCATGGGAGTAATGTCTCAAACAGTCTACGGTTTCATCGTCCCTGGAAGACCAGTAGTTGTTTCCGATGCACATCAGGTGGCATTCTGTAGTCTGTGGACTATCAGAGTGTTGTTGAAACACAGAAATTGCATCAGGATTGAATACAAAAGTAATCATGTGCACTTTCCTCCATGGGAGTAATATCTCTGTCTACGCTTTGATCGTTCCCTGGAAGACCAATAGTAGTTTCCGATGAACATCTTGATGCATTCTGTAATCTGTGGACTATCAGAGTGTTGATGAAACACAGAAATTACATCGGGATTTAATACAACAGTCACCATGCGCACTATCCTCCATGGGAGTAATGTCTCAAACTGTCATCGGTTTGATCGTCCCTCTGAAGACCAGTAGTAGTTTCCGATGCACATCTGGATGCATACTGCAATCTGTGGTCCATCCGGGTGTTGATGAAACACAGAAATTGCATTGGGATTGAATACAACAGTAACCATGCGCACTTTCCTCCATGGGAGTAATATCTCAGTCTACGCTTTGATCGTTCCCTGGAAGACCAATAGTAGTTTCCGATGAACATCTTCAGGCATTCTGTAATCTGTGGACCTTCAAAGTGTTGATGAAACACAGAATTTGCTTCGGGATTGAATACAACAGTCACCATGCGCACTTTCCTCCACGGGAGTAATGTCTCAAACAGTCTACGCTTTGATCGTTGCCTGGAAGATCAGTAGTAGTTTCCGATGCACATCTGGAGGCATTCTGTAATCTGTGGACTATCAGAGTGTTGATGAAACACAGAAATTATATCGGGATTGAATACAACGGTCACCATGTGCCCTTTCCTCCATGGGAGTAATGTCTCAATTGTCATCGATTTGAACGTTCCCTGAAGACCAGTCGTAGTTTCCGATGCACATCTGGAAGCACTCTGTAATCTGTGGTCTATCCGGGTGTTGATCAAACATAGAAAGTGTATCGCCATTGAATACAACAGTCACCAATGCGATCTTTCCTCCTTGGAGTAATGTCTCAAACAGTCTACTCCTTGATCGTTCCCTGGAGGACCAGTAGTAGTTTCCGATGCACATCTGGAGCCATTCTGTAAACTGTGGACTATCAGAGTGTTGTTGAAACACAGAAATTGAATCGCGATTTAATACAACACACACCATGTGCACTTTCCTCCATGGGAGTAATGACTCAAACAGTCTACGATTTGATCGTTCCCTGGAAGACCAGTAGTAGTTTCCGATGCACATCTGGAGGCATTCTGTAATCTGATGAATATCTGAGTGTTGATGAAACACAGAAATTGCATTGGGATTGAATACAACAGTCACCATGCGCACTTTCCTCCATGGGAGTAATATCTCAACCAGTCTACGGTTTCATCGTCCCTGGAAGACCAGTAGTTGTGTCCGATGCACATCAGGTGGCATTCTGTAGTCTGTGGACTATCAGAGTGTTGATGAAATACAGAAATTGCATCAGGATTGAATACAACAGTAACCATGTGCAATTTCCTCCATGGGAGTAATATCTCAGTCTACGCTTTGATCGTTCCCTGGAAGACCATTAGTAGTTTCCGATGAACATCTTGAGGCATTCTGTAATCTGTTGACCTTCAAAGTGTTGATGAAACACAGAATTTGCCTAGGGATTGAATACAACAGTCACCATGCGCTCTTTCCTCCATGGGAGTAATGTCTCAAACAGTCTACGGTTTGATCGTTCCCTGGAAGACCAATAGTAGTTTCCGATGCACATCTGGAGGCATTCTGTAATCTGTGGAATATCAGAGTGTTGATGAAACACAGAAAATACATCGGGATTGTATACAACAGTCACCATGACCACTTTCCTACATAGGAGTAATGTCTCAAACAGTCTACGCTTTGATCGTTCCCTGGAAGACCAGTAGTAGTTTCCGATGCACATCGGGAAGCATTCTGTAATCTGTGGACTATGAGAGTTTTGATGAACACAGAAAATGCATCGGGATTGAATACAACAGTTACCATCCGCACTTTCCCCCATGGGAGTAATGTCTGAACAGTCTATGCTTTGATCGTTCCCTCGAACACCAGTAGTAGTTTCCGATGCACATCTGGAGGCATTCTGTAATCTGTAGACCTTCAAAGTGTTGATGAACACAGAAATTGCATCGGGATTGAATACAACAGTCACCATGCCCACTTTCCTCCATGGGAGTAATTCTCAAACAGTCTACGCTTTGATCGTTCCCTGGAAGACCAGTAGTAGTTTCCGATGCACATCTGGAGGCATTCTGTAATCTGTGGACTAACTGAGTGTTGATGAAACATAGAAATTGCATAGGGATTGAATACAACAGTCACCACGCGCACTTTCTTCCATGGGAGTAATGTCTCAAACAGTCTATGCTTTGATCGTTTCCTCGATGACCAGTAGTAGTTTCCGATGCACATCTGGAGGCATTCTGTAATCTGTGGACTATCAGAGTGTTGATGAAACACAGAAATTACATCGGGATTGAATACAACAGTCACCATTCGCACTTTCATCCATGGGAGTAATGTCTCAAACAGTCTACGCTTTGATCGCTCCCTGGAAGACCAGTAGCAGTTTCCGATGCACATCTGGAGGCATTCTGTAATCTGTGGACTATCAGAGTGTTGATGAAGCAAAGAAATTGCATCGGGATTGAATACAACAGTCACCATGCGCACTTTCCTCCATGGGAGAAATGTCTCAAACAGTCTACGCTTTGATCGTACCCTGGAAGACCAGTAGTAGTTTCCGATGCACATATGGAGGCATTGTGTAATCTGTGGACTATCAGAGTGTTGATGAAACACAGAAATTACATCGGGATTGAATACAACAGTCACCATGCGCATCTTCCTACATAGGAGTTATGTCTCAAACAGTCTACGCTTTGATCGTTCCCTGGAAGACCGGTATCAGTTTCCGATGCTCATCTGGAAGCATTCTGTAATCTGTGGACTGTCAGAGTGTTGACGAAACACAGAAATTGCATCGTGATTGAATACAACAGTTACCATGCACACTTTCCCCCATGGGAGTAATGTCTCATACAGTCTATGATTTGATCGTTCCCTCGAAGACCAGTAGTATTTTTCGATGCACATCTGGAGGCATTCTGTAATCTGTGGTTCATCAAAGTGTTGATGAAACCCAGAAATTGCATCGTGATTGAATACAACAGGCACCATGGGTACTTTCCTCCATGGGAGTAATGTCTCAAACAGTCTACTCTTTTATCGTTCCCTGGAAGACCAGTAGTAGTTTCCGATGCACATCTGGAGGCATTCTGTAATCTGTGGACTATCAGAGTGTTGTTGAAACACAGAAATAGCAGCGGGATTGAATACAAGAGTCAACATGCGCACTTTCCTCCATGGGAGTAATGTCTCAAACAGTCTACGCTTTGATCGTTCCCTGGAAGAACAGTGGTAGTTTTCGATGCACATCTGGAGGCATTCTGTAATCTGTGGACTATCAGAGTGTTGATGAAACACAGAAATTACATCGGGATTGAATACAACGGTCACCATGCGCACTTTCCTCCATGGCAGTAATGTCTCAATTGTCATCGATTTGATCGTTCCCTAAAGACCAGTAGTAGTTTCCGATGCACATCTGGAAGCACTCTGTAATCTGTGGTCTATCCGAGTGTTGATGAAACCCAGAAAGTGTATCGGCATTGAATACAACAGTCACCAATGCGATCTTTCCTCCTTGGAGTAATGTCTCAACCAGTCTACTCCTTGATCGTTCCCTGGAGGACCAGTAGTAGTTTCCGATGCACATCTGGAGCCATTCTGTAAACTGTGGACTATCAGAGTGTTGTTGAAACACAGAAATTGAATCGCGATTTAATACAACACACACCATGTGCACGTTCCTCCATGGGAGTAATGACTCAAACAGTCTACGATTTGATCGTTCCCTGGAAGACCAGTAGTTGTTTCCGATGCACATATGGAGGCATTCTGTAATCTGATGAATATCTGAGTGTTGATGAAACACAGAAATTGCATTGGGATTGAATACAACAGTAACCATGCGCACTTTCCTCCATGGGAGTATTATTTCAAGCAGTCTACGGTTTCATCGTCCCTGGAAGACCAGTAGTTGTTTCCGATGCCCATCAGGTGGCATTCTGTAGTCTGTGGACTATCAGAGTGTTGATGAAACACAGAAATTACATCGGGATTTAATACAACGGTCACCATGCGCACTATCCTCCATTGGAGTAATGTCTCAAACTGTCATCGGTTTGATCGTCCCCTGAAGACCAGTAGTAGTTTCCGATGCACATCTGGATGCATACTGCAATCTGTGGTCCATCCGGGTGTTGATGAAACACAGAAATTGCATTGGGATTGAATACAACAGTAACCATGCGCACTTTCCTCCATGGGAGTAATATCTCAGTCTACGCTTTGATCGTTCCCTGGAAGACCAGCAGTAGTTTCCGATGAACATCTTGAGGCATTCTGTATTCTGTGGACCTTCAAAGTGTTGATGAAACACAGAATTTGCTTCGGGATTGAATACAACAGTCACCATGCGCACTTTCCTCCACGGGAGTAATGTCTCAAACAGTCTACGCTTTGATCGTTGCCTGGAAGAACAGTAGTAGTTTCCGATGCACATCTGGAGGCATTCTGTAATCTGTGGACTATCAGAGTGTTGATGAAACACAGAAATTATATCGGGATTGAATACAACGGTCACCATGCGCCCTTTCCTCCATGGGAGTAATGTCTCTATTGTCATCGATTTGAACGTTCCCTGAAGACCAGTCGTAGATTCCGATGCACATCTGGAAGCACTCTGTAATCTGTGGTCTATCCGGGTGTTGATCAAACCCAGAAAGTGGATCGCCATTGAATACAACAGTCACCAATGCGATCTTTCCTCCTTGGAGTAATGTCTCAAACAGTCTACTCCTTGATCGTTCCCTGGAGGACCAGTAGTAGTTTCCGATGCACATCTGGAGCCATTCTGTAAACTGTGGACTATCAGAGTGTTGTTGAAACACAGAAAATGAATCGCGATTTAATACAACACATACCATGTGCACTTTCCTCCATGGGAGTAATGACTCAAACAGTCTACGATTTGATCGTTCCCTGGAAGACCAGTAGTAGTTTCCGATGCACATCTGGAGGCATTCTGTAATCTGATGAATATCTGAGTGTTGATGAAACACAGAAATTGCATTGGGATTGAATACAACAGTCACCATGCGCACTTACCTCCATGGGAGTAATATCTCAACCAGTCTACGGTTTCATCGTCCCTGGAAGACCTATAGTTGTGTCCGATGCACATCAGGTGGCATTCTGTAGTCTGTGGACTATCAGAGTGTTGTTGAAACACAGAAATTGCATCAGGATTGAATACAACAGTAACCATGTGCACTTTCCTCCATGGGAGTAATATCTCAGTCTACGCTTTGATCGTTCCCTGGAAGACCATTAGTAGTTTCCGATGAACATCTTGAGGCATTCTGTAATCTGCGGACCTTCAAAGTGTTGATGAAACACAGAATTTGCCTCGGGATTGAATACAACAGTCACCATGCGCTCTTTCCTCCATGGGAGTAATGTCTCAAACAGTCTACGGTTTGATCGTTCCCTGGAAGACCAATAGTAGTTTCCGATGCACATCTGGAAGCATTCTGTAATCTGTGGAATATCAGAGTGTTGATGAAACACATAAATTACATCGGGATTGTATACAACAGTCACCATGCCCACTTTCCTACATAGGAGTAATGTCTCAAACAGTCTACGCTTTGATCGTTCCCTGGAAGACCAGTAGTAGTTTCCGATGCTCATCTGGAAGCATTCTGTAATCTGTGGACTGTCAGAGTGTTGATGAAACACAGAAATTGCATCGTGATTGAATACAACAGTTACCATGCACACTTTCCCCCATGGGAGTAATGTCTCATACAGTCTATGATTTGATCGTTCCCTCGAAGACCAGTAGTATTTTTCGATGCACATCTGGAGGCATTCCGTAATCTGTGGTTCATCAAAGTGTTGATGAAACCCAGAAATTGCATCGTGATTGAATACAACAGTCACCATGGGTACTTTCCTCCATGGGAGTAATGTCTCAAACAGTCTACTCTTTTATCGTTCCCTGGAAGACCAGTAGTAGTTTCCGATGCACATCTGGAGGCATTCTGTAATCTGTGGACTATCAGAGTGTTGTTGAAACACAGAAATAGCAGCGGGATTGAATACAAGAGTCACCATGCGCACTTTCCTCCATGGGTGTAATGTCTCAAACAATCTACGGTTTCATCGTCCCTGGAAGACCAGTATTTGTTTCCGATGCACATCAGGTGGCATTCTGTAGTCTGTGGACTATCAGAGTGTTGTTGAAACACAGAAATTGCATCAGGATTGAATACAAAAGTAACCATGTGCACTTTCCTCCATGGGAGTAATATCTCAGTCTACGCTTTGATCGTTCCCTGGAAGACCAATAGTAGTTTCCGATGAACATCTTGAGGCATTCTGTAATCTGTGGACCTTCAAAGTGTTGATGAAACACAGAATTTGCCTCGGGATTGAATACAACAGTCACCATGCCCACTTTCTTCCATGGGAGTAATGTCTCAAACAGTCTACGCTTTGATCTTTCCCTGGAAGAACAGTAGTAGTTTCCGATGCACATCTGGAGGCATTCTGTAATCTGTGGACTATCAGAGTGTTGATGAAACACAGAAATTACATCGGGATTGAATACAACGGTCACCATGCGCACTTTCCTCCTTGGCAGTAATGTCTCAATTGTCATCGATTTGATCGTTCCCTAAAGACCAGTAGTAGTTTCCGATGCACATCTGGAAGCACTCTGTAATCTGCGGTCTATCCGAGTGTTGATGAAACCCAGAAAGTGTATCGGCATTGAATACAACAGTCACCAATGCGATCTTTCCTCCTTAGAGTAATGTCTCAAACAGTCTACTCCTTGATCGTTCCCTGGAGGACCAGTAGTAGTTTCCGATGCACATCTGGAGCCATTCTGTAAACTGTGGACTATCAGAGTGTTGTTGAAACACAGAAATTGAATCGCGATTTAATACAACACACACCATGTGCACGTTCCTCCATGGGAGTAATGCCTCAAACAGTCTACGATTTGATCGTTCCCTGGAAGACCAGTAGTAGTTTCCGATGCACATCTGGAGGCATTCTGTATTCTGATGAATATCTGAGTGTTGATGAAACACAGATATTGCATTAGGATTGAATACAACAGTCACCATGCGCACTTTCCTCCATGGGAATATTATCTCAACCAGTCTACGGTTTCATAGTCCCTGGAAGACCAGTAGTTGTTTCCGATGCCCATCAGGTGGCATTCTGTAGTCTGTGGACTATCAGAGTGTTGTTGAAACACAGAAATTGCATCAGGATTGAATACAACAGTAACCATGTGCACTTTCCTCCATGGGAGTAATATCTCAGTCTACGCTTTGATCGTTCCCTGGAAGACCATTAGTAGTTTCCGATGACCATCTTGAGGCATTCTGTAATCTGTGGACCTTCAAAGTGTTGATGAAACACAGAATTTGCCTCGGGATTGAATACAACAGTCACCATGCGCACTTTCCTCCATGGGAGTAATGTCTCAAACAGTCTACGCTTTGATCGTTCCCTGGAAGAACAGTAGTAGTTTCCGATGCACATCTGGAGGCATTCTGTAATCTGTGGACTATCAGAGTGTTGACGAAACACAGAAATTACATCGGGGTTTAATACAACGGTCACCATGCGCACTATCCTCCATGGGAGTAATGTCTCAAACTGCCATCGGTTTGATCGTCCCCTGAAGACCAGTAGTAGTTTCCGATGCACATCTGGATGCATACTGTAATCTGTGGTCCATCCGGGTGTTGATCAAACCCAGAGAGTGTATCGCCATTGAATACAACAGTCACCAATGCGATCTTTCCTCCTTGGAGTAATGTCTCAAACAGTCTACTCCTTGATCGTTCCCTGGAGGACCAGTAGTAGTTTCCGATGCACATCTGGAGCCATTCTGTAAACTGTGGACTATCAGAGTGTTGTTGAAACACAGAAATTGAATCGCGATTTAATACAACACACACCATGTGCACTTTCCTCCATGGGAGTAATGACTCAAACAGTCTACGATTTGATCGTTCCCTGGAAGACCAGTAGTAGTTTCCGATGCACATCTGGAGGCATTCTGTAATCTGATGAATATCTGAGTGTTGATGAAACACAGAAATTGCATTGGGATTGAATACAACAGTCACCATGCGCACTTTCCTCCATGGGAGTAATATCTCAATCAGTCTACGGTTTCATCGTCCCTGGAAGGCCAGTAGTTGTGTCCGATGCACATCAGGTGGCATTCTGTAGTCTGTGGACTATCAGAGTGTTGTTGAAACACAGAAATTGCATCAGGATTGAATACAACAGTAACCATGTGCACTTTCCTTAATGGGAGTAATATCTCAGTCTAAGCTTTGATCGTTCCCTGGAAGACCATTAGTAGTTTCCGATGAACATCTTGAGGCATTCTGTAATCTGTGGACCTTCAAAGTGTTGATGAAACACAGAATTTGCCTCGGGATTGAATACAACAGTCACCATGCGCTCTTTCCTCCATGCGAGTAATGTCTCAAACAGTCTACGCTTTGATCGTTCCCTGGAAGACCAATAGTAGTTTCCGATGCACATCTGGAGGAATTCTGTAATCTGTGGAATATCAGAGTGTTGATGAAACACAGAAATTACATCAGGATTGTATACAACAGTCACCATGCCCACTTTCCTACATAGGAGTAATGTCTCAAACAGTCTACGCTTTGATCGTTCCCTGGAAGACCAGTAGTAGTTTCCGATGCACATCTGGAAGCATTCTGTAATCTGTCGACTATGAGAGTTTTGATGAACACAGAAAATGCATCGGGATTGAATACAACAGTTACCATGCGCACTTTCCCCCATGGGAGTAATGTCTGAACAGTCTACTCCTTGATCGTTCCCTCGAAGACCAGTGGTAGTTTCCGATGCACATCTGGAGGAATTCTGTAATCTGTAGACCTTCAAAGTGTTGATGAACACAGAAATTGCATCGGGATTGAATACAACAGTCACCATGACCACTTTCCTGCATGGGAGTAATTCTCAAACAGTCTACGACTTGATCGTTCCCTGGAAGACCAGTAGTAGTTTCCGATGCACATCTGGAGGCATGCTGTAATCTGTGGACTAACTGAGTGTTGATGAAACATAGAAATTGCATCGGGATTGAATACAACAGTCAAGACGCGCACTTTCTTCCACGGGAGTAATGTCTCAAACAGTCTATGCTTTGATCGTTTCCTCGATGACCAGTAGTAGTTTCCGATGCACATCTGGAGGCATTCTGTAATCTGTGGACTATCAGAGTGTTGATGAAACACAGAAATTACATCGGGATTGAATACAACAGTCACCATTCGCACTTTCATCCATGGGAGTAATGTCTCAAACAGTCTACGCTTTGATCGTTCCCTGGAAGACCAGTAGCAGTTTCCGATGCACATCTGGAGGCATTCTGTAATCTGTGGACTATCAGAGTGTTGATGAAACACAGAAATTACATCGGGATTGAATACAACAGTCACCATGCGCACCTTCCTACATAGGAGTTATGTCTCAAACAGTCTACGCTTTGATCGTTCCCTGGAAGACCAGTATTAGTTTCCGATGCTCATCTGGAAGCATTCTGTAATCTGTGGACTGTCAGAGTGTTGATGAAACACAGAAATTGCATCGTGATTGAATACAACTGTTACCATGCGCACTTTCCCCCATGGGAGTAATGTCTCATACAGTCTATGATTTGATCGTTCCCTCGAAGACCAGTAGTATTTTTCGATGCACATCTGGAGGCATTCTGTAATCTGTGGTTCATCAAAGTGTTGATGAAACCCAGAAATTACATCGTGATTGAATACAACAGTCACCATGGGTATTTTCCTCCATGGGAGTAATGTCTCAAACAGTCTACTCTTTTATCGTTCCCTGGATGACCAGTGGTAGTTTCCAATGCACATCTGGAGACATTCTGTAATCTGTGGACTATCAGATTGTTGTTGAAACACAGAAATAGCAGCGGGATTGAATACAAGAGTCACCATGCGCACTTTCCTCCATGGGAGTAATGTCTCAAACAGTCTACAGTTTCATCGTCCCTGGAAGACCAGTAGTTGTTTCCGATGCACATCAGGTGGAATTCTGTAGTCTGTGGACTATCAGAGTGTTGTTGAAACACAGAAATTGCATCAGGATTGAATAGAAAAGTAACCACGTGCACTTTCCTCCATGCGAGTAATATCTCAGTCTACGATTTGATCGTTCCCAGGAAGACCAATAGTAGTTTCCGATGAACATCTTGAGGCATTCTGTAATCTGTGGACCTTCAAAGTGTTGGTGAAACACAGAATTTGCCTCGGGATTGAATACAACAGTCACCATGCCCACTTTCCTCCATGGGAGTAATGTCTCAAACTGTCATCGGTTTGATCGTCCCCTGAAGACCAGTAGTAGTTTCCGATGCACATCTGGATGCATACTGTAATCTGTGGTCCATCCGGGTGTTGATGAAACACAGAAATTGCATTGGGATTGAATACAACAGTAACCATGCGCACTTTCCTCCATGGGAGTAATATCTCAGTCTACGCTTTGATCGTTCCCTGGAAGACCAATAGTAGTTTCCGATGAACATCTTGAGGCATTCTGTAATCTGTGGACCTTCAAAGTGTTGATGAAACACAGAATTTGCCTCGGGATTGAATACAACAGTCACCATGCGCACTTTCCTCCACGGGAGTAATGTCTCAAACAGTCTACGCTTTGATCGTTGCCTGGAAGAACAGTAGTAGTTTCCGATGCACATCTGGAGGCATTCTGTAATCTGTGGACTATCAGAGTGTTGATGAAACACAGAAATTATATCAGGATTGAATACAATGGTCACCATGCGCCCTTTCCCCCATGGGAGTAATGTCTCAATTGTCATCGATTTGAACGTTCCCTGAAGACCAGTCGTAATTTCCGATGCACATCTGGATGCACTCTGTAATCTGTGGTCTATCCGGGTGTTGATGAAACCTAGAAAGTGTATCGCCATTGAATACAACAGTCACCAATGCGATCTTTCCTCCTTGGAGTAATGTCTCAAACAGTCTACTCCTTGATCGTTCCCTGGAGGACCAGTAGTTGTTTCCGATGCACATCTGGAGCCATTCTGTAAACTGTGGACTATCAGAGTGTTGTTGAAACACAGAAATTGAATCGCGATTTAATACAACACACACCATGTGCACTTTCCTCCATGGGAGTAGTGACTCAAACAGTCTACGATTTGATCGTTCCCTGGAAGACCAGTAGTAGTATCCGATGCACATCTGGAGGCATTGTGTAATCTGATGAATATCTGAGTGTTGATGAAACACAGAAATTGCATTGGGATTGAATACAACAGTCACCATGCGCACTTTCCTCCATGGGAGTAATATCTCAACCAGTCTACGGTTTCATCGTCCCTGGAGGACCAGTAGTTGTTTCCGATGCACATCAGGTGGCATTCTGTAGTCTGTGGACTATCAGAGTGTTGTTGAAACACAGAAATTGCATCAGGATTGAATACAACAGTAACCATGTGCACTTTCCTCCATGGGAGTAATATCTCAGTCTACGCTTTGATCGTTCCCTGGAAGACCATTAGTAGTTTCCGATGAACATCTTGAGGCATTCTGTAATCTGTGGACCTTCAAAGTGTTGATGAAACACAGAATTTGCCTCGGGATTGAATACAACAGTCATTATGCGCACTTTCCTCCACGGGAGTAATGTCTCAAACAGTCTACGCTTTGATCGTTGCCTGGAAGAACAGTAGTAGTTTCCGATGCACATCTGGAGGCATTCTGTAATCTGTGGATTATCAGAGTGTTGATGAAATACAGAAATTACATCGGGATTGAATACAACGGTCACCATGCGCCCTTTCCTCCATGGGAGTAATGTCTCAATTGTCATCGATTTGATCGTTCCCTGAAGACCAGTCGTAGTTTCCGATGCACATCTGGAAGCACTCTGTAATCTGTCCTCTATCCGGGTGTTGATGAAACCCAGAAAGTGTATCGCCATTGAATACAACAGTCACCAATGCGATCTTTCCTCCTTGGAGTAATGTCTCAAACAGTCTACTCCTTGATCGTTCCCTGGAGGACCAGTAGTAGTTTCCGATGCACATCTGGAGCCATTCTGTAAACTGTTGACTATCAGAGTGTTCTTGAAACACAGAAATTGAATCGCGATTTAATACAACACACACCATGCGCACTTTCCTCCATGGGAGTAATGACACAAACAGTCTACGATTTGATCGTTCCCTGGAAGACCAGTAGTAGTATCCGATGCATATCTGGAGGCATTCTGTAATCTGATGAATAACTGAGTGTTGATGAAACACAGAAATTGCATTGGGATTGAATACAACAGTCCCCATGCGCACTTTCCTCCATGGGAGTAATGTCTCAAACAGTCTACGCTTTGATCGTTCCCAGGAAGACCAGCATTAGTTTCCGATGCTCATCTGGAAGCATTCTGTAATCTTTAGACTGTCGGCGTGTTGATGAAACACAGAAATTGCATCGTGACCGAATACAACGGTTACCATGCGCACTTTCCCCCATGGGAGTAATGTCTCATACAGTCTATGATTTGATCGTTCCCTCGAAGACCAGTAGTATTTTTCGATGCACATCTGGAGGCATTCTGTAATCTGTGTACCTTCAAAGAGTTGATGAAACACAGAAATTGCATCGTGATTGAATACATCAGTCACCATGCGCACTTTCCTCCATGGGAGTAATGTCTGAAACAGTCTATGATTTGATCGTTCCCTCGAAGACCAGTAACGGTTTCCGAACACATCTAGAGGTATTCTGTAATCTGTGGTCTATCTGGGTGTTGATAAAAGACATAAATTGCATCGGGATTGAATACAACAGTCACCATGCGCACTTTCCTTCATGGGAGTAATGTCTCAAACAGTCTACGCTTTGATCGTTCCCTGGAAGACCAGTAGTAGTTTCGATTAACATCTGGAGGCATTCTGTAATCTGTGGTTCATCAAAGTGTTGATGAAACCCAGCAATTGCATCATGATTGAATACAAACGTCACCATGGGTACTTTCCTCCATGGGAGTAATGTCTCAAACAGTCTACTCTTTGATCGTTCCCTGGAAGACCAGTAGTAGTTTCCGATGCACATCTGGAGGCATTCTGTAATCTGTGGACTATCAGAGTGTTGTTGAAACACAGAAATAGCAGCGGAATTGAATACAAGAGTCACCGTGCGCACTTTCCTCCATGGGAGTAATGTCTCAAACAGTCTACGGTTTCATCGTCCCTGGAAGACCAGTAGTTGTTTCCGATGCACATCAGGTGGCATTCTGTAGTCTGTGGACTATCAGAGTGTTGTTGAAACACAGAAATTGCATCAGGATTGAATACAACAGTAACCATGCGCACTTTCCTCCATGGGAGTAATATCTCAGTCTACGCTTTGATCGTTCCCTGGTAGACCAATAGTAGTTTCCGATGAACATCTTGAGTCATTCTGTAATCTGTGGACCTTCAAAGTGTTGATGAAACACAGAATTTGCCTCGGGATTGAATACAACAGTCACCATGCGCACTTTCCTCCACGGGAGTAATGTCTCAAACAGTCTACGCTTTGATCGTTGCCTGGAAGAACAGTAGTAGTTTCCGATGCACATCTGGAGGCATTCTGTAATCTGCGGACTATCAGAGTGTTGATGAAACACAGAAATTACATCGGGATGAATACAACGGTCACCATGAGCACTTTCCTCCATGGGAGTAATGTCTCAATTGTCATCGATTTGATCGTTCCCTGGAAGACCAGTAGTAGATTCCGATGCACATCTTTAGTCATTCTGTTATCTGTGGACTATCATAGTGTTGTTGAAACACAGAAATTGCATCGCGATTTAATACAACACACACCATGCGCACTTTCCTCCATAGCAGTAATGACTCAAACAGTCTTCGATTTGATCGTTCCCTGGAAGACCAGTAGTAGTTTCCGATGCACATCTGGAGGCATTCTGTAATCTGATGAATATCTGAGTGTTGATGAAACACAGAAAAAGCATTGGGATTGAATACAACAGTCACAATGCGTACTTTCCTCAATGGGAGTAATGTCTCATACAGTCTACGGTTTGATCGTTCCCTGGAAGATCAATAGTAGTTTCCGATGCACATATAGAGGCATTCTGTATTCTGTGGACTATCAGAGTGTTGATGAAAAACAGAAATTACATCGGGATTGTATACAACAGTCACCATTCGCACTTTCCTACATTGGAGTAATGTCTCAAACAGTCTACGCTTTGATCGTTCCCTGGAAGACCAGTAGTAGTTTCCGATGCACATCTGGAAGCATTCTGTAATCTGTGGACTATGAGAGTGTTGATGAATACAGAAATTGCATCGGGATTGAATACAACAGTTACCATGCGCACTTTCCCCCATGGGAGTAATGTCTGAAACAGTCTATGATTTGATCGTTCCCTCGGAGACCAGTAGTAGTTCCCGATGCACATCTGGAGGCATGCTGTAATCTGTAGACCTTCAAAGTGTTGATGAAACACAGAAATTGCATCGGGATTGAATACAACAGTCACCATGACCACTTTCCTCCATGGGAGTAATTCTCAAACAGTGTACGTCTTGATCGTTCCTGGAAAACCGGTAGTAGTTTCCGATGCACATCTGGAGGCATTCTGTAATCTGTGGACTAACTGAGTGTTGATGAAACATAGAAATTGCATCGGGATTGAATACAACAGTCACCACGCGCTCTTTCTTCCATGGGAGTAATGTCTCAAAGAGTCTATGCTTTGATCGTTTCCTCGATGACGAGTAGTAGTTTCCAATGCACATCTGGAGGCATTCTGTAATCTGTGGACTATCAGAGTGTTGATGAAACACAGAAATTGCACCGGGATTGAATACAACAGTCACCATTCGCACTTCCTCCCATGGGAGTAATGTCTCAAACAGTCTACGCTTTGATCGTTCCCTGGAAGACCAGTAGCAGTTTCCGATGCACATCTGGAGGCATTCTGTAATCTGTGGACTATCAGAGTGTTGATGAAGCAAAGAAATTGCATCGGGATTGAAAACAACAGTCACCATGCGCACTTTCCTCCATGGGAGAAATGTCTCAAACAGTCTACGCTTTGATCGTACCCTGGAAGACCAGTAGTAGTTTCCGATGCACATCTGGAGGCATTGTGTAATCTGTGGACTATCAGAGTGTTGATGAAACACAGAAATTACAACGGGATTGAATACAACAGTCACCATGCGCATTTTCCTACATAGGAGTTATGTCTCAAACAGTCTACGCTGTGATCGTTCCCTGGAAGACCAGTAGTAGTTTCCGATGCTCATCTGGAAGCATTGTGTAAACTGTGGACTGTCGGAGTGTTGATGAAACACAGAAATTGCATCGTGATTGAATACAACATTTACCATGCGCACTTTCCCCCATAGGAGTATTGTCTCATACAGTCTATTATTTGATCGTTCCCTGAAGACCAGTAGTAGTTTCAGATGCACATCTGGAAGCACTCTGTAATCTGTGGTCTATCCGGGTGTTGATGAAACCCAGAAAGTGTATCGGCATTGAATACAACAGTCACCAATGCGATCTTTCCTCCTTGGAGTAATGTCTCAAACAGTCTACTCATTGATCGTTCCCTGGAGGACCAGTAGTAGTTTCCGATGCACATCTGGAGGCATTCTGTAATCTGATGAATATCTGAGTGTTGATGAAAATCAGAAATTGCATTGGGATTGAATACAACAGTCACCATGCGCACTTTCCTCCGTGGGAGTAATGTCTCAAACAGTCTACGCTTTGATCGTTCCCAGGAAGACCAGTAGTAGTTTCCGATGCACATCTGGAGGCAATCTGTAATCTGTGGACTAACAGAGTGTTAATGAAACTCAGAGTTTGCATCTGGATTGAATACAACAGTCACCATGGGCACTTTCCTCCGTGGGAGTAATGTCACAAACAGTCTACGCTTTGATCGTTCCCAGGAAGACCAGTAGTAGTTTCCGATGCACATCTGGAGGCATTCTGTAATCTGTGGACTATCAGAGTGTTGATGAAAAACAGAAATTACATCGGGATTGTATACAACAGTCACCATGCGCACTTTCCTACATAGGAGTAATGTCTCAAACAGTCTACGTTTGGTCGTTCCCTGGAAGACCAGTAGTAGTTTCCGATGCACATCTGGAAGCATTCTGTAATCTGTGGACTATGAGAGTGTTGATGAATACAGAAATTGCATCGGGAATGAATACAACAGTTACCATGCGCACTTACCCCCATGGGAGTAATGTCTGAAACAGTCTATGATTTGATCGTTCCCTCGAAGACCAGTAGTAGTTTCCGATGCACATCTGGAGGCATGCTGTAATCTGTAGACCTTCAAAGTGTTGATGAAACACAGAAATTGCACCGGGATTGAATACAACAGTCGCCATTCGCACATCCTTCCATGGGAGTAATGTCTCAAACAGTCTACGATTTGATCGTTCCCTGGAAGACCAGTTGCAGTTGCCGATGCACATCTGGAGGCATTCTGTAATCTGTGGACTATCAGAGTGTTGATGAAGCAAAGAAATTGCATCGGGATTGAAAACAACAGTCACCATGCGCACTTTCCTCAATGGGAGAAATGTCTCAAACAGTCTACGCTTTGATCGTAGCCTGGAAGACCAGTAGTAGTTTCCGATGCACATCTGGAGGCATTGTGTAATCTGTGGACTATCAGAGTGTCGATGAAACACAGAAATTGCATCGTGATTGAATACAACAGTTACCATGCGCACTTTCCCCCATAGGAGTATTGTCTCATACAGTAATGATTTGATCGTTCCCTAAAAGACCAGTAGTATTTTTCGATGCACATCTGGAGGCATTCTGTAATCTGTGGAGTATCAGAGTGTTGATGGAACACAGAAATTGCACCGGGATTGAATACAACAGTCACCATTCGCACTTCCTTCCATGGGAGTAATGTCTCAAACAGTCTACGCTTTTATCGTTCCCTGGAAGACCAGTAGTAGTTTCCGATGCACATCTGGAGGCATTATATAATCTGTGGACTATCAGAGTGATGATGAAACACAGAAATTGCAGCGGGATTGAATACAAGAGTCACAATGCGCACTTTCCTCCATGGGAGTAATGTCTCAAACAGTCTACGGTTTTATCGTCCCCTGGAAGACCAGTAGTTGTTTCCGATGCACATCAGGTGGCATTCTGTAGTCTGTGGACTATCAGAGTGTTGTTGAAACACAGAAATTGCATCGGGATTAAATACAACAGTAACCATCCGCACTTTCCTCCATGGGAGTAATATCTCAGTCTACGCTTTGATCGTTCCCTGGAAGACCAATAGTAGTTTCCGATGAACATCTTGAGGCATTCTGTAATCTGTGGACCTTCAAAGTGTTGATGAAACACAGAATATGCCTCGGGATTGAATACAACAGACACCATGCACACTTTCCTAAATGGGAGTTATGTCTCAAACAGTCTACGCTTTGATCGTTCCCTGGAAGAACAGTAGTAGTTTCCGATGCACATCTGGAGGCAATCTGTAATCTGTGGGCTATCAGAGTGTTGATGAAACTCAGCAATTGCATCGGGATTGAATACAACAGTCACCATTCGCAATTTCCACCGTGGGAGTAATGTCTCAAACAGTCTACGCTTTGATCGTTCCCTGGAAAACCAGTAGTAGTTTCCGATGCACATCTGGAGGCATTCTGTAGTCTGTGGACTATCAGAGTGTTGTTGAAACACAGAAATTGCATCGGGATTTAATACAACAGTTACCATGCGCACTTTCCCCCATGGGAGGAATGTCTGAAACAGTCTATGATTTGATCGTTCCCTCGAAGACCAGTAGTAGTTTCCGATGCACAACTGGAGGCATTCTGTAATCTGTAGACCTTCAAAGTGTTGATGAAACACAGAAATTGCATCGTGATTGAATACAACAGTCACCATGCGCAATTTCTTCCATGGGAGTAATACCTCAAACAGTCTATGCTTTGATCGTTCCCAGGAAGCCTAGCAGTAGTTTCCGATGCACATCTGGAGGCATTCTGTAATCTGTGGACTATCAGAGTGTTGTTGAAACACAGAAATTGCAGCGGGATTGAATACAAGAGTCACCATGCGCACTTTCCTCCATGGGTGTAATGTCTCAAACAGTCTACGCCTTGATCGATCCCTGGAAGAAAAGTAGTAGTTTCCCATGCACATCTGGAGGCATTCTGTACTGTGTGGACTATCAGAGTGTTGATGAAAGACAGAAACTGTATCGGGATTGAATATAACTGCCACCATGCGCACTTTCCTCCATGGGAGTAATGTCTCAAACAGTCTACGCCATGATCGTTCCCTGGAAGACCAGTAGTAGTTTCCGATGCACATCTGGAGGCATTCTGTAATCTGTGGACTATCAGAGTGTTGATGAAACAAAGAAATTGCATCGGGATTGAATACAACAGTCACCATGCGCACTTTCCTCCGTGGGAGTAATGTCTCTAACAGTCTACGCATTGATCGTTCCATGGAAGACCAGTAGTAGTTTCCGATGCACATCTGGAGGAATTTTGTAATCTGTGGACTATAAGAGTGTTGATGAACACAGAAATTGCATCGGGATTGAATACAACTGTCACCATGCGCACTTTCCTCCACAGGAGTAATGTCTCAAACAGTCTATGCTTTGAACGTTCCCTCGTAGGATAGTAGTAGTTTCCGATACACATCTGGAGGCATTCTGTAATCTGTGTCCTTCAAAGTGTTGATGAAACACAGAAATTACATCGTGATTGAATACAACAGTCACCATGGTCACTTTCCTACATGGGAGTTATGTCTCAAACAGTCTATGGTTTGATCATTCCCAGGAAGACCAGTAGTAGTTTCCGATGCACATCTGGAGGCATTCTGTAATCTGTGGACCTTCAAAGTGTTGATGAAACACAGAAATTGCATCGGGATTGAATACAACAGTCACCATGCACACTTTCCTCCATGGGAGTATATCTCAAACAGTCTACGCCTTGATCGTTCGATGGAAGACCATTAGTAGTTTCCGATGCACCTCTGGAGGCATTCTGTAATCTGTGGACTATCTGAGT
The DNA here is from genome assembly GCF_023897955.1 of Schistocerca gregaria. Lineage (NCBI taxonomy): Eukaryota > Metazoa > Arthropoda > Insecta > Orthoptera > Acrididae > Schistocerca > Schistocerca gregaria. The sequence continues at coordinate 71,733,293 of NC_064922.1, read as the reverse complement.
GTTGATGAATCACAGAAATTGCTTCGGGATTGAATACAACAGTCACCATGCGCACTTTCCTCCATTGGAGTAATGTCTCAAACAGTTTACGCTTTGATCGTTCCCTGGAAGACCAGTAGTAGTTTCCGATGCACATCTGGAGGCATTCTGTAATCTGTGGACTATCAGAGTGTTGATGAAACAAAGAAATTGCATCGGGATTGAATACAACAGTCACCATGCGCACTTTTCTCCGTGGGAGTAATGTCTCATACAGTCTACGCATTGATCGTTCCATGGAAGACCACTAGTAGTTTCCGATGCACATCTGGAGGAATTTTGTAATCTGTGGACTATAAGAGTGTTGATGAACACAGAAATTGCATCGGGATTGAATACAACAGTTACCATGCACACTTTCCCCAATGGGAGTAATGCCTCAAACAGTCTACGCTTTGATCGCTCCCTGGAAGACCAGTAATAGTTTCCGATGCACATCTGGAGGCATTCTGTAATCTGTGGACTATCAGATTGTTGATGAAACACAGAAATTGCATCGGGATTGCATACAACAGTCACCATCGCACTTTCCTACATAGGAGTAATGTCTCAACAGTCTACGCTTTGATCGTTCCCTGGAAGACCAGTAGTAGTTTCCGATGCACGTCTTTAGGCATTCTGTTATCTGTTTACTATCAGAGTGTTGTTGAAACACAGAAATTGCATCGGGATTTAATACAACAGTCACCATGCGGACTTCCTTCCATGGGAGTAATGTCTCAAACAGTCAACGCTTTGATCGATCCCTGGAAGACCAGTAGTAGTTTCCGAACACATCTGGAGGCATTCTGTAATCTGTGGACTATCAGAGTGTTGTTGAAACACTGAAATTGCATCGGGATTGAATACAACAGTCACCATGAGCACTTTCATCCATGGGAGTAATGTGTCAAGAAGTCTACGCTTTGATCGTTCATTGGAAGACCAGTAGTAGTTTCCGATGCACATCTGGAGGCATTCTCTAATTTGTGGACTATCAGAGTGTTGATGAAACACAGAAATTGCATCGGGATTGAATACAACAGTCACCATGCGCACTTTCCTACATAGGAGTAATGTCTCAAACAGTCTACGCTTTGATCGTGCCCTGGAAGACCAGTAGCAGGTTCAGGTGCACAACTGAAAGAATTCTGTAATCTGTGGACTATCAGAGTGTTGATGAAACACAGAAATTGCATCGGGATTGAATACAACAGTCACCATGCGCACATACCTCCATGGGAGTAAAGTGTCAAACAGTCTACGCTTTGATCGTTCACTGGAAGACCAGTAGTAGATTCCGATGCACATCTGGAGGCATTCTGTAATCTGTGGACCTTCAAAGTGTTGACGAAACGCAGAAATTGCATCGGGATTGAATACAGCATGCACCATGCGTACATTTCTACATTGGAGTAATGTCTCAAACTGTCATCGCATTGATCATTCCCTCAAGACCAGTAGTAGTTTCCGATGCACATCTGGAGGCCTTCTGTAATCTGTGGACTATCCGAGTTCTAATGAAACACAGAAATTGCATCGGGATTGAATACAATAGTCACCATGCGCACTTTCCTCCATGGGAGTAATGTCTCAAACAGTCTAAGCTTTGATCGTTCCCTTGAAGACCAGTAGTTGTTTCGATTCACATATGGAGGCATTCTGTAATCTGTGGACCTTCGAAGTGTTGATGAAACACAGAAATTGCATCGGGATTTAATACGACAGTCACCATGCGCACTTTCCTCCATTGGAGTAATGTCTCAAACTTTCTACGCCTTTATCGTTCCCTGGAAGACCAGTAGTGGTTTCCGATGCACGTCTGGTGGCATTCTGTAAGCTGTGGACTATCAGAGTAGTCTTGAAACACAGAAATTGCATCGGGATAGAATACAACAGTAACCGTGCGCACTTTCCTCCATGGGAGTAATATCTTAAACAGTCTACTCTTTGATCGTTCCCTGGAAAACCAGTAGCAGTTTCCGATGCACATCTCGAGGCATTCTGTAATCTGTGGACCTTCAAAGTGTTGATGAAACACAGAAAATGCATCGGGATTGAATAAACAGACACCATGCGCACTTTCCTCCATGGGAGTAACGTCTCAAACTGTCATCGATTTGATCGTTCCCTGAAGACCAGTAGTAGTTTCCAATGCACATCTGGAGGCATACTGTAATTTGTGGTCTATCCGGGTGTTGATGAAACACAGAAATTGCATCGGCATTGAATACAACAGTCACCATGCGAACTTTCCTCCATGGGAGTAATGTCTCAAACAGTGTACGCCTTGATCGTTCCCTGGTAGAAAAGTAGTAGTTTCCGATGCACATCTGGAGGCATTCTGTAATTTGTGGTCTATCCGGGTGTTGATGAAACACAGAAATGGCATCGGGATTGAATACAACAGTCACCATGCGCACTTTCTTCCACGGAAGTAATGTCTCAAACAGTCTATGCTTTGATCGTTTCCTCGAAGACCAGTAGTAGTTTCCGATGCACATCTGGAGGCATTCTGTAATCTGTGGACTATCAGAGTGTTAATGAAACACAGAAATTGCATCGGGATTGCATACAACAGTCACCATCGCACTTTCCTACATAGGAGTAATGTCTCAACAGTCTACGCTTTGATCGTTCCCTGGAAGACCAGTAGTAGTTTCCGATGCACGTCTTTAGGCATTCTGTTATCTGTTTACTATCAGAGTGTTGTTGAAACACAGAAATTGCATCGGGATTTAATACAACAGTCACCATGCGGACTTCCTTCCATGGGAGTAATGTCTCAAACAGTCAACGCTTTGATCGATCCCTGGAGGACCAGTAGTAGTTTCCGAACACATCTGGAGGCATTCTGTAATCTGTGGACTATCAGAGTGTTGTTGAAACACTGAAATTGCATCGGGATTAAATACAACAGTCACCATGCGCACTTTCATCCATGGGAGTAATGTCTCAAGAAGTCTACGCTTTGATCGTTCCCTGGAAGACCAGTAGTAGTTTCCGATGCACATCTGGAGGCATTCTCTAATTTGTGGACTATCAGAGTGTTGATGAAACACAGAAATTGCATCGGGATTGAATACAACAGTCACCATGCGCACTTTCCTACATAGGAGTAATGTCTCAAACAGTCTACGCTTTGATCGTGCCCTGGAAGACCAGTAGCAGGTTCAGGTGCACAACTGAAAGAATTCTGTAATCTGTGGACTATCAGAGTGTTGATGAAACACAGAAATTGCATCGGGATTGAATACAACAGTCACCATGCGCACATTCCTCCATGGGAGTAAAGTGTCAAACAGTCTACGCATTGATCGTTCACTGGAAGACCAGTAGTAGTTTCGATTCACATATGGAGGCATTCTGTAATCTGTGGACCTTCGAAGTGTTGATGAAACACAGAAATTGCATCGGGATTTAATACGACAGTCACCATGCGCACTTTCCTCCATTGGAGTAATGTCTCAAACTTTCTACGCCTTTATCGTTCCCTGGAAGACCAGAAGTGGTTTCCGATGCACGTCTGGTGGCATTCTGTAAGCTGTGGACTATCAGAGTAGTCTTGAAACACAGAAATTGCATCGGGATTGAATACAACAGTAACCGTGCGCACTTTCCTCCATGGGAATAATATCTTAAACAGTCTACTCTTTGATCATTCCCTGGAAAACCAGTAGTAGTTTCCGATGCACATCTCGAGGCATTCTGTAATCTGTGGACCTTCAAAGTGTTGATGAAACACAGAAAATGCATCGGGATTGAATAAACAGTCACCATGCGCACTTTCCTCCATGGGAGTAACGTCTCAAACTGTCATCGATTTGATCGTTCCCTGAAGACCAGTAGTAGTTTCCAATGCACATCTGGAGGCATTCTGTAATTTGTGTTCTATCTGGGTGTTGATGAAACACAGAAATTGCATCGGCATTGAATACAACAGTCACCATGCGAACTTTCCTCCATGGGAGTAATGTCTCAAACAGTGTACGCCTTGATCGTTCCCTGGTAGAAAAGTAGTAGTTTCCGATGCACATCTGTAGGCATTCTGTAATTTGTGGTCTATCCGGGTGTTGATGAAACACAGAAATGGCATCGGGATTGAATACAACAGTCACCATGCGCACTTTCTTCCACGGAAATAATGTCTCAAACAGTCTATGCTTTGATCGTTTCCTCGAAGACCAGTAGTAGCTTCCGATGCACATCTGGAGGCATTCTGTAATCTGTGGACCTTCAAAGTGTTGCTGAAACACAGAAATTGCATCGTTATTGAATACAACAGTCACCATGCGCATTTTCCTCCATGGGAGTAATACCTCAAACAGTCTACACTTTGATCGTTCTCAGGAAGACCAGTAGTGGTTTCCGATGCACATCTGGTGGCATTCTCTAATCTGTGGACTATCAGAGTTTTGATGAAACACAGACATTGCATCGGGATTGAATACAACAGCCACCATTCGCCTTTTCCTCCATGGGAGTAATGTCTCAAAGAGTCTACGGTTTGATCGTTCCCTGGAAGACCAGTAGTTGTTTCCGATGCACATCTGGTGGCGTTCTGTAATCTGTGGACTATCAGGGTGTTGATGAAACACAGAAATTGCATCGGGATTGAATAGAACGGTCACCATGCGGACTTTCCTCCATGGGAGTAATGTCTCAAACAGTCTATTCTTTGATCGTTCCCTGGAAGACCAGTAGTAGTTTCCGATTCATATCTGGAGGCAATCTGTAATCTGTGGACTATCAGAGTGTTGATGAATCACATAAATTGCTTCGGGATTGAATACAACAGTCACCATGCGCACTTTCCTACATAGGAGTAATGTCTCAAACAGTCTACGCTTTGATCGTGCCCTGGAAGACCAGTAGCAGGTTCAGGTGCACAACTGAAAGAATTCTGTAATCTGTGGACTATCAGAGTGTTGATGAAACACAGAAATTGCATCGGGATTGAATACAACAGTCACCATGCGCACATTCCTCCATGGGAGTAAAGTGTCAAACAGTCTACGCATTGATCGTTCACTGGAAGACCAGTAGTAGTTTCGATTCACATATGGAGGCATTCTGTAATCTGTGGACCTTCGAAGTGTTGATGAAACACAGAAATTGCATCGGGATTTAATACGACAGTCACCATGCGCACTTTCCTCCATTGGAGTAATGTCTCAAACTTTCTACGCCTTTATCGTTCCCTGGAAGACCAGAAGTGGTTTCCGATGCACGTCTGGTGGCATTCTGTAAGCTGTGGACTATCAGAGTAGTCTTGAAACACAGAAATTGCATCGGGATTGAATACAACAGTAACCGTGCGCACTTTCCTCCATGGGAATAATATCTTAAACAGTCTACTCTTTGATCATTCCCTGGAAAACCAGTAGTAGTTTCCGATGCACATCTCGAGGCATTCTGTAATCTGTGGACCTTCAAAGTGTTGATGAAACACAGAAAATGCATCGGGATTGAATAAACAGTCACCATGCGCACTTTCCTCCATGGGAGTAACGTCTCAAACTGTCATCGATTTGATCGTTCCCTGAAGACCAGTAGTAGTTTCCAATGCACATCTGGAGGCATTCTGTAATTTGTGTTCTATCTGGGTGTTGATGAAACACAGAAATTGCATCGGCATTGAATACAACAGTCACCATGCGAACTTTCCTCCATGGGAGTAATGTCTCAAACAGTGTACGCCTTGATCGTTCCCTGGTAGAAAAGTAGTAGTTTCCGATGCACATCTGTAGGCATTCTGTAATTTGTGGTCTATCCGGGTGTTGATGAAACACAGAAATGGCATCGGGATTGAATACAACAGTCACCATGCGCACTTTCTTCCACGGAAATAATGTCTCAAACAGTCTATGCTTTGATCGTTTCCTCGAAGACCAGTAGTAGCTTCCGATGCACATCTGGAGGCATTCTGTAATCTGTGGACCTTCAATGTGTTGCTGAAACACAGAAATTGCATCGTTATTGAATACAACAGTCACCATGCGCACTTTCCTCCATGCGAGTAATGTCTCAAACAGTCTACGTTTTGATCGTTCCCTGGAGGACAAGTAGTAGTTTCCGATGCACGTCTTTAGGCATTCTGTTATCTGTTTACTATCAGAGTGTTTTTAAAACACAGAAATTGCCTCGGGATTGAATACAACAGTCACCATGCGGACTTCCCTCCATGGGAGTAATGTCTCAAACAGTCAACGCTTTGATCGATACCTGGAAGACCAGTAGTAGTTTCCGATGCACATCTGGAGATATTCTGTAATCTGTGGACTATCAGAGTGTTGTTGAAACACTAACATTGCATCGGGATTGAATACAACAGTCACCATGCGCACTTTCATCCATGGGAGTAATGTCTCAAGAAGTTTATGCTTTGATCGTTCCCTGGAAGACCAGTAGTAGTTTCCGATGCACATCTGGAGGCATTCTGTAGTCTGTGGACTATCAGAGTGTTGATGAAACACAGAAATTGCATCGGGATTGAATACAACAGTCACCATGACCACTTTCCTCCATGGGAGTAATGTCTCAAACAGTCTACGCTTTGATCGATCCGTGGAAGACCAGTAGTAGTTTCCGATGCACATCTGGAAGCATTCTGTAATCTGTTCACTATCAGGGTGTTGTTGAAACACAGAAATTGCATCGGGATTGAATACAACAGTCACCATTCGGACTTTCCTCAATGGGAGTAACATCTCAAATAGTCTAAGCTTTGATGGTTCCCTGGAAGACCACTAGTAGTTTCCGATGCACATCTGGTGGCATTCTGTAATCTGTAGACTATCAGAGTGTTGTTGAAACACAGAAATTGCATCGGCATTGAATACAACAGTCACAATGCGCCCCTTCCTCCATGGGAGTAATGTCTCAAACAGTCTATACTTTGATCGTTCCCTGGAAGACCAGTAGTAGTTTCGATTCACATATGGAGGCATTCTGTAAGCTGTGGACCTTCAAAGTGTTGATGAAACACAGAAATTGCATCGAGATTGAATACAACAGTCACAATGCGCACTTTCCACCTTGGGAGTAATGTCTCAAAGAGTCTACGCTTTGATCGTTCCCTGGAAGAGGAAATTGTGCATGGTGACTGTTGTATTCAATCCCGATGCAATTTCTGTGTTTCATCAACACTCTGATAGTCCACAGATTACAGAATGCCACCAGATATACATCGGTAACTACTACTGGTCTTTCAGGGAATGATCAAAGCGTAGACTGTTTGACACACTACTCCCGTTTGGGAAAGTGCGCATGGTGACTATTGTATTCAATCCCGATGCTATTTCTGTGTTGCATCAACACTCTCACAGTCCACATATTACAGAATGAAACCAGATGTGCATCGGAAACTACTACTGGTCTTCCAGGGAACGATCAAAGCGTAAACTGTTTGAGACATTACTCCCTTGGAGGAAAGTGCGCATGGTGACTGTTGTATTCAATCCCGATGCAATTTCTCTGTTTCATCAACACTCTGATAGCCCACAGATTACAGAATGCCACCAGATGTGCATCGGAAACTACTACTGGTCTTCCAGGAAACGATTAAAGCGAGGACTCTTTCAGATATTACTCCCACGGCGGAAAGTGTGGATGGTGACTGTTGTATTCAATCCCGATGCAATTTCTGTGTTTCATCAACACTCTGATAGTCCACAGATAACTGAATGCCCCCAGATGTGCATCGGAAATTACTACTGGTCTTCCAGGGAACGATCAAATCGTAGACTGTTTGAGACATTACTCCCATGGAGGAAAGTGCGCATCGTGTCTGTTGTATTGAAACCCGATGCCATTTCTGTGTTTCATCAACAATCTGATAGTCCACAGATTACAGAATGCCCCCAGATGTGCATCGGATACTACTACTGGTCTTCCTGGGAACGATCAAAGTGTAGACTGTTTCAGACGTTACTCCATGGAGGAAATTGCGGATGGTGACTGTTGTATTCAATCCCGATGCAATTTCTGTGTTTCATCAACACTCTGATAGTCCACAGATAACAGATTGCCTCCAGAAGTGCATCGAAAACTACTACTGGTCTTCCTTTGAACGATCGAAGCGTAGACTGTAGCAGACATTACTCCGATGGAGGAAATTGCGGATTGTGACTGTTGTATTCAATCCCGATGCAATTTCTGTGTTTTATCAACACTCTGATAGTCCACAGAATACAGATTGTCTCCAGATGTGCATCGGAAACTACTACTGGTCTTCTTGGGTACGATCAAAGCGTAGACTGTACCAGACATTACTCCCATTGAGGAAAGTACGGATTGTGACAGTTGTATTCACTCCCGATGCAATTTCTGTGTTTCATCAACACTTTGAAGGTCCACAGATTACAGAATGCCTCCAGATGTGCATCGGAAGCTACTACTGGTCTTCCAGGGAACGATCAAAGCGTAGACTGTTTTAGACATTATTCCCGTGGAGAAAAGTGCGGATTGTGACTGTTGTATTTAATCCCGATGCAATTTCTGTGTTTCATCAACTCTCTGATAGTCCACAGATTACAGAATGCCACCAGATGAGCAATGGAAACTACTACTGGTCTTCCAGGGAACGATAAAAGAGTAGACTGTTCGAAACATTACTCCCATGGAGGACAGTGCCCATGGAGACTGTTGTATTCAATCCCGATGCAATTTCTGTGTTTCATCAACACTTTGAAGAACCACAGATTACAGAATGCCTCCAGATGTGAATCGAAACTACTACTGGTCTTCCAGGGAACGATCAAAGCGTAGACTGTTTGAGACATTACTCCCATGAGGGTAAGTGTGCATGGTGACTGTTGCATTCAATCCCGATGCAATTTCAGTGTTTCAACAACATTCTGATAGTCCACAGATTACAGAATGCCACCAGATGTGCTTCGGAAACTACTACTGGTCTAACAGGGAACGATCTTAGCGATGACAGTTTGAGACATTACTCCCATGGAGAAATGTACGCATGGTGCCTGTTGTATTCAATCCCGATGCAATTTCTGTCTTTTATCAACACCCGGATAGACCACAGATTACAGAGTACCTGAAGATGTGCATCGAAAACTACTACTGGTCTTCCAGGGAACGATCAAAGCGTAGACTGTTTGAGACATTACTCCCATGGAGGGAAGTGCGCATGGTGACTGTTGTATTCAATCCCGATGCAATTTCTGTGTTCATCAACTCTCTGATAGTCCACAGATTACAGAATGCCTCGAGATGTGCATCGGTAACTACTACTGGTCTTCCAGTGAACGATCAAAGCGTAGACTGTTAGAGCCATTACTCCCTTGGAGGAAAGTGTGCATGGTGACTGTTGAATTCAATCCCGATGCAATTTCTGTTTTTCATCAAAACTCTGATAGTCCACAGATTACAGATTGCCTCCAGAAGTGCATCGGAAACTACTACTGGTCTTCCAGGGAACGATCAAAACTTAGACTGTTTGAAACATTATTCCCATGGAGGAAAGTGTGCATGGTGATTGTTGTATTCAATCCCGATGAAATATCTGTGTTTCATCAACACTTTGAAGGTCCACAGATTACAGAATGCCTCCAGATGTGCATCGGAAACTACTACTGGTCTTCCAGGGAACGATCAAAAGGTAGACTGTTGCAGACGTTACTCCCATGGAGGAATGTGCAGATGGTGACTGTTGTATTCAATCCCGATGCAATTTTTTGTGTTTCGTCAACACTCTGATAGTCCACAGCTTACAGAATGCCTCCAGATGTGCGTCGGAAACTACTACTGTTCTTCCAGGGAACGATCAAAGCATAGACTGTTTGAGACATTACTCCCATGGAGGAATGTGCGCATGTTGACTGTTATATTCAATCCCGATGCAATTTCTGTGTTTATCAACTCTCTGATAGTCCACAGATTACAGAATGCCTCCACATGTGCATCGGAAACTACTAATGGTCTTCAGGGAACGATCAAAGCGATGACAGTTTGAGACATTACTCCCATGGAGAAATGTACGCTTGGTGCCTGTTGTATTCAATCCCGGTGCAATTTCTGTCTTTTATCAACACCCGGATAGACCACAGATTACAGATTACCTCAAGATGTGCATCGGAAACTACTACTGGTCTTCCAGAGAACGATCAAAGTGTAGACTGTTTTAGACATTACTCCCATGGAGGAAAGTGGTCATGGTGACTGTAGTATTCAATCCCGATGTAATTTCTGTGTTTCATCAACACTCTCATAGTCCACAGATTTCAGAATGCCTCCAGATGTGCATCGGAAACTACTACTGGTCTTCCAGGGAGCGATCAAAGCGTAAACTGTTTGAGACATTACACCCATGGGGGAAAGTGCGTATGGTGACTGTTGTATTCAATCCCGATGCAGATTCTGTGTTTCATCAACACTCTGATAGCTCACAGGTTACAGAATGCTACCCGATGTGCATCGGAAACTACTACTGGTCTTCCAGGGAACGATTAAAGCGAGGACTGTTTCAGACATTACTCCCATGGCGGAAATTGCGGATGGTGACTGTTGTATTCAATGCCGATGCAATTTCTGTGTTTCATCCACACTCTGATAGTCCACAGATTACAGATTGTACCCAGATGTGCATCGGAAACTATTACTGGTATTCCTGGGACCGATCAAGGCGTAGACTGTTTCAGACATTACACCCATGGAGGAATGTGCGCATGGTGACTGTTGTATTAAATCCCGATGCAATTTCTATGTTTCATCAACACTCTGATAGTCCACAATTTACAGATTGCCTCCAGATGTGCATCGGAAACTACTACTGGTATTCCTGGGAACGATTAGAGCGTAGACTGTTAGACACATTACTCCCATGGAGGCAAGTGTGCATGGTGACTGTTGTATTCAATCCCGATGCAATATCTGTGTTTCATCAACACTCTGATAGTCCACAGATAACAGATTGCCTCCAGAACTGCATCGAAAACTACTACTTGTCTTCCTGGGAACGATCAAAGCGTAGACTGTTTGAGACATTAATCCTGTGGAATAAAGTGTGCATGGTGCCTGTTGTATTCAATCCCGATGCAATTTCTGTGTTTCATCAACACTCTGATAGTCCACAGAATACAGAATGCCACCAGATGTGCATCGGAAACTAATACTGGTCTTCCAGGGAAGGATCAAAGGGTAGACTGTTTCAGACGTTACTCCCATGGAGGAATGTGCGGATGGTAACTGTTGTATTGAATCCCAATGGAATTTCTGTGTTTCATCAACACTCTGATAGTCCACAGCTTACAGAATGCCTCCAGATGTGCATCGGAAACTACTACTTTTCTTCCAGGAACGATCAAAGCGTAGACTGTTTGAGACATTATTTCCATGGAGGAAAGTGCGCATGGTGACTGTTGTATTCAATCCCGAGGCAATTTCTGTGTTTCATCAACACTTTAAAGGTCCACAGATTACAGAATTCCTCAAGATGTTCACTGGAAACTACTATTGGTGTTCCAGGGAAAGATCAAAGCGTAGACTGAGATACAACTCCCATGGAGGAAAGTGCGCATGGTTACTGTTGTATTCAATCCTGATGCAATTTCTGTGTTTCAACAACACTCTGATAGTCAACAGATTACAGAATGCCTCCAGATGTCCATCGGAAACTACTACTGGTCTTCCAGGGAACGATAAAAGAGTAGACTGTTTGAGACATTACCCCCATGGAGGAAAGTGACCATGGTGACTGTTGTATTCAATCCCGATGCAATTTCTGTGTTCATCAACTCTCTGATAGTCCACAGATTACAGAATGCCTCCACATGTGCATCGGAAACTACTAATGGTCTTCAGGGAACGATCAAAGCGATGACAGTTTGAGACATTACTCCCATGGAGGAAAGTGGTCATGGTGACTGTTGTATTCAATCCGGATGTAATTTCTTAGTTTCATCAACACTCTGATAGTCCACAGATTACAGAATGCCACCAGATGTGCATCGGAAACTACTACTGGTCTAACAGGGAACGATCATAGCGATGACAGTTTGAGACATTACTCCCATGGAGAAATGTACGCTTGGTGCCTGTTGTATTCAATCCCGATGCAATTTCTGTCTTTTATCAACACCCGGATAGACAACAGATTACAGAGTACCTGAAGATGTGCATCGAAAACTACTACTTGTCTTCCAGGGAACGATCAAAGCGTAGACTGTTTGAGACATTACTCCCATGGAGGGAAGTGCGCATGGTGACTGTTGTATTCAATCCCGATACAATTTCTGTGTTCATCAACTCTCTGATAGTCCACAGATTACAGAATGCCTCCAGATGTGCATCGGTAACTACTACTGGTCTTCCAGGGAACGATCAAAGCGTAGACTGTTAGAGACATTACTCCCTTGGAGGAAAGTGTGCATGGTGACTGTTGAATTCAATCCCGATGAAATTTCTGTTTTTCATCAAAACTCTGATAGTCCACAGATTACAGATTGCCTCCAGAAGTGCATCGGAAACTACTACTGGTCTTCCAGGGAACGATCAAAAGGTACACTGTTGCAGACGTTACTCCCATGGAGGAATGTGCAGATGGTGACTGTTGTATTCAATCCCGATGCAATTTTTTGTGTTTCGTCAACACTCTGATAGTCCACAGCTTACAGAATGCCTCCAGATGTGCGTCGGAAACTACTACTGTTCTTCCTGGGAACGATCAAAGCATAGACTGTTTGAGACATTACTCCCATGGAGGAATGTGCGCATGTTGACTGTTATATTCAATCCCGATGCAATTTCTGTGTTTATCAACTCTCTGATAGTACACAGATTACAGAATGCCTCCACATGCGCATCGGAAACTACTAATGGTCTTCAGGGAACGATCAAAGCGATGACAGTTTGAGACATTACTCCCATGGAGAAATGTACGCTTGGTGCCTGTTGTATTCAATCCCGGTGCAATTTCTGTCTTTTATCAACACCCGGATAGACCACAGATTACCGATTACCTCAAGATGTGCATCGGAAACTACTACTGGTCTTCCAGAGAACGATCAAAGTGTATACTGTTTGAGGCATTACTCCCATGGAGGAAAGTGGTCATGGTGACTGTAGTATTCAATCCCGATGTAATTTCTGTGTTTCATCAACACTCTGATAGTCCACAGTTTTCAGAATGCCTCCAGATGTGCATCGGAAACTACTACTGGTCTAACAGGGAACGATCTTAGCGATGACTGTGTGAGACATTACTCCCAGGGAGAAATGTACGCATGGTGTCTGTTGTATTCAATCCCGATGCAATATCTGTCTTTTATCAACACCCGGAGAGACCACAGATTACAGAATACCTCCAGATGTGCATCGGAAACTACTACTGGTCTTCCAGGGAACGATCAAAGCGTAGACTGTTTGAGACATTACTCCCATGGAGGAAAGTGCGCTTGGTGACTGTTGTATTCAATCCCGATGCAATTTCTGTGTTCATCAACTCTCTGATAGTCCTAAGATTACAGAATGCCTCCAGATGTGCATCGGAAACTACTACTGGTCTTCCAGGGAGCGATCAAAGCGTAAACTGTTTGAGACATTACACCCATGGGGGAAAGTGCGCATGGTGACTGTTGTATTCAATCCCGATGCAGATTCTGTGTTTCATCAACACTCTGATAGCTCACAGGTTACAGAATGCTACCAGATGTGCATCGGAAACTACTACTGGTCTTCCAGGGAACGATTAAAGCGAGGACTGTTTCAGACATTACTCCCATGGCGGAAATTGCGGATGGTGACTGTTGTATTCAATGACGATGCAATTTCTGTGTTTCATCCACACTCTGATAGTCCACAGATTACAGATTGTCCCCAGATGTGCATCGGAAACTATTAGTGGTATTCCTGGGACCGATCAAGGCGTAGACTGTTTCAGACATTACTCCCATGGAGGAATGTGCGCATGGTGACTGTTGTATTAAATCCCGATGCAATTTCTATGTTTCATCAACACTCTGATAGTCCACAATTTACAGATTGCCTCCAGATGTGCATCGGAAACTACTACTGGTATTCCTGGGAACGATTAGAGCGTAGACTGTATGAGACATTACTCAAATGGAGGAAAGTGCGCATGGTGACTGTTGTAATCAAACCCGATGCAATTTCTGTGTATTCATCAACACTTTGAAGGTCCACAGATTAAAGAGTGCCTCCAGATGTGCATCGGAAACTACTACTTGTCTTCCAGGGAGCGATCAAAGTGAAGACTGCTTGAGACATTACTCCCATGGAGGAAAGTGCGGATGGTGACTGTTGTATTCAATCTCGATGCAATTTCTGTGTTTTATCATCACTCTGATAGTCCACAGATTACAGAATGCCACCAGATGTACATCGGGAACTACTACTGGTATTCCTGGGACCGATCAAGGCGTAGACTGTTTCAGACATTACTCCCATGGAGGAAAGTGGTCATGGTGACTGTTGTATTCAATCCGGATGTAATTTCTGAGTTTCATCAACACTCTGATATTCCACAGATTACAGAATGCATGCAGATGTGCATCGCAAAGTTCTTCTGGTCTTCCAGGGAACGATCAAAACTTAGACTGTTTGAAACATTATTCCCATGGAGGAAAGTGTGCATGGTGACTGTTGTATTCAATCCCTATGAAATATCTGTGTTTCATCAACACTTTGAAGGTCCACAGATTAAAGAATGCCTCCAGATGTGCATCGGAAACTACTACTGGTCTTCCAGGGAACGATCAAAGTGTAGACTGTTTCAGACGTTACTCCCATGGAGGAATGTGTGGATGGTGACTGTTGTATTCAATCCCGATGCAATTTTTTGTGTTTCGTCAACTCTCTGATAGTCCACAGCTTACAGAATGCCTCCAGATGTGCATCGGAAACTACTACTGGTCTCCCAGGGAACGATCAAAGCGTAGACTGTTTGAGAAATTAATCCTGTGGAGGAAAGTGAGCATGGTGCCTGTTGTATTCAATCCCGATGCAATTTCTGTGTTTCATCAACACTCAGATAGTCCACAGAATACAGAATGCCACCAGATGTGCATCGGAAACTACTACTGGTCTTCCAGGGAACGATCAAAGCGTAGACTGTTTGAGACATTACTCCCGTGGAGGAAAGTGTGCATGGTGACTGTTGTATTCAATCCCGATGCAATTTCTGTGTTTCATCAACACTTTGAAGGTCAACAGATTTCAGAATGCCTCCAGATATGCATCGGAAACTACTACTGGTCTTCCTGGGAACGATCAAAGCATAGACTGTTTGAGACATTACTCGAATGTAGGAAAGCGCGCATGGTGAGTGTTGTATTCAATCCCGATGAAATTTCTGTGTTTCATCAATACTCTGATACTCCTCAGATTACAGAATGACTCCAGATGTGCATCGGAAACTACTACTGGTCTTCCAGGGAACGATCAAAGCGTAGACTGTTTGAGACATTACTCCAATGGAGGAAAGTGCGCATCGAGTCTGTTGTATTCAAACCCGATGCCATTTATGTGTTTCATCAACAATCTGATAGTCCACAGATTACAGAATGCCACCAGATGTGCATCGGAAACTACTACTGGTCTTCCAGGGAACGATCAAAGCGTAGACTGTTTCAGACGTTACTCCCATGGAGGAATGTGCGGATGGTGACTGTTGTATTCAATCCCGATGCAATCTCAGTGTTTCAACAACATTATGATAGTCCACAGATTACAGAATGCCACCGGAAGTGCATCGGAAACTACTACTGGTCTTCCAGGGAACTATCAATGTGTAGACTGTTTGAGACATTACTCCCATGGAGGAAGGTGCACATGGTGACTGTTGTATTGAATCCCGAGGCAATTTCTGTGTTTCATCAACACTCTGATTGTCCACAGATAACAGATTGCCTCCAGAAGTGTATCGAAAACTACTACTGGTCTTCCTGGGAACGATCAAAGCTTAGACTGTTTGAGACATTATTCAGATGGAGGAAAGTGTGCATTGTGACCGTTGTATTCAATCCCGATGCAATTTCTGTGTTTCATCAACACTTTGAAGGTCCACAGATTACAGAATGCCTCCAGATGTGCATGGGAAACTACTACTGGTCTTCCAGGGACCGCCAAAGCGTAGACTGTTTCAGACGTTACTCCCATGGAGGAATGTGCGGATTGTGACTGTTGTATTCAATCCCGATGCAATTTCTGTGTTTCATCAACACTCTGATAGTCCACAGATTACAGATTGTCTCCAGATGTGCATCGGAAACTACTACTGGTCTTCCTGGGACCGATCAACGCGTAGACCGTTTGAGACATTCCTCCCATGGAGAAAAGTGCGGATAGTGACTGTTGTATTCAATCCCGATGCCATTTCTGTGTTTCATCAATACTCTGATAGTCCACAGATTAAAGAATGCCTCCAGATGTGCATCGGAAACTACTACTGGTCTTCCAGGGAACGATCAAAGTGTAGACTGTTTCAGACGTTACTCCCATGGAGGAATGTGCGGATGGTGACTGTTGTATTCAATCCCGATGCAATTTTTTGTGTTTCGTCAACTCTCTGATAGTCCACAGCTTACAGAATGCCTCCAGATGTGCATCGGAAACTACTACTGGTCTCCCAGGGAACGATCAAAGCGTAGACTGTTTGAGAAATTAATCCTGTGGAGGAAAGTGAGCATGGTGCCTGTTGTATTCAATCCCGATGCAATTTCTGTGTTTCATCAACACTCTGATAGTCCACAGAATACAGAATGCCACCAGATGTGCATCGGAAACTACTACTGGTCTTCCAGGGAACGATCAAAGCGTAGACTGTTTGAGACATTACTCCCGTGGAGGAAAGTGTGCATGGTGACTGTTGTATTCAATCCCGATGCAATTTCTGTGTTTCATCAACACTTTGAAGGTCAACAGATTTCAGAATGCCTCCAGATATGCATCG
The DNA here is from genome assembly GCF_023897955.1 of Schistocerca gregaria. NCBI lineage: Eukaryota > Metazoa > Arthropoda > Insecta > Orthoptera > Acrididae > Schistocerca > Schistocerca gregaria. Next base: position 71,716,348 of record NC_064922.1, on the reverse strand, counting down.
GAAACTACTACTGGTCTTCCTGGGAACGATCAAAGCATAGACTGTTTGAGACATTACTCGAATGTAGGAAAGCGCGCATGGTGAGTGTTGTATTCAATCCCGATGAAATTTCTGTGTTTCATCAATACTCTGATACTCCTCAGATTACAGAATGACTCCAGATGTGCATCGGAAACTACTACTGGTCTTCCAGGGAACGATCAAAGCGTAGACTGTTTGAGACATTACTCCAATGGAGGAAAGTGCGCATCGAGTCTGTTGTATTCAAACCCGATGCCATTTATGTGTTTCATCAACAATCTGATAGTCCACAGATTACAGAATGCCACCAGATGTGCATCGGAAACTACTACTGGTCTTCCAGGGAACGATCAAAGCGTAGACTGTTTCAGACGTTACTCCCATGGAGGAATGTGCGGATGGTGACTGTTGTATTCAATCCCGATGCAATTTCAGTGTTTCAACAACATTATGATAGTCCACAGATTACAGAATGCCACCGGAAGTGCATCGGAAACTACTACTGGTCTTCCAGGGAACTATCAATGTGTAGACTGTTTGAGACATTACTCCCATGGAGGAAGGTGCACATGGTGACTGTTGTATTGAATCCCGAGGCAATTTCTGTGTTTCATCAACACTCTGATTGTCCACAGATAACAGATTGCCTCCAGAAGTGTATCGAAAACTACTACTGGTCTTCCTGGGAACGATCAAAGCTTAGACTGTTTGAGACATTATTTAGATGGAGGAAAGTGTGCATGGTGACCGTTGTATTCAATCCCGATGCAATTTCTGTGTTTCATCAACACTTTGAAGGTCCACAGATTACAGAATGCCTCCAGATGTGCATGGGAAACTACTACTGGTCTTCCAGGGACCGCCAAAGGGTAGACTGTTTCAGACGTTACTCCCATGGAGGAATGTGCGGATTGTGACTGTTGTATTCAATCCCGATGCAATTTCTGTGTTTCATCAACACTCTGATAGTCCACAGATTTCAGAATACCACCAGATGTACATCGGGAACTACTACTGGTCTTCCAGGGAATGATCAAAGCGTAGACTGTTTGACACACTACTCCCGTTTAGGAAAGTGCGCATGGTGACTATTGTATTCAATCCCGATGCAATTTCTGTGTTTAATCAACACTCTGACTGTCCACATATTACAGAATGCCACCAGATGTGCGTCGGACACTACTACTGGTCTTCCAGGAAACGATTAAAGCGAGGACTGTTTCAGACATTACTCCCATGGCGGAAAGTGTGGATGGTGACTGTTGTATTCAATCCCGATGCAATTTCTGTGTTTCATTAACACTCTGATAGTCCACAGATAACAGAATGCCACCAGATGTGCATCGGAAACTACTACTGGTCTTCCAGGGAACGATCAAAGCGTAGACTGTTTGAGATATTAATCCTGTGGAGGAAAGTGAGCATGGTGGCTGTTGTATTCAATCCCGATGCAATTTCTGTGTTTCATCAACACTCTGATAGTCCACAGATTACAGAATGCCTCCAGATGTGCATCGGAAACTACTACTGGTCTTAAAGGGAACGATCAAGGCGTAGACTGTTAGAGACATTACTCCCATGGAGGAAAGTGTGCATGGTGACTGTTGTATTCAATCCCGATGCAATTTCTGTGTTTCATCAACACTCTGATAGTCCACAGATAACAGATTGCCTCCAGAAGTGCATCGAAAAATACTACTGGTCTTCCTGGGAACGATCAAAACTTAGACTGTTTGAGACATTATTCTCATGGAGGAAAGTGTGCATGGTGACCGTTGTATTCAATCCCGATGCAATTTCTCTGTTTCATCAACACTTTGAAGGTCCACAGATTACAGAATGCCTCCAGATGTGCATCGGAAACTACTACTGGTCTTCCAGGGACCGATCAAAGCGTAGACTGTTTGAGACATTACTCCCATGGAGGAAAGTGTGCATGGTGACTGTTGTATTCAATCCCGATGCAATTTCTGTGTTTCATCAACACTTTGAAGGTCAACAGATTACAGAATGCCTCCAGATGTGCATCGGAAACTACTACTGGTCTTCCAGGGAACGATCAAAGCGTAGACTGTTTGTGACATTACTCCCGTGGTGGAAAGTGCGGATGGTGACTATTGTATTCAATCCCAATGCAATTTCTGCGTTTCATCAACACTCCGATAGTCCACAGATTACAGATTGCCTCCAGATATGCATCGGAAACTACTACTGGTCCTCCTGGGAACGATCAAAGCATAGACTGTTTGAGACATTACTCCCATGTAGGAAACCGCGCATGGTGACTGTTGTATTCAATCCCGATGCAATTTCTGTGTTTCATCAACACTCTGATACTCCACAGATTACAGAATGCCTCCAGATGTGCATCGGAAACTACTACTGGTCTTCCAGGGAACGATCAAAGCGTAGACTGTTTCAGACGTTACTCCCATGGAGGAATGTGCGGATGGTGACTGTTGTATTCAATCCCGATGCAATTTCAGTGTTTCAACAACATTATGATAGTCCACAGATTACAGAATGCCACCGGAAGTGCATCGGAAACTACTACTGGTCTTCCAGGGAACTATCAATGTGTAGACTGTTTGAGACATTACTCCCATGGAGGAAGGTGCACATGGTGACTGTTGTATTGAATCCCGAGGCAATTTCTGTGTTTCATCAACACTCTGATAGTCCACAGATAACAGATTGCCTCCAGAAGTGCATCGAAAACTACTACTGGTCTTCCTGGGAACGATCAAAGCTTAGACTGTTTGAGACATTATTCAGATGGAGGAAAGTGTGCATGGTGACCGTTGTATTCAATCCCGATGCAATTTCTGTGTTTCATCAACACTTTGAAGGTCCACAGATTACAGAATGCCTCCAGATGTGCATGGGAAACTACTACTGGTCTTCCAGGGAACGATCAAAGGGTAGACTGTTTCAGACGTTACTCCCATGGAGGAATGTGCGGATTGTGACTGTTGTATTCAATCCCGATGCAATTTCTGTGTTTCACCAACACTCTGATAGTCCACAGATTACAGATTGTCTCCAGATGTGCATCGGAAACTACTACTGGTCTTCCTGGGACCGATCAACGCGTAGACCGTTTGAGACATTCCTCCCATGGAGGAAAGTGCGGATAGTGACTGTTGTATTCAATCCCGATGCAATTTCTGTGTTTCATCAACACTCTGATAGTCCACAGATTTCAGAATATCACCAGATGTACATCGGGAACTACTACTGGTCTTCCAGGGAATTATCAAAGCGTAGACTGTTTGACACACTACTCCCGTTTAGGAAAGTGCGCATGGTGACTATTGTATTCAATCCCGATGCAATTTCTGTGTTTAATCAACACTCTGACTGTCCACATATTACAGAATGCCACCAGATGTGCGTCGGACACTACTACTGGTCTTCCAGGAAACGATTAAAGCGAGGACTGTTTCAGACATTACTCCCATGGCGGAAAGTGTGGATGGTGACTGTTGTATTCAATCCCGATGCAATTTCTGTGTTTCATTAACACTCTGATAGTCCACAGATAACAGAATGCCACCAGATGTGCATCGGAAACTACTACTGGTCTTCCAGGGAACGATCAAACCGTAGACTGTTTGAGATATTAATCCTGTGTAGGAAAGTGAGCATGGTGCCTGTTGTATTCAATCCCGATGCAATTTCTGTGTTTCATCAACACTCTGATAGTCCACAGATTACAGAATGCCTCCAGATGTGCATCGGAAACTACTACTGGTCTTAAAGGGAACGATCAAAGCGTAGACTGTTAGAGACATTACTCCCATGGAGGAAAGTGTGCATGGTGACTGTTGTATTCAATCCCGATGCAATTTCTGTGTTTCATCAACACTCTGATAGTCCACAGATAACAGATTGCCTCCAGAAGTGCATCGAAAAATACTACTGGTCTTCCTGGGAACGATCAAAACTTAGACTGTTTGAGACATTATTCTCATGGAGGAAAGTGTGCATGGTGACCGTTGTATTCAATCCCGATGCAATTTCTGTGTTTCATCAACACTTTGAAGGTCCACAGATTACAGAATGCCTCCAGATGTGCATCGGAAACTACTGCTGGTCTTCCAGGGACCGATCAAAGCGTAGACTGTTTGAGACATTACTCCCATGGAGGAAAGTGTGCATGGTGACTGTTGTATTCAATCCCGATGCAATTTCTGTGTTTCATCAACACTTTGAAGGTCAACAGATTACAGAATGCCTCCAGATGTGCATCGGAAACTACTACTGGTCTTCCAGGGAACGATCAAAGCGTAGACTGTTTGTGACATTACTCCCGTGGTGGAAAGTGCGGATGGTGACTGTTGTATTCAATCCCAATGCAATTTCTGCGTTTCATCAACACTCCGATAGTCCACAGATTACAGATTGCCTCCAGATATGCATCGGAAACTACTACTGGTCTTCCTGGGAACGATCAAAGCATAGACTGTTTGAGACATTACTCCCATGTAGGAAACCGCGCATGGTGACTGTTGTATTCAATCCCGATGCAATTTCTGTGTTTCATCAACACTCTGATACTCCACAGATTACAGAATGCCTCCAGATGTGCATCGGAAACTACTACTGGTCTTCCTGGGTACGATCAAAGCGTAGACTGTACCAGACATTGCTCCCATTGAGGAAAGTGCGGATTGTGACAGTTGTATTCACTCCCGATGCACTTTCTGTGTTTCATCAACACTTTGAAGGTCCGCAGATTACAGAATGCCTCCAGATGTGCATCGGAAACTCCTACTGGTCTTCCAGGGTACAATCAAAGCGTAGACTGTTTTAGTCATTACTCCCATGAAGGAATGTGCGGATGGTGACTGTTGTATTCAATCCCGATGCAATTTCTATGTTTCATCAACACTCTGATAGTCCACAATTTACAGATTGCCTCCAGATGTGCATCGGAAACTACTACTGGTATTCCTGGGAACAATTAGAGCGTAGACTGTATGAGACATTACTCAAATGGAGGAAAGTGCGCATGGTGACTGTTGTATTCAATGCCGATGCAATTTCTGTGTTTCATCAACACTCTGATAGCTCACAGGTTACAGAATGCCACCAGATGTGCATCGGAAACAACTACTGGTCTTCCAGGGAACGATTAAAGCGAGGACTGTTTCAGACATTACTCCCATGGCGGAAATTGCGGATGGTGACTGTTGTATTCAATCCCGATGCAATTTCTGTGTTTCATCAACACTCTGATAGTCCGCAGATTACAGAATGATACCAGATGTGCATCGCAAACTACTACTGGTCTTCCAGGGAACGATCAAAGCGTAGACTGCTTGAGACATTACTCCCATGGAGGGAAGTGCGCATGGTGACAGTTGTATTCAATCCCGATGCAATTTCTGTGTTTCATCAACACTCTGATAGTCCACAGATTACAGAATGATACCAGATGTGCATCGGAAACTACTACTGGTCTTCCTGGGAACGATCAAAGCTTAGACTGTTTGAGACATTATTCAGATGGAGGAAAGTGTGCATGGTGACCGTTGTATTCAATCCCGATGCAATTTCTGTGTTTCATCAACACTTTGAAGGTCCACAGATTACAGAATGCCTCCAGATGTGCATGGGAAACTACTACTGGTCTTCCAGGGAACGATCAAAGGGTAGACTGTTTCAGACGTTACTCCCATGGAGGAATGTGCGGATGGTGACTGTTGTATTCAATCCCGATGCAATTTCTGTGTTTCATCAACACTCTGATAGTCCACAGATTACAGATTGTCTCCAGATGTGCATCGGAAACTACTACTGGTCTTCCTGGCACCGATCAACGCGTAGACCGTTTGAGACATTCCTCCCATGGAGGAAAGTGCGGATAGTGACTGTTGTATTCAATCCCGATGCAATTTCTGTGTTTCATCAACACTCTGATAGTCCACAGATTACAGAATACCACCAGATGTACATCGGGAACTACTACTGGTCTTCCAGGGAATGATCAAAGCGTAGACTGTTTGACACAATACTCCCGTTTAGGAAAGTGCGCATGGTGACTATTGTATTCAATCCCGATGCAATTTCTGTGTTTAATCAACACTCTGACTGTCCACATATTACAGAATGCCACCAGATGTGCGTCGGAAACTACTGCTGGTCTTCCAGGAAACGATTAAAGCGAGGACTGTTTCAGACATTACTCCCATGGCGGAAAGTGTGGATGGTGACTGTTGTATTCAATCCCGATGCAATTTCTGTGTTTCATTAACACTCTGATAGTCCACAGATAACAGAATGCCACCAGATGTGCATCGGAAACTACTACTGGTCTTCCAGGGAACGATCAAAGCGTAGACTGTTTGAGAAATTAATCCTGTGGAGGAAAGTGAGCATGGTGCCTGTTGTATTCAATCCCGATGCAATTTCTGTGTTTCATCAACACTCTGATAGTCCACAGATTACAGAATGCCTCCAGATGTGCATCGGAAACTACTACTGGTCTTAAAGGGAACGATCAAAGCGTAGACTGTTAGAGACATTACTCCCATGGAGGAAAGTGTGCATGGTGACTGTTGTATTCAATCCCGATGCAATTTCTGTGTTTCATCAACACTCTGATAGTCCACAGATAACAGATTGCCTCCAGAAGTGCATCGAAAAATACTACTGGTCTTCCTGGGAACGATCAAACCTTAGACTGTTTGAGACATTATTCCCATGGAGGAAAGTGTGCATGGTGACCGTTGTATTCAATCCCGATGCAATTTCTGTGTTTCATCAACACTTTGAAGGTCCACAGATTACAGAATGCCTCCAGATGTGCATCGGAAACTACTACTGGTCTTCCAGGGACCGATCAAAGCGTAGATTGTTTGAGACATTACTCCCATGGAGGAAAGTGTGCATGGTGACTGTTGTATTCAATCCCGATGCAATTTCTGTGTTTCATCAACACTTTGAAGGTCAACAGATTACAGAATGCCTCCAGATGTGCATCGGAAACTACTACTGGTCTTCCAGGGAATGATCAAAGCGTAGACTGTTTGTGACATTACTCCCGTGGTGGAAAGTGCGGATGGTGACTGTTGTATTCAATCCCAATGCAATTTCTGCGTTTCATCAACACTCCGATAGTCCACAGATTACAGATTGCCTCCAGATATGCATCGGAAACTACTACTGGTCTTCCTGGGAACGATCAAAGCATAGACTGTTTGAGACATTACTCCAATGTAGGAAACCGCGCATGGTGACTGTTGTATTCAATCCCGATGCAATTTCTGTGTTTCATCAACACTCTGATACTCCACAGATTACAGAATGCCTCCTGATGTGCATCGGAAACTACTACTGGTCTTCCTGGGTACGATCAAAGCGTAGACTGTACCAGACATTGCTCCCATTGAGGAAAGTGCGGATTGTGACAGTTGTATTCACTCCCGATGCAATTTCTGTGTTTCATCAACACTTTAAAGGTCCGCAGATTACAGAATGCCTCCAGATGTGCATCGGAAACTCCTACTGGTCTTCCAGGGTACAATCAAAGCGTAGACTGTTTTAGTCATTACTCCCATGAAGGAATGTGCGGATGGTGACTGTTGTATTCAATCCCGATGCAATTTCTATGTTTCATCAACACTCTGATAGTCCACAATTTACAGATTGCCTCCAGATGTGCATCGGAAACTACTACTGGTATTCCTGGGAACGATTAGAGCGTAGACTGTATGAGACATTACTCAAATGGAGGAATGTGCGCATGGTGACTGTTGTATTCAATCCCGATGCAATTTCTGTGTTTCATCAACACTCTGATAGCTCACAGGTTACAGAATGCCACCAGATGTGCATCGGAAACAACTACTGGTCTTCCAGGGAACGATTAAAGCGAGGACTGTTTCAGACATTACTCCCATGGCGGAAATTGCGGATGGTGACTGTTGTATTCAATCCCGATGCAATTTCTGTGTTTCATCAACACTCTGATAGTCCGCAGATTACAGAATGATACCAGATGTGCATCGGAAACTACTACTGGTCTTCCAGGGAACGATCAAAGCGTAGACTGCTTGAGACATTACTCCCATGGAGGGAAGTGCGCATGGTGACAGTTGTATTCAATCCCGATGCAATTTCTGTGTTTCATCAACACTCTGATAGTCCACAGATTACAGAATGCCACCAGATGTGCATCCGAAACTACTACTGGTCTTTCAGGGAACGATCAAAGCGTAGACTCTTTGAAACATTACTCCTGTGGAGCAAAGAGCACATGGTGCCTGTTGTATTCAATCACGATGCAATTTCTGTGTTTCATCAACACTCTGATGGTCCACAGAATACAGAATGCCACCAGATGTGCATCGGAAACTAGTACTGGTCTTCCAGGGAACGATCAAAGCGAAGACTGTTTGTGACATTACTCCCATGGAGAAAAGGGCGCATGGTGACTGTTGTATTCAATCCCGATGCAATTTCTATGTTTCATCAACACTCTGTTAGTCCAAAGATTATAGAATGCCACCAGATGTGCATCGGAAACTACTACTGGTCTTCCAGGGAACGATCAAAGCGTAGACTGTTTGTGACATTACTCCCGTGGAGGAAAGTGCGCATGGTGACTGTTGTATTCAATCCCGATGCAATTTCTGTGTTTCCTCAACACTTTAAAGGTCAACACATTACAGAATGCCTCCCGATGTGCATCTGAAACTACTACTTCTATTCGAGGGAACGATCAAAGCGTACACTGATTGAGATATTACTCCCGTGGTGGAATGTGCGGATGGTGACTGTTGTATTCAATCCCAATGCAATTTCTGTGTTTCATCAACACTCTGATAGTCCACAGATTACAGATTGCCTCCAGATATGCATCGGAAACTATTACTGGTCTTCCTGGGAACGGTCAAAGCATAGACTGTTTGAGACATTACTCCCATGTAGGAAAGTGCGCATGGTGACTGTTGTATTCAATCCCGATGCAATTTCTGTGTTTCATCAACACCCTGATGTTCCACAGATTACAGAATGCCTCCAGATGTGCATCGGAAACTACTACTGGTCATCCAGGGAACGATCAAAGCGTAGACTGTTTGAGACATTACTCCCGTGGAGGATAGTGTGCATGGTGACTGTTGTATTCAATCCCAATGCAATTTCTGTGTTTCATCAAAACTCAGATAGTCCACAGATTACAGAATGCCCCCAGATGTGCATCGCAAACTACTACTGGTCTTCCAGGGAACGATCAAAGCGTAGACTGTTTCAGACGTTACTTCATGGAGGAAATTGCGGATGGTGACTGTTGTATTCAATCCCGATGCAATTTCTGTGTTCATCAACTCTCTGATAGTCCACAGATTACAGAATGCCTCCAGATGTGCATCGGTAACTACTACTGGTCTTCCAGGGAACGATCAAAGCGTAGACTGTTTGTGACATTACACCCGTGGTGGAAAGTGCGGATGGTGACTGTTGTATTCAATCCCAATGCAATTTCTGTGTTTCATCAACACTCTGATAGTCCACAGATTACAGATTGCCTCCAGATATGCATCGGAAACTACTACTGGTCTTCCTGGGAACGATTAAAGCATAGACTGTTTGAGACATTACTCCCATGTAGGAAACCGCGCATGGTGACTGTTGTATTCAATCCCGATGCAATTTCTGTGTTTCATCAACACTCTGATACTCCACAGATTACAGAATGCCTCCAGATGTGGATCGGAAACTACTACTGGTCAAACTGGGTTCGATCAAAGCGTAGACTGTACCAGACATTGCTCCCATTGAGGAAAGTGCGGATTGTGACAGTTGTATTCACTCCCGATGAAATTTCTGTGTTTCATCAACACTTTGAAGGTCCGCAGATTATAGAATGCCTCCAGATGTGCATCGGAAACTACTACTGGTCTTCCAGGGTTCAATCAAAGCGTAGACTGTTTCAGTCATTACTCCCATGAAGGAATGTGCGGATGGTGACTGTTGTATTCAATCCCGATGCAATTTCTATGTTTCATCAACACTCTGATAGTCCACAATTTACAGATTGCCTCCAGATGTGCATCGGAAACTACTACTTGTTTTCCTGGGAACGATTAGAGCGTAGACACTATGAGACATTACCCAAATGGAGGAAAGTGCGGATGGTGACTGTTGTAATCAAACCCGATGGAATTTCTGTGTTTCATCAACACTTTGAAGGTCCACAGATTACAGAATGCCTCCAGATGTGCATCGGAAACTACTACCTGTCTTCCAGTGAGCGATCGAAGTGTAGACTGCTTGAGACTTTACTCCCATGGAGGAAAGTGCGGATGGTGACTGTTGTATTCAATCTCGATGTAATTTCTGTGTTTTATCATCACTCTGATAGTCCACAGATTACAGAATGCCACCAGATGTACATCGGGAACTACTACTGGTCTTCCAGGGAACGATCAAAGCGTAGAGTATTTGGGACATTACTCCCATGGAGGAAAGTGCGCATGGTGACTGTTGTATTCAATCCCGATGCAATTTCTGTGTTTCCTCAACACTTTAAAGGTCAACACATTACAGAATGCCTCCCGATGTGCATCTGAAACTACTACTGGTCTTCCAGGGAACGATCAAAGTGTAGACTGATTGAGACATTACTCCCGTGGTGGAATATGCGGATGGTGACTGTTGTATTCAATCCCAATGCAATTTCTGTGTTTCATCAACACTCTGATAGTCCGTAGATTACAGATTGCCTCCAGATATGCATCGGAAACTGTTACTGGTCTTCATGGGAACGGTCAAAGCATAGACTGTTTGAGACATTACTCCCATGTAGGAAAGTGCGCATGGTGACTGTTGTATTCAATCCCGATGCAATTTCTGTGTTTCATCAACACCCTGATGCTCCACAGATTACAGAATGCCTCCAGATGTGCATCGGAAACTACTACTGGTCATCCAGGGAACGATCAAAGCGTAGACTGTTTGAGACATTACTCCCGTGGAGTATAGTGTGCATGGTGACTGTTGTATTCAATCCCAATGCAATGTATGTGTTTCATCAAAACTCAGATAGTCCACAGATTACAGAATGCCCCCAGATGTGCATCGCAAACTACTACTGGTCTTCCAGGGAACGATCAAATCGTAGACTGTTTGAGACATTACTCCCATGGAGGAAAGTGCGCATCTTGTCTGTTGTATTCAAACCCGATGCCATTTCTGTGTTTCATCAACAATCTGATAGTCCACAGATTACAGAATGCCCCCAGATGTGCATCGGAAACTACTACTGATCTTCCTGGGAACGATCAAAGCGTAGACTGTTTCAGACGTTACTCCATGGAGGAAATTGCGGATGGTGACTGTTGTATTCAATCCCGAAGCATTTTCTGTGTTTCATCAACACTCTGATAGTCCACAGAATACAGATTGTCTCCAGATGTGCATCGAAAACTACTACTGGTCTTCCCGGGAACGATCAAAGCGTAGACTGTACCAGACATTACTCCCATTGAGGAAAGTGCGGATTGTGACAGTTGTATTCACTCCCGATGCAATTTCTGTGTTTCATCAACACTTTGAAGGTTCCCAGATTACAGATTGCCTCCAGATGTGCATCGGAAACTACTACTGGTCTTCCAGGGAACGATCAAAGCGAAGACTGTTTTAGACATTATTCCCATGGAGAAAAGTGCGGATTGTGACTGTTGTATTCAATCCCGATGCAATTTCAGTGTTTCATCAACACATGATAGTCCACAGATTACAGAATGCCACCATTTGTGCATCGGAAGCTACTACTGGTCTTCCAGGGAACGATCAAAGCGATGACAGTTTGAGACATTACTCCCATGGAGAAATGTAAGCATGGTGCCAGTTGTATTCAATCCCGAAGCAATCTCTGTTTTTTATCAACACCCGGATAGACCACAGATTACCGAATACCTCCAGATGTGCATCGGAAATTACTACTGGTCTTCCAGGGAACGATGAAAGCGTAGACTGTTTGAGACATTACTACTATGTTGGAAAGTGCGCATGGTGACTGTTGTATTCAATCCCGATGCAATTTCTGTGTTTCATCAACACTTTGAAGAACCACAGATTACAGAATGCCTCCAGATGTGAATCGATACTACTACTGGTCTTCCAGGGAACGATCAAAATGTAGACTGTTTGAGACATTACTCCCATGGAGGAAATTGCGCATGGTGACTGTTGTATTCAATCCCGATGCAATTTCAGTGTTTCAACAACAATCTGATAGTCCACAGATTACAGAATGCCCCCAGATGTGCATCGGAAACTACTACTGGTCTTCCAGGGAACTATCAAAGCGTAGACTGTTTGAGACATTACTCCCATGGAGGAAGGTGCACATGGTGACTGTTGTATTGAATCCCGATGCAATTGCTGTGTTTCATCAACACTCTGATAGTCCACAGATTACAGAATGTCTCCAGATGTGCATCGGAAACTACTACAGGTCTTAAAGGGAACGATCAAATCGTAGACTGTTAGACACATTACTCCCATGGAGGAAAGTGTGCATGGTGACTGTTGTATTCAACCCCGATGCAATTTCTGTGTTTAATCAACACTTTAAAGGTCAACACATTACAGAATGCCTCCCGATGTGCATCTGAAACTACTACTGTTCTTCCAGGGAACGATCAAAGTGTAGACTGTTTGAGACATTAATCCCGTGGTGGAATGTGCGGATGGTGACTGTTGTATTCAATCCCAATGCAATTTCTGTGTTTCATCAACACTCTGATAGTCCATAGATTACAGATTGCCTCCAGATATGCATCGGGAACTATTACTGGTCTTCCTGGGAACGGTCAAAGCATAGACTGTTTGAGACATAACTCCCATGTAGGAAAGTGCGCATGGTGACTGTTGTATTCAATCCCGATGCAATTTCTGTGTTTCATCAACACCCTGATGCTCCACAGATTACAGAATGCCTCCAGATGTGCATCGGAAACTACTACTGGTCATCCAGGGAACGATCAAAGCGTAGACTGTTTGAGACATTACTCCCGTGGAGGATAGTGTGCATGGTGACTGTTGTATTCAATCCCAATGCAATTTCTGTGTTTCATCAAAACTCAGATAGTCCACAGATTACAGAATGCCCCCAGATGTGCATCGCAAACTACTACTGGTCTTCCAGGGAACGATCAAATCGTAGACTGTTTGAGACATTACTCCCATGGAGGAAAGTGCGCATCTTGTCTGTTGTAATCAAACCCGATGCCATTTCTGTGTTTCATCAACAATCTGATAGTCCACAGATTACAGAATGCCCCCAGATGTGCATCGAAAACTACTACTGGTCTCCCCGGGAACGATCAAAGCGTGGACTGTACCAGACATTACTCCCATTGAGGAAAGTGCGGATTGTGACAGTTGTATTCACTCCCGATGCAATTTCTGTGTTTCATCAACACTTTGAAGGTTCCCAGATTACAGAATGCCTCCAGATGTGCATCGGAAACTACTACTGGTCTTCCAGGGAACGATCAAAGCGAAGACTGTTTTAGACATTATTCCCATGGAGAAAAGTGCGGATTGTGACTGTTGTAGTCAATCCCGATGCAATTTCTGTGTTTCATCAACACTTGATAGTCCACAGATTACAGAATGCCACCATATGTGCATCGGAAGCTACTACTGGTCTTCCAGGGAACGATCAAAGCGATGACAGTTTGAGACATTACTCCCATGGAGAAATGTAAGCATGGTGCCAGTTGTATTCAATCCCGATGCAATTTCTGTTTTTTATCAACACCCGGATAGACCACAGATTACCGAATACCTCCAGATGTGCATCGGAAATTACTACTGGTCTTCCAGGGAACGATGAAAGCGTAGGCTGTTTGAGACATTACTACTATGTAGGAAAGAGCGCATGGTGACTGTTGTATTCAATCCCGATGCAATTTCTGTGTTTCAACAACACTCTCATAGTCCACAGATTACAGAATGCCTCCAGATGTGCATCGGAAACTAATACTGGTCTTCCAGGGAACGATAAAAGAGTACACTGTTTGATACATTACTCCCATGGAGGAAAGTGCCCATGGTGACTGTTGTATTTAATCCCGATGCAATTTCTGTGTTTCATCAACACTTTGAAGAACCACAGATTACAGAATGCCTCCTGATGTGAATCGATACTACTACTGGTCTTCCAGGGAACGATCAAAATGTAGACTGTTTGAGACATTACTCCCATGGAGGAAATTGCGCATGGTGACTGTTGTATTCAATCCCGATGCAATTTCAGTGTTTCAACAACATTCTGATAGTCCACAGATTACAGAATGCCACCGGATGTGCATCGGAAACTACTACTGGTCTTCCAGGGAACTATCAAAGCGTAGACTGTTTGAGACATTATTCCCATGGAGGAAGGTGCACATGGTGACTGTTGTATTGAATCCCGATGCAATTGCTGTGTTTCATCAACACTCTGATAGTCCACAGATTACATAATGCCTCCAGATGTGCATCGGAAACTACTACTGGTCTTAAAGGGAACGATCAAAGCGTAGACTGTTAGACACATTACTCCCATGGAGGAAAGTGTGCATGGTGACTGTTGTATTCCATCCCGATGCAATTTCTGTGTTTCATCAACACTCTGATAGTCCACAGATAACAGATTGCCTTCAGAAGTGCATCGAATACTACTACAGGTCTTCCTGGGAACGATCAAAGCTTAGACTGTTTGAGACATTATTCCCATGGAGGAAAGTGTGCATGGTGACTGTTGTATTCAATCCCGATGCAATTTCTGTGTTTCATCAACACTCTGATAGTCCACAGATTACAGAATGCCACCAGATATACATCGGTAACTACTACTGGTCTTTCAGGGAATGATCAAAGCGTAGACTGTTTGACACACTACTCCCGTTTAGGAAAGTGCGCATGGTGACTATTGTATTCAATCCCGATGCAATTTCTGTGTTGCATCAACACTCTGACAGTCCACATATTACAGAATGAAACCAGATGTGCATCGGAAACTACTACTGGTGTTCCAGGGAACGATCAAAGCGTAGACTCTTTGAGAATTACTCCCATGGAGGAAAGTGCGCATGTTGACTGTTGTATTCAATCCCGATGCAATTTCTGTGTTTCATAAACACTTTGAAGGTCCACAGATTACAGAATGCCTCCAGATGTGCATCGGAAGCTACTACTGGTCTTCCAGGGAACGATCAAAGGGTAGACTGTTTCAGACGTTACTCCCATGGAGGAATGTGCGGATGGTAACTGTTGTATTGAATCCCGATGGAATTTCTGTGTTTCATCAACACTCTGATAGTCCACAGCTTACAGAATGCCTCCAGATGTGCATCGGAAACTACTACTTTTCTTCCAGGAACGATCAAAGCGTAGACTGTTTGAGACATTATTTCCATGGAGGAAAGTGCGCATGGTGACTGTTGTATTCAATCCCGAGGCAATTTCTGTGTTTCATCAACACTTTGAAGGTCCACAGATTACAGAATTCCTCAAGATGTTCACTGGAAACTACTATTGGTGTTCCAGGGAACGGTCAAAGCGTAGACTGAGATACAACTCCCATGGAGAAATGTACGCATGGTGCCTGTTGTATTCAATCCCGATGCAATTTCTGTCTTTTATCAACACCCGGATAGACCACAGATTACAGAGTACCTAAAGATGTGCATCGAAAACTACTACTGGTCTTCCAGGGAACGATCAAAGCGTAGACTGTTTGAGACATTACTCCCATGGAGGGAAGTGCGCATGGTGACTGTAGTATTCAATCCCGATGTAATATCTGGGTTTCATCAACACTCTGATAGTCCACAGATTTCAGAATGCCTCCAGATGTGATTCGGAAACTACTACTGGTCTAACAGGGAACGATCTTATCGATGACAGTGTGAGACATTACTCCCAGGGAGAAATGTACGCATGGTGCCTGTTGTATTCAATCCCGATGCAATTTCTGTCTTTTATCAACACCCGGAGAGACCACAGATTACAGAATACCTCCAGATGTGCATCGGAAACTACTACTGGTCTTCCAGGGAACGATCAAAGCCTACACTGTTTGAGACATTACTCCCATGGAGAAAAGTGCGCATGGTGACTGTTGTATTCACTCCCGATGCAATATCTCTGTTTCATCAACACTCTGATAGCCCACAGATTACAGAACGCCCTCAGATGTGCATCGGAAACTACTACTGGTCTTCCTGGGAACGATCAAAGCGTAGACTGTTTCAGACGTTACTCCATGGAGGAAATTGCGGATGGTGACTGTTGTTGAGACATTACTCCCATGGAGGAAAGTGCCCATGGTGACTGTTGTATTCAATCCCGATGCAATTTCTGTGTTTCATCAACACTTTGAAGAACCACAGATTACAGAATGCCTCCAGATGTGAATCGAAACTACTACTGGTCTTCCAGGGAACGATCAAAGCGTAGACTGTTTGAGACATTACTCCCATGAGGGTAAGTGTGCATGGTGACTGTTGCATTCAATCCCGATGCAATTTCAGTGTTTCAACAACATTCTGATAGTCCACAGATAACAGAATGCCTAAAGATGTGCATTGGAAACTACTGCTGGTCTTCCAGCGAACGATCAAAGCGTAGACTGTACCAGACATTACTCCCATGGAGGAAATTGCGGATGGTGACTGTTGTATTCAATCCCGATGCAATTTCTGTGTTTCATCAACACTCCGATAGTCCACAGAATACAGATTGTCTCCAGATGTGCATCGGAAACTACTACTGGACTTCTTGGGTACGATCAAAGCGTAGACTGTACCAGACATTACTCCCATTGAGGAAAGTGCGGATTGTGACAGTTGTATTCAATCCCGATGCAATTTCTGTGTTTCATCAACACTCTGAAGGTCCACAGATTACAGAATGCCTCCAGATGTGCATCGGAAGCTACTACTGGTCTTCCAGGGAACGATCAAAGCGTAGACTGTTTTAGACATTATTCCCATGGAGAAAAGTGCGGATTGTGACTGTTGTATTTAATCCCGATGCAATTTCTGTGTTTCATCAACTCTCTGATAGTCCACAGATTACAGAATGCCACCAGATGTGCAATGGAAACTACTACTGGTCTTCCAGGGAACGATAAAAGAGTAGACTGTTTGAGACATTACTCCCATGGAGGAAAGTGCCCATGGTGACTGTTGTATTCAATCCCGATGCAATTTCTGTGTTTCATCAACACTTTGAAGAACCACAGATTACAGAATGCCTCCAGATGTGAATCGAAACTACTACTGGTCTTCCAGGGAACGATCAAAGCGTAGACTGTTTGAGACATTACTCCCATGAGGGTAAGTGTGCATGGTGACTGTTGCATTCAATCCCGATGCAATTTCAGTGTTTCAACAACATTCTGATAGTCCACAGATAACAGAATGCCTAAAGATGTGCATTGGAAACTACTGCTGGTCTTCCAGCGAACGATCAAAGCGTAGACTGTTTGAGACATTACTCCTATGGAGGAAGGCGCACATGGTGAATGTTGTATTGAATCCCGATGCAATTGCTGTGTTTCATCAACACTCTGATAGTCCACAGATTACAGATTGTCTCCAGATGTGCATCGGAAACTACTACTGGACTTCTTGGGTACGATCAAAGCGTAGACTGTACCAGACATTACTCCCATTGAGGAAAGTGCGGATTGTGACAGTTGTATTCAATCCCGATGCAATTTCAGTGTTTCAACAACAATCTGATAGTCCACAGATTACAGAATGCCCCCAGATGTGCATCGGAAACTACTACTGGTCTTCCAGGGAACTATCAAAGCGTAGACTGTTTGAGACATTACTCCCATGGAGGAAGGTGCACATGGTGACTGTTGTATTGAATCCCGATGCAATTGCTGTGTTTCATCAACACTCTGATAGTCCACAGATTACAGAATGTCTCCAGATGTGCATCGGAAACTACTACAGGTCTTAAAGGGAACGATCAAATCGTAGACTGTTAGACACATTACTCCCATGGAGGAAAGTGTGCATGGTGACTGTTGTATTCAACCCCGATGCAATTTCTGTGTTTAATCAACACTTTAAAGGTCAACACATTACAGAATGCCTCCCGATGTGCATCTGAAACTACTACTGTTCTTCCAGGGAACGATCAAAGTGTAGACTGTTTGAGACATTAATCCCGTGGTGGAATGTGCGGATGGTGACTGTTGTATTCAATCCCAATGCAATTTCTGTGTTTCATCAACACTCTGATAGTCCATAGATTACAGATTGCCTCCAGATATGCATCGGAAACTATTACTGGTCTTCCTGGGAACGGTCAAAGCATAGACTGTTTGAGACATAACTCCCATGTAGGAAAGTGCGCATGGTGACTGTTGTATTCAATCCCGATGCAATTTCTGTGTTTCATCAACACCCTGATGCTCCACAGATTACAGAATGCCTCCAGATGTGCATCGGAAACTACTACTGGTCATCCAGGGAACGATCAAAGCGTAGACTGTTTGAGACATTACTCCCGTGGAGGATAGTGTGCATGGTGACTGTTGTATTCAATCCCAATGCAATTTCTGTGTTTCATCAAAACTCAGATAGTCCACAGATTACAGAATGCCCCCAGATGTGCATCGCAAACTACTACTGGTCTTCCAGGGAACGATCAAATCGTAGACTGTTTGAGACATTACTCCCATGGAGGAAAGTGCGCATCTTGTCTGTTGTAATCAAACCCGATGCCATTTCTGTGTTTCATCAACAATCTGATAGTCCACAGATTACAGAATGCCCCCAGATGTGCATCGAAAACTACTACTGGTCTCCCCGGGAACGATCAAAGCGTGGACTGTACCAGACATTACTCCCATTGAGGAAAGTGCGGATTGTGACAGTTGTATTCACTCCCGATGCAATTTCTGTGTTTCATCAACACTTTGAAGGTTCCCAGATTACAGAATGCCTCCAGATGTGCATCGGAAACTACTACTGGTCTTCCAGGGAACGATCAAAGCGAAGACTGTTTTAGACATTATTCCCATGGAGAAAAGTGCGGATTGTGACTGTTGTAGTCAATCCCGATGCAATTTCTGTGTTTCATCAACACTTGATAGTCCACAGATTACAGAATGCCACCATATGTGCATCGGAAGCTACTACTGGTCTTCCAGGGAACGATCAAAGCGATGACAGTTTGAGACATTACTCCCATGGAGAAATGTAAGCATGGTGCCAGTTGTATTCAATCCCGATGCAATTTCTGTTTTTTATCAACACCCGGATAGACCACAGATTACCGAATACCTCCAGATGTGCATCGGAAATTACTACTGGTCTTCCAGGGAACGATGAAAGCGTAGGCTGTTTGAGACATTACTACTATGTAGGAAAGAGCGCATGGTGACTGTTGTATTCAATCCCGATGCAATTTCTGTGTTTCAACAACACTCTCATAGTCCACAGATTACAGAATGCCTCCAGATGTGCATCGGAAACTAATACTGGTCTTCCAGGGAACGATAAAAGAGTACACTGTTTGATACATTACTCCCATGGAGGAAAGTGCCCATGGTGACTGTTGTATTTAATCCCGATGCAATTTCTGTGTTTCATCAACACTTTGAAGAACCACAGATTACAGAATGCCTCCTGATGTGAATCGATACTACTACTGGTCTTCCAGGGAACGATCAAAATGTAGACTGTTTGAGACATTACTCCCATGGAGGAAATTGCGCATGGTGACTGTTGTATTCAATCCCGATGCAATTTCTGTGTTTCATCAACACTCTGAAGGTCCACAGATTACAGAATGCCTCCAGATGTGCATCGGAAGCTACTACTGGTCTTCCAGGGAACGATCAAAGCGTAGACTGTTTTAGACATTATTCCCATGGAGAAAAGTGCGGATTGTGACTGTTGTATTTAATCCCGATGCAATTTCTGTGTTTCATCAACTCTCTGATAGTCCACAGATTACAGAATGCCACCAGATGTGCAATGGAAACTACTACTGGTCTTCCAGGGAACGATAAAAGAGTAGACTGTTTGAGACATTACTCCCATGGAGGAAAGTGCCCATGGTGACTGTTGTATTCAATCCCGATGCAATTTCTGTGTTTCATCAACACTTTGAAGAACCACAGATTACAGAATGCCTCCAGATGTGAATCGAAACTACTACTGGTCTTCCAGGGAACGATCAAAGCGTAGACTGTTTGAGACATTACTCCCATGAGGGTAAGTGTGCATGGTGACTGTTGCATTCAATCCCGATGCAATTTCAGTGTTTCAACAACATTCTGATAGTCCACAGATAACAGAATGCCTAAAGATGTGCATTGGAAACTACTGCTGGTCTTCCAGCGAACGATCAAAGCGTAGACTGTTTGAGACATTACTCCTATGGAGGAAGGCGCACATGGTGAATGTTGTATTGAATCCCGATGCAATTGCTGTGTTTCATCAACACTCTGATAGTCCACAGATTACAGATTGTCTCCAGATGTGCATCGGAAACTACTACTGGACTTCTTGGGTACGATCAAAGCGTAGACTGTACCAGACATTACTCCCATTGAGGAAAGTGCGGATTGTGACAGTTGTATTCAATCCCGATGCAATTTCAGTGTTTCAACAACAATCTGATAGTCCACAGATTACAGAATGCCCCCAGATGTGCATCGGAAACTACTACTGGTCTTCCAGGGAACTATCAAAGCGTAGACTGTTTGAGACATTACTCCCATGGAGGAAGGTGCACATGGTGACTGTTGTATTGAATCCCGATGCAATTGCTGTGTTTCATCAACACTCTGATAGTCCACAGATTACAGAATGTCTCCAGATGTGCATCGGAAACTACTACAGGTCTTAAAGGGAACGATCAAATCGTAGACTGTTAGACACATTACTCCCATGGAGGAAAGTGTGCATGGTGACTGTTGTATTCAACCCCGATGCAATTTCTGTGTTTAATCAACACTTTAAAGGTCAACACATTACAGAATGCCTCCCGATGTGCATCTGAAACTACTACTGTTCTTCCAGGGAACGATCAAAGTGTAGACTGTTTGAGACATTAATCCCGTGGTGGAATGTGCGGATGGTGACTGTTGTATTCAATCCCAATGCAATTTCTGTGTTTCATCAACACTCTGATAGTCCATAGATTACAGATTGCCTCCAGATATGCATCGGAAACTATTACTGGTCTTCCTGGGAACGGTCAAAGCATAGACTGTTTGAGACATAACTCCCATGTAGGAAAGTGCGCATGGTGACTGTTGTATTCAATCCCGATGCAATTTCTGTGTTTCATCAACACCCTGATGCTCCACAGATTACAGAATGCCTCCAGATGTGCATCGGAAACTACTACTGGTCATCCAGGGAACGATCAAAGCGTAGACTGTTTGAGACATTACTCCCGTGGAGGATAGTGTGCATGGTGACTGTTGTATTCAATCCCAATGCAATTTCTGTGTTTCATCAAAACTCAGATAGTCCACAGATTACAGAATGCCCCCAGATGTGCATCGCAAACTACTACTGGTCTTCCAGGGAACGATCAAATCGTAGACTGTTTGAGACATTACTCCCATGGAGGAAAGTGCGCATCTTGTCTGTTGTAATCAAACCCGATGCCATTTCTGTGTTTCATCAACAATCTGATAGTCCACAGATTACAGAATGCCCCCAGATGTGCATCGAAAACTACTACTGGTCTCCCCGGGAACGATCAAAGCGTGGACTGTACCAGACATTACTCCCATTGAGGAAAGTGCGGATTGTGACAGTTGTATTCACTCCCGATGCAATTTCTGTGTTTCATCAACACTTTGAAGGTTCCCAGATTACAGAATGCCTCCAGATGTGCATCGGAAACTACTACTGGTCTTCCAGGGAACGATCAAAGCGAAGACTGTTTTAGACATTATTCCCATGGAGAAAAGTGCGGATTGTGACTGTTGTAGTCAATCCCGATGCAATTTCTGTGTTTCATCAACACTTGATAGTCCACAGATTACAGAATGCCACCATATGTGCATCGGAAGCTACTACTGGTCTTCCAGGGAACGATCAAAGCGATGACAGTTTGAGACATTACTCCCATGGAGAAATGTAAGCATGGTGCCAGTTGTATTCAATCCCGATGCAATTTCTGTTTTTTATCAACACCCGGATAGACCACAGATTACCGAATACCTCCAGATGTGCATCGGAAATTACTACTGGTCTTCCAGGGAACGATGAAAGCGTAGGCTGTTTGAGACATTACTACTATGTAGGAAAGAGCGCATGGTGACTGTTGTATTCAATCCCGATGCAATTTCTGTGTTTCAACAACACTCTCATAGTCCACAGATTACAGAATGCCTCCAGATGTGCATCGGAAACTAATACTGGTCTTCCAGGGAACGATAAAAGAGTACACTGTTTGATACATTACTCCCATGGAGGAAAGTGCCCATGGTGACTGTTGTATTTAATCCCGATGCAATTTCTGTGTTTCATCAACACTTTGAAGAACCACAGATTACAGAATGCCTCCTGATGTGAATCGATACTACTACTGGTCTTCCAGGGAACGATCAAAATGTAGACTGTTTGAGACATTACTCCCATGGAGGAAATTGCGCATGGTGACTGTTGTATTCAATCCCGATGCAATTTCAGTGTTTCAACAACATTCTGATAGTCCACAGATTACAGAATGCCACCGGATGTGCATCGGAAACTACTACTGGTCTTCCAGGGAACTATCAAAGCGTAGACTGTTTGAGACATTACTCCCATGGAGGAAGGTGCACATGGTGACTGTTGTATTGAATCCCGATGCAATTGCTGTGTTTCATCAACACTCTGATAGTCCACAGATTACATAATGCCTCCAGATGTGCATCGGAAACTACTACTGGTCTTAAAGGGAACGATCAAAGCGTAGACTGTTAGACACATTACTCCCATGGAGGAAAGTGTGCATGGTGACTGTTGTATTCCATCCCGATGCAATTTCTGTGTTTCATCAACACTCTGATAGTCCACAGATAACAGATTGCCTTCAGAAGTGCATCGAATACTACTACAGGTCTTCCTGGGAACGATCAAAGCTTAGACTGTTTGAGACATTATTCCCATGGAGGAAAGTGTGCATGGTGACTGTTGTATTCAATCCCGATGCAATTTCTGTGTTTCATCAACACTCTGATAGTCCACAGATAACTGAATGCCCCCAGATGTGCATCGGAAACTACTACTGGTCTTCCAGGGAACGATCAAATCGTAGCCTGTTTGAGACATTACTCCCATGGAGGAAAGTGCGCATCGTGTCTGTTGTATTGAAACCCGATGCCATTTCTGTGTTTCATCAACAATCTGATAGTCCACAGATTACAGAATGCCCCCAGATGTGCATCGGAAACTACTACTGGTCTTACAGGGAACGATCAAAGCATAGACTCTTTGAGAATTACTCCCATGGAGGAAAGTGCGCATGTTGACTGTTGTATTCAATCCCGATGCAATTTCTGTGTTTCATAAACACTTTGAAGGTCCACAGATTACAGAATGCCTCCAGATGTGCATCGGAAGCTACTACTGGTCTTCCAGGGAACGATCAAAGGGTAGACTGTTTCAGACGTTACTCCCATGGAGGAATGTGCGGATGGTAACTGTTGTATTGAATCCCGATGGAATTTCTGTGTTTCATCAACACTCTGATAGTCCACGGCTTACAGAATGCCTCCAGATGTGCATCGGAAACTACTACTTTTCTTCCAGGAACGATCAAAGCGTAGACTGTTTGAGACATTATTTCCATGGAGGAAAGTGCGCATGGTGACTGTTGTATTCAATCCCGAGGCAATTTCTGTGTTTCATCAACACTTTGAAGGTCCACAGATTACAGAATTCCTCAAGATGTTCACTGGAAACTACTATTGGTGTTCCAGGGAACGGTCAAAGCGTAGACTGAGATACAACTCCCATGGAGAAATGTACGCATGGTGCCTGTTGTATTCAATCCCGATGCAATTTCTGTCTTTTATCAACACCCGGATAGACCACAGATTACAGAGTACCTAAGGATGTGCATCGAAAACTACTACTGGTCTTCCAGGGAACGATCAAAGCGTAGACTGTTTGAGACATTACTCCCATGGAGGGAAGTGCGCATGGTGACTGTAGTATTCAATCCCGATGTAATATCTGGGTTTCATCAACACTCTGATAGTCCACAGATTTCAGAATGCCTCCAGATGTGATTCGGAAACTACTACTGGTCTAACAGGGAACGATCTTATCGATGACAGTGTGAGACATTACTCCCAGGGAGAAATGTACGCATGGTGCCTGTTGTATTCAATCCCGATGCAATTTCTGTCTTTTATCAACACCCGGAGAGACCACAGATTACAGAATACCTCCAGATGTGCATCGGAAACTACTACTGGTCTTCCAGGGAACGATCAAAGCCTACACTGTTTGAGACATTACTCCCATGGAGAAAAGTGCGCATGGTGACTGTTGTATTCACTCCCGATGCAATATCTCTGTTTCATCAACACTCTGATAGCCCACAGATTACAGAACGCCCTCAGATGTGCATCGGAAACTACTACTGGTCTTCCAGGGAACGATCAAAGCGTAGACTGTTTGAGACATTACTCCCATGAGGGTAAGTGTGCATGGTGACTGTTGCATTCAATCCCGATGCAATTTCAGTGTTTCAACAACATTCTGATAGTCCACAGATAACAGAATGCCTAAAGATGTGCATTGGAAACTACTGCTGGTCTTCCAGCGAACGATCAAAGCGTAGACTGTACCAGACATTACTCCCATGGAGGAAATTGCGGATGGTGACTGTTGTATTCAATCCCGATGCAATTTCTGTGTTTCATCAACACTCCGATAGTCCACAGAATACAGATTGTCTCCAGATGTGCATCGGAAACTACTACTGGACTTCTTGGGTACGATCAAAGCGTAGACTGTACCAGACATTACTCCCATTGAGGAAAGTGCGGATTGTGACAGTTGTATTCAATCCCGATGCAATTTCTGTGTTTCATCAACACTCTGAAGGTCCACAGATTACAGAATGCCTCCAGATGTGCATCGGAAGCTACTACTGGTCTTCCAGGGAACGATCAAAGCGTAGACTGTTTTAGACATTATTCCCATGGAGAAAAGTGCGGATTGTGACTGTTGTATTTAATCCCGATGCAATTTCTGTGTTTCATCAACTCTCTGATAGTCCACAGATTACAGAATGCCACCAGATGTGCAATGGAAACTACTACTGGTCTTCCAGGGAACGATAAAAGAGTAGACTGTTTGAGACATTACTCCCATGGAGGAAAGTGCCCATGGTGACTGTTGTATTCAATCCCGATGCAATTTCTGTGTTTCATCAACACTTTGAAGAATCACAGATTACAGAATGCCTCCAGATGTGAATCGAAACTACTACTGGTCTTCCAGGGAACGATCAAAGCGTAGACTGTTTGAGACATTACTCCCATGAGGGTAAGTGTGCATGGTGACTGTTGCATTCAATCCCGATGCAATTTCAGTGTTTCAACAACATTCTGATAGTCCACAGATAACAGAATGCCTAAAGATGTGCATTGGAAACTACTGCTGGTCTTCCAGCGAACGATCAAAGCGTAGACTGTTTGAGACATTACTCCTATGGAGGAAGGCGCACATGGTGAATGTTGTATTGAATCCCGATGCAATTGCTGTGTTTCATCAACACTCTGATAGTCCACAGATTAAAGAATGCCTATAGATGTGCATCGGAATCTACTACTGGTCATAAAGGGAACGATCAAAGCGTAGACTGTTAGACACATTACTCCCATGGAGGAAAGTGTGCATGGTGACTGTTGTATTCAATCCCGATGCAATTTCTGTGTTTCATCAACACTCTGATAGTCCACAGAATACAGAATGCCACCAGATGTGCATCGGAAACTACTACTGGTCTTCCAGGGAACGATCAAAGGGTAGACTGTTTCAGACGTTACTCCCATGGAGGAATGTGCGGATGGTAACTGTTGTATTGAATCCCGATGGAATTTCTGTGTTTCATCAACACTCTGATAGTCCACAGCTACAGAACGCCTCCAGACGTGCATCGGAAACTACTACTTTTCTTCCAGGAACGATCAAAGCGTAGACTGTTTGAGTCATTATTTCCATGGAGGAAAGTGCGCATGGTGACTGTTGTATTCAATCCCGAGGCAATTTCTGTGTTTCATCAACACTTTGAAGGTCCACAGATCACAGAATTCCTCAAGATGTTCACTTAAAACTACTATTGGTGTTCCAGGGAACGGTCAAAGCGTAGACTGAGATACAACTCCCATGGAGGACAGTGCGCATGGTTACTGTTGTATTCAATCCTGATGCAATTTCTGTGTTTCAACAACACTCTGATAGTCCACAGATTACAGAATGCCTCCGGATGTGCATCGGAAACTACTACTGGTCTTCCAGGGAACGATCAAAGGGTAGACTGTTTCAGACGTTACACCCATGGAGGAATGTGCAGATGGTGGCTGTTGTATTCAATCCCGATGCAATTTTTTGTGTTTCGTCAACACTCTGATAGTCCACGGCTTACAGAATGCCTCCAGATGTGCGTCGGAAACTACTACTGTTCTTCCAGGGAACGATCAAAGCGTAGACTGTTTGAGACATTACTCCCATGGAGGAATGTGCGCATGTTGACTGTTGTATTCAATCCCGATGCAATTTCTGTGTTTATCAACTCTCTGATAGTCCACAGATTACAGAATGCCTCCACATGTGCATCGGAAAGTACTAATGGTCTTCAGGGAACGATCAAAGCGATGACAGTTTGAGACATTACTCCCATGGAGAAATGTACGCTTGGTGCCTGTTGTATTCAATCCCGGTGCAATTTCTGTCTTTTATCAACACCCGGATAGACCACAGATTACAGATTACCTCAAGATGTGCATCGGAAACTACTACTGGTCTTCCAGGGAACGATCAAAGCGTACACTGTTTGAGACATTACTCCCATGGAGAAAAGTGCGCTTGGTGGCTGTTGTATTCACTCCCGATGCAATTTCTGTGTTTCGTCAAACTTTGAAGGTCACAGATTACAGAATGCCTCCAGATGTGCATCGGAAACTACTACTGGTCTTCCAGGGTACAATCAAAGCGTAGACTGTTTCAGACATTAGTCCCATGAAGGAATGTGCGGATGGTGACTGTTGTATTAAATCCCGATGCAATTTCTATGTTTCATCAACACTCTGATAGTCCACAATTTACAGATTGCCTCCAGATGTGCATCGGAAACTACTACTGGTATTCCTGGGAACGATTAGAGCGTAGACTGTATGAGATATTACTCAAATGGAGGAAAGTGCGCATGGTGACTGTTGTAATCAAACCCGATGCAATTTCTGTGTTTCATCAACACTTTGAAGGTCCACAGATTAAAGAATGCCTCCAGATGTGCATCGGAAACTACTACTTGTCTTCCAGGGAGCGATCAAAGTGAAGACTGCTTGAGACACTACTCCCATTTAGGAAAGTGCGGATGGTGACTGTTATATTCAATCTCGATGCAATTTCTGTGTTTTATCATCACTCTGATAGTCCACAGATTACAGAATGCCACCAGATGTACATCGGGAACTACTGCTGGTATTCCTGGGACCGATCAAGGCGTAGATTGTTTCAGACATTACTCCCTTGGAGGAAAGTGGTCATGGTGACTGTTGTATTCAATCCGGATGTAATTTCTGAGTTCATCAACACTCTGATAGTCCACAGATTACAGAATGCCTCCAGATGTGCATCGGAAACTACTACTGGTCTAACAGGGAACGATCTTAGCGATGACAGTTTGAGACATTACTCCCATGGAGAAATGTACGCATGGTGCCTGTTGTATTCAATCCCGATGCAATTTCTGTCTTTTATCAACACCCGGATAGACCACAGATTACAGAGTACCTAAAGATGTGCATCGAAAACTAGTACTGGTCTTCCAGGGAACGATCAAAGCGTAGACTGTTTGAGACGTTACTCCCATGGAGGGAAGTGCGCATGGTGACTGTTGTATTCAATCCCGATGCAATTTCTGTGTTCATCAACTCTCTGATAGTCCACAGATAACAGAATGCCTCCAGATGTGCATCGGTAACTACTATTGGTCTTCCAGGGAACGATCAAAGCGTAGACTGTTAGAGACATTACTCCCTTGGAGGAAAGTGTGCATGGTGACTGTTGAATTCAATCCCGATGCAATTTCAGTTTTTCATCAACACTCTGATAGTCCACAGATTACAGATTGCCTCCAGAAGTGCATCGAAAACTACTACTGGTCTTCCAGGGAACGATCAAAACTTAGACTGTTTGAAACATTATTCCCATGGAGGAAAGTGTGCATGGTGACTGTTGTATTCAATCCCTATGAAATATCTGTGTTTCATCAACACTTTGAAGGTCCACAGATTTCAGAATGCCTCCAGATGTGCATCGGAAACTACTACTGGTCTTCCAGGGAACGATCAAAGGGTAGACTGTTTCACACGTTACTCCCATGGAGGAATGTGCGGATGGTGACTGTTGTATTCAATCCCGATGCAATTTTTTGTGTTTCGTCAACACTCTGATAGTCCACAGCTTACAGAATGCCTCCAGATGTGCATCGGAAACTACTAATGGCCTTCAGGGAACGATCAAAGCGATGACAGTTTGAGACATTACTCCCATGGTGAAATGTACGCTTGGTGCCTGTTGTATTCAATCCCGGTGCAATTTCTGTCTTTTATCAACACCCGGATAGACCACAGATTACAGAATACCTCAAGATGTGCATCGGAAACTACTACTGGTCTTCCAGAGAACGATCAAAGCGTAGACTGTTTTAGACATTACTCCCATGGAGGAAAGTGGTCATGGTGACTGTAGTATTCAATCCCGATGTAATTTCTGTGTTTCATCAACACTCTGATAGTCCACAGATTTCAGAATGCCTCCAGATGTGCATCGGAAACTACTACTGGTCTAACAGGGATCGATCAAAGCATAGACTGTTTGAGACATTACTCCCGTGGAGCAAAGTGCGCATGGTGACTGTTGTATTCATTCCCGATGCAATTTCTGTGTTTCATCAACACTCTGATAGTCCACAGATTACAGAATGCCTCCAGATGTGCATCGGAAACTACTACTGGTCTTCCATGGAACGATCAAAGCGTAGACTGTTTCAGACGTTACTCCCATGGAGGAAATTGCGGATGGTGACTGTTGTATTCAATCCCGATGCAATTTCTGTGTTTCATCAACACTCTGATAGTCCACAGAATACAGATTGTCTCCAGATGTGCATCGGAAACTACTACTGGTCTTCTTGGGTACGATCAAAGCGTAGACTGTACCAGACATTACTCCAATTGAGGAAAGTGCGGATTGTGACAGTTGTATTCACTCCCGATGCAATTTCTGTGTTTCATCAACACTTTGAAGGTCCACAGATTACGGAATGCCTCCAGATGTGCATCGGAAACTACTACTGGTCTTCCAGGGAACGATCAAAGCGTAGACTGTTTTAGACATTATTCCCATGGAGAAAAGTGCGGATTGTGACTGTTGTATTTAATCCCGATGCAATTTCTGTGTTTCATCAACTCTCTGATAGTCCACAGATTACAGAATGCCTCCACATGTGCATCGGAAAGTACTAATGGTCTTCAGGGAACGATCAAAGCGATGACAGTTTGAGACATTACTCCCATGGAGAAATGTACGCTTGGTGCCTGTTGTATTCAATCCCGATGCAATTTCTGTGTTTCATCAACTCTCTGATAGTCCACAGATTACAGAATGCCTCCAGATGTGCATCGGAAACTGCTACTGGTCTTCCAGGGAACGATAAAAGAGTACACTGTTTGAGACATAACTCCCATGGAGGAAAGTGCCCATGGTGACTGTTGTATTTAATCCCGATGCAATTTCTGTGTTCCATCAACACTTTGAAGAACCACAGATTACAGAATGCCTCCAGATGCGAATCTAAACTACTACTGGTCTTCCAGGGAACGATCAAAGCGTAGACTGTTTGAGACATTATTCCCATGGAGGAAGGTGCACATGGTGACAGTTGTATTGAATCCCGATGCAATTTCTGTGTTTCATCAACACTCTGATAGTCCACAGATTACAGAATGCCTCCAGATGTGCATCGGAAACTACTACTGGTGTTAAAGCGAACTATCAAAGCGTAGACTGTTAGAGACATTACTCCCATGGAAGAAAGTGTGCATGGTGACTGTTGTATTCAATCCCGATGCAATTTCTGTGTTTCATCAACACTCTGATAGTCCACAGATAACAGATTGCCTCCAGAAGTGCATCGAAAACTACTCTCTGCCTTCTTGGGAACGATCAAAGCGTTGACTGTTTGAGACATTACTCCCATGGAGGAATGTGCGGATGGTGACTGTTGTATTCAATCCCGATGCAATTTCTGTGTTTCATCAACACTCTGATAGTCCACAGATTACAGATTGTCTCCAGATGTGCATCGGAATGTACTACTGGTCTTCCTGGGACCGATCAACGCGTAGACCGTTTGAGACATTCCTCCCATGGAGGAAAGTGCGGATGGTGACTGTTGTATTCAATCCCGATGCAATTTCTGTGTTTCATCAACACTCTGATAGTCCACAGAATACAGATTGTCTCCAGATGTGCATCGGAAACTACTACTGGTCTTCTTTGGTACGATCAAAGCGTAGACTGTACCAGACATTACTCCCATTGAGGAAAGTGCGGATTGTGACAGTTGTATTCACTCCCGATGCAATTTCTGTGTTTCATCAACACTTTGAAGGTCCACAGATTACAGAATGCCTCCAGATGTGCATCGGAAACTACTACTGGTCTTCCAGGGAACGATCAAAGCGTAGACTGTTTGAGACATTACTCCCATGGAGGAAAGTGCGCATGGTGACTGTTGTATTAAATCCCGATGCAATTTCAGTGTTTCAACAACATTCTGATAGACCACAGTTAACAGAATGCCTAAAGATGTACATTGGAAACTACTGCTGGTCTTCCAGCGAACGATCAAAGCGTAGACTGTTTGAGACATTACTCCCATGGAGGAAGGCGCACATGGTGACTGTTGTATTGAATCCCTATGCAATTTCTGTGTTTCATCAACACTCTGATAGTCCACAGAATACAGATTATCTCCAGATGTGCATCGGAAACTACTACTGGTCTTCTTGGGTACGATCAAAGCGTAGACTGTACCAGACATTACTCCCATTTAGGAAAGTGCGGATTGTGACAGTTGTATTCACTCCCGATGCAATTTCTGTGTTTCAGCAGGAACTGCTCATGAGTGTAGAACATCTGATGCTCTTGTTAATACTCGTACTTCTGTATTTATTGGTAGGATTGTTCGGTTATCTACATCTAGTAGTCGGAATCCATCATTTTCTAGGTCTTGTTCTGGTGTTATATAAGTGTCAAATTCTACGTCTATGAAGTCTGAATATTCATATCTTCAATATCATTGTCGTCCAATGGTTTTAATTGTAATTATTGCATCTACTGAATCATCAAGTAAATATAATAGTCATAATGATGGAAGGGCAATAAAAATTAATGTAATTGCTGGTAAAGCTGTTCAGATTGTTTCAATTAAATGTCCATGAAGTATATTACGGTTAGTATAGGCAATAAATAATATATAACTTAGGGCATAACGTACAATTACTGTAATTAATAATAATACGACCATAGTATGATCATGAAAGAATGATAATTGCTCCATTAATGGTGAAGCTCCATCTTGAAGAGATAAATTTGATCATGTTGCCATTAATAAATATTTTCTAATAAAAGGTCAAACCTTTATTTGTAGAGCTTAAATCTACTGCACTAATCTGCCATATTAGAATCTAGAGATTAATGGTAATTCTGAGTAACTATGTTCTGCAGGAGGGTTATTTTGTAGTCATTCTGTTGATCTTCTTATGTTAGCTCTAAATATAATTGCTCGGTTTGTAATCATTCTTTCTCATATAATTACAATGAATATAATGATTCCTACAATAGAAATTGTAGACCCAATTCTTGATACTACGTTTCATGATGTATATGCGTCTGGGTAGTCAGAGTATCGTCGAGGTATTCCTGCTATTCCTAGGAAGTGTTGAGGAAAGAATGTTAAATTTACTCCAATGAATATAATTGTAAATTGGATTTTTAATCATGTATTATTTATAGTTAATCCTGTAAATAGTGGATATCATTGAATGACACCTCCTATAATTGCAAATACTGCTCCTATAGATAATACATAATGAAAGTGGGCTACTACATAATATGTATCATGTAATACAATATCAAGTGATGAATTTGCTAATACTAATCCTGTTAATCCACCAATTGTAAATAGGAAAATAAATCCTAGAGCTCATAATAATGGTGGATTGAACTTGAATTTAGTTCCATATAATGTAGCTAATCATCTAAATACCTTAATTCCTGTAGGTACAGCAATAATTATTGTTGCTGATGTAAAATATGCTCGTGTGTCAACATCCATTCCTACTGTAAATATATGATGTGCTCATACAATAAATCCTATTAGTCCAATTGATAGTATAGCATAAATTATACCTAATGTTCCAAATGATTCAATTTTTCCTCTTTCTTGACATACAATATGTGAAATAATTCCGAACCCCGGTAGAATTAAAATATAAACTTCTGGGTGTCCAAAGAATCAAAATAGATGTTGATATAGAATTGGGTCACCCCCTCCTGCAGGGTCAAAGAATGATGTATTTAAATTTCGATCTGTTAATAATATAGTAATAGCTCCTGCTAAAACTGGAAGTGAAAGAAGGAGAAGTAATGCTGTAATAGCTACAGATCATACAAATAAAGGTGTTTGATCTAAAGTTATACTTTCTGATCGTATATTAATTGCTGTTGTAATGAAATTCACTGCACCAAGAATAGATGATACACCTGCTAAGTGCAGTGAAAAAATAGCTAGATCTACAGATGCACCCCCGTGTGCAATAGCTCCTGCTAGAGGAGGGTAAACTGTTCATCCTGTACCAGCACCATTATCTACTATAGAAGATGTAAGAAGAAGGGTTAGTGAAGGTGGTAGTAATCAAAAACTTATATTATTTATTCGTGGAAATGCTATATCTGGTGCACCAATTATTAGTGGAACAAGTCAATTACCAAATCCACCAATTATAATAGGTATTACTATAAAGAAAATTATTACGAATGCGTGAGCTGTAATAATAACATTATAAATCTGGTCATCCCCAATTAGAGATCCGGGTTGGCCAAGTTCAGCACGAATAAGTATTCTTATTGATGTTCCTACTATTCCTGCTCATGCTCCAAATATGAAGTATAAAGTACCAATGTCCTTATGGTTTGTTGAGAATAATCATTTTTGCGGTAAGATGGCTGAATTTTAGGTGGTAGACTGTAAATCTACTTATGAGATGTTTTCTCTCTTATCATATTTAGGTCTTATATTCAATTATGATTCTAGACTGCAATTCTAGAGGTGTAAAATTTTACTAAGGCCTAAAAGATTATTCTTTTAATTATAACTTTGAAGGTTATTAGTTTGATTAACTTAAGTCCTTAGTATAATGAAATTAAGGTTGATGTTGAAATCAATCCTATTGTTGAAATTATTACTGTTATAGGAAGAATGATTCTTGATTTTTGGGACTTTATCTTTATAGATCACGAATTTTCTGTGTATGATATAATTAGAGCTGAGAATCTAATACGTATATAGTAGTAGAGTGTAATTGTAGTTAATACAACTACAATAGTTATAATAGTTGTTATATTGTTTTCTATTAATGATTGTATTACAATTCATTTTGGTAAGAATCCAAGGAATGGTGGTAGTCCACCTAAAGATAATAAAGATAAGAATATTATGAATTTAATTTCGGTTTTTATATTTCTGGCTGAATAAATTTGATTTATGAAAAATAAATTTATTTGCTTAAATTATAAAACTATAATTAATCTTAATAGTGAGTAAATAATGAAGTATAGCTCTCAGATGTTTTCTCTGACTGTTAATGATCTAATTATTCAACCTAGATGTCTGATTGATGAATATGCTAAAAGTTGTCGTAAGGATGTTTGATTTAAACCTCCTATTGCCCCAATAATAATTCTTAAGATAATAATTGTTCAAATAAAAGTTCTTAATTGAATACAATAAGATAAGACCATTATTGGGGCGATTTTTTGTCATGTTATTAATGTTAAACAATTATTTCATCTTGATGCTCCTATAACTTCTGGAAATCAGAAATGGAAAGGTGCAGCTCCAATCTTTAATAATAGTCTAGATCTAATTATTATTGATGGGATAAATTCTGTTTCCCATCCCATGGGATATATTATTTGAATCAGCAAAATTGAAAATAATAATATTGTCGATGCTATTGCTTGGACAATAAAATATTTAATTGATGATTCATTTATTATTATATTTTTATTTCTTGTTAGGAGCGGAATAAATGAAAGTAAGTTGATCTCAAGTCCTATTCAAACCCCAAATCAGGAATTTGATGAAATGGACAGGATCGTTCCTATCATTAATGTTGATAGGAAGAGAAGTTTTGTAGAGTTGTTGGTCATTAAAAAGGAGAGGATTGATACCTCTATAAATGGGGTATGAACCCATTAGCTTGTTTAGCTTACCTTTTTACATTAAGGTGTATGATGCACGTTAGTTTTTGATACTAAAGGAGGTAGTTTAATTCTATCTTATGTAATTTTAATGAAGTTAATTTTATTTACTTTATTTACCCTATCAAGGTAACCCTTTAATCAGGCACTTCATTTATTTAATATATAAATCGAAAGTTTTTTTTTGAAATTCTTTTATGTATTATTTTGTTTAATTAGGATTAATTTATCCTGCTCATTTTATTTTATATATATATATATATATATATATATATATAATAAATAATTTATATTAATATATTACGTTTAATTGAAATTAAAGTATAATAAGTTCATCTTACCATTATCAATTGATTATTTTAATGCAATTATTTACCTAGGATTATAGCTACTTATGTTTTTAGCTTAAAATAGGTTATTATAATATAATATATATAATAATATGTAATTTAATATTTAATATTATTATAATTGGATATAATAAATAAAATTATTAATTTAAATATAAAATATTATAATAAATATAAATAATTATATTAATTATAATAATATAATTATGTAAATTATCTATAATTAGATTATTTAACTAATATATATGAAAGTTAACTTAATATAAAAAAAGAATTCATATTAATAACATATTATATTAAATTACATAATTGTATAAAATATATTTATTATATTATTTAATCTTTCTTTATTTATTAGTGAAAAGAAAGATTAAATAAGAAAGAATATAATACATTTATTGCTATACATGTTCCATATTAATCTTTAATTATATATAATAGAGAAGTTGTTGTGGTCATACATAGGGGCGTTTCTTTTTTTTTGTTAATGTTTGTGGTTTTTTTCTTTTTTTTTCTTTAAATATTTGAATCTTTTATTTTTTCCTGAATTAATAGATTTAAAATTTTCTTATTTTTTATTTTTAAAAGTTTTATTCTTGCTTGTTTATTCACTTTTTCTTTGTATTATATGTAAGT
This sequence comes from Schistocerca gregaria, assembly GCF_023897955.1. Taxonomy (NCBI): domain Eukaryota; kingdom Metazoa; phylum Arthropoda; class Insecta; order Orthoptera; family Acrididae; genus Schistocerca; species Schistocerca gregaria. The sequence goes on along the minus strand of NC_064922.1, from coordinate 71,680,569 downwards.
TTTGTTAGACTAAATGTTCTTTTTGCAGTAATTTGATTTAATTATCAAGTGATTTTGGATTTAGCAATTGATTTAGTATCGGCATAATTCGTGCCAGCAGCCGCGGTTATACGATTGATACAAGTGAATATTATTGGTTAAAACAGTTGTTTATATTATTAGGGTTGAAATATAAATTTGTAAGGTGAAATGTTAAAATTTATTTGTGGCCCTTTTTATGAATCTGTGAAATTTAAATAATAAACTAGGATTAGATACCCTATTATTTTAAATGTTAATTATATTTACCAGGGTACTATTAGTTAAGGTCTTTAAACCCAAAGAATTTGGCGGTATCTCATTCCATTCAGAGGAACCTACCCCATGATTGATAATACACGATTTACTCTACTTAATTTATTTGTTTGTATATCTCCGTTATCAGAGAATCTTTTTAGAGTTATAATTCTCAAGATTTATAATTATAAAATATTTCAGGTCAAGGTGCAGCTTATAGTTAAGAGGAGGTGGGTTACAATAGATTTTTGTTTATAATGGATTTGATAGTGAAATACTGTTAATGAAGGTGGATTTGATAGTAATTTAATTTATTTAATTTAACTGATATTGGCTCTGAGATGTGTACACATCGCCCGTCGCTCTCATTATTGATTATTCTATTTTATTTTAAAGTAGCTTCAATTTAGATGAGATAAGTCGTAACATAGTAGATGTACTGGAAAGTGTATCTAGGAAGAGTTTCAAGATATAACTTATTAGTAAAGTGTTTCATTTACACTGAAAATTTTTCTGTGCAAATCAGGATATCTTGATTATTTATTTTATTATATTTATTTTTTGTTTATTTAATTATTTAATATAAATAATTTTATTGTATTTTTGTCTTAGTATATTTTATAGAATTGATTTTTAAAATTATAGTTTATTGGTAATGTAAGTGTTTTATGAAATATTATTTTAAATTTTTTAAGTAGATTTTATTTATTGTACCTTTTGTATCAGGGTTTATCAAAATTTTAGTATTTATTTTACTTGTCTCGATTTGGGTTGATTTATAAATAATTTATAGTTAATGTATCATAATTATTATTAAATTATTTATAGAAATGAGATGTTAATCGTTTCCCAAGATATCTAGTTTCTTAAGAAAAAATTTAATTTTTTAAAGTTATTTGTTTTTATTTAATTTTTTAAGTAAAAATATTAACTTATTTATTCTTTAAGGGATAAGCTTTGAAGTTAATAACCTATAATTTATTTTATAGAAATATAATAGTAAGCTTTAAACCAGCTATCTTTAAGATTACGTTTTAGTTCATTATATTTATTTTGATTTTATAAATATTTTAGGTTTTTTATTAAGATTATTAATTTAATTTTAAAATTTTTGTAATAATGATAGAATTAGTATATTTATTTGTATGAAATTTTTACCTTGTGAACTTATTATAAGGAACTAGGCAAAATTGATTTCCGCCCGTTTATCAAAAACATGTCCTCTTGTTTATATTTTGAGGTCTGGCCTGCTCACTGAGCGTATTTTTAAAGAGCCGCGGTATTTTGACCGTGCAAAGGTAGCATAATCATTAGTCTCTTAATTAGTGGCTGGAATGAATGGCTTGACGAGAAATCAACTGTCTCTTAATAAATTTTTGAATTTAACTTTTGAGTCAAAAGGCTTAAATTCTTCTTTAGGACGAGAAGACCCTATAGAGCTTGACATTTTACTTTTATATAGTTTTTTGTTTGTCTTTCTATATTTAATGATGATGTTTTGTTGGGGTGACATGAAGAATAGATAAACTCTTCATTATTATATCATTTATTTATGTTTGTTATTTTGATCCATAATTTATGATCATAAGATTAAGTTACCTTAGGGATAACAGCGTAATTGTTTTTGAGAGCTCATATCGACAAAGCAGATTGCGACCTCGATGTTGGATTAAGAAAAATTTTGGGTGCAGGAGCCCAATGATTAGGTCTGTTCGACCTTTAAATTCTTACATGATCTGAGTTCAGACCGGCGTGAGCCAGGTCGGTTTCTATCCTAAGATTGTTAATCCATATTAGTACGAAAGGACCATATGGTTAAAATATTTTTTGTTATATTGATTAATATTAATTTATTTACTATTTTGACAGATTAATGTGTTGAATTTAGAATTCATATATGTAGATTTTTTCTACAAATAGTATTGATACTTTATGATTTATTTATATTTATTTTGAATTTTCTTTTATTGGTTATTTGTGTTTTAATTAGTGTTGCCTTTTTAACTTTATTAGAGCGTAAGGTTTTAGTTTATATTCAGATTCGAAAGGGTCCAAATAAGGTAGGTTTTGTTGGAATTCCTCAGCCATTTAGAGATGCTATTAAGTTAATTTGTAAGGAGCAGCCAATTCCTATTATATCTAATTACCTACTTTATTATTTTTCCCCTGTTTTTAATTTAATGATTTCTTTAGCCGTTTGAGTAATTTTTCCTTATTTAACTTATATGTGTTCTTTTTCTTATGGATTTTTATTTTTTTTATGTTGTACTAGATTAGGTGTTTATACTGTTATAATTGCTGGTTGATCTTCTAATTCAAATTATTCATTATTAGGTTCTCTTCGTTCTGTTGCTCAAACAATTTCTTATGAAGTTAGTTTAGCTTTAATTTTATTGTCTTTAATTATTTTAATTGGTAGTTTTAATATGTTTGATTTTATAAACTATCAGCTTTATTGTTGATTTATTATTATTTCTTTTCCTTTAGCTTTAGCTTGTTTTGCTTCTTGCTTAGCTGAAACTAATCGTACTCCTTTTGATTTTGCTGAAGGGGAATCTGAGTTAGTTTCAGGATTTAATATTGAGTATGGTGCGGGTGGTTTTACTTTAATTTTTTTAGCTGAATATACTAGAATTGTCTTCATAAGAATGTTATTGGCTTTAATTTTTTTGGGCGGTGATTTTTATTCTTTTATATTTTTTATTAAGCTTGCTATTATATCTTTTGGTTTTATTTGGGTTCGTGGAACATTACCACGGTTCCGTTATGATAAATTAATGTACTTAGCTTGAAAAAGTTTTTTACCTTTATCTTTGAATTTTTTTATTTTCTTTGTTGGTTTAAAGATTTTATTTATCTCATTTGTTTAGTGAAATTTTTTGAGAAAAGTTAATAGAAGAGTTAAACTTCTAATTTTATGTTTTCAAAACATATGCTTTTCCTAAGCTAATTAACTTTATTCCTTAATTAATTTATCTCATGCGTTTGCGACATGGACATTAATTAAGAAATATGTGAAGTAAATAATTGTTAAGATTTGACCTGTTATAATATAAGGTTCTTCAACAGGTCGTTTACCAATTCACGTTAGTAAGCATACAACAACTACTATAATTCAGAATAAAATTTGATTAATAGGGTAAAATTGAATGCCTCAGAATGGTGTTTTATTATAAAATGGTAAAATTATTAAGATTCTAATTGATAAAAATAATGCAATAACACCTCCTAACTTATTAGGGATAGATCGTAGAATTGCATATGCAAATAGGAAATATCATTCTGGTTGAATGTGAACTGGTGTTACTAATGTGTTGGCAGGTACAAAGTTATCTGGATCTCCTAATAGGTAAGGATTAATTAAACATAGTATAATTAATAATGATGTTATTATTACAAATGTAATAGAATCCTTAAAGGTAAAGTATGGATGGAATGGAATTTTTTCAATATCTCCATTTAGTCCAAGAGGATTATTAGATCCTGTTTGGTGAAGAAAAAATAAATGAATTGCTGCTATAGCAGCAATAATAAATGGTAATACAAAATGGAATGTGAAGAATCGATTTAATGTTGCATTATCAACAGCGAATCCTCCTCATACTCATTGGACTAAATCTGTTCCTAAGTATGGGATTGCTGATAATAAATTAGTAATTACTGTTGTACCTCAAAAAGATATTTGGGCTCATGGTAAGACATATCCTATAAATGCAGTTGCTATAACTAAAAATAAAATCACTGTACCAATTATTCAGGTATGTATATATATATAAGATCCATAGTAAATTCCCCGTCCTACATGTAAGTAAATACAAATAAAAAATATAGATGCTCCATTTGCGTGTAAGGTTCGGATAATTCAACCATTATTTACGTCTCGGCAGATGTGTACTACACTACTGAATGCTATTTCAATATTTGATGTATAATGTATAGCTAAAAATAGTCCAGTTACGATTTGAATTACCAAACATAACCCTAATAGGGATCCAAAATTTCATCAAAATGAAATATTTGTTGGGGCAGGTAAGTCAATTAAAGAGTTATTAATAATTTTAATTAAAGGATGTCTTAATCGTAAGGGTTTATTCATTAGTAATTATCTTATTTTACGAATAGGTCCCTGATTAATATTGGTGATTTTAACAACTGCTAGTAGTGCTAAAAATAAATAAATTATTATTATTATTGTAATAATGAATGTTGGTCTATTATATAATTTTTCTAAAGATATTGTTATTTCTTGATAATTGATTGAATTATCAATATTTATAGTTTCGGTGTTTTTGAAAAAGTCTATAAATATAGATATATTTAGAATAATTAATATTAATATGATAAATACTCACATTATTAATGTAATAATTATAGTGATTGATTTAGGCTGAAATATTTCGTTTGATGCAATTCTTGTGATGTAAATAAATAATACTAGTAGACCACCAAGAAATGTTAAAAATAAAATATATGATAATCAATATCTTTCTATTATTGTTCCTGTTATTAATCCAACTAGGAAGGTTTGAAGGATAATAAAAAGCATTATTGATATTGGGTGTCTTAATTTAATAAAATTAATATTTATTACATTTGATAATGATATAATTATTATTTTGATCATTTCAGGGGTTAGTTTATTTAAAATACCGGTTTTGGGGACCGATGATGGAAGCTTTTCCACCTCTGAAGTTTTAAAAGTGGGGGCTGGACTTATTTCTGGTTTACAAGACCGGCGTTTTTTTTAAACTATTAAAACTAATGTTTATATTCTCTATTTTTACTTCTTTATTGATTTATTTTGCTGGTGTTTATGTTTTTTCTTCTAAACGTAAACATTTATTAATGGTTCTTTTGAGATTAGAGTATATTGTTCTTTCTTTATTTATGTTAGTTATTGTTTTTCTTATTGAGTTTGATTATGATTATTTTTTTCCTGTTATTTTTTTAGTTTTTTCTGTTTGTGAGGGTGCTTTAGGTCTTTCTATTTTAGTTTCAATAATTCGTTCTCATGGTAATGATTTTTTAATTCTTTTGGTTTATCTTTATGTTAAAGTATTTATTTATAACTATTTTTTTGATCCCTCTTTGTTTATTAAATGATTGTTGATGGTTGGTTCATTCTTTAATGTTTCTGTCGGGTTTTGTTTTTATAATTTGTGTTTATTCATATGCTGATTTGAATATAATTAGATATTATTTTGGTATTGATTATTTTTCTTTTAGTTTAATTTTACTTAGTTTTTGGATTTGTTCTTTAATAATCACTGCTAGAGGTTCAGTTTATTTAAGTTCATATCATTCTAATTTTTTTGTTTTTATGGTTTTGATTTTAATAATTATGCTTTATTGTTCATTTGCTAGATTAAGTCTTCTTTCTTTTTATATTTTTTTTGAGGCTAGATTAGTTCCTACTTTACTTTTAATTTTGGGTTGGGGTTATCAACCTGAGCGTTTGCAGGCTGGTGTTTATTTAATTTTTTATACTTTGGTTGCTAGATTACCTTTATTATTAGTTTTATTATTAGTTTTATGATTTTTCTAATACTTTACATTTTCCTTTATTGGTTGATTTTGGTTCTTATTATTTTATGTTTTATGTATTTATAATTTTGGCTTTTTTAGTTAAGATACCTATGTTTTTGGTTCATTTATGACTTCCTAAGGCTCATGTAGAGGCCCCTATTTCAGGTAGAATAATTCTTGCTGGTGTTTTATTAAAGTTAGGTGGTTATGGTATTTTTCGTGTTATAAAGGTTATTTCTTATTTGGGTTTAAAGTTTAATTATTTTTGATTGTCTTTAGGTTTATCTGGGGGTGTTATTGTAAGATTTATTTGTTTTCGTCAGGTTGATTTAAAGTCTTTAATTGCATATTCTTCTGTTGCTCATATAAGAATGGTTATTGGTGGATTGATGACTATGAATTGATGAGGTTGTGTAGGTTCTCTTTCTCTAATGGTTGGTCATGGTTTATGTTCTTCTGGTTTATTTTGTTTATCTAATATTATTTATGAACGTTTAGGTAGACGAAGATTATTAATTAACAAGGGTATAATTAATTTGATGCCAAGAATGGCTTTATGATGATTTCTTTTAAGATCATCAAATATGGCTGCTCCTCCTTCTTTAAATTTGGTAGGTGAAATTAGATTATTAAATAGAATTATATCTTGATCTTCTTTTAGATTCTTTGCTTTGATTTTTTTATCTTTTTTTAGAGCTGTTTATACTTTGTATATATATTCTTATTCTCAGCATGGGAATTATTATTCTGGTGTTTATACTTGTTCTCTTGGTTATTTTCGTGAATATCATCTTTTACTTTTACATTGATTGCCTTTAAATATTCTCTGTTTAAAGGGTGAATATTTCTTTGTTTAGTTTGCTTAAGTATTTTAATTAAAAATATTGTTTTGTGGAATCAATGATATGAAGTTTTTCATCTTAGGCCGTGAATTTATTTTCTATTTGTTCTTTGAGTTTTTTTTCTTTGTTTATTTCGAGAACTATAATTTTTATTTTAGGTATTTATTATTTAATAATTGATTATAGAGTTTTTGTTGAGTGAGAGCTTTTCAATTTAAATGGTTCTATAGTTGTTATAACTTTAATTTTGGATTGAATATCTCTTATTTTTATATCTTTTGTTATATATATTTCTTCTTTGGTTATTTATTATAGAGAGGATTATATATCTGGTGAAAAGAATATAAATCGTTTTATTATTATTCTTTTAATATTTATTCTTTCTATAGGTTTTTTAATTATTAGTCCTAATTTAATTAGAATTTTATTAGGTTGAGATGGTTTAGGTTTAGTTTCTTATTGTTTAGTTATTTATTATCAAAATGTAAAATCTTATAGTGCTGGTATATTAACTGCACTTTCTAATCGTATTGGTGATGTTGCTATTTTAATTTCTATTGCATGAATGTTAAATTTTGGTGGTTGAAATTATATTTATTATTATGATTTTATTTCTAATTCTTTTGAAATAAAGCTCATTACTATATTAATTGTTTTAGCAGCTATAACTAAGAGAGCTCAGATTCCTTTCTCTTTATGACTTCCTGCTGCTATAGCAGCTCCTACTCCTGTTTCTGCTTTAGTTCATTCTTCTACTCTTGTTACTGCTGGTGTTTATTTATTAATTCGTTTTAGACCAATATTGGATACTTATAATTGTGGTTGATTTTTACTTTTAATTGGTTGTATAACTATATTTATGGCTGGATTGGGCGCTAATTTTGAGTTTGATTTAAAGAAGATTATTGCTCTTTCTACTTTAAGACAACTTGGTTTAATAATAAGAATTTTGGCTATAGGTTATCCAAAGCTTGCATTTTTTCATTTATTGGCTCATGCTTTATTTAAGGCATTATTATTTATATGTGCAGGTTCAATAATACATAATTTGAAGGATTCTCAGGATATTCGTTTTATAGGATCAATTGTTAATTTCATACCTTTAACTTCAGTTTGTTTTAATGTTTCTAGTTTATCTTTGTGTGGAATACCTTTTTTAGCGGGATTTTATTCAAAGGATTTAATTCTTGAGATGGTTTGTTTAAGATGAATTAATTGTTTAATTTTTTTTCTTTATTTTTTTTCTACTGGTTTAACTGCTTCTTATTCTTTTCGTTTGTTTTATTATTCAATATCTGGTGATAATAATTTTTATTCTAGATTTTCTTTTGATGATAAGGGTTATTATATTTCATTTGGAATAATTGGTCTATTGTTTGTTGCTGTTTTTGGTGGTAGTCTTTTATCTTGATTAATTTTTCATATTCCTCTTGTGATTGCTTTACCTTATTATTTAAAGTTTTTAACTATTACAGTTGTTATTTTAGGTGCTTATTTAGGTTATCTTATTTCTAATTTTGATTTTTCTCATAATTTATTTTCTTTAAGTATACTTTCTTTTGTTAGATTTGCTGGTTCTATATGATTTATACCTTTTCTTTCAACTAAGTTTATTAGATATATTCCTTTAAAAATAGGTTATTATTCATCTAAGTCATTTGATTATGGTTGAGGTGAATTACTTGGTGGTCAAGGTTTATATAGATTATTTATTTATTTAATTGGTTATATTCAAGGTTGATATGATTCTAATTTCAAGATTTATCTTTTAACTTTTATTTTTTGAATATTTATTTTGGTAATATTGTTTTTCGTTTACTTAAATAGCTTATAATTAGAGCGTGACACTGAAGATGTTAAGGAAGTATTTTTACTTTTAAGTATTTATAAATATAGATATATTATTTTTACAGTGAAAATGTAATGTTTTATTTAAACTATATAAATTTTAGAAATGTTAACGGAGTTTAACCGCTAATTTAAAAAGTTAGCAGCTTTCATATTGGCTTTACATTTCCTTAATTGGAACTATTATAGTTCAATTATATTATTAACAGTAATATGCCTCTTTTTGGCTTCAATTAATAAGAATAAGGGTAGTACATACCAATCTTCCAGGTCGAAACTGACTGCAATATTTCGCTTCTTATTCTATTTAAGGTTGATTGATAATATCAATACTTTTTGAATGCAACCCAAATGTTATATTTAACTACAACCCTTTATTCTGCTCATTGTAATGCTCCTTGGTTTCATTCATGGTATAGTCCTCCTAATAGAACTAGAATAAAAAATATTGTTGATACTGTTCAGATTATAATGTCTGAAGTTTTAAAAGTAATTACAATTGGTAGAATTAGTGCAATTTCTACATCAAAAATTAAAAAGATTACTGCGATTAGGAAGAATCGTATTGAGAATGGTATTCGTGCTGATCTTTTTGGATCAAACCCACATTCAAATGGTGATCTTTTTTCTCGATCATTAATTAATTTTTTTGATAGTGTTGTTGCCAGGATTATAACAATTATTGGAATAATAAATCTAATGAAAACTCTTGTTGATAGAATTAGAATTGTTTTTCTTGATTTATATCAAGCTTTCTGATTGGAAGTCAAATGTACTATTTATACTAGAAAAACAATTATCTACCTCATCAATAAATAGAGATATATAAGAATAATCATACTACGTCTACGAAGTGTCAGTATCATGCTGCTGCTTCAAATCCAAAGTGATGTCTTGGTGAAAATTGATTTATTGAGTGTCGAAGTAGACATGTTGATAAAAAGATTGTTCCAATAATTACGTGTAAACCATGGAATCCTGTTGCAACAAAGAATGTTGATCCATAAACTGCATCTGCAATGGTAAAAGGTGCTTCTCAATATTCATATGCTTGAAGTATTGTAAAGTATAGTCCTAATAACACTGTGAAGAATAATCCTTGTAGTGCTTGAGTATGATTAGATTCCATTAAACTATGATGTGCTCATGTTACTGTTACTCCTGATGCTAAAAGAATAGCTGTATTAAGTAATGGAATTTGTATAGGGTTAAAGGGTTGAATTCCTATTGGAGGTCATAGTATTCCTAGTTCAATTGTTGGTGCTAATCTTCTTTTAAAGAATGCTCAAAAAAAAGAAACGAAAAATAATACCTCTGATGCAATAAATAAAATTATTCCTCATCGTAATCCAATTGATACAAATCCTGTATGTAATCCTTGATATGTTCCTTCTCGTACTACATCTCGTCATCATTGAATTATAGTTAGTAGGGTAATTCCAAATCCAGTTATGAATAAGTTAATATTAAATAGGTGGAATCATTTTGCTAGTCCTGATACTAGGACTATTGCTCCAATTGCTCCTGTTAATGGTCAAGGTTTATAGTCTACTAAGTGGAATGGGTGGTTTGAGTGAGTTGTTAACATAGGTTTAATATACTTCTCTAGAATATAGAGTTCTTAGAATTGAGAAAACATAGGCTTGAATTATTGCTACTGCTGATTCTAGAATTAATAGAAGTATTTGTCCAATAATTAGTAATGAGATTAAGTTTATTGCTATAGATGGTCCTGTGTTTCCTAATAAGGTTAATAATAAGTGTCCTGCAATTATATTTGCTGCCAACCGTACTGCTAATGTACCTGGTCGAATAACATTACTAATTGTTTCAATTAGTACTATAAATGATATTAATGCAGGCGGTGTACCTTGTGGTACAAGGTGTGTAAATATATGATTAGTATGGTTAATTCATCCAAATAATATAAATCTTAGCCATATAGGTAGGGCAATTGCAAATGTTAATGCTAAATGTCTTGTTCTAGTAAAAATATAAGGGAATAATCCTATGAAATTGTTAAATAATATTATAATAAAAATTGAGATGAAAATGAATGTTGTTCCATTAAATGATTTTGGTCCAAGAAGTGTTTTAAATTCATTATGTAAGGTTAAATTTAGTTTATTTCAGATAATGTTAATTCGTGATGGTGTAAGTCAAAATAGTGATGGGATTAATAATAGTCCTAGAAATGTTCTAGTTCAATTTAATGATAAATTAAAGATGTTAGTTGATGGGTCAAATGTTGAGAATAGATTTGTTATCATTTTCAATTTAAGTTTTTTATTTCAATTGTTCCTTTTTCTGCTCTTTTAATAAGGTTAGGTTTAAATGAGAAGAAGTTTATTTGATTAAACAAGATTAATGTAGCTGAAAATATAATGAATAGTGAGAATCATATAAGAGGGGATATTTGAGGGATTTGGATATAATTTCCCCATCAGAAGTAGTCGTTAATTTACTATTATTTGGTTTAAGAGACCATTACTTACTTTCAGTCATCTGATGAATTTCAAGGTGTACTAATTTTTTTTAGTTACTTTAGATTGACACTCTAATGTTATTTATTTTAACTAACTCCTTAAATTATCTTAGATAATCACTTAATAAATAAATTTACTGAAGTTCTTTCAATTACAATTGGTATAAATCTGTGGTTTGCTCCACAGATTTCTGAGCATTGTCCAAAGAATAATCCAGGTCGATTTATTGTGAATGTTCCTTGATTTAACCGACCTGGCGTTGCATCAATTTTAACCCCTAATGCAGGAACTGCTCATGAGTGTAGAACATCTGATGCTCTTGTTAATACTCGTACTTATGTATTTATTGGTAGGATTGTTCGGTTATCTACATCTAGTAGTCGGAATCCATCATTTTCTAGGTCTTGTTCTGGTGTTATATAAGTGTCAAATTCTACGTCTATGAAGTCTGAATATTCATATCTTCAATATCATTGTCGTCCAATGGTTTTAATTGTAATTATTGCATCTACTGAATCATCAAGTAAATATAATAGTCGTAATGATGGAAGGGCAATAAAAATTAATGTAATTGCTGGTAAAGCTGTTCAGATTGTTTCAATTAAATGTCCATGAAGTATATTACGGTTAGTATAGGCACATCATAGTTTAATGGAATCTAATCATACTCAAGCACTACAAGGATTATTCTTCACAGTGTTATTAGGACTATACTTTACAATACTTCAAGCATATGAATATTGAGAAGCACCTTTTACCATTGCAGATGCAGTTTATGGATCAACATTCTTTGTTGCAACAGGATTCCATGGTTTACACGTAATTATTGGAACAATCTTTTTATCAACATGTCTACTTCGACACTCAATAAATCAATTTTCACCAAGACATCACTTTGGATTTGAAGCAGCAGCATGATACTGACACTTCGTAGACGTAGTATGATTATTCTTATATATCTCTATTTATTGATGAGGTAGATAATTGTTTTTCTAGTATAAATAGTACATTTGACTTCCAATCAGAAAGCTTGATATAAATCAAGAAAAACAATTCTAATTCTATCAACAAGAGTTTTCATTAGATTTATTATTCCAATAATTGTTATAATCCTGGCAACAACACTATCAAAAAAATTAATTAATGATCGAGAAAAAAGATCACCATTTGAATGTGGGTTTGATCCAAAAAGATCAGCACGAATACCATTCTCAATACGATTCTTCCTAATCGCAGTAATCTTTTTAATTTTTGATGTAGAAATTGCACTAATTCTACCAATTGTAATTATTTTTAAAACTTCAGACATTATAATCTGAACAGTATCAACAATATTTTTTATTCTAGTTCTATTAGGAGGACTATACCATGAATGAAACCAAGGAGCATTACAATGAGCAGAATAAAGGGTTGTAGTTAAATATAACATTTGGGTTGCATTCAAAAAGTATTGATATTATCAATCAACCTTAAATAGAATAAGAAGCGAAATATTGCAGTCAGTTTCGACCTGGAAGATTGGTATGTACTACCCTTATTCTTATTAATTGAAGCCAAAAAGAGGTGTATTACTGTTAATAATATAATTGAACTATAATAGTTCCAATTAAGGAAATGTAAAGCCAATATGAAAGCTGCTACCTTTTTATATTAGCGGTTAAACTCCGTTAACATTTCTAAAATTTATATAGTTTAAATAAAACATTACACTTTCACTGTAAAAATAATATATCTATATTTATAAATACTTAAAAGTAAAAATACTTCCTTAACATCTTCAGTGTCACGCTCTAATTATAAGCTATTTAAGTAAACGAAAAACAATATTACCAAAATAAATATTCAAAAAATAAAAGTTAAAAGATAAATCTTGAAATTAGAATCATATCAACCTTGAATATAACCAATTAAATAAATAAATAATCTATATAAACCTTGACCACCAAGTAATTCACCTCAACCATAATCAAATGACTTAGATGAATAATAACCTATTTTTAAAGGAATATATCTAATAAACTTAGTTGAAAGAAAAGGTATAAATCATATAGAACCAGCAAATCTAACAAAAGAAAGTATACTTAAAGAAAATAAATTATGAGAAAAATCAAAATTAGAAATAAGATAACCTAAATAAGCACCTAAAATAACAACTGTAATAGTTAAAAACTTTAAATAATAATGTAAAGCAATCACATGAGGAATAGGAAAAATTAATCAAGATAAAAGACTACCACCAAAAACAGCAACAAACAATAGACCAATTATTCCAAATGAAATATAATAACCCTTATCATCAAAAGAAAATCTAGAATAAAAATTATTATCACCAGATATTGAATAATAAAACAAACGAAAAGAATAAGAAGCAGTTAAACCAGTAGAAAAAAAATAAAGAAAAAAAATTAAACAATTAATTCATCTTAAACAAACCATCTCAAGAATTAAATCCTTTGAATAAAATCCCGCTAAAAAAGGTATTCCACACAAAGATAAACTAGAAACATTAAAACAAACTGAAGTTAAAGGTATGAAATTAACAATTGATCCTATAAAACGAATATCCTGAGAATCCTTCAAATTATGAATTATTGAACCTGCACATATAAATAATAATGCCTTAAATAAAGCATGAGCCAATAAATGAAAAAATGCAAGCTTTGGATAACCTATAGCCAAAATTCTTATTATTAAACCAAGTTGTCTTAAAGTAGAAAGAGCAATAATCTTCTTTAAATCAAACTCAAAATTAGCGCCCAATCCAGCCATAAATATAGTTATACAACCAATTAAAAGTAAAAATCAACCACAATTATAAGTATCCAATATTGGTCTAAAACGAATTAATAAATAAACACCAGCAGTAACAAGAGTAGAAGAATGAACTAAAGCAGAAACAGGAGTAGAAGCTGCTATAGCAGCAGGAAGTCATGAAGAGAAAGGAATCTGAGCTCTCTTAGTTATAGCTGCTAAAACCATTAATATAGTAATGAGCTTTATTTCAAAAGAATTAGAAATAAAATCATGATAATAAATATAATTTCAACCACCAAAATTTAACATTCATGCAATAGAAATTAAAATAGCAACATCACCAATACGATTAGAAAGTGCAGTTAATATACCAGCACTATAAGATTTTACATTTTGATAATAAATAACTAAACAATAAGAAACTAAACCTAAACCATCTCAACCTAATAAAATTCTAATTAAATTAGGACTAATAATTAAAAAACCTATAGAAAGAATAAATATTAAAACAATAATAATAAAACGATTTATTTTCTTTTCACCAGATATATAATCCTCTCTATAATAAATAACCAAAGAAGAAATATATATAACAAAAGATATAAAAATAAGAATTATTCAATCCAAAATTAAAGTTATAACAACTATAGAACCATTTAAATTGAAAAGCTCTCACTCAACAAAAACTCTATAATCAATTATTAAATAATAAATACCTAAAATAAAAATTATAGTTCTCGAAATAAACAAAGAAAAAAAACTCAAAGAACAAATAGAAAATAAATTCACGGCCTAAGATGAAAAACTTCATATCATTGATTCCACAAAACAATATTTTTAATTAAAATACTTAAGCAAACTAAACAAAGAAATATTCACCCTTTAAACAGAGAATATTTAAAGGCAATCAATGTAAAAGTAAAAGATGATATTCACGAAAATAACCAAGAGAACAAGTATAAACACCAGAATAATAATTCCCATGCTGAGAATAAGAATATATATACAAAGTATAAACAGCTCTAAAAAAAGATAAAAAAATCAAAGCAAAGAATCTAAAAGAAGATCAAGATATAATTCTATTTAATAATCTAATTTCACCTACCAAATTTAAAGAAGGAGGAGCAGCCATATTTGAAGATCTTAAAAGAAATCATCATAAAGCCATTCTTGGCATCAAATTAATTATACCCTTGATAATTAATAATCTTCGTCTACCTAAACGTTCATAAATAATATTAGATAAACAAAATAAACCAGAAGAACATAAACCATGACCAACCATTAGAGAAAGAGAACCTACACAACCTCATCAATTCATAGTCATCAATCCACCAATAACCATTCTTATATGAGCAACAGAAGAATATGCAATTAAAGACTTTAAATCAACCTGACGAAAACAAATAAATCTTACAATAACACCCCCAGATAAACCTAAAGACAATCAAAAATAATTAAACTTTAAACCCAAATAAGAAATAACCTTTATAACACGAAAAATACCATAACCACCTAACTTTAATAAAACACCAGCAAGAATTATTCTACCTGAAATAGGGGCCTCTACATGAGCCTTAGGAAGTCATAAATGAACCAAAAACATAGGTATCTTAACTAAAAAAGCCAAAATTATAAATACATAAAACATAAAATAATAAGAACCAAAATCAACCAATAAAGGAAAATGTAAAGTATTAGAAAAATCATAAAACTAATAATAAAACTAATAATAAAGGTAATCTAGCAACCAAAGTATAAAAAATTAAATAAACACCAGCCTGCAAACGCTCAGGTTGATAACCCCAACCCAAAATTAAAAGTAAAGTAGGAACTAATCTAGCCTCAAAAAAAATATAAAAAGAAAGAAGACTTAATCTAGCAAATGAACAATAAAGCATAATTACTAAAATCAAAACCATAAAAACAAAAAAATTAGAATGATATGAACTTAAATAAACTGAACCTCTAGCAGTGATTATTAAAGAACAAATCCAAAAACTAAGTAAAATTAAACTAAAAGAAAAATAATCAATACCAAAATAATATCTAATTATATTCAAATCAGCATATGAATAAACACAAATTATAAAAACAAAACCCGACAGAAACATTAAAGAATGAACCAACCATCAACAATTATTTAATAAACAAAGAGGGATCAAAAAAATAGTTATAAATAAATACTTTAACATAAAGATAAACCAAAAGAATTAAAAAAATCATTACCATGAGAACGAATTATTGAAACTAAAATAGAAAGACCTAAAGCACCCTCACAAACAGAAAAAACTAAAAAAATAACAGGAAAAAAATAATCATAATCAAACTCAATAAGAAAAACAATAACTAACATAAATAAAGAAAGAACAATATATTCTAATCTCAAAAGAACCATTAATAAATGTTTACGTTTAGAAGAAAAAACATAAACACCAGCAAAATAAATCAATAAAGAAGTAAAAATAGAGAATATAAACATTAGTTTTAATAGTTTAAACAAAACGCCGGTCTTGTAAACCGGAAATAAGTCCAGCCCCCACTTTTAAAACTTCAGAGGTGGAAAAGCTTCCATCATCGGTCCCCAAAACCGGTATTTTAAATAAACTAACCCCTGAAATGATCAAAATAATAATTATATCATTATCAAATGTAATAAATATTAATTTTATTAAATTAAGACACCCAATATCAATAATGCTTTTTATTATCCTTCAAACCTTCCTAGTTGGATTAATAACAGGAACAATAATAGAAAGATATTGATTATCATATATTTTATTTTTAACATTTCTTGGTGGTCTACTAGTATTATTTATTTACATCACAAGAATTGCATCAAACGAAATATTTCAGCCTAATTCAATCACTATAATTATTACATTAATAATGTGAGTATTTGTCATATTAATATTAATTATTCTAGATATATCTATATTTATAGACTTTTTCAAAAACACCGAAACTATAAATATTGATAATTCAATCAATTATCAAGAAATAACAATATCTTTAGAAAAATTATATAATAGACCAACATTCATTATTACAATAATAATAATAATTTATTTATTTTTAGCACTGCTAGCAGTTGTTAAAATCACCAATATTAATCAGGGACCTATTCGTAAAATAAGATAATTACTAATGAATAAACCCTTACGATTAAGACATCCTTTAATTAAAATTATTAATAACTCTTTAATTGACTTACCTGCCCCAACAAATATTTCATTTTGATGAAATTTTGGATCCCTATTAGGGTTATGTTTGGTAATTCAAATTGTAACTGGACTATTTTTAGCTATACATTATATATCAAATATTGAAATAGCATTCAGTAGTGTAGTACACATCTGCCGAGACGTAAATAATGGTTGAATTATCCGAACCTTACACGCAAATGGAGCATCTATATTTTTTATTTGTATTTACTTACATGTAGGACGGGGAATTTACTATGGATCTTATATATATATACATACCTGAATAATTGGTACAGTGATTTTATTTTTAGTTATAGCAACTGCATTTATAGGATATGTCTTACCCTGAGCCCAAATATCTTTTTGAGGTACAACAGTAATTACTAATTTATTAACGGCAATCCCATACTTAGGAACAGATTTAGTCCAATGAGTATGAGGAGGATTCGCTGTTGATAATGCAACATTAAATCGATTCTTCACATTCCATTTTGTATTACCATTTATTATTGCTGCTATAGCAGCAATTCATTTATTTTTTCTTCACCAAACAGGATCTAATAATCCTCTTGGACTAAATGGAGATATTGAAAAAATTCCATACCATCCATACTTTACCTTTAAGGATTCTATTACATTTGTAATAATAACATCATTATTAATTATACTATGTTTAATTAATCCTTACCTATTAGGAGATCCAGATAACTTTGTACCTGCCAACCCATTAGTAACACCAGTTCACATTCAACCAGAATGATATTTCCTATTTGCATATGCAATTCTACGATCTATCCCTAATAAGTTAGGAGGTGTTATTGCATTATTTTTATCAATTAGAATCTTAATAATTTTACCATTTTATAATAAAACACCATTCTGAGGCATTCAATTTTACCATATTAATCAAATTTTATTCTGAATTATAGTAGTTGTTGTATGCTTACTAACGTGAATTGGTAAACGACCTGTTGAAGAACCTTATATTATAACAGGTCAAATCTTAACAATTATTTACTTCACATATTTCTTAATTAATGTCCATGTCGCAAACGCATGAGATAAATTA
The DNA here is from genome assembly GCF_023897955.1 of Schistocerca gregaria. Lineage (NCBI taxonomy): Eukaryota > Metazoa > Arthropoda > Insecta > Orthoptera > Acrididae > Schistocerca > Schistocerca gregaria. Next base: position 71,662,562 of record NC_064922.1, on the reverse strand, counting down.
ATTAAGGAATAAAGTTAATTAGCTTAGGAAAAGCATATGTTTTGAAAACATAAAATTAGAAGTTTAACTCTTCTATTAACTTTTCTCAAAAAATTTCACTAAACAAATGAGATAAATAAAATCTTTAAACCAACAAAGAAAATAAAAAAATTCAAAGATAAAGGTAAAAAACTTTTTCAAGCTAAGTACATTAATTTATCATAACGGAACCGTGGTAATGTTCCACGAACCCAAATAAAACCAAAAGATATAATAGCAAGCTTAATAAAAAATATAAAAGAATAAAAATCACCGCCCAAAAAAATTAAAGCCAATAACATTCTTATGAAGACAATTCTAGTATATTCAGCTAAAAAAATTAAAGTAAAACCACCCGCACCATACTCAATATTAAATCCTGAAACTAACTCAGATTCCCCTTCAGCAAAATCAAAAGGAGTACGATTAGTTTCAGCTAAGCAAGAAGCAAAACAAGCTAAAGCTAAAGGAAAAGAAATAATAATAAATCAACAATAAAGCTGATAGTTTATAAAATCAAACATATTAAAACTACCAATTAAAATAATTAAAGACAATAAAATTAAAGCTAAACTAACTTCATAAGAAATTGTTTGAGCAACAGAACGAAGAGAACCTAATAATGAATAATTTGAATTAGAAGATCAACCAGCAATTATAACAGTATAAACACCTAATCTAGTACAACATAAAAAAAATAAAAATCCATAAGAAAAAGAACACATATAAGTTAAATAAGGAAAAATTACTCAAACGGCTAAAGAAATCATTAAATTAAAAACAGGGGAAAAATAATAAAGTAGGTAATTAGATATAATAGGAATTGGCTGCTCCTTACAAATTAACTTAATAGCATCTCTAAATGGCTGAGGAATTCCAACAAAACCTACCTTATTTGGACCCTTTCGAATCTGAATATAACCTAAAACCTTACGCTCTAATAAAGTTAAAAAGGCAACACTAATTAAAACACAAATAACCAATAAAAGAAAATTCAAAATAAATATAAATAAATCATAAAGTATCAATACTATTTGTAGAAAAAATCTACATAAATGAATTCTAAATTCAACACATTAATCTGTCAAAATAGTAAATAAATTAATATTAATCAATATAACAAAAAATATTTTAACCATATGGTCCTTTCGTACTAATATGGATTAACAATCTTAGGATAGAAACCGACCTGGCTCACGCCGGTCTGAACTCAGATCATGTAAGAATTTAAAGGTCGAACAGACCTAATCATTGGGCTCCTGCACCCAAAATTTTTCTTAATCCAACATCGAGGTCGCAATCTGCTTTGTCGATATGAGCTCTCAAAAACAATTACGCTGTTATCCCTAAGGTAACTTAATCTTATGATCATAAATTATGGATCAAAATAACAAACATAAATAAATGATATAATAATGAAGAGTTTATCTATTCTTCATGTCACCCCAACAAAACATCATCATTAAATATAGAAAGACAAACAAAAAACTATATAAAAGTAAAATGTCAAGCTCTATAGGGGCTTCTCGTCCTAAAGAAGAATTTAAGCCTTTTGACTCAAAAGTTAAATTCAAAAATTTATTAAGAGACAGTTGATTTCTCGTCAAGCCATTCATTCCAGCCACTAATTAAGAGACTAATGATTATGCTACCTTTGCACGGTCAAAATACCACGGCTCTTTAAAAATACGCTCAGTGAGCAGGCCAGACCTCAAAATATAAACAAGAGGACATGTTTTTGATAAACAGGCGGAAATCAATTTTGCCTAGTTCCTTATAATAAGTTCACAAGGTAAAAATTTCGTACAAATAAATATACTAATTCTATCATTATTACAAAAATTTTAAAATTAAATTAATAATCTTAATAAAAAACCTAAAATATTTATAAAATCAAAATAAAAAATAATGAACTAAAACGTAATCTTAAAGATAGCTGGTTTAAAGCTTACTATTATATTTCTATAAAATAAATTATAGGTTATTAACTTCAAAGCTTATCCCTTAAAGAATAAATAAGTTAATATTTTTACTTAAAAAATTAAATAAAAACAAATAACTTTAAAAAATTAAATTTTTTCTTAAGAAACTAGATATCTTGGGAAACGATTAACATCTCATTTCTATAAATAATTTAATAATAATTATGATACATTAACTATAAATTATTTATAAATCAACCCAAATCGAGACAAGTAAAATAAATACAAAAATTTTGATAAACCCTGATACAAAAGGTACAATAAATAAAATCTACTTAAAAAAATTTAAAATAATATTTCATAAAACTCTTACATTACCAATAAACTATAATTTAAAAAATCAATTCTATAAAATATACTAAGACAAAAATACAATAAAATTATTTATATTAAATAATTAAATAAACAAAAAATAAATATAATAAAATAAATAATCAAGATATCCTGATTTGCACAAAAAAATTTTCAGTGTAAATGAAACACTTTACTAATAAGTTATATCTTGAAACTCTTCCTAGATACACTTTCCAGTACATCTACTATGTTACGACTTATCTCATCTAAATTGAAGCTACTTTAAAATAAAATAGAATAATCAATAATGAGAGCGACGGGCGATGTGTACACATCTCAGAGCCAATATCAGTTAAATTAAATAAATTAAATTACTATCAAATCCACCTTCATTAACAGTATTTCACTATCAAATCCGTTATAAACAAAAATCTATTGTAACCCACCTCCTCTTAACTATAAGCTGCACCTTGACCTGAAATATTTTATAATTATAAATCTTGAGAATTATAACTCTAAAAAGATTCTCTGATAACGGAGATATACAAACAAATAAATTAAGTAGAGTAAATCGTGTATTATCAATCGTGGGGTAGGTTCCTCTGAATGGAATGAGATACCGCAAAATTCTTTGGGTTTAAAGACCTTAACTAATAGTACCCTGGTAAATATAATTAACATTTAAAATAATAGGGTATCTAATCCTAGTTTATTATTTAAATTTCACAGATTCATAAAAAGGGCCACAAATAAATTTTAACATTTCACCTTACAAATTTATATTTCAACCCTAATAATATAAACAACTGTTTTAACCAATAATATTCACTTGTATCAATCGTATAACCGTGGCTGCTGGCACGAATTATGCCGATACTAAATCAATTGCTAAATCCAAAATCACTTGATAATTAAATCAAATTACTGCAAAAAGAACATTTAGTCTAACAAAACCTACATATAATACAAAGAAAAAGTGAATAAACAAGCAAGAATAAAACTTTTAAAAATAAAAAATAAGAAAATTTTAAATCTATTAATTCAGGAAAAAATAAAAGATTCAAATATTTAAAGAAAAAAAAAGAAAAAAACCACAAACATAAACAAAAAAAAATAAACGCCCCTATGTATGACCACAACAACTTCTCTATTATATATAATTAAAGATTAATATGGAACATGTATAGCAATAAATGTATTATATTCTTTCTTATTTAATCTTTCTTTTCACTAATAAATAAAGAAAGATTAAATAATATAATAAATATATTTTATACAATTATGTAATTTAATATAATATGTTATTAATATGAATTCTTTTTTTTATATTAAGTTAACTTTCATATATATTAGTTAAATAATCTAATTATAGATAATTTACATAATTATATTATTATAATTAATATAATTATTTATATTAATTATAATATTTTATATTTAAATTAATAATTTTATTTATTATATCCAATTATAATAATATTAAATATTAAATTACATATTATTATATATATTATATTATAATAACCTATTTTAAGCTAAAAACATAAGTAGCTATAATCCTAGGTAAATAATTGCATTAAAATAATCAATTGATAATGGTAAGATGAACTTATAATACTTTAATTTCAATTAAATGTAATATATTAATATAAATTATTTATTATATATATATATATATATAATATATATATATGAAATAATTGTTTAACATTAATAACATGACAAAAAATCGCCCCAATAATGGTCTTATCACATTGTATTCAATTAAGAACTTTTATTTGAACAATTATTATCTTAAGAATTATTATTGGGGCAATAGGAGGTTTAAATCAAACATCCTTACGACAACTTTTAGCATATTCATCAATCAGACATCTAGGTTGAATAATTAGATCATTAACAGTCAGAGAAAACATCTGAGAACTATACTTCATTATTTACTCACTATTAAGATTAATTATAGTTTTATTATTTAATCAAATTTATTCAGCCAGAAATATAAAAACCGAAATTAAATTCATAATATTCTTATCTTTATTATCTTTAGGTGGACTACCACCATTCCTTGGATTCTTACCAAAATGAATTGTAATACAATCATTAATAGAAAACAATATAACAACTATTATAACTATTATAGTTGTATTAACTACAATTACACTCTACCACTATATACGTATTAGATTCTCAGCTCTAATTATATCATACACAGAAAATTCGTGATCTATAAAGATAAAGTCCCAAAAATCAAGAATCATTCTTCCTATAACAGTAATAATTTCAACAATAGGATTGATTTCAACATCAACCTTAATTTCATTATACTAAGGACTTAAGTTAATCAAACTAATAACCTTCAAAGTTATAATTAAAAGAATAATCTTTTAGGCCTTAGTAAAATTTTACACCTCTAGAATTGCAGTCTAGAATCATAATTGAATATAAGACCTAAATATGATAAGAGAGAAAACATCTCATAAGTAGATTTACAGTCTACCACCTAAAATTCAGCCATCTTACCGCAAAAATGATTATTCTCAACAAACCATAAGGACATTGGTACTTTATACTTCATATTTGGAGCATGAGCAGGAATAGTAGGAACATCAATAAGAATACTTATTCGTGCTGAACTTGGCCAACCCGGATCTCTAATTGGGGATGACCAGATTTATAATGTTATTATTACAGCTCACGCATTCGTAATAATTTTCTTTATAGTAATACCTATTATAATTGGTGGATTTGGTAATTGACTTGTTCCACTAATAATTGGTGCACCAGATATAGCATTTCCACGAATAAATAATATAAGTTTTTGATTACTACCACCTTCACTAACCCTTCTTCTTACATCTTCTATAGTAGATAATGGTGCTGGTACAGGATGAACAGTTTACCCTCCTCTAGCAGGAGCTATTGCACACAGGGGTGCATCTGTAGATCTAGCTATTTTTTCACTGCACTTAGCAGGTGTATCATCTATTCTTGGTGCAGTGAATTTCATTACAACAGCAATTAATATACGATCAGAAAGTATAACTTTAGATCAAACACCTTTATTTGTATGATCTGTAGCTATTACAGCATTACTTCTCCTTCTTTCACTTCCAGTTTTAGCAGGAGCTATTACTATATTATTAACAGATCGAAATTTAAATACATCATTCTTTGACCCTGCAGGAGGCGGTGACCCAATTCTATATCAACATCTATTTTCATTCTTTGGACACCAAGAAGTTTATATTTTAATTCTACCAGGGTTCGGAATTATTTCACATATTGTATGTCAAGAAAGAGGAAAAATTGAATCATTTGGAACATTAGGTATAATTTATGCTATACTATCAATTGGACTAATAGGATTTATTGTATGAGCACATCATATATTTACAGTAGGAATGGATGTTGACACACGAGCATATTTTACATCAGCAACAATAATTATTGCTGTACCTACAGGAATTAAGGTATTTAGATGATTAGCTACATTATATGGAACTAAATTCAAGTTCAATCCACCATTATTATGAGCTCTAGGATTTATTTTCCTATTTACAATTGGTGGATTAACAGGATTAGTATTAGCAAATTCATCACTTGATATTGTATTACATGATACATATTATGTAGTAGCCCACTTTCATTATGTATTATCTATAGGAGCAGTATTTGCAATTATAGGAGGTGTCATTCAATGATATCCACTATTTACAGGATTAACTATAAATAATACATGATTAAAAATCCAATTTACAATTATATTCATTGGAGTAAATTTAACATTCTTTCCTCAACACTTCCTAGGATTAGCAGGAATACCTCGACGATACTCTGACTACTCAGACGCATATACATCATGAAACGTAGTATCAAGAATAGGGTCTACAATTTCTATTGTAGGAATCATTATATTCATTGTAATTATATGAGAAAGAATGATTACAAACCGAGCAATTATATTTAGAGCTAACATAAGAAGATCAACAGAATGACTACAAAATAACCCTCCTGCAGAACATAGTTACTCAGAATTACCATTAATCTCTAGATTCTAATATGGCAGATTAGTGCAGTAGATTTAAGCTCTACAAATAAAGGTTTGACCTTTTATTAGAAAATATTTATTAATGGCAACATGATCAAATTTATCTCTTCAAGATGGAGCTTCACCATTAATGGAGCAATTATCATTCTTTCATGATCATACTATGGTCGTATTATTATTAATTACAGTAATTGTAGGTTATGCCCTAAGTTATATATTATTTATTGCCTATACTAACCGTAATATACTTCATGGACATTTAATTGAAACAATCTGAACAGCTTTACCAGCAATTACATTAATTTTTATTGCCCTTCCATCATTACGACTATTATATTTACTTGATGATTCAGTAGATGCAATAATTACAATTAAAACCATTGGACGACAATGATATTGAAGATATGAATATTCAGACTATAAGATATTCAGCACTATAAGATTTTACATTTTGATAATAAATAACTAAACAATAAGAAACTAAACCTAAACCATCTCAACCTAATAAAATTCTAATTAAAGTAGGACTAATAATTAAAAAACCTATAGAAAGAATAAATATTAAAACAATAATAATAAAACGATTTATATTCTTTTCATCTGATATATAATCCTCACTATAATAAATAACCAAAGAAGAAATATATATAACAAAAGATATAAAAATAAGAGATATTCAATCCAAAATTAAAGTTATAACAACTATAGAACCATTTAAATTGAAAAGCTCTCACTCAACAAAAACTCTATAATCAATTATTAAATAATAAATACCTAAAATAAAAATTATAGTTCTCGAAATAAACAAAGAAAAAAAACTCAAAGAACAAATAGAAAATAAATTCACGGCCTAAGATGAAAAACTTCATATCATTGATTCCACAAAACAATATTTTTAATTAAAATACTTAAGCAAACTAAACAAAGAAATATTCACCCTTTAAACAGAGAATATTTAAAGGCAATCAATGTAAAAGTAAAAGATGATATTCACGTAATAACCAAGAGAACAAGTATAAACACCAGAATAATAATTCCCATGCTGAGAATAAGAATATATATACAAAGTATAAACAGCTCTAAAAAAAGATAAAAGAATCAAAGCAAAGAATCTAAAAGAAGATCAAGATATAATTCTATTTAATAATCTAATTTCACCTACCAAATTTAAAGAAGGAGGAGCAGCCATATTTGATGATCTTAAAAGAAATCATCATAAAGCCATTCTTGGCATCAAATTAATTATACCCTTGTTAATTAATAATCTTCGTCTACCTAAACGTTCATAAATAATATTAGATAAACAAAATAAACCAGAAGAACATAAACCATGACCAACCATTAGAGAAAGAGAACCTACACAACCTCATCAATTCATAGTCATCAATCCACCAATAACCATTCTTATATGAGCAACAGAAGAATATGCAATTAAAGACTTTAAATCAACCTGACGAAAACAAATAAATCTTACAATAACACCCCCAGATAAACCTAAAGACAATCAAAAATAATTAAACTTTAAACCCAAATAAGAAATAACCTTTATAACACGAAAAATACCATAACCACCTAACTTTAATAAAACACCAGCAAGAATTATTCTACCTGAAATCGGGGCCTCTACATGAGCCTTAGGAAGTCATAAATGAACCAAAAACATAGGTATCTTAACTAAAAAAGCCAAAATTATAAATACATAAAACATAAAATAATAAGAACCAAAATCAACCAATAAAGGAAAATATAAAGTATTAGAAAAATCATAAACCTTAAATAAAACTAATAATAAAGGTAATCTAGCAACCAAAGTATAAAAAATTAAATAAACACCAGCCTGCAAACGCTCAGGTTGATAACCCCAACCCAAAATTAAAAGTAAAGTAGGAACTAATCTAGCCTCAAAAAATATATAAAAAGAAAGAAGACTTAATCTAGCTAATGAACAGTAAAGCATAATTATTAAAATCAAAACCATAAAAACAAAAAATTAGAATGATATGAACTTAAATAAACTGAACCTCTAGCAGTGATTATTAAAGAACAAATCCAAAAACTAAGTAAAATTAAACTAAAAGAAAAATAATCAATACCAAAATAATATCTAATTATATTCAAATCAGCATATGAATAAACACAAATTATAAAAACAAAACCCGACAGAAACATTAAAGAATGAACCAACCATCAACAATTATTTAATAAACAAAGAGGGATCAAAAAAATAGTTATAAATAAATACTTTAACATAAAGATAAACCAAAAGAATTAAAAAAATCATTACCATGAGAACGAATTATTGAAACTAAAATAGAAAGACCTAAAGCACCCTCACAAACAGAAAAAACTAAAAAAATAACAGGAAAAAAATAATCATAATCAAACTCAATAAGAAAAACAATAACTAACATAAATAAAGAAAGAACAATATACTCTAATCTCAAAAGAACCATTAATAAATGTTTACGTTTAGAAGAAAAAACATAAACACCAGCAAAATAAATCAATAAAGAAGTAAAAATAGAGAATATAAACATTAGTTTTAATAGTTTAAAAAAAACGCCGGTCTTGTAAACCGGAAATAAGTCCAGCCCCCACTTTTAAAACTTCAGAGGTGGAAAAGCTTCCATCATCGGTCCCCAAAACCGGTATTTTAAATAAACTAACCCCTGAAATGATCAAAATAATAATTATATCATTATCAAATGTAATAAATATTAATTTTATTAAATTAAGACACCCAATATCAATAATGCTTTTTATTATCCTTCAAACCTTCCTAGTTGGATTAATAACAGGAACAATAATAGAAAGATATTGATTATCATATATTTTATTTTTAACATTTCTTGGTGGTCTACTAGTATTATTTATTTACATCACAAGAATTGCATCAAACGAAATATTTCAGCCTAAATCAATCACTATAATTATTACATTAATAATGTGAGTATTTATCATATTAATATTAATTATTCTAAATATATCTATATTTATAGACTTTTTCAAAAACACCGAAACTATAAATATTGATAATTCAATCAATTATCAAGAAATAACAATATCTTTAGAAAAATTATATAATAGACCAACATTCATTATTACAATAATAATAATAATTTATTTATTTTTAGCACTACTAGCAGTTGTTAAAATCACCAATATTAATCAGGGACCTTTTCGTAAAATAAGATAATTACTAATGAATAAACCCTTACGATTAAGACATCCTTTGATTAAAATTATTAATAACTCTTTAATTGACTTACCTGCCCCAACAAATATTTCATTTTGATGAAATTTTGGATCCCTATTAGGGTTATGTTTGGTAATTCAAATCGTAACTGGACTATTTTTAGCTATACATTATACATCAAATATTGAAATAGCATTCAGTAGTGTAGTACACATCTGCCGAGACGTAAATAATGGTTGAATTATCCGAACCTTACACGCAAATGGAGCATCTATATTTTTTATTTGTATTTACTTACATGTAGGACGGGGAATTTACTATGGATCTTATATATATATACATACCTGAATAATTGGTACAGTGATTTTATTTTTAGTTATAGCAACTGCATTTATAGGATATGTCTTACCCTGAGGCCAAATATCTTTTTGAGGTACAACAGTAATTACTAATTTATTATCAGCAATCCCATACTTAGGAACAGATTTAGTCCAATGAGTATGAGGAGGATTCGCTGTTGATAATGCAACATTAAATCGATTCTTCACATTCCATTTTGTATTACCATTTATTATTGCTGCTATAGCAGCAATTCATTTATTTTTTCTTCACCAAACAGGATCTAATAATCCTCTTGGACTAAATGGAGATATTGAAAAAATTCCATACCATCCATACTTTACCTTTAAGGATTCTATTACATTTGTAATAATAACATCATTATTAATTATACTATGTTTAATTAATCCTTACCTATTAGGAGATCCAGATAACTTTGTACCTGCCAACCCATTAGTAACACCAGTTCACATTCAACCAGAATGATATTTCCTATTTGCATATGCAATTCTACGATCTATCCCTAATAAGTTAGGAGGTGTTATTGAATTATTTTTATCAATTAGAATCTTAATAATTTTACCATTTTATAATAAAACACCATTCCGAGGCATTCAATTTTACCCTATTAATCAAATTTTATTCTGAGCGTTTGCAGGCTGGTGTTTATTTAATTTTTTATACTTTGGTTGCTAGATTAACTTTATTTTTAGTTTTATTTAAGGTTTATGATTTTTCTAATACTTTATATTTTCCTTTATTGGTTGATTTTGGTTCTTATTATTTTATGTTTTATGTATTTATTATTTTGGCTTTTTTATTTAAGATACCTATGTTTTTGGTTCATTTATGACTTCCTAAGGCTCATGTAGAGGCCCCTATTTCAGGTAGAATAATTCTTGCTGGTGTTTTATTAAAGTTAGGTGGTTATGGTATTTTTCGTGTTATAAAGGTTATTTCTTATTTGGGTTTAAAGTTTAATTATTTTTGATTGTCTTTAGGTTTATCTGGGGGTGTTATTGTAAGATTTATTTGTTTTCGTCAGGTTGATTTAAAGTCTTTAATTGCATATTCTTCTGTTGCTCATATAAGAATGGTTATTGGTGGATTGATGACTATGAATTGATGAGGTTGTGTAGGTTCTCTTTCTCTAATGGTTGGTCATGGTTTATGTTCTTCTGGTTTATTTTGTTTATCTAATATTATTTATGAACGTTTAGGTAGACGAAGATTATTAATTAACAAGGGTATAATTAATTTGATGCCAAGAATGGCTTTATGATGATTTCTTTTAAGATCATCAAATATGGCTGCTCCTCCTTCTTTAAATTTGGTAGGTGAAATTAGATTATTAAATAGAATTATATCTTGATCTTCTTTTAGATTCTTTGCTTTGATTTTTTTATCTTTTTTTAGAGCTGTTTATACTTTGTATATATATTCTTATTCTCAGCATGGGAATTATAATTCTGGTGTTTATACTTGTTCTCTTGGTTATTTTCGTGAATATCATCTTTTACTTTTACATTGATTGCCTTTAAATATTCTCTGTTTAAAGGGTGAATATTTCTTTGTTTAGTTTGCTTAAGTATTTTAATTAAAAATATTGTTTTGTGGAATCAATGATATGAAGTTTTTCATCTTAGGCCGTGAATTTATTTTCTATTTGTTCTTTGAGTTTTTTTTCTTTGTTTATTTCGAGAACTATAATTTTTATTTTAGGTATTTATTATTTAATAATTGATTATAGAGTTTTTGTTGAGTGAGAGCTTTTCAATTTAAATGGTTCTATAGTTGTTATAACTTTAATTTTGGATTGAATATCTCTTATTTTTATATCTTTTGTTATATATATTTCTTCTTTGGTTATTTATTATAGAGAGGATTATATATCTGGTGAAAAGAATATAAATCGTTTTATTATTATTGTTTTAATATTTATTCTTTCTATAGGTTTTTTTAATTATTAGTCCTAATTTAATTAGAATTTTATTAGGTTGAGATGGTTTAGGTTTAGTTTCTTATTGTTTAGTTATTTATTATCAAAATGTAAAATCTTATAGTGCTGGTATATTAACTGCACTTTCTAATCGTATTGGTGATGTTGCTATTTTAATTTCTATTGCATGAATTTTAAATTTTGGTGGTTGAAATTATATTTATTATTATGATTTTATTTCTAATTCTTTTGAAATAAAGCTCATTACTATATTAATTGTTTTAGCAGCTATAACTAAGAGAGCTCAGATTCCTTTCTCTTCATGACTTCCTGCTGCTATAGCAGCTCCTACTCCTGTTTCTGCTTTAGTTCATTCTTCTACTCTTGTTACTGCTGGTGTTTATTTATTAATTCGTTTTAGACCAATATTGGGTACTTATAATTGTGGTTGATTTTTACTTTTAATTGGTTGTATAACTATATTTATGGCTGGATTGGGCGCTAATTTTGAGTTTGATTTAAAGAAGATTATTGCTCTTTCTACTTTAAGACAACTTGGTTTAATAATAAGAATTTTGGCTATAGGTGATCCAAAGCTTGCATTTTTTCATTTATTGGCTCATGCTTTATTTAAGGCATTATTATTTATATGTGCAGGTTCAATAATTCATAATTTGAAGGATTCTCAGGATATTCGTTTTATAGGATCAATTGTTAATTTCATACCTTTAACTTCAGTTTGTTTTAATGTTTCTAGTTTATCTTTGTGTGGAATACCTTTTTTAGCGGGATTTTATTCAAAGGATTTAATTCTTGAGATGGTTTGTTTAAGATGAATTAATTGTTTAATTTTTTTTCTTTATTTTTTTTCTACTGGTTTAACTGCTTCTTATTCTTTTCGTTTGTTTTATTATTCAATATCTGGTGATAATAATTTTTATTCTAGATTTTCTTTTGATGATAAGGGTTATTATATTTCATTTGGAATAATTGGTCTATTGTTTGTTGCTGTTTTTGGTGGTAGTCTTTTATCTTGATTAATTTTTCCTATTCCTCATGTGATTGCTTTACCTAATTATTTAAAGTTTTTAACTATTACAGTTGTTATTTTAGGTGCTTATTTAGGTTATCTTATTTCTAATTTTGATTTTTCTCATAATTTATTTTCTTTAAGTATACTTTCTTTTGTTAGATTTGCTGGTTCTATATGATTTATACCTTTTCTTTCAACTAAGTTTATTAGATATATTCCTTTAAAAATAGGTTATTATTCATCTAAGTCATTTGATTATGGTTGAGGTGAATTACTTGGTGGTCAAGGTTTATATAGATTATTTATTTATTTAATTGGTTATATTCAAGGTTGATATGATTCTAATTTCAAGATTTATCTTTTCACTTTTATTTTTTGAATATTTATTTTGGTAATATTGTTTTTCGTTTACTTAAATAGCTTATAATTAGAGCGTGACACTGAAGATGTTAAGGAAGTATTTTTACTTTTAAGTATTTATAAATATAGATATATTATTTTTACAGTGAAAATGTAATGTTTTATTTAAACTATATAAATTTTACAAATGTTAACGGATTTTAACCGCTAATATAAAAAGTTAGCAGCTTTCATATTGGCTTTACATTTCCTTAATTGGAACTATTATAGTTCAATTATATTATTAACAGTAATACGCCTCTTTTTGGCTTCAATTAATAAGAATAAGGGTAGTACATACCAATCTTCCAGGTCGAAACTGACTGCAATATTTCGCTTCTTATTCTATTTAAGGTTGATTGATAATATCAATACTTTTTGAATGCAACCCAAATGTTATATTTAACTACAACCCTTTATTCTGCTCATTGTAATGCTCCTTGGTTTCATTCATGGTATAGTCCTCCTAATAGAACTAGAATAAAAAATATTGTTGATACTGTTCAGATTATAATGTCTGAAGTTTTAAAAATAATTACAATTGGTAGAATTAGTGCAATTTCTACATCAAAAATTAAAAAGATTACTGCGATTAGGAAGAATCGTATTGAGAATGGTATTCGTGCTGATCTTTTTGGATCAAACCCACATTCAAATGGTGATCTTTTTCCTCGATCATTAATTAATTTTTTTGATAGTGTTGTTGCCAGGATTATAACAATTATTGGAATAATAAATCTAATGAAAACTCTTGTTGATAGAATTAGAATTGTTTTTCTTGATTTATATCAAGCTTTCTGATTGGAAGTCAAATGTACTATTTATACTAGAAAAACAATTATCTACCTCATCAATAAATAGAGATATATAAGAATAATCATACTACGTCTACGAAGTGTCAGTATCATGCTGCTGCTTCAAATCCAAAGTGATGTCTTGGTGAAAATTGATTTATTGAGTGTCGAAGTAGACATGTTGATAAAAAGATTGTTCCAATAATTACGTGTAAACCATGGAATCTTGTTGCAACAAAGAATGTTGATCCATAAACTGCATCTGCAATGGTAAAAGGTGCTTCTCAATATTCATATGCTTGAAGTATTGTAAAGTATAGTCCTAATAACACTGTGAAGAATAATCCTTGTAGTGCTTGAGTATGATTAGATTCCATTAAACTATGATGTGCTCATGGTACTGTTACTCCTGATGCTAAAAGAATAGCTGTATTAAGTAATGGAATTTGTATAGGGTTAAAGGGTTGAATTCCTATTGGAGGTCATAGTATTCCTAGTTCAATTGTTGGTGCTAATCTTCTTCTAAAGAATGCTCAAAAAAAAGAAACGAAAAATAATACCTCTGATGCAATAAATAAAATTATTCCTCATCGTAATCCAATTGATACAAATCCTGTATGTAATCCTTGATATGTTCCTTCTCGTACTACATCTCGTCATCATTGAATTATAGTTAGTAGGGTAATTCCAAATCCAATTATGAATAAGTTAATATTAAATAGGTGGAATCATTTTGCTAGTCCTGATACTAGGACTATTGCTCCAATTGCTCCTGTTAATGGTCAAGGTCTATAGTCTACTAAGTGGAATGGGTGGTTTGAGTGAGTTGTTAACATAGGTTTAATATACTTCTCTAGAATATAGAGTTCTTAGAATTGAGAAAACATAGGCTTGAATTATTGCTACTGCTGATTCTAGAATTAATAGAAGTATTTGTCCAATAATTAGTAATGAGATTAAGTTTATTGATATAGATGGTCCTGTGTTTCCTAATAAGGTTAATAATAAGTGTCCTGCAATTATATTTGCTGCCAACCGTACTGCTAATGTACCTGGTCGAATAACATTACTAATTGTTTCAATTAGTACTATAAATGATATTAATGCAGGCGGTGTACCTTGTGGTACAAGGTGTGTAAATATATGATTAATATGGTTAATTCATCCAAATAATTTAAATCTTAGCCATATAGGTAGGGCAATTGCAAATGTTAATGCTAAATGTCTTGTTCTAGTAAAAATATAAGGGAATAATCCTATGAAATTGTTAAATAATATTATAATAAAAATTGAGATGAAAATGAATGTTGTTCCATTAAATGATTTTGGTCCAAGAAGTGTTTTAAATTCATTATGTAAGGTTAAATTTAGTTTATTTCAGATAATGTTAATTCGTGATGGTGTAAGTCAAAATAGTGATGGGATTAATAATAGTCCTAGAAATGTTCTAGTTCAATTTAATGATAAATTAAAGATGTTAGTTGATGGGTCAAATGTTGAGAATAGATTTGTTATCATTTTCAATTTAAGTACTTTCAGTCATCTGATGAATTTCAAGGTGTACTAATTTTTTTTAGTTACTTTAGATTGACACTCTAATGTTATTTATTTTAACTAACTCCTTAAATTATCTTAGATAATCACTTAATAAATAAATTTACTGAAGTTCTTTCAATTACAATTGGTATAAATCTGTGGTTTGCTCCACAGATTTCTGAGCATTGTCCAAAGAATAATCCAGGTCGATTTATTGTGAATGTTCATTGATTTAACCGACCTGGCGTTGCATCAATTTTAACCCCTAATGCAGGAACTGCTCATGAGTGTAGAACATCTGATGCTCTTGTTAATACTCGTACTTCTGTATTTATTGGTAGGATTGTTCGGTTATCTACATCTAGTAGTCGGAATCCATCATTTTCTAGGTCTTGTTCTGGTGTTATATAAGTGTCAAATTCTACGTCTATGAAGTCTGAATATTCATATCTTCAATATCATTGTCGTCCAATGGTTTTAATTGTAATTATTACATCTACTGAATCATCAAGTAAATATAATAGTCATAATGATGGAAGGGCAATAAAAATTAATGTAATTGCTGGTAAAGCTGTTCAGATTGTTTCAATTAAATGTCCATGAAGTATATTACGGTTAGTATAAGCAATAAATAATATATAACTTAGGGCATAACCTACAATTACTGTAATTAATAATAATACGACCATAGTATGATCATGAAAGAATGATAATTGCTCCATTAATGGTGAAGCTCCATCTTGAAGAGATAAATTTGATCATGTTGCCATTAATAAATATTTTCTAATAAAAGGTCAAACCTTTATTTGTAGAGCTTAAATCTACTGCACTAATCTGCCATATTAGAATCTAGAGATTAATGGTAATTCTGAGTAACTATGTTCTGCAGGAGGGTTATTTTGTAGTCATTCTGTTGATCTTCTTATGTTAGCTCTAAATATAATTGCTCGGTTTGTAATCATTCTTTCTCATATAATTACAATGAATATAATGATTCCTACAATAGAAATTGTAGACCCAATTCTCGATACTACGTTTCATGATGTATATGCGTCTGGGTAGTCAGAGTATCGTCGAGGTATTCCTGCTAATCCTAGGAAGTGTTGAGGAAAGAATGTTAAATTTACTCCAATGAATATAATTGTAAATTGGATTTTTAATCATGTATTATTTATAGTTAATCCTGTAAATAGTGGATATCATTGAATGACACCTCCTATAATTGCAAATACTGCTCCTATAGGTAATACATAATGAAAGTGGGCTACTACATAATATGTATCATGTAATACAATATCAAGTGATGAATTTGCTAATACTAATCCTGTTAATCCACCAATTGTAAATAGGAAAATAAATCCTAGAGCTCATAATAATGGTGGATTGAACTTGAATTTAGTTCCATATAATGTAGCTAATCATCTAAATACCTTAATTCCTGTAGGTACAGCAATAATTATTGTTGCTGATGTAAAATATGCTCGTGTGTCAACATCCATTCCTACTGTAAAAATATGATGTGCTCATACAATAAATCCTATTAGTCCAATTGATAGTATAGCATAAATTATACCTAATGTTCCAAATGATTCAATTTTTCCTCTTTCTTGACATACAATATGTGAAATAATTCCGAACCCCGGTAGAATTAAAATATAAACTTCTGGGTGTCCAAAGAATCAAAATAGATGTTGATATAGAATTGGGTCACCCCCTCCTGCAGAGTCAAGGAATGATGTATTTAAATTTCGATCTGTTAATAATATAGTAATAGCTCCTGCTAAAACTGGAAGTGAAAGAAGGAGAAGTAAAGCTGTAATAGCTACAGATCATACAAATAAAGGTGTTTGATCTAAAGTTATACTTTCTGATCGTATATTAATTGCTGTTGTAATGAAATTCACTGCACCAAGAATAGATGATACACCTTCTGAGTGCAGTGAAAAAATAGCTAGATCTACAGATGCACCCCCGTGTGCAATAGCTCCTGCTAGAGGAGGGTAAACTGTTCATCCTGTACCAGCACCATTATCTACTATAGAAGATGTAAGAAGAAGGGTTAGTGAAGGTGGTAGTAATCAAAAACTTATATTATTTATTCGTGGAAATGCTATATCTGGTGCACCAATTATTAGTGGAACAAGTCAATTACCAAATCCACCAATTATAATAGGTATTACTATAAAGAAAATTATTACGAATGTGTGAGCTGTAATAATAACATTTTAAATCTGGTCATCCCCAATTAGAGATCCGGGTTGGCCAAGTTCAGCACGAATAAGTATTCTTATTGATGTTCCTACTATTCCTGCTCATGCTCCAAATATGAAGTATAAAGTACCAATGTCCTTATGGTTTGTTGAGAATAATCATTTTTGCGGTAAGATGGCTGAATTTTAGGTGGTAGACTGTAAATCTACTTATGAGATGTTTTCTCTCTTATCATATTTAGGTCTTATATTCAATTATGATTCTAGACTGCAATTCTAGAGGTGTAAAATTTTACTAAGGCCTAAAAGATTATTCTTTTAATTATAACTTTGAAGGTTATTAGTTTGATTAACTTAAGTCCTTAGTATAATGAAATTAAGGTTGATGTTGAAATCAATCCTATTGTTGAAATTATTACTGTTATAGGAAGAATGATTCTTGATTTTTGGGACTTTATCTTTATAGATCACGAATTTTCTGTGTATGATATAATTAGAGCTGAGAATCTAATACGTATATAGTAGTAGAGTGTAATTGTAGTTAATACAACTATAATAGTTATAATAGTTGTTATATTGTTTTCTATTAATGATTGTATTACAATTCATTTTGGTAAGAATCCAAGGAATGGTGGTAGTCCACCTAAAGATAATAAAGATAAGAATATTATGAATTTAATTTCGGTTTTTATATTTCTGGCTGAATAAATTTGATTAAATAATAAAACTATAATTAATCTTAATAGTGAGTAAATAATGAAGTATAGTTCTCAGATGTTTTCTCTGACTGTTAATGATCTAATTATTCAACCTAGATGTCTGATTGATGAATATGCTAAAAGTTGTCGTAAGGATGTTTGATTTAAACCTCCTATTGCCCCAATAATAATTCTTAAGATAATAATTGTTCAAATAAAAGTTCTTAATTGAATACAATAAGATAAGACCATTATTGGGGCGATTTTTTGTCATGTTATTAATGTTAAACAATTATTTCATCTTGATGCTCCTATAACTTCTGGAAATCAGAAATGGAAAGGTGCAGCTCCAATCTTTAATAATAGTCTAGATCTAATTATTATTGATGGGATAAATTCTGTTTCCCATCCCATGGGATATTTTATTTGAATCAGCAAAATTGAAAATAATAATATTGTCGATGCTATTGCTTGGACAATAAAATATTTAATTGATGATTCATTTATTATTATATTTTTATTTCTTGTTAGGAGCGGAATAAATGAAAGTAAGTTGATCTCAAGTCCTATTCAAACCCCAAATCAGGAATTTGATGAAATGGACAGGATCGTTCCTATCATTAATGTTGATAGGAAGAGAAGTTTTGTAGAGTTGTTGGTCATTAAAAAGGAGAGGATTGATACCTCTATAAATGGGGTATGAACCCATTAGCTTGTTTAGCTTACCTTTTTACATTAAGGTGTATGATGCACGTTAGTTTTTGATACTAAAGGAGGTAGTTTAATTCTATCTTATGTAATTTTAATGAAGGTAATTTTATTTACTTTATTTACCCTATCAAGGTAACCCTTTAATCAGGCACTTCATTTATTTAATATATAAATCGAAAGTTTTTTTTTGAAATTCTTTTATGTATTATTTTGTTTAATTAGGATTAATTTATCCTGCTCATTATATATATATATATATATATATAATAAATAATTTATATTAATATATTACATTTAATTGAAATTAAAGTATTATAAGTTCATCTTACCATTATCAATTGATTATTTTAATGCAATTATTTACCTAGGATTATAGCTACTTATGTTTTTAGCTTAAAATAGGTTATTATAATGTAATATATATAATAATATGTAATTTAATATTTAATATTATTATAATTGGATATAATAAATAAAATTATTAATTTAAATATAAAATATTATAATTAATATAAATAATTATATTAATTATAATAATATAATTATGTAAATTATCTATAATTAGATTATTTAACTAATATATATGAAAGTTAACTTAATATAAAAAAAAGAATTCATATTAATTACATATTATATTAAATTACATAATTGTATAAAATATATTTATTATATTATTTAATCTTTCTTTATTTATTAGTGAAAAGAAAGATTAAATAAGAAAGAATATAATACATTTATTGCTATACATGTTCCATATTAATCTTTAATTATATATAATAGAGAAGTAGTTGTGGTCATACATAGGGGCGTTTCTTTTTTTTTTGTTTGTGGTTTTTTCTTTTTTTTCTTTAAATATTTGAATCTTTTATTTTTTCCTGAATTAATAGATTTAAAATTTTCTTATTTTTTATTGTTAAAAGTTTTATTCTTGCTTGTTTATTCACTTTTTCTTTGTATTATATGTAAGTTTTGTTAGACTAAATGTTCTTTTTGCAGTAATTTGATTTAATTATCAAGTGATTTTGGATTTAGCAATTGATTTAGTATCGGCATAATTCGTGCCAGCAGCCGCGGTTATACGATTGATACAAGTGAATATTATTGGTTAAAACAGTTGTTTATATTATTAGGGTTGAAATATAAATTTGTAAGGTGAAATGTTAAAATTTATTTGTGGCCCTTTTTATGAATCTGTGAAATTTAAATAATAAACTAGGATTAGATACCCTATTATTTTAAATGTTAATTATATTTACCAGGGTACTATTAGTTAAGGTCTTTAAACCCAAAGAATTTGGCGGTATCTCATTCCATTCAGAGGAACCTACCCCATGATTGATAATACACGATTTACTCTACTTCATTTATTTGTTTGTATATCTCCGTTATCAGAGAATCTTTTTAGAGTTATAATTCTCAAGATTTATAATTATAAAATATTTCAGGTCAAGGTGCAGCTTATAGTTAAGAGGAGGTGGGTTACAATAGATTTTTGTTTATAACGGATTTGATAGTGAAATACTGTTAATGAAGGTGGATTTGATAGTAATTTAATTTATTTAATTTAACTGATATTGGCTCTGAGATGTGTACACATCGCCCGTCGCTCTCATTATTGATTATTCTATTTTATTTTAAAGTAGCTTCAATTTAGATGAGATAAGTCGTAACATAGTAGATGTACTGGAAAGTGTATCTAGGAAGAGTTTCAAGATATAACTTATTAGTAACGTGTTTCATTTACGTTGAAAATTTTTCTGTGCAAATCAGGATATCTTGATTATTTATTTTATTATATTTATTTTTTGTTTATTTAATTATTTAATATAAATAATTTTATTGTATTTTTGTCTTAGTATATTTTATAGAATTGATTTTTTAAATTATAGTTTATTGGTAATGTAAGTGTTTTATGAAATATTATTTTAAATTTTTTTAAGTAGATTTTATTTATTGTACCTTTTGTATCAGGGTTTATCAAAATTTTAGTATTTATTTTACTTGTCTCGATTTGGGTTGATTTATAAATAATTTATAGTTAATGTATCATAATTATTATTAAATTATTTATAGAAATGAGATGTTAATCGTTTCCCAAGATATCTAGTTTCTTAAGAAAAAATTTAATTTTTTAAAGTTATTTGTTTTTATTTAATTTTTTAAGTAAAAATATTAACTTATTTATTCTTTAAGGGATAAGCTTTGAAGTTAATAACCTATAATTTATTTTATAGAAATATAATAGTAAGCTTTAAACCAGCTATCTTTAAGATTACGTTTTAGTTCATTATTTTTTATTTTGATTTTATAAATATTTTAGGTTTTTTATTAAGATTATTAATTTAATTTTAAAATTTTTGTAATAATGATAGAATTAGTATATTTATTTGTATGAAATTTTTACCTTGTGAACTTATTATAAGGAACTAGGCAAAATTGATTTCCGCCTGTTTATCAAAAACATGTCCTCTTGTTTATATTTTGAGGTCTGGCCTGCTCACTGAGCGTATTTTTAAAGAGCCGCGGTATTTTGACCGTGCAAAGGTAGCATAATCATTAGTCTCTTAATTAGTGGCTGGAATGAATGGCTTGACGAGAAATCAACTGTCTCTTAATAAATTTTTGAATTTAACTTTTGAGTCAAAAGGCTTAAATTCTTCTTTAGGACGAGAAGACCCTATAGAGCTTGACATTTTACTTTTATATAGTTTTTTGTTTGTCTTTCTATATTTAATGATGATGTTTTGTTGGGGTGACATGAAGAATAGATAAACTCTTCATTATTATATCATTTATTTATGTTTGTTATTTTGATCCATAATTTATGATCATAAGATTAAGTTACCTTAGGGATAACAGCGTAATTGTTTTTGAGAGCTCATATCGACAAAGCAGATTGCGACCTCGATGTTGGATTAAGAAAAATTTTGGGTGCAGGAGCCCAATGATTAGGTCTGTTCGACCTTTAAATTCTTACATGATCTGAGTTCAGACCGGCGTGAGCCAGGTCGGTTTCTATCCTAAGATTGTTAATTCATATTAGTACGAAAGGACCATATGGTTAAAATATTTTTTGTTATATTGATTAATATTAATTTATTTACTATTTTGACAGATTAATGTGTTGAATTTAGAATTCATTTATGTAGATTTTTTCTACAAATAGTATTGATACTTTATGATTTATTTATATTTATTTTGAATTTTCTTTTATTGGTTATTTGTGTTTTAATTAGTGTTGCCTTTTTAACTTTATTAGAGCGTAAGGTTTTAGGTTATATTCAGATTCGAAAGGGTCCAAATAAGGTAGGTTTTGTTGGAATTCCTCAGCCATTTAGAGATGCTATTAAGTTAATTTGTAAGGAGCAGCCAATTCCTATTATATCTAATTACCTACTTTATTATTTTTCCCCTGTTTTTAATTTAATGATTTCTTTAGCCGTTTGAGTAATTTTTCCTTATTTAACTTATATGTGTTCTTTTTCTTATGGATTTTTATTTTTTTATGTTGTACTAGATTAGGTGTTTATACTGTTATAATTGCTGGTTGATCTTCTAATTCAAATTATTCATTATTAGGTTCTCTTCGTTCTGTTGCTCAAACAATTTCTTATGAAGTTAGTTTAGCTTTAATTTTATTGTCTTTAATTATTTTAATTGGTAGTTTTAATATGTTTGATTTTATAAACTATCAGCTTTATTGTTGATTTATTATTATTTCTTTTCCTTTAGCTTTAGCTTGTTTTGCTTCTTGCTTAGCTGAAACTAATCGTACTCCTTTTGATTTTGCTGAAGGGGAATCTGAGTTAGTTTCAGGATTTAATATTGAGTATGGTGCGGGTGGTTTTACTTTAATTTTTTTAGCTGAATATACTAGAATTGTCTTCATAAGAATGTTATTGGCTTTAATTTTTTTGGGCGGTGATTTTTATTCTTTTATATTTTTTATTAACCTTGCTATTATATCTTTTGGTTTTATTTGGGTTCGTGGAACATTACCACGGTTCCGTTATGATAAATTAATGTACTTAGCTTGAAAAAGTTTTTTACCTTTATCTTTGAATTTTTTTATTTTCTTTGTTGGTTTAAAGATTTTATTTATCTCATTTGTTTAGTGAAATTTTTTGAGAAAAGTTAATAGAAGAGTTAAACTTCTAATTTTATGTTTTCAAAACATATGCTTTTCCTAAGTTAATTAACTTTATTCCTTAATTAATTTATCTCATGCGTTTGCGACATGGACATTAATTAAGAAATATGTGAAGTAAATAATTGTTAAGATTTGACCTGTTATAATATAAGGTTCTTCAACAGGTCGTTTACCAATTCACGTCAGTAAGCATACAACAACTACTATAATTCAGAATAAAATTTGATTAATAGGGTAAAATTGAATGCCTCGGAATGGTGTTTTATTATAAAATGGTAAAATTATTAAGATTCTAATTGATAAAAATATTGCAATAACACCTCCTAAATTATTAGGGATAGATCGTAGAATTGCATATGCAAATAGGAAATATCATTCTGGTTGAATGTGAACTGGTGTTACTAATGGGTTGGCAGGTACAAAGTTATCTGGATCTCCTAATAGGTAAGGATTAATTAAACATAGTATAATTAATAATGATGTTATTATTACAAATGTAATAGAATCCTTAAAGGTAAAGTATGGATGGAATGGAATTTTTTCAATATCTCCATTTAGTCCAAGAGGATTATTAGATCCTGTTTGGTGAAGAAAAAATAAATGAATTGCTGCTATAGCAGCAATAATAAATGGCAATACAAAATGGAATGTGAAGAATCGATTTAATGTTGCATTATCAACAGCGAATCCTCCTCATACTCATTGGACTAAATCTGTTCCTAAGTATGGGATTGCTGATAATAAATTAGTAACTACTGTTGTACCTCAAAAAGATATTTGGCCTCAGGGTAAGACATATCCTATAAATGCAGTTGCTATAACTAAAAGTAAAATCACTGTACCAATTATTCAGGTATGTATATATATATAAGATCCATAGTAAATTCCCCGTCCTACATGTAAGTAAATACAAATAAAAAATATAGATGCTCCATTTGCGTGTAAGGTTCGGATAATTCAACCATTATTTACGTCTCGGCAGATGTGTACTACACTACTGAATGCTATTTCAATATTTGATGTATAATGTATAGCTAAAAATAGTCCAGTTACGATTTGAATTACCAAACATAACCCTAATAGGGATCCAAAATTTCATCAAAATGAAATATTTGTTGGGGCAGGTAAGTCAATTAAAGAGTTATTAATAATTTTAATTAAAGGATGTCTTAATCGTAAGGGTTTATTCATTAGTAATTATCTTATTTTACGAATAGGTCCCTGATTAATATTGGTGATTTTAACAACTGCTAGTAGTGCTAAAAATAATTAAATTATTATTATTATTGTAATAATGAATGTTGGTCTATTATATAATTTTTCTAAAGATATTGTTATTTCTTGATAATTGATTGAATTATCAATATTTATAGTTTCGGTGTTTTTGAAAAAGTCTATAAATATAGATATATCTAGAATAATTAATATTAATATGATAAATACTCACATTATTAATGTAATAATTATAGTGATTGATTTAGGCTGAAATATTTCGTTTGATGCAATTCTTGTAATGTAAATAAATAATACTAGTATACCACCAAGAAATGTTAAAAATAAAATATATGATAATCAATATCTTTCTATTATTGTTCCTGTTATTAATCCAACTAGGAAGGTTTGAAGGATAATAAAAAGCATTATTGATATTGGGTGTCTTAATTTAATAAAATTAATATTTATTACATTTGATAATGATATAATTATTATTTTGATCATTTCAGGGGTTAGTTTATTTAAGATACCGGTTTTGGGGACCGATGATGGAAGCTTTTCCACCTCTGAAGTTTTAAAAGTGGGGGCTGGACTTATTTCCGGTTTACAAGACCGGCGTTTTTTTTAAACTATTAAAACTAATGTTTATATTCTCTATTTTTACTTCTTTATTGATTTCTTTTGCTGGTGTTTATGTTTTTTCTTCTAAACGTAAACATTTATTAATGGTTCTTTTGAGATTAGAATATATTGTTCTTTCTTTATTTATGTTAGTTATTGTTTTTCTTATTGAGTTTGATTATGATTATTTTTTTCCTGTTATTTTTTTAGTTTTTTCTGTTTGTGAGGGTGCTTTAGGTCTTTCTATTTTAGTTTCAATAATTCGTTCTCATGGTAATGATTTTTTTAATTCTTTTGGTTTATCTTTATGTTAAAGTATTTATTTATAACTATTTTTTTGATCCCTCTTTGTTTATTAAATAATTGTTGATGGTTGGTTCATTCTTTAATGTTTCTGTCGGGTTTTGTTTTTATAATTTGTGTTTATTCATATGCTGATTTGAATATAATTAGATATTATTTTGGTATTGATTATTTTTCTTTTAGTTTAATTTTACTTAGTTTTTGGATTTGTTCTTTAATAATCACTGCTAGAGGTTCAGTTTATTTAAGTTCATATCATTCTAATTTTTTTGTTTTTATGGTTTTGATTTTAATAATTATGCTTTATTGTTCATTTGCTAGATTAAGTCTTCTTTCTTTTTATATTTTTTTTGAGGCTAGATTAGTTCCTACTTTACTTTTAATTTTGGGTTGGGTTTATCAACCTGAGCGTTTGCAGGCTGGTGTTTATTTAATTTTTTATACTTTGGTTGCTAGATTACCTTTATTATTAGTTTTATTTAAGGTTTATGATTTTTCTAATACTTTATATTTTCCTTTATTGGTTGATTTTGGTTCTTATTATTTTATGTTTTATGTATTTATAATTTTGGCTTTTTTAGTTAAGATACCTATGTTTTTGGTTCATTTATGACTTCCTAAGGCTCATGTAGAGGCCCCTATTTCAGGTAGAATAATTCTTGCTGGTGTTTTATTAAAGTTAGGTGGTTATGGTATTTTTCGTGTTATAAAGGTTATTTCTTATTTGGGTTTAAAGTTTAATTATTTTTGATTGTCTTTAGGTTTATCTGGGGGTGTTATTGTAAGATTTATTTGTTTTCGTCAGGTTGATTTAAAGTCTTTAATTGCATATTCTTCTGTTGCTCATATAAGAATGGTTATTGGTGGATTGATGACTATGAATTGATGAGGTTGTGTAGGTTCTCTTTCTCGAATGGTTGGTCATGGTTTATGTTCTTCTGGTTTATTTTGTTTATCTAATATTATTTATGAACGTTTAGGTAGACGAAGATTATTAATTAACAAGGGTATAATTAATTTGATGCCAAGAATGGCTTTATGATGATTTCTTTTAAGATCATCAAATATGGCTGCTCCTCCTTCTTTAAATTTGGTAGGTGAAATTAGATTATTAAATAGAATTATATCTTGATCTTCTTTTAGATTCTTTGCTTTGATTTTTTTATCTTTTTTTAGAGCTGTTTATACTTTGTATATATATTCTTATTCTCAGCATGGGAATTATTATTCTGGTGTTTATACTTGTTCTCTTGGTTATTTTCGTGAATATCATCTTTTACTTTTACATTGATTGCCTTTAAATATTCTCTGTTTAAAGGGTGAATATTTCTTTGTTTAGTTTGCTTAAGTATTTTAATTAAAAATATTGTTTTGTGGAATCAATGATATGAAGTTTTTCATCTTAGGCCGTGAATTTATTTTCTATTTGTTCTTTGAGTTTTTTTTCTTTGTTTATTTCGAGAACTATAATTTTTATTTTAGGTATTTATTATTTAATAATTGATTATAGAGTTTTTGTTGAGTGAGAGCTTTTCAATTTAAATGGTTCTATAGTTGTTATAACTTTAATTTTGGATTGAATATCTCTTATTTTTATATCTTTTGTTATATATATTTCTTCTTTGGTTATTTATTATAGAGAGGATTATATATCTGGTGAAAAGAAAATAAATCGTTTTATTATTATTGTTTTAATATTTATTCTTTCTATAGGTTTTTTAATTATTAGTCCTAATTTAATTAGAATTTTATTAGGTTGAGATGGTTTAGGTTTAGTTTCTTATTGTTTAGTTATTTATTATCAAAATGTAAAATCTTATAGTGCTGGTATATTAACTGCACTTTCTAATCGTATTGGTGATGTTGCTATTTTAATTTCTATTGCATGAATGTTAAATTTTGGTGGTTGAAATTATATTTATTATTATGATTTTATTTCTAATTCTTTTGAAATAAAGCTCATTACTATATTAATTGTTTTAGCAGCTATAACTAAGAGAGCTCAGATTCCTTTCTCTTCATGACTTCCTGCTGCTATAGCAGCTCCTACTCCTGTTTCTGCTTTAGTTCATTCTTCTACTCTTGTTACTGCTGGTGTTTATTTATTAATTCGTTTTAGACCAATATTGGATACTTAAAATTGTGGTTGATTTTTACTTTTAATTGGTTGTATAACTATATTTATGGCTGGATTGGGCGCTAATTTTGAGTTTGATTTAAAGAAGATTATTGCTCTTTCTACTTTAAGACAACTTGGTTTAATAATAAGAATTTTGGCTATAGGTTATCCAAAGCTTGCATTTTTTCATTTATTGGCTCATGCTTTATTTAAGGCATTATTATTTATATGTGCAGGTTCAATAATTCATAATTTGAAGGATTCTCAGTATATACGTTTTATAGGATCAATTGTTAATTTCATACCTTTAACTTCAGTTTGTTTTAATGTTTCTAGTTTATCTTTGTGTGGAATACCTTTTTTAGCGGGATTTTATTCAAAGGATTTAATTCTTGAGATGGTTTGTTTAAGATGAATTAATTGTTTAATTTTTTTTCTTTATTTTTTTTCTACTGGTTTAACTGCTTCTTATTCTTTTCGTTTGTTATATTATTCAATATCTGGTGATAATAATTTTTATTCTAGATTTTCTTTTGATGATAAGGGTTATTATATTTCATTTGGAATAATTGGTCTATTGTTTGTTGCTGTTTTTGGTGGTAGTCTTTTATCTTGATTAATTTTTCCTATTCCTCATGTGATTGCTTTACCTTATTATTTAAAGTTTTTAACTATTACAGTTGTTATTTTAGGTGCTTATTTAGGTTATCTTATTTCTAATTTTGATTTTTCTCATAATTTATTTTCTTTAAGTATACTTTCTTTTGTTAGATTTGCTGGTTCTATATGATTTATACCTTTTCTTTCAACTAAGTTTATTAGATATATTCCTTTAAAAATAGGTTATTATTCATCTAAGTCATTTGATTATGGTTGAGGTGAATTACTTGGTGGTCAAGGTTTATATAGATTATTTATTTATTTAATTGGTTATATTCAAGGTTGATATGATTCTAATTTCAAGATTTATCTTTTCACTTTTATTTTTTGAATATTTATTTTGGTAATATTGTTTTTCGTTTACTTAAATAGCTTATAATTAGAGCGTGACACTGAAGATGTTAAGGAAGTATTTTTACTTTTAAGTATTTATAAATATAGATATATTATTTTTACAGTGAAAATGTAATGTTTTATTTAAACTATATAAATTTTAGAAATGTTAACGGAGTTTAACCGCTAATATAAAAAGTTAGCAGCTTTCATATTGGCTTTACATTTCCTTAATTGGAACTATTATAGTTCAATTATATTATTAACAGTAATACGCCTCTTTTTGGCTTCAATTAATAAGAATAAGGGTAGTACATACCAATCTTCCAGGTCGAAACTGACTGCAATATTTCGCTTCTTATTCTATTTAAGGTTGATTGATAATATCAATACTTTTTGAATGCAACCCAAATGTTATATTTAACTACAACCCTTTATTCTGCTCATTGTAATGCTCCTTGGTTTCATTCATGGTATAGTCCTCCTAATAGAACTAGAATAAAAAATATTGTTGATACTGTTCAGATTATAATGTCTGAAGTTTTAAAAATAATTACAATTGGTAGAATTAGTGCAATTTCTACATCAAAAATTAAAAAGATTACTGCGATTAGGAAGAATCGTATTGACAATGGTATTCGTGCTGATCTTTTTGGATCAAACCCACATTCAAATGGTGATCTTTTTTCTCGATCATTAATTAATTTTTTTGATAGTGTTGTTGCCAGGATTATAACAATTATTGGAATAATAAATCTAATGAAAACTCTTGTTGATAGAATTAGAATTGTTTTTCTTGATTTATATCAAGCTTTCTGATTGGAAGTCAAATGTACTATTTATACTAGAAAAACAATTATCTACCTCATCAATAAATAGAGATATATAAGAATAATCATACTACGTCTACGAAGTGTCAGTATCATGCTGCTGCTTCAAATCCAAAGTGATGTCTTGGTGAAAATTGATTTATTGAGTGTCGAAGTAGACATGTTGATAAAAAGATTGTTCCAATAATTACGTGTAAACCATGGAATCCTGTTGCAACAAAGAATGTTGATCCATAAACTGCATCTGCAATGGTAAAAGGTGCTTCTCAATCTTCATATGCTTGAAGTATTGTAAAGTATAGTCCTAATAACACTGTGAAGAATAATCCTTGTAGTGCTTGAGTATGATTAGATTCCATTAAACTATGATGTGCTCATGTTACTGTTACTCCTGATGCTAAAAGAATAGCTGTATTAAGTAATGGAATTTGTATAGGGTTAAAGGGTTGAATTCCTATTGGAGGTCATAGTATTCCTAGTTCAATTGTTGGTGCTAATCTTCTTCTAAAGAATGCTCAAAAAAAAGAAACGAAAAATAATACCTCTGATGCAATAAATAAAATTATTCCTCATCGTAATCCAATTGATACAAATCCTGTTTGTAATCCTTGATATGTTCCTTCTCGTACTACATCTCGTCATCATTGAATTATAGTTAGTAGGGTAATTCCAAATCCAATTATGAATAAGTTAATATTAAATAGGTGGAATCATTTTGCTAGTCCTGATACTAGGACTATTGCTCCAATTGCTCCTGTTAATGGTCAAGGTCTATAGTCTACTAAGTGGAATGGGTGGTTTGAGTGAGTTGTTAACATAGGTTTAATATACTTCTCTAGAATATAGAGTTCTTAGAATTGAGAAAACATAGGCTTGAATTATTGCTACTGCTGATTCTAGAATTAATAGAAGTATTTGTCCAATAATTAGTAATGAGATTAAGTTTATTGCTATAGATGGTCCTGTGTTTCCTAATAAGGTTAATAATAAGTGTCCTGCAATTATATTTGCTGCCAACCGTACTGCTAATGTACCTGGTCGAATAACATTACTAATTGTTTCAATTAGTACTATAAATGATATTAATGCAGGCGGTGTACCTTGTGGTACAAGGTGTGTAAATATATGATTAATATGGTTAATTCATCCAAATAATATAAATCTTAGCCATATAGGTAGGGCAATTGCAAATGTTAATGCTAAATGTCTTGTTCTAGTAAAAATATAAGGGAATAATCCTATGAAATTGTTAAATAATATTATAATAAAAATTGAGATGAAAATGAATGTTGTTCCATTAAATGATTTTGGTCCAAGAAGTGTTTTAAATTCATTATGTAAGGTTAAATTTAGTTTATTTCAGATAATGTTAATTCGTGATGGTGTAAGTCAAAATAGTGATGGGATTAATAATAGTCCTAGAAATGTTCTAGTTCAATTTAATGATAAATTAAAGATGTTAGTTGATGGGTCAAATGTTGAGAATAGATTTGTTATCATTTTCAATTTAAGTTTTTTATTTCAATTGTTCCTTTTTCTGCTCTTTTAATAAGGTTAGGTTTAAATGAGAAGAAGTTTATTTGATTAAACAAGATTAATGTAGCTGAAAATATAATGAATAGTGAGAATCATATAAGAGGGGATATTTGAGGGATTTGGATATAATTTCCCCATCAGAAGTAGTCGTTAATTTACTATTATTTGGTTTAAGAGACCATTACTTACTTTCAGTCATCTGATGAATTTCAAGGTGTACTAATTTTTTTTAGTTACTTTAGATTGACACTCTAATGTTATTTATTTTAACTAACTCCTTAAATTATCTTAGATAATCACTTAATAAATAAATTTACTGAAGTTCTTTCAATTACAATTGGTATAAATCTGTGGTTTGCTCCACAGATTTCTGAGCATTGTCCAAAGAATAATCCAGGTCGATTTATTGTGAATGTTCCTTGATTTAACCGACCTGGCGTTGCATCAATTTTAACCCCTAATGCAGGAACTGCTCATGAGTGTAGAACATCTTATGCTCTTGTTAATACTCGTACTTCTGGAGTGCAGGCTTTCACGGCCGGAATAGTCTTCAGTTAAAACTTCCGGGCTGAGAGGCCGTGGTCGATGTATAAAATTTCCACCTGACGTTTCGTCTCCAGTTGCGGGAGACATCTTCCGAGGTCGTCCGGCTACTGCCACTGAGGCTCCAGGTACTCTCGCATTTTGTTGAACACCGAAGATTATCACAAGAAGATTAGTGACCTTTTTGATCCCACTACGTATAAAAAGCTTCAGAAGGATCCTACAAACAAAATTTTGAGAAATACCAATCAACTGGTAAAACAATCTTCTCTTTCTTCGGATGATAAAAAACAACTCTGCAAAACGGAAGCTTATCCTCCCAGGCTATATGGACTCCCGAAGGTACATAAAGCACAGGTACCGTTAAGACCGATTGTGAGTGCTATAGGATCTCCAACACAAGAGGTGGCCAGATATCTCGCCTGCTTGCTGCAACCATACATTGGCAGAACTGACAGTTATATTAAAAACTCGGCACATTTTATTGAAAAACTGAGGGAGATTAACGTTAGCTCAAGTGATATTCTTGTGAGCTTCGATGTAGTGTCATTGTTCACCATGGTGCCTGTAAACGAAGCTATTTCATATATAGCAGATATTTTCCCGACTGACTTAGTGGCTTTATTTAGACACTGCCTGACGACAACTTATTTCCAGTACAACAACGAGTTTTACGAACAGATCGACGGGGTGGCGATGGGAAGCCCTCTCAGCCCAGCAGTTGCCAATTTATTTATGGAGATCTTCGAACAGCGAGCGCTGCAGACTGCCAGTAAAAAGCCAGCTAAATGGTACCGCTATGTTGATGACACATTTGTAGTGTGGACTCATGGTGAAGAAGAGCTGGATGTCTTCTTGGTGCACCTGAACAGTATTAACCCGAAGATACAGTTTACGATGGAGAAAGAGAGCAACGGTCAACTCAATTTCCTGGATGTGTCGGTAATTAAACGGGTGGATGGGACGCTGGGCCACAAGGTATATAGAAAGAACACTCACACGGATCGATACCTCCACAAGGAATCAAACCATCATCCTAGGCAAAAGAGAGGTGTCATGAAAACCTTGGTGGACAGAGCCAACAAAATCTGCGAGCCGGCTTACTTGCAAGACGAATTATATCACTTACGTTCGGCCTTCATGAAAAACGGATATACCAGCAAGGAAATTGATCGAGCGCTCCATCAAAGGAGAAAAGAAGCCAGAATTCCAGAGCAACAACGGTCACCTACTGGAAAAGTTTTCTTACCGTTCATTAATAAAGTCACGGACCGCATCGGCAAAGTTTTGGCTAAACATGGGATCGAAACTATCTTCAGACCCACCAAGAAGATTAAGGAATATTTAAGAACTGCAAAAGACGCTCGACACCCCCTAGCAACACCTGGGGTATACAAAATTCCATGCAGTTGTGGACAAGTATACATTGGAACAACAAAAAGAAGTGTAAACACCCGCTTAGCCGAACATAAGAGAAACTGTCGCTTAGGACACATCGAAAAATCGGCCGTAGCTGAGCATGTTTTTCGAGATGGGAACCACGAAATTAAATTTAATGAGACTAGCGTTCTAGCACGAACATCCCATTATCATGCACGCATGTATAGGGAAGCAATAGAGATCCACAAACACCACAACAATTTTAATAGAAAAGAGGAAGTTTTAAAATTGGACAAAATATGGATGTCGACGTTGCGCAAGAAGAATGACAATCGATTACTCTTAATTGAGAATAATGACGCCTCCAAAGATAGGCATACTGTCGGCATCACGTGACGAATGGTGGTGCCCTCTATGCGCTCTATAAATGCGAGAGTACCTGGAGCCTCAGTGGCAGTAGCCGGACGACCTCGGAAGATGTCTCCCGCAGCTGCAGTCGAAACGTCAGGTGGAAATTTTATACATCGACCACGGCCTCTCAGCCCGGAAGTTTTAACTGAAGACTCGTACTTCTGTATTTATTGGTAGGATTGTTCGGTTATCTACATCTAGTAGTCGGAATCCATCATTTTCTAGGTCTTGTTCTGGTGTTATATAAGTGTCAAATTCTACGTCTATGAAGTCTGAATATTCATATCTTCAATATCATTGTCGTCCAATGGTTTTAATTGTAATTATTGCATCTACTGAATCATCAAGTAAATATAATAGTCGTAATGATGGAAGGGCAATAAAAATTAATGTAATTGCTGGTAAAGCTGTTCAGATTGTTTCAATTAAATGTCCATGAAGTATATTACGGTTAGTATAGGCAATAAATAATATATAACTTAGGGCATAACCTACAATTACTGTAATTAATAATAATACGACCATAGTATGATCATGAAAGAATGATAATTGCTCCATTAATGGTGAAGCTCCATCTTGAAGAGATAAATTTGATCATGTTGCCATTAATAAATATTTTCTAATAAAAGGTCAAACCTTTATTTGTAGAGCTTAAATCTACTGCACTAATCTGCCATATTAGAATCTAGAGATTAATGGTAATTCTGAGTAACTATGTTCTGCAGGAGGGTTATTTTGTAGTCATTCTGTTGATCTTCTTATGTTAGCTCTAAATATAATTGCTCGGTTTGTAATCATTCTTTCTCATATAATTACAATGAATATAATGATTCCTACAATAGAAATTGTAGACCCAATTCTCGATACTACGTTTCATGATGTATATGCGTCTGGGTAGTCAGAGTATCGTCGAGGTATTCCTGCTAATCCTAGGAAGTGTTGAGGAAAGAATGTTAAATTTACTCCAATGAATATAATTGTAAATTGGATTTTTAATCATGTATTATTTATAGTTAATCCTGTAAATAGTGGATATCATTGAATGACACCTCCTATAATTGCAAATACTGCTCCTATAGGTAATACATAATGAAAGTGGGCTACTACATAATATGTATCATGTAATACAATATCAAGTGATGAATTTGCTAATACTAATCCTGTTAATCCACCAATTGTAAATAGGAAAATAAATCCTAGAGCTCATAATAATGGTGGATTGAACTTGAATTTAGTTCCATATAATGTAGCTAATCATCTAAATACCTTAATTCCTGTAGGTACAGCAATAATTATTGTTGCTGATGTAAAATATGCTCGTGTGTCAACATCCATTCCTACTGTAAATATATGATGTGCTCATACAATAAATCCTATTAGTCCAATTGATAGTATAGCATAAATTATACCTAATGTTCCAAATGATTCAATTTTTCCTCTTTCTTGACATACAATATGTGAAATAATTCCGAACCCCGGTAGAATTAAAATATAAACTTCTGGGTGTCCAAAGAATCAAAATAGATGTTGATATAGAATTGGGTCACCCCCTCCTGCAGGGTCAAAGAATGATGTATTTAAATTTCGATCTGTTAATAATATAGTAATAGCTCCTGCTAAAACTGGAAGTGAAAGAAGGAGAAGTAATGCTGTAATAGCTACAGATCATACAAATAAAGGTGTTTGATCTAAAGTTATACTTTCTGATCGTATATTAATTGCTGTTGTAATGAAATTCACTGCACCAAGAATAGATGATACACCTGCTAAGTGCAGTGAAAAAATAGCTAGATCTACAGATGCACCCCCGTGTGCAATAGCTCCTGCTAGAGGAGGGTAAACTGTTCATCCTGTACCAGCACCATTATCTACTATAGAAGATGTAAGAAGAAGGGTTAGTGAAGGTGGTAGTAATCAAAAACTTATATTATTTATTCGTGGAAATGCTATATCTGGTGCACCAATTATTAGTGGAACAAGTCAATTACCAAATCCACCAATTATAATAGGTATTACTATAAAGAAAATTATTACGAATGCGTGAGCTGTAATAATAACATTATAAATCTGGTCATCCCCAATTAGAGATCCGGGTTGGCCAAGTTCAGCACGAATAAGTATTCTTATTGATGTTCCTACTATTCCTGCTCATGCTCCAAATATGAAGTATAAAGTACCAATGTCCTTATGGTTTGTTGAGAATAATCATTTTTGCGGTAAGATGGCTGAATTTTAGGTGGTAGACTGTAAATCTACTTATGAGATGTTTTCTCTCTTATCATATTTAGGTCTTATATTCAATTATGATTCTAGACTGCAATTCTAGAGGTGTAAAATTTTACTAAGGCCTAAAAGATTATTCTTTTAATTATAACTTTGAAGGTTATTAGTTTGATTAACTTAAGTCCTTAGTATAATGAAATTAAGGTTGATGTTGAAATCAATCCTATTGTTGAAATTATTACTGTTATAGGAAGAATGATTCTTGATTTTTGGGACTTTATCTTTATAGATCACGAATTTTCTGTGTATGATATAATTAGAGCTGAGAATCTAATACGTATATAGTAGTAGAGTGTAATTGTAGTTAATACAACTATAATAGTTATAATAGTTGTTATATTGTTTTCTATTAATGATTGTATTACAATTCATTTTGGTAAGAATCCAAGGAATGGTGGTAGTCCACCTAAAGATAATAAAGATAAGAATATTATGAATTTAATTTCGGTTTTTATATTTCTGGCTGAATAAATTTGATTTATGAAAAATATATAGGAGGTATATATTTATAATAATATTAAATATTAAATTACATATTATTATATATATTATATTATAATAACCTATTTTAAGCTAAAAACATAAGTAGCTATAATCCTAGTTAAATAATTGCATTAAAATAATCAATTGATAATGGCAAGATGAACTTATAATACTTTAATTTCAATTAAATGTAATATATTAATATAAATTATTTATTATATATATATATAAAAAAAATAAAATGAGCAGGATAAATTAATCCTAATTAAACAAAATAATACATAAAAGAATTTCAAAAAAAAACTTTCGATTTATATATTAAATAAATGAAGTGCCTGATTAAAGGGTTACCTTGATAGGGTAAATAAAGTAAATAAAATTACCTTCATTAAAATTACATAAGATAGAATTAAACTACCTCCTTTAGTATCAAAAACTAACGTGCATCATACACCTTAATGTAAAAAGGTAAGCTAAACAAGCTAATGGGTTCATACCCCATTTATAGAGGTATCAATCCTCTCCTTTTTAATGACCAACAACTCTACAAAACTTCTCTTCCTATCAACATTAATGATAGGAACGATCCTGTCCATTTCATCAAATTCCTGATTTGGGGTTTGAATAGGACTTGAGATCAACTTACTTTCATTTATTCCGCTCCTAACAAGAAATAAAAATATAATAATAAATGAATCATCAATTAAATATTTTATTGTCCAAGCAATAGCATCGACAATATTATTATTTTCAATTTTGCTGATTCAAATAAAATATCCCATGGGATGGGAAACAGAATTTATCCCATCAATAATAATTAGATCTAGACTATTATTAAAGATTGGAGCTGCACCTTTCCATTTCTGATTTCCAGAAGTTATAGGAGCATCAAGATGAAATAATTGTTTAACATTAATAACATGACAAAAAATCGCCCCAATAATGGTCTTATCTTATTGTATTCAATTAAGAACTTTTATTTGAACAATTATTATCTTAAGAATTATTATTGGGGCAATAGGAGGTTTAAATCAAACATCCTTACGACAACTTTTAGCATATTCATCAATCAGACATCTAGGTTGAATAATTAGATCATTAACAGTCAGAGAAAACATCTGAGAACTATACTTCATTATTTACTCACTATTAAGATTAATTATAGTTTTATTATTTAATCAAATTTATTCAGCCAGAAATATAAAAACCGAAATTAAATTCATAATATTCTTATCTTTATTATCTTTAGGTGGACTACCACCATTCCTTGGATTCTTACCAAAATGAATTGTAATACAATCATTAATAGAAAACAATATAACAACTATTATAACTATTATAGTTGTATTAACTACAATTACACTCTACTACTATATACGTATTAGATTCTCAGCTCTAATTATATCATACACAGAAAATTCGTGATCTATAAAGATAAAGTCCCAAAAATCAAGAATCATTCTTCCTATAACAGTAATAATTTCAACAATAGGATTGATTTCAACATCAACCTTAATTTCATTATACTAAGGACTTAAGTTAATCAAACTAATAACCTTCAAAGTTATAATTAAAAGAATAATCTTTTAGGCCTTAGTAAAATTTTACACCTCTAGAATTGCAGTCTAGAATCATAATTGAATATAAGACCTAAATATGATAAGAGAGAAAACATCTCATAAGTAGATTTACAGTCTACCACCTAAAATTCAGCCATCTTACCGCAAAAATGATTATTCTCAACAAACCATAAGGACATTGGTACTTTATACTTCATATTTGGAGCATGAGCAGGAATAGTAGGAACATCAATAAGAATACTTATTCGTGCTGAACTTGGCCAACCCGGATCTCTAATTGGGGATGACCAGATTTATAATGTTATTATTACAGCTCACGCATTCGTAATAATTTTCTTTATAGTAATACCTATTATAATTGGTGGATTTGGTAATTGACTTGTTCCACTAATAATTGGTGCACCAGATATAGCATTTCCACGAATAAATAATATAAGTTTTTGATTACTACCACCTTCACTAACCCTTCTTCTTACATCTTCTATAGTAGATAATGGTGCTGGTACAGGATGAACAGTTTACCCTCCTCTAGCAGGAGCTATTGCACACGGGGGTGCATCTGTAGATCTAGCTATTTTTTCACTGCACTTAGCAGGTGTATCATCTATTCTTGGTGCAGTGAATTTCATTACAACAGCAATTAATATACGATCAGAAAGTATAACTTTAGATCAAACACCTTTATTTGTATGATCTGTAGCTATTACAGCATTACTTCTCCTTCTTTCACTTCCAGTTTTAGCAGGAGCTATTACTATATTATTAACAGATCGAAATTTAAATACATCATTCTTTGACCCTGCAGGAGGGGGTGACCCAATTCTATATCAACATCTATTTTGATTCTTTGGACACCCAGAAGTTTATATTTTAATTCTACCGGGGTTCGGAATTATTTCACATATTGTATGTCAAGAAAGAGGAAAAATTGAATCATTTGGAACATTAGGTATAATTTATGCTATACTATCAATTGGACTAATAGGATTTATTGTATGAGCACATCATATATTTACAGTAGGAATGGATGTTGACACACGAGCATATTTTACATCAGCAACAATAATTATTGCTGTACCTACAGGAATTAAGGTATTTAGATGATTAGCTACATTATATGGAACTAAATTCAAGTTCAATCCACCATTATTATGAGCTCTAGGATTTATTTTCCTATTTACAATTGGTGGATTAACAGGATTAGTATTAGCAAATTCATCACTTGATATTGTATTACATGATACATATTATGTAGTAGCCCACTTTCATTATGTATTATCTATAGGAGCAGTATTTGCAATTATAGGAGGTGTCATTCAATGATATCCACTATTTACAGGATTAACTATAAATAATACATGATTAAAAATCCAATTTACAATTATATTCATTGGAGTAAATTTAACATTCTTTCCTCAACACTTCCTAGGATTAGCAGGAATACCTCGACGATACTCTGACTACCCAGACGCATATACATCATGAAACGTAGTATCGAGAATTGGGTCTACAATTTCTATTGTAGGAATCATTATATTCATTGTAATTATATGAGAAAGAATGATTACAAACCGAGCAATTATATTTAGAGCTAACATAAGAAGATCAACAGAATGACTACAAAATAACCCTCCTGCAGAACATAGTTACTCAGAATTACCATTAATCTCTAGATTCTAATATGGCAGATTAGTGCAGTAGATTTAAGCTCTACAAATAAAGGTTTGACCTTTTATTAGAAAATATTTATTAATGGCAACATGATCAAATTTATCTCTTCAAGATGGAGCTTCACCATTAATGGAGCAATTATCATTCTTTCATGATCATACTATGGTCGTATTATTATTAATTACAGTAATTGTAGGTTATGCCCTAAGTTATATATTATTTATTGCCTATACTAACCGTAATATACTTCATGGACATTTAATTGAAACAATCTGAACAGCTTTACCAGCAATTACATTAATTTTTATTGCCCTTCCATCATTACGACTATTATATTTACTTGATGATTCAGTAGATGCAATAATTACAATTAAAACCATTGGACGACTATGATATTGAAGATATGAATATTCAGACTTCATAGACGTAGAATTTGACACTTATATAACACCAGAACAAGACCTAGAAAATGATGGATTCCGACTACTAGATGTAGATAACCGAACAATCCTACCAATAAATACAGAAGTACGAGTATTAACAAGAGCATCAGATGTTCTACACTCATGAGCAGTTCCTGCATTAGGGGTTAAAATTGATGCAACGCCAGGTCGGTTAAATCAAGGAACATTCACAATAAATCGACCTGGATTATTCTTTGGACAATGCTCAGAAATCTGTGGAGCAAACCACAGATTTATACCAATTGTAATTGAAAGAACTTCAGTAAATTTATTTATTAAGTGATTATCTAAGATAATTTAAGGAGTTAGTTAAAATAAATAACATTAGAGTGTCAATCTAAAGTAACTAAAAAAAATTAGTACACCTTGAAATTCATCAGATGACTGAAAGTAAGTAATGGTCTCTTAAACCAAATAATAGTAAATTAACGACTACTTCTGATGGGGAAATTATATCCAAATCCCTCAAATATCCCCTCTTATATGATTCTCACTATTCATTATATTTTCAGCTACATTAATCTTGTTTAATCAAATAAACTTCTTCTCATTTAAACCTAACCTTATTAAAAGAGCAGAAAAAGGAACAATTGAAATAAAAAACTTAAATTGAAAATGATAACAAATCTATTCTCAACATTTGACCCATCAACTAACATCTTTAATTTATCATTAAATTGAACTAGAACATTTCTAGGACTATTATTAATCCCATCACTATTTTGACTTACACCATCACGAATTAACATTATCTGAAATAAACTAAATTTAACCTTACATAATGAATTTAAAACACTTCTTGGACCAAAATCATTTAATGGAACAACATTCATTTTCATCTCAATTTTTATTATAATATTATTTAACAATTTCATAGGATTATTCCCTTATATTTTTACTAGAACAAGACATTTAGCATTAACATTTGCAATTGCCCTACCTATATGGCTAAGATTTATATTATTTGGATGAATTAACCATACTAATCATATATTTACACACCTTGTACCACAAGGTACACCGCCTGCATTAATATCATTTATAGTACTAATTGAAACAATTAGTAATGTTATTCGACCAGGTACATTAGCAGTACGGTTGGCAGCAAATATAATTGCAGGACACTTATTATTAACCTTATTAGGAAACACAGGACCATCTATAGCAATAAACTTAATCTCATTACTAATTATTGGACAAATACTTCTATTAATTCTAGAATCAGCAGTAGCAATAATTCAAGCATATGTTTTCTCAATTCTAAGAACTCTATATTCTAGAGAAGTATATTAAACCTATGTTAACAACTCACTCAAACCACCTATTCCACTTAGTAGACTATAGACCTTGACCATTAACAGGAGCAATTGGAGCAATAGTCCTAGTATCAGGACTAGCAAAATGATTCCACCTATTTAATATTAACTTATTCATAATTGGATTTGGAATTACCCTACTAACTATAATTCAATGATGACGAGATGTAGTACGAGAAGGAACATATCAAGGATTACATATAGGATTTGTATCAATTGGATTACGATGAGGAATAATTTTATTTATTGCATCAGAGGTATTATTTTTCGTTTCTTTTTTTTGAGCATTCTTTAGAAGAAGATTAGCACCAACAATTGAACTAGGAATACTATGACCTCCAATAGGAATTCAACCCTTTAACCCTATACAAATTCCATTACTTAATACAGCTATTCTTTTAGCCTCAGGAGTAACAGTAACATGAGCACATCATAGTTTAATGGAATCTAATCATACTCAAGCACTACAAGGATTATTCTTCACAGTGTTATTAGGACTATACTTTACAATACTTCAAGCATATGAATATTGAGAAGCACCTTTTACCATTGCAGATGCAGTTTATGGATCAACATTCTTTGTTGCAACAGGATTCCATGGTTTACACGTAATTATTGGAACAATCTTTTTATCAACATGTCTACTTCGACACTCAATAAATCAATTTTCACCAAGACATCACTTTGGATTTGAAGCAGCAGCATGATACTGACACTTCGTAGACGTAGTATGATTATTCTTATATATCTCTATTTATTGATGAGGTAGATAATTGTTTTTCTAGTATAAATAGTACATTTGACTTCCAATCAGAAAGCTTGATATAAATCAAGAAAAACAATTCTAATTCTATCAACAAGAGTTTTCATTAGATTTATTATTCCAATAATTGTTATAATCCTGGCAACAACACTATCAAAAAAATTAATTAATGATCGAGAAAAAAGATCACCATTTGAATGTGGGTTTGATCCAAAAAGATCAGCACGAATACCATTCTCAATACGATTCTTCCTAATCGCAGTAATCTTTTTAATTTTTGATGTAGAAATTGCACTAATTCTACCAATTGTAATTATTTTTAAAACTTCAGACATTATAATCTGAACAGTATCAACAATATTTTTTATTCTAGTTCTATTAGGAGGACTATACCATGAATGAAACCAAGGAGCATTACAATGAGCAGAATAAAGGGTTGTAGTTAAATATAACATTTGGGTTGCATTCAAAAAGTATTGATATTATCAATCAACCTTAAATAGAATAAGAAGCGAAATATTGCAGTCAGTTTCGACCTGGAAGATTGGTATGTACTACCCTTATTCTTATTAATTGAAGCCAAAAAGAGGCGTATTACTGTTAATAATATAATTGAACTATAATAGTTCCAATTAAGGAAATGTAAAGCCAATATGAAAGCTGCTAACTTTTTATATTAGCGGTTAAACTCCGTTAACATTTCTAAAATTTATATAGTTTAAATAAAACATTACATTTTCACTGTAAAAATAATATATCTATATTTATAAATACTTAAAAGTAAAAATACTTCCTTAACATCTTCAGTGTCACGCTCTAATTATAAGCTATTTAAGTAAACGAAAAACAATATTACCAAAATAAATATTCAAAAAATAAAAGTTAAAAGATAAATCTTGAAATTAGAATCATATCAACCTTGAATATAACCAATTAAATAAATAAATAATCTATATAAACCTTGACCACCAAGTAATTCACCTCAACCATAATCAAATGACTTAGATGAATAATAACCTATTTTTAAAGGAATATATCTAATAAACTTAGTTGAAAGAAAAGGTATAAATCATATAGAACCAGCAAATCTAACAAAAGAAAGTATACTTAAAGAAAATAAATTATGAGAAAAATCAAAATTAGAAATAAGATAACCTAAATAAGCACCTAAAATAACAACTGTAATAGTTAAAAACTTTAAATAATAAGGTAAAGCAATCACATGAGGAATAGGAAAAATTAATCAAGATAAAAGACTACCACCAAAAACAGCAACAAACAATAGACCAATTATTCCAAATGAAATATAATAACCCTTATCATCAAAAGAAAATCTAGAATAAAAATTATTATCACCAGATATTGAATAATAAAACAAACGAAAAGAATAAGAAGCAGTTAAACCAGTAGAAAAAAAATAAAGAAAAAAAATTAAACAATTAATTCATCTTAAACAAACCATCTCAAAAATTAAATCCTTTGAATAAAATCCCGCTAAAAAAGGTATTCCACACAAAGATAAACTAGAAACATTAAAACAAACTGAAGTTAAAGGTATGAAATTAACAATTGATCCTATAAAACGAATATCCTGAGAATCCTTCAAATTATGAATTATTGAACCTGCACATATAAATAATAATGCCTTAAATAAAGCATGAGCCAATAAATGAAAAAATGCAAGCTTTGGATAACCTATAGCCAAAATTCTTATTATTAAACCAAGTTGTCTTAAAGTAGAAAGAGCAATAATCTTCTTTAAATCAAACTCAAAATTAGCGCCCAATCCAGCCATAAATATAGTTATACAACCAATTAAAAGTAAAAATCAACCACAATTATAAGTATCCTATATTGGTCTAAAACGAATTAATAAATAAACACCAGCAGTAACAAGAGTAGAAGAATGAACTAAAGCAGAAACAGGAGTAGGAGCTGCTATAGCAGCAGGAAGTCATGAAGAGAAAGGAATCTGAGCTCTCTTAGTTATAGCTGCTACAACAATTAATATAGTAATGAGCTTTATTTCAAAAGAATTAGAAATAAAATCATAATAATAAATATAATTTCAACCACCAAAATTTAACATTCATGCAATAGAAATTAAAATAGCAACATCACCAATACGATTAGAAAGTGCAGTTAATATACCAGCACTATAAGATTTTACATTTTGATAATAAATAACCAAACAATAAGAAACTAAACCTAAACCATCTCAACCTAATAAAATTCTAATTAAATTAGGACTAATAATTAAAAAACCTATAGAAAGAATAAATATTAAAACAATAATAATAAAACGATTTATATTCTTTTCACCAGATATATAATCATCTCTATAATAAATAACCAAAGAAGAAATATATATAACAAAAGATATAAAAATAAGAGATATTCAATCCAAAATTAAAGTTATAA
The DNA here is from genome assembly GCF_023897955.1 of Schistocerca gregaria. Lineage (NCBI taxonomy): Eukaryota > Metazoa > Arthropoda > Insecta > Orthoptera > Acrididae > Schistocerca > Schistocerca gregaria. The sequence continues at coordinate 71,618,283 of NC_064922.1, read as the reverse complement.
CAACTATAGAACCATTTAAATTGAAAAGCTCTCACTCAACAAAAACTCTATAATCAATTATTAAATAATAAATACCTAAAATAAAAATTATAGTTCTCGAAATAAACAAAGAAAAAAAACTCAAAGAACAAATAGAAAATAAATTCACGGCCTAAGATGAAAAACTTCATATCATTGATTCCACAAAACAATATTTTTAATTAAAATACTTAAGCAAACTAAACAAAGAAATATTCGCCCTTTAAGCAGAGAATATTTAAAGGCAATCAATGTAAAAGTGAAAGATGATATTCACGAAAATAACCAAGAGAACAAGTATAAACACCAGAATAATAATTCCCATGCTGAGAATAAGAATATATATACAAAGTATAAACAGCTCTAAAAAAAGATAAAAAAATCAAAGCAAAGAATCTAAAAGAAGATCAAGATATAATTCTATTTAATAATCTAATTTCACCTACCAAATGTAAAGAAGGAGGAGCAGCCATATTTGATGATCTTAAAAGAAATCGTCATAAAGCCATTCTTGGCATCAAATTAATTATACCCTTGTTAATTAATAATCTTCGTCTACCTAAACGTTCATAAATAATATTAGATAAACAAAATAAACCAGAAGAACATAAACCATGACCAACCATTAGAGAAAGAGAACCTACACAACCTCATCAATTCATAGTCATCAATCCACCAATAACCATTCTTATATGAGCAACAGAAGAATATGCAATTAAAGACTTTAAATCAACCTGACGAAAACAAATAAATCTTACAATAACACCCCCAGATAAACCTAAAGACAATCAAAAATAATTAAACTTTAAACCCAAATAAGAAATAACCTTTATAACACGAAAAATACCATAACCACGTAACTTTAATAAAACACCAGCAAGAATTATTCTACCTGAAATAGGGGCCTCTACATGAGCCTTAGGAAGTCATAAATGAACCAAAAACATAGGTATCTTAACTAAAAAAGCCAAAATTATAAATACATAAAACATAAAATAATAAGAACCAAAATCAACCAATAAAGGAAAATATAAGGTATTAGAAAAATCATAAACCTTAAATAAAACTAATAATAAAGGTAATCTAGCAACCAAAGTATAAAAAATTAAATAAACACCAGCCTGCAAACGCTCAGGTTGATAACCCCAACCCAAAATTAAAAGTAAAGTAGGAACTAATCTAGCCTCAAAAAAAATATAAAAAGAAAGAAGACTTAATCTAGCAAATGAACAATAAAGCATAATTATTAAAATCAAAACCATAAAAACAAAAAAATTAGAATGATATGAACTTAAATAAACTGAACCTCTAGCAGTGATTATTAAAGAACAAATCCAAAAACTAAGTAAAATTAAACTAAAAGAAAAATAATCAATACCAAAATAATATCTAATTATATTCAAATCAGCATATGAATAAACACAAATTATAAAATCAAAACCCGACAGAAACATTAAAGAATGAACCAACCATCAACAATTATTTAATAAACAAAGAGGGATCAAAAAAATAGTTATAAATAAATACTTTAACATAAAGATAAACCAAAAGAATTAAAAAAATCATTACCATGAGAACGAATTATTGAAACTAAAATAGAAAGACCTAAAGCACCCTCACAAACAGAAAAAACTAAAAAAATAACAGGAAAAAAATAATCATAATCAAACTCAATAAGAAAAACAATAACTAACATAAATAAAGAAAGAACAATATATTCTAATCTCAAAAGAACCATTAATAAATGTTTACGTTTAGAAGAAAAAACATAAACACCAGCAAAATAAATCAATAAAGAAGTAAAAATAGAGAATATAAACATTAGTTTTAATAGTTTAAAAAAAAAACGCCGGTCTTGTAAACCGGAAATAAGTCCAGCCCCCACTTTTAAAACTTCAGAGGTGGAAAAGCTTCCATCATCGGTCCCCAAAACCGGTATTTTAAATAAACTAACCCCTGAAATGATCAAAATAATAATTATATCATTATCAAATGTAATAAATATTAATTTTATTAAATTAAGACACCCAATATCAATAATGCTTTTTATTATCCTTCAAACCTTCCTAGTTGGATTAATAACAGGAAAAATAATAGAAAGATATTGATTATCATATATTTTATTTTTAACATTTCTTGATGGTATACTAGTATTATTTATTTACATTACAAGAATTGCATCAAACGAAATATTTCAGCCTAAATCAATCACTATAATTATTACATTAATAATGTGAGTATTTATCATATTAATATTAATTATTCTAGATATATCTATATTTATAGACTTTTTCAAAAACACCGAAACTATAAATATTGATAATTCAATCAATTATCAAGAAATAACAATATCTTTAGAAAAATTATATAATAGACCAACATTCATTATTACAATAATAATAATAATTTATTTATTTTTAGCACTACTAGCAGTTGTTAAAATCACCAATATTAATCAGGGACCTATTCGTAAAATAAGATAATTACTAATGAATAAACCCTTATGATTAAGACATCCTTTAATTAAAATTATTAATAGCTCTTTAATTGACTTACCTGCCCCAACAAATATTTCATTTTGATGAAATTTTGGATCCGTATTAGGGTTATGTTTGGTAATTCAAATCGTAACTGGACTATTTTTAGCTATACATTATACATCAAATATTGAAATAGCATTCAGTAGTGTAGTACACATCTGCCGAGACGTAAATAATGGTTGAATTATCCGAACCTTACACGCAAATGGAGCATCTATATTTTTTATTTGTATTTACTTACATGTAGGACGGGGAATTTACTATGGATCTTATATATATATACATACCTGAATAATTGGTACAGTGATTTTATTTTTAGTTATAACAAGAAATAAAAATATAATAATAAATGAATCATCAATTAAATATTTTATTGTCCAAGCAATTGCATCGACAATATTATTATTTTCAATTTTGCTGATTCAAATAAAATATCCCATGGGATGGGAAACAGAATTTATCCCATCAATAATAATTAGATCTAGACTATTATTAAAGATTGGAGCTGCACCTTTCCATTTCTGATTTCCAGAAGTTATAGGAGCATCAAGATGAAATAATTGTTTAACATTAATAACATGACAAAAAATCGCCCCAATAATGGTCTTATCTTATTGTATTCAGTTAAGAACTTTTATTTGAACAATTATTATCTTAAGAATTATTATTGGGGCAATAGGAGGTTTAAATCAAACATCCTTACGACAACTTTTAGCATATTCATCAATCAGACATCTAATTATATTAATTATAATAATATAAGTATGTAAATTATCTATAATTAGATTATTTAACTAATATATATGAAAGTTAACTTAATATAAAAACAGAATTCATATTAATAACATATTGTATTAAATTACATAATTGTATAAAATATATTTATTATATTATTTAATCTTTCTTTATTTATTATTGAAAAGAAAGATTAAATAAGAAAGAATATAATACATTTATTGCTATACATGTACCATATGAATTGATGAGGTTGTGTAGGTTCTCTTTCTCTAATGGTTGGTCATGGTTTATGTTCTTCTGGTTTATTTTGTTTATCTAATATTATTTATGATCGTTTAGGTAGACGAAGATTATTAATTAACAAGGGTATAATTAATTTGATGCCAAGAATGGCTTTATGATGATTTCTTTTAAGATCATCAAATATGGCTGCTCCTCCTTCTTTAAATTTGGTAGGTGAAATTAGATTATTAAATAGAATTATATCTTGATCTTCTTTTAGATTCTTTGCTTTGATTTTTTTATCTTTTTTTAGAGCTGTTTATACTTTGTATATATATTCTTATTCTCAGCATGGGAATTATTATTCTGGTGTTTATACTTGTTCTCTTGGTTATTTTCGTGAATATCATCTTTTACTTTTACATTGATTGCCTTTAAATATTCTCTGTTTAAAGGGTGAATATTTCTTTGTTTAGTTTGCTTAAGTATTTTAATTAAAAATATTGTTTTGTGGAATCAATGATATGAAGTTTTTCATCTTAGGCCGTGAATTTATTTTCTATTTGTTCTTTGAGTTTTTTTTCTTTGTTTATTTCGAGAACTATAATTTTTATTTTAGGTATTTATTATTTAATAATTGATTATAGAGTTTTTGTTGAGTGAGAGCTTTTCAATTTAAATGGTTCTATAGTTGTTATAACTTTAATTTTGGATTGAATATCTCTTATTTTTATATCTTTTGTTATATATATTTCTTCTTTGGTTATTTATTATAGAGATGATTATATATCTGGTGAAAAGAATATAAATCGTTTTATTATTATTGTTTTAATATTTATTCTTTCTATAGGTTTTTTAATTATTAGTCCTAATTTAATTAGAATTTTATTAGGTTGAGATGGTTTAGGTTTAGTTTCTTATTGTTTGGTTATTTATTATCAAAATGTAAAATCTTATAGTGCTGGTATATTAACTGCACTTTCTAATCGTATTGGTGATGTTGCTATTTTAATTTCTATTGCATGAATGTTAAATTTTGGTGGTTGAAATTATATTTATTATTATGATTTTATTTCTAATTCTTTTGAAATAAAGCTCATTACTATATTAATTGTTGTAGCAGCTATAACTAAGAGAGCTCAGATTCCTTTCTCTTCATGACTTCCTGCTGCTATAGCAGCTCCTACTCCTGTTTCTGCTTTAGTTCATTCTTCTACTCTTGTTACTGCTGGTGTTTATTTATTAATTCGTTTTAGACCAATATTGGATACTTATAATTGTGGTTGATTTTTACTTTTAATTGGTTGTATAACTATATTTATGGCTGGATTGGGCGCTAATTTTGAGTTTGATTTAAAGAAGATTATTGCTCTTTCTACTTTAAGACAACTTGGTTTAATAATAAGAATTTTGGCTATAGGTTATCCAAAGCTTGCATTTTTTCATTTATTGGCTCATGCTTTATTTAAGGCATTATTATTTATATGTGCAGGTTCAATAATTCATAATTTGAAGGATTCTCAGGATATTCGTTTTATAGGATCAATTGTTAATTTCATACCTTTAACTTCAGTTTGTTTTAATGTTTCTAGTTTATCTTTGTGTGGAATACCTTTTTTAGCGGGATTTTATTCAAAGGATTTAATTCTTGAGATGGTTTGTTTAAGATGAATTAATTGTTTAATTTTTTTTCTTTATTTTTTTTCTACTGGTTTAACTGCTTCTTATTCTTTTCGTTTGTTTTATTATTCAATATCTGGTGATAATAATTTTTATTCTAGATTTTCTTTTGATGATAAGGGTTATTATATTTCATTTGGAATAATTGGTCTATTGTTTGTTGCTGTTTTTGGTGGTAGTCTTTTATCTTGATTAATTTTTCCTATTCCTCATGTGATTGCTTTACCTTATTATTTAAAGTTTTTAACTATTACAGTTGTTATTTTAGGTGCTTATTTAGGTTATCTTATTTCTAATTTTGATTTTTCTCATAATTTATTTTCTTTAAGTATACTTTCTTTTGTTAGATTTGCTGGTTCTATATGATTTATACCTTTTCTTTCAACTAAGTTTATTAGATATATTCCTTTAAAAATAGGTTATTATTCATCTAAGTCATTTGATTATGGTTGAGGTGAATTACTTGGTGGTCAAGGTTTATATAGATTATTTATTTATTTAATTGGTTATATTCAAGGTTGATATGATTCTAATTTCAAGATTTATCTTTTAACTTTTATTTTTTGTATATTTATTTTGGTAATATTGTTTTTCGTTTACTTAAATAGCTTATAATTAGAGCGTGACACTGAAGATGTTAAGGAAGTATTTTTACTTTTAAGTATTTATAAATATAGATATATTATTTTTACAGTGAAAATGTAATGTTTTATTTAATCTATATAAATTTTAGAAATGTTAACGGAGTTTAACCGCTAATATAAAAAGTTAGCAGCTTTCATATTGGCTTTACATTTCCTTAATTGGAACTATTATAGTTCAATTATATTATTAACAGTAATACGCCTCTTTTTGGCTTCAATTAATAAGAATAAGGGTAGTACATACCAATCTTCCAGGTCGAAACTGACTGCAATATTTCGCTTCTTATTCTATTTAAGGTTGATTGATAATATCAATACTTTTTGAATGCAACCCAAATGTTATATTTAACTACAACCCTTTATTCTGCTCATTGTAATGCTCCTTGGTTTCATTCATGGTATAGTCCTCCTAATAGAACTAGAATAAAAAATATTGTTGATACTGTTCAGATTATAATGTCTGAAGTTTAAAAAATAATTACAATTGGTTGAATTAGTGCAATTTCTACATCAAAAATTAAAAAGATTACTGCAATTAGGAAGAATCGTATTGAGAATGGTATTCGTGCTGATCTTTTTGGATCAAACCCACATTCAAATGGTGATCTTTTTTCTCGATCATTAATTAATTTTTTTGATAGTGTTGTTGCCAGGATTATAACAATTATTGGAATAATAAATCTAATGAAAACTCTTGTTGATAGAATTAGAATTGTTTTTCTTGATTTATATCAAGCTTTCTGATTGGAAGTCAAATGTACTATTTATACTAGAAAAACAATTATCTACCTCATCAATAAATAGAGATATATAAGAATAATCATACTACGTCTACGAAGTGTCAGTATCATGCTGCTGCTTCAAATCCAAAGTGATGTCTTGGTGAAAATTGATTTATTGAGTGTCGAAGTAGACATGTTGATAAAAAGATTGTTCCAATAATTACGTGTAAACCATGGAATCCTGTTGCAACAAAGAATGTTGATCCATAAACTGCATCTGCAATGGTAAAAGGTGCTTCTCAATATTCATATGCTTGAAGTATTGTAAAGTATAGTCCTAATAACACTGTGAAGAATAATCCTTGTAGTGCTTGAGTATGATTAGATTCCATTAAACTATGATGTGCTCATGTTACTGTTACTCCTGATGCTAAAAGAATAGCTGTATTAAGTAATGGAATTTGTATAGGGTTAAAGGGTTGAATTCCTATTGGAGGTCATAGTATTCCTAGTTCAATTGTTGGTGCTAATCTTCTTCTAAAGAATGCTCAAAAAAAAGAAACGAAAAATAATACCTCTGATGCAATAAATAAAATTATTCCTCATCGTAATCCAATTGATACAAATCCTGTATGTAATCCTTGATATGTTCCTTCTCGTACTACATCTCGTCATCATTGAATTATAGTTAGTAGGGTAATTCCAAATCCAATTATGAATAAGTTAATATTAAATAGGTGGAATCATTTTGCTAGTCCTGATACTAGGACTATTGCTCCAATTGCTCCTGTTAATGGTCAAGGTCTATAGTCTACTAAGTGGAATGGGTGGTTTGAGTGAGTTGTTAACATAGGTTTAATATACTTCTCTAGAATATAGAGTTCTTAGAATTGAGAAAACATAGGCTTGAATTATTGCTACTGCTGATTCTAGAATTAATAGAAGTATTTGTCCAATAATTAGTAATGAGATTAAGTTTATTGCTATAGATGGTCCTGTGTTTCCTAATAAGGTTAATAATAAGTGTCCTGCAATTATATTTGCTGCCAACCGTACTGCTAATGTACCTGGTCGAATAACATTACTAATTGTTTCAATTAGTACTATAAATGATATTAATGCAGGCGGTGTACCTTGTGGTACAAGGTGTGTAAATATATGATTAGTATGGTTAATTCATCCAAATAATATAAATCTTAGCCATATAGGTAGGGCAATTGCAAATGTTAATGCTAAATGTCTTGTTCTAGTAAAAATATAAGGGAATAATCCTATGAAATTGTTAAATAATATTATAATAAAAATTGAGATGAAAATGAATGTTGTTCCATTAAATGATTTTGGTCCAAGAAGTGTTTTAAATTCATTATGTAAGGTTAAATTTAGTTTATTTCAGATAATGTTAATTCGTGATGGTGTAAGTCAAAATAGTGATGGGATTAATAATAGTCCTAGAAATGTTCTAGTTCAATTTAATGATAAATTAAAGATGTTAGTTGATGGGTCAAATGTTGAGAATAGATTTGTTATCATTTTCAATTTAAGTTTTTTATTTCAATTGTTCCTTTTTCTGCTCTTTTAATAAGGTTAGGTTTAAATGAGAAGAAGTTTATTTGATTAAACAAGATTAATGTAGCTGAAAATATAATGAATAGTGAAAATCATATAAGAGGGGATATTTGAGGGATTTGGATATAATTTCCCCATCAGAAGTAGTCGTTAATTTACTATTATTTGGTTTAAGAGACCATTACTTACTTTCAGTCATCTGATGAATTTCAAGGTGTACTAATTTTTTTTAGTTACTTTAGATTGACACTCTAATGTTATTTATTTTAACTAACTCCTTAAATTATCTTAGATAATCACTTAATAAATAAATTTACTGAAGTTCTTTCAATTACAATTGGTATAAATCTGTGGTTTGCTCCACAGATTTCTGAGCATTGTCCAAAGAATAATCCAGGTCGATTTATTGTGAATGTTCCTTGATTTAACCGACCTGGCGTTGCATCAATTTTAACCCCTAATGCAGGAACTGCTCATGAGTGTAGAACATCTGATGCTCTTGTTAATATTCGTACTTCTGTATTTATTGGTAGGATTGTTCGGTTATCTACATCTAGTAGTCGGAATCCATCATTTTCTAGGTCTTGTTCTGGTGTTATATAAGTGTCAAATTCTACGTCTATGAAGTCTGAATATTCATATCTTCAATATCATTGTCGTCCAATGGTTTTAATTGTAATTATTGCATCTACTGAATCATCAAGTAAATATAATAGTCGTAATGATGGAAGGGCAATAAAAATTAATGTAATTGCTGGTAAAGCTGTTCAGATTGTTTCAATTAAATGTCCATGAAGTATATTACGGTTAGTATAGGCAATAAATAATATATAACTTAGGGCATAACCTACAATTACTGTAATTAATAATAATACGACCATAGTATGATCATGAAAGAATGATAATTGCTCCATTAATGGTGAAGCTCCATCTTGAAGAGATAAATTTGATCATGTTGCCATTAATAAATATTTTCTAATAAAAGGTCAAACCTTTATTTGTAGAGCTTAAATCTACTGCACTAATCTGCCATATTAGAATCTAGAGATTAATGGTAATTCTGAGTAACTATGTTCTGCAGGAGGGTTATTTTGTAGTCATTCTGTTGATCTTCTTATGTTAGCTCTAAATATAATTGCTCGGTTTGTAATCATTCTTTCTCATATAATTACAATGAATATAATGATTCCTACAATAGAAATTGTAGACCCAATTCTTGATACTACGTTTCATGATGTATATGCGTCTGGGTAGTCAGAGTATCGTCGAGGTATTCCTGCTAATCCTAGGAAGTGTTGAGGAAAGAATGTTAAATTTACTCCAATGAATATAATTGTAAATTGGATTTTTAATCATGTATTATTTATAGTTAATCCTGTAAATAGTGGATATCATTGAATGACACCTCCTATAATTGCAAATACTGCTCCTATAGATAATACATAATGAAAGTGGGCTACTACATAATATGTATCATGTAATACAATATCAAGTGATGAATTTGCTAATACTAATCCTGTTAATCCACCAATTGTAAATAGGAAAATAAATCCTAGAGCTCATAATAATGGTGGATTGAACTTGAATTTAGTTCCATATAATGTAGCTAATCATCTAAATACCTTAATTCCTGTAGGTACAGCAATAATTATTGTTGCTGATGTAAAATATGCTCATGTGTCAACATCCATTCCTACTGTAAATATATGATGTGCTCATACAATAAATCCTATTAGTCCAATTGATAGTATAGCATAAATTATACCTAATGTTCCAAATGATTCAATTTTTCCTCTTTCTTGACATACAATATGTGAAATAATTCCGAACCCCGGTAGAATTAAAATATAAACTTCTGGGTGTCCAAAGAATCAAAATAGATGTTGATATAGAATTGGGTCACCCCCTCCTGCAGGGTCAAAGAATGATGTATTTAAATTTCGATCTGTTAATAATATAGTAATAGCTCCTGCTAAAACTGGAAGTGAAAGAAGGAGAAGTAATGCTGTAATAGCTACAGATCATACAAATAAAGGTGTTTGATCTAAAGTTATACTTTCTGATCGTATATTAATTGCTGTTGTAATGAAATTCACTGCACCAAGAATAGATGATACACCTGCTAAGTGCAGTGAAAAAATAGCTAGATCTACAGATGCACCCCCGTGTGCAATAGCTCCTGCTAGAGGAGGGTAAACTGTTCATCCTGTACCAGCACCATTATCTACTATAGAAGATGTAAGAAGAAGGGTTAGTGAAGGTGGTAGTAATCAAAAACTTATATTATTTATTCGTGGAAATGCTATATCTGGTGCACCAATTATTAGTGGAACAAGTCAATTACCAAATCCACCAATTATAATAGGTATTACTATAAAGAAAATTATTACGAATGCGTGAGCTGTAATAATAACATTATAAATCTGGTCATCCCCAATTAGAGATCCGGGTTGGCCAAGTTCAGCACGAATAAGTATTCTTATTGATGTTCCTACTATTCCTGCTCATGCTCCAAATATGAAGTATAAAGTACCAATGTCCTTATGGTTTGTTGAGAATAATCATTTTTGCGGTAAGATGGCTGAATTTTAGGTGGTAGACTGTAAATCTACTTATGAGATGTTTTCTCTCTTATCATATTTAGGTCTTATATTCAATTATGATTCTAGACTGCAATTCTAGAGGTGTAAAATTTTACTAAGGCCTAAAAGATTATTCTTTTAATTATAACTTTGAAGGTTATTAGTTTGATTAACTTAAGTCCTTAGTATAATGAAATTAAGGTTGATGTTGAAATCAATCCTATTGTTGAAATTATTACTGTTATAGGAAGAATGATTCTTGATTTTTGGGACTTTATCTTTATAGATCACGAATTTTCTGTGTATGATATAACTAGAGCTGAGAATCTAATACGTATATAGTAGTAGAGTGTAATTGTAGTTAATACAACTATAATAGTTATAATAGTTGTTATATTGTTTTCTATTAATGATTGTATTACAATTCATTTTGGTAAGAATCCAAGGAATGGTGGTAGTCCACCTAAAGATAATAAAGATAAGAATATTATGAATTTAATTTCGGTTTTTATATTTCTGGCTGAATAAATTTGATTTATGAAAAATAAATTTATTTGCTTAAATAATAAAACTATAATTAATCTTAATAGTGAGTAAATAATGAAGTATAGTTCTCAGATGTTTTCTCTGACTGTTAATGATCTAATTATTCAACCTAGATGTCTGATTGATGAATATGCTAAAAGTTGTCGTAAGGATGTTTGATTTAAACCTCCTATTGCCCCAATAATAATTCTTAAGATAATAATTGTTCAAATAAAGTTCTTAATTGAATACAATAAGATAAGACCATTATTGGGGCGATTTTTTGTCATGTTATTAATGTTAAACAATTATTTCATCTTGATGCTCCTATAACTTCTGGAAATCAGAAATGGAAAGGTGCAGCTCCAATCTTTAATAATAGTCTAGATCTAATTATTATTGATGGGATAAATTCTGTTTCCCATCCCATGGGATATTTTATTTGAATCAGCAAAATTGTAAATAATAGTATTGTCGATGCAATTGCTTGGACAATAAAATATTTAATTGATGATTCATTTATTATTATATTTTTATTTCTTGTTAGGAGCGGAATAAATGAAAGTAAGTTGATCTCAAGTCCTATTCAAACCCCAAATCAGGAATTTGATGAAATGGACAGGATCGTTCCTATCATTAATGTTGATAGGAAGAGAAGTTTTGTAGAGTTGTTGGTCATTAAAAAGGAGAGGATTGATACCTCTATAAATGGGGTATGAACCCATTAGCTTGTTTAGCTTACCTTTTTACATTAAGGTGTATGATGCACGTTAGTTTTTGATACTAAAGGAGGTAGTTTAATTCTATCTTATGTAATTTTAATGAAGGTAATTTTATTTACTTTATTTACCCTATCAAGGTAACCCTTTAATCAGGCACTTCATTTATTTAATATATAAATCGAAAGTTTTTTTTTGAAATTCTTTTATGTATTATTTTGTTTAATTAGGATTAATTTATCCTGCTCATTTTATTTTTTTATATATATATATAATAAATAATTTATATTAATATATTACATTTAATTGAAATTAAAGTATTATAAGTTCATCTTACCATTATCAATTGATTATTTTAATGCAATTATTTACCTAGGATTATAGCTACTTATGTTTTTAGCTTAAAATAGGTTATTATAATATAATATATATAATAATATGTAATTTAATATTTAATATTATTATAATTGGATATAATAAATAAAATTATTAATTTAAATATAAAATATTATTATTAATATAAATAATTATATTAATTATAATAATATAATTATGTAAATCATCTATAATTAGATTATTTAACTAATATATATGAAAGTTAACTTAATATTAAAAAAAGAATTCATATTAATAACATATTATATTAAATTACATAATTGTATAAAATATATATTATATTATTTAATCTTTCTTTATTTATTAGTGAAAAGAAAGATTAAATAAGAAAGAATATAATACATTTATTGCTATACATGTTCCATATTAATCTTTAATTATATATAATAGAGAAGTTGTTGTGGTCATACATACGGGCGTTTCTTTTTTTTTTTGTTAATGTTTGTGGTTTTTTTCTTTTTTTTTCTTTAAATATTTGAATCTTTTATTTTTTCCTGAATTAATAGATTTAAAATTTTCTTATTTTTTATTTTTAAAAGTTTTATTCTTGCTTGTTTATTCACTTTTTCTTTGTATTATATGTAAGTTTTGTTAGACTAAATGTTCATTTTGCAGTAATTTGATTTAATTATCAAGTGATTTTGGATTTAGCAATTGATTTAGTATCGGCAGAATTCGTGCCAGCAGCCGCGGTTATACGATTGATACAAGTGAATATTATTGGTTAAAACAGTTGTTTATATTATTAGGGTTGAAATATAAATTTGTAAGGTGAAATGTTAAAATTTATTTGTGGCCCTTTTTATGAATCTGTGAAATTTAAATAATAAACTAGGATTAGATACCCTATTATTTTAAATGTTAATTATATTTACCAGGGTACTATTAGTTAAGGTCTTTAAACCCAAAGAATTTGGCGGTATCTCATTCCATTCAGAGGAACCTACCCCATGATTGATAATACACGACTTACTCTACTTAATTTATTTGTTTGTATATCTCCGTTATCAGAGAATCTTTTTAGAGTTATAATTCTCAAGATTTATAATTATAAAATATTTCAGGTCAAGATGCAGCTTATAGTTAAGAGGAGGTGGGTTACAATAGATTTTTGGTTATAACGGATTTGATAGTGAAATACTGTTAATGAAGGTGGATTTGATAGTAATTTAATTTATTTAATTTAACTGATATTGGCTCTGAGATGTGTACACATCGCCCGTCGCTCTCATTATTGATTATTCTATTTTATTTTAAAGTAGCTTCAATTTAGATGAGATAAGTCGTAACATAGTAGATGTACTGGAAAGTGTATCTAGGAAGAGTTTCAAGATATAACTTATTAGTAAAGTGTTTCATTTACACTGAAAATTTTTCTGTGCAAATCAGGATATCTTGATTATTTATTTTATTATATTTATTTTTTGTTTATTTAATTATTTAATATAAATAATTTTATTGTATTTTTGTCTTAGTATATTTTATAGAATTGATTTTTTAAATTATAGTTTATTGGTAATGTAAGTGTTTTATGAAATATTATTTTAAATTTTTTTAAGTAGATTTTATTTATTGTACCTTTTGTATCAGGGTTTATCAAAATTTTAGTATTTATTTTACTTGTCTCGATTTGGGTTGATTTATAAATAATTTATAGTTAATGTATCATAATTATTATTAAATTATTTATAGAAATGAGATGTTAATCGTTTCCCAAGATATCTAGTTTCTTAAGAAAAAATTTAATTTTTTAAAGTTATTTGTTTTTATTTAATTTTTTAAGTAAAAATTTTAACTTATTTATTCTTTAAGGGATAAGCTTTGAAGTTAATAACCTATAATTTATTTTATAGAAATATAATAGTAAGCTTTAAACCAGCTATCTTTAAGATTACGTTTTAGTTCATTATTTTTTATTTTGATTTTATAAATATTTTAGGTTTTTTATTAAGATTATTAATTTAATTTTAAAATTTTTGTAATAATGATAGAATTAGTATATTTATTTGTATGAAATTTTTACCTTGTGAACTTATTATAAGGAACTAGGCAAAATTGATTTCCGCCTGTTTATCAAAAACATGTCCTCTTGTTTATATTTTGAGGTCTGGCCTGCTCACTGAGCGTATTTTTAAAGAGCCGCGGTATTTTGACCGTGCAAAGGTAGCATAATCATTAGTCTCTTAATTAGTGGCTGGAATGAATGGCTTGACGAGATATCAACTGTCTCTTAATAAATTTTTGAATTTAACTTTTGAGTCAAAAGGCTTAAATTCTTCTTTAGGACGAGAAGACCCTATAGAGCTTGACATTTTACTTTTATATAGTTTTTTGTTTGTCTTTCTATATTTAATGATGATGTTTTGTTGGGGTGACATGAAGAATAGATAAACTCTTCATTATTATATCATTTATTTATGTTTGTTATTTTGATCCATAATTTATGATCATAAGATTAAGTTACCTTAGGGATAACAGCGTAATTGTTTTTGAGAGCTCATATCGACAAAGCAGATTGCGACCTCGATGTTGGATTAAGAAAAATTTTGGGTGCAGGAGCCCAATGATTAGGTCTGTTCGACCTTTAAATTCTTACATGATCTGAGTTCAGACCGGCGTGAGCCAGGTCGGTTTCTATCCTAAGATTGTTAATCCATATTAGTACGAAAGGACCATATGGTTAAAATATTTTTTGTTATATTGATTAATATTAATTTATTTACTA